>NC_084759.1:45952717-46577717 GCF_028858725.1 Colius striatus | reverse complement strand
ATTAAGATATGATGTCTTCTTTTCATCTTATTTTTAATCATTACTATTTTAAATGTCTTTGACTTTTTATTGCCTGAATTCAAATGCTACTTTGTCATAAAACTAAGATCTTAAAAGAAGTTGATTTCCTTGATGCTGACAATATAATGTTAACTTGTAAAACAGACAATGTTCAAAATGTTTTTAATAAATATAATATAGAAGAATATATTCCCAAGTACTTATAGAGAAGTAAAAATTCAAGGAAGTTTTATAACAATTAAGAAAATTGATTCCCAAGGATAATTTTTTATAAGTCAAGATTCAGAGCACTAAATCTTTTATGACAGTCATCAACATAACACTCTTGTTTCACCTCTCATTTCTCTTTAATATGTTTGTAGAGACTGAAAAAAGAAAACAAGTGAACAGCATTCTGTAATATCGAAAGGTAAGAAATAACAACATAACACTCCTCTTGTATATTTATTCTTTCACAGGAAATTTTGAAGGCACAATTTGATGACTTATATTCTGTGCAAAAAAAATTCCTATTTTCATGTCGAATATCTGGCTATACCTAGATGATAAGTTTCTGTTCAACTATTCTTAAAATACACTAACAAATTAAAACATTATAACTGTTGATTCTGTTAAAAAAATGAGTGAAAAATCAGACTTTAGAAAAAAAACCCAAACCTGTGAATACAGATTTTTAAACTAAATATTTTAGAAACAACCACTTGATGTTAAAATTAATCCCTTCAATAGGATCAACGACATTTGGAATCAGTAATCTAAAAGTTAGTTTGTTAGTTTGTAAATTGATGTAAACAGTAAGAGTCTTTACTATAAAGTATCACAAACAAATTTTCCCAAACACAATCTATTCTACTTGTTTTAGGTGTAATTTAGTACAAGTCCAATGGCTAATTTTTCTCCACTGACTGTAAAAATGCCTAGATGGTCATTTCAAACTAGAAGCTAAAAGCTAAAGGTATCATGAGATTGATGAAACCTTCCATCATAGATTTGCTCTAGCTTAACTTTTAAAAGAAAAGTTTAAAAGCAGCAAAATATTTAATTTAATTTAATTTTATTTCATTAAACTAAAAATATTTTTTAATATCTTACCACTTTCAAAAAAAACCAAAAAACCAAAAAGACAAACCCAAAGCCCAATTAAAAACCACGGAAACTATTTTTTAAAAAGAAAAAAAAAAGGTTTAATCCCAAAATCAATTTGTTTTATATTCCAGCAGTGACCTAAGAAAGAAAATCAATTGTTCAGAGAAATCTTCCTCTACCCCTTAATCTCTTTAGACTTTGAGAAATCCACCAGAAAAGGCAACTGTTACTGAGAGCCATCAGACAAAATGTCTCATTTTTTCAGCTGATATCTTTTTTGCTTTGTTTTGATTTTGCTTTACCTTTAGTTGACCTTCCACAGTTAGACTGAAAGTACACAAGTTATTGAGTCAGTCCTCAATGACTTGAACTTTGATGATGAGTGCTACGGGGAAGGAAAATGAAGAAGAGTGTCAGAGAGAAATGAAGTGGCTCCTTCAGCACCAATCTCACATGACCTCCTACAGCTATTTCTAACTTGTGGTCCTGGAATTCTTTAGTTGTTACATGCTCATAGAGAGTACAACACTACTACATTTTAATGTTGTCACTCACAAACAATTGCAATAAACATTAAAATTCCTCCTGATGATGGTACAAGAATAGAAGGAATATATTTTTGCAAAAATTCATCAGATCTCTAGTAGCAATGAATTGCTCCACACATATGCAGCATGCTGGGTTTATGATGTCTGTTGATTTGGTCAAGGCTCATTTATGTGGTTATGCAGTTCAAATGTTATGCTCTTATTCAAGAGCCAAGCACCTGAAACATAGATCTCATGCATGCTACAGGACCTTATAATACAGACCTGGGATTTCATTTTTTTTCCGGTTATGCATGCTGAAACTGTAGAATGCAAATAAATATTCATTTTAAAGAAGATAAAAAAATAAAAGCAATCACTATTTGAATCTTGTGATAAACTATCCTGATTTTCTTCAATCTCTCCAACTGAGAACATGCTAGAGAAACCTTTTTACATAAAAGTAAGCAAGGAACTTCCAATCAAAGAAAAGAAAACTCTAACAAACAGTGGCCCAATTCTTAGGTTGAGTATAGAAGTAAATCAGAAGCTAACTATTTTAAAGTAATTTCTGCAGAAATTATGACACATTTTTTATTTTTATCTCTGTAGCCTATAGAGTAGCTTATGGAGTAAATATTTATGTTGTTGAAATAGAAGTCTTGCTGACAAAGCAAAGGCTTGTTGCACCCATGAAATTGACAGACTAAAGCGATCATATTTGGCATCTGTTTCCCTAGAATCTAAACATGAGCACACTAAAATAACTAAACAGTACTACCATAACGGGCTTGTGAGATTGTGTGTTTTATATTGCTACTAATGGTATAACCAGCAACAATGTCTGAGCACTTGGACACATCTAACTGTACATGTAAAAGTAACATGTGACTGCAAGAGGCAAAAGGAGACTTTTGTGATGAAACTGCACAAGCAGGGTAGAATGAAAAGCATGTACAAGGCACAAACTCTGCCAAATATGAACAGTGGATGTAGAACAGGCAGCAAACATACCTGGGAAAATGAAGAAGTTCTGCTCCAGGAAATAACATGATTTGTGTTGGATGCAGGTGAGAGTCAATCTTTCTTCTGGGAAGGTTGTGAGTACTGTAAAAATACCACTGATACATGAGGGAAAAAAATAAAAAAAAGGAGAGAAAGAGATGACTCTTGACTTTATTCCCAGCTTATCTCATCAAAGAGATCTGAAAACTGATTCTCAGATCTGACCGTAAACAACCCTGCTGACTTTATTGCATCAGCTTTGTGGTACTGAATACACAGAGCTAATGTAAGAGATGGTTATTAAGGAATATCTGAATATACAGTAATTATAACTAATATTGTGTTAGAATTTGCCATTGGAAAATGAGCATTGTTAATGAATGACAGTCTAGTAAAACACTACTTTGATATTAGTTTGATTTCTGTCTTTGAAATACTGCCATCACAGTCACATCCAACTCCCTTGATATATAAGTACATCTATATCTGTACACATACACACATATGCTCAATTTCAAGAGTCTTATATGAAATTGTATTTTACATTCTAGATATTTTATACAATAATTTAGGATAATAATGTCTAGATAAATTCAAGCTAGGGTTTCATGGGAGCTGAACCGTGGATTTCAATATGTATCCCTTCCCTCTAGCTATAGACATCATTCTTTAGTCACCTAAGCAGCAATGCTGATTTGACCCTCTCATCAACTCAGGAAGAATAGAATTGTTTGTGGACTGCAATATGTACTGGATCAATAAAATAGTTAAATAAAAAGCCTCAAGAAGTTAAAATTAGAGGCTGGAGGCTAGTGAAGGCAGTAAGGGATTTCTCAGATAAGCTTTGCCAGTTGAGAAAAGAATAACAAACTGCACCCTGAGTCACTACTGCAATACTCTAGCTTTACATCAGAATAATAAATTTGAAATCATTTGGGATACTGTGATGTAAAATTGAGTAGCACAATGATTAACCAGGTCACCAACCTCTTCTCTCTTATGTCTCTTAAAAGTTATTTAATTAAAAGTAAAATATCATTTGGGATTGGTCTCAGGGTATGGTTTCTAGGCACTGTATAGATAGGAAGAAGGTATTATTTTATTGTTAATAATGTTTAATCTATTAAGTCTTCCCACAGTCTTCTGAGGGCCAGTAATTGTTCTTTTAATGTGCTGATAGCATTGGATGATCTTCTAATGGATAATTTCAGAAAGCTTTTTCAGAAATTTTCCACCAGAAACTTCCAATTCAAGGTAATCAAAGAAAGGGAAAAAAATCTTGACAAGACACAATTAAAAAAAAAAAAAAAAAAGAAAAGGAACACAATGGAAAATATAAAATTCTGATTCCTGGTATTCCATGCTGATTTTGTATTTCAAAAGGTGACTTGTTTTATATTAGAAGACAAAAAATAATGAAACCAGAACAAAACTTTTCACATTTAAATCCATTTAAAAGGTTTGTTCCAGGTTTCTATGTTGAGCTACACTGAAAATTAATTTATTTTCTGCCTCTTTACCTTGATTAGTTGGTTTTGTTTTCATTTTGTTTTGCAGCAGAAAAAAAGGAAATAGTAGACCAAAGCCACCTCTACACAGTTCTCATGCTTAAATAACATTTTAAATTTGTTTTCCGAAATGTTTCTTAAGTGAGAGGTACTCTGTGTTTCAAATGTTTCACTATTTGTCTCTGAATTCCCTATGGTTTTTGAAGTCTGATATCTGAGTCAAAAAGACTGGGGAAAGAAAATATTCTTTTTCCCCAGTTAAAATAATTCAATTACAGTGAATTAAGATGTGAATTAATAAGAAAACCAAGGCTTGGTATTATTGTCACACCACATAAGTACATTAGGCCTCCAGAAAGAAAATGACTGGCATATGAAACCTTTGATGCATAAAATCAAGTCTGAGAGAGGAGAAGAAGAAGGCAGGAAGCCTTTAGCTTTTCTTTTGGAACAGGCTTATTTCTATAAATCAGTAGTTCTGCATCTCTAAGGTGCTGGGTTAGAAAGCAGGGCTGTGCCTTCTGAGACTTGGGTCTATTTCTAGCGCTATCAACGGCTTGACATGTGACCTTCCCAAGGTCAGTGCTTCTGTTTTCCAATCTTTTGAGCAAATAAAATTATACTCTCTTCTATTGTAAAAGCCTCTGAAATACGTTGATAAAAAGAGGAAGAACTAGGTATGGTCTTACATAAGATTTCACTTTTTGCATTGCACCCTTCAGTGATGATAATAATTACCTCAGTCTTCATGTTTATCCATCATAGATTTCTAAGCAACTTTGGGTTTATAATTCCTGCCATTTCCTCAGACTGGGAAACTGAGGCATGGGAAGGAGAAATTGGTTGCCCAAAGTCAAGTTAGCAAACTATAGGTAGAGGCAGGAACAGAGTAAGTCTTTTGTCTTGGTGGAATGTTCTTCACTTTAAGAAGCATTTCCCTCTCCATTATTAAACCGTGGAAATACGTTATAGTTAGAGAGAGTAGAGACATAAACTCTTATCTACTTTTGTCCATTTAAATGATCCTTATGTTGCTCTGAGACTATGCCATGAAAATGGATAAGAAAATAATTAATTATTGAAAACACATTATAGATCTGTTATTCAAGTTGATGTGATTCAGTGGGATTACTTGTGTAAGCAATAGATTGAAAGTTTGGGCACATTTTTTTCTTTTTTTTCTGTTTTCTTGGTTGAGACAGATACTTTTTAATAACTTGTGTTGATCTAAATGACAATGCAATTTGTGCTGCATGAGTTAACTCGTGCTCTTCCTGTCTCGATGTATGAATTTTAATAAGAAGATAAAACAATTTTTTACTAACTTTAAATTGTATGAATACACTTTACTAAACCACCTCAGTCAGCTAAATAAGTTTCAGAGTGACTAGCTATTTCAACCTTCTACTTCTTTTCAGTCCTTAATGTTTCAGAAAAGAATGAAATCAGCAAGCAATCAAACTACAAAAAGGTCACGTTAGTATAAGTGCAGTACTGTATTGTGTATTGATCACACTACAAGCAAATCAAGTCTCACAGGATGTTGAGCACTGGTATAACAAGTACGTAAAATGGTAACACTGCAATCTGTTAAAAAAAATAATTGTACTGAAGCTAGAATATGTTGCAGATATTATTACTTCTTAAGTTCTGTAACATTTTAGTAGTACTTTCTATGTTGTAGCTGACCAAAATAAAAAGCATTTCTCAGAGTTCCAGTTAATTTCACTGTACTATTTCTCCCTAGCCTAAATGTATGTCTTCTATCACAAAGCAAAAAAATAAAAAAATAATCCAAGTACTTCAGTGCTGCAGTGATGAACACTGCAATGCCAAACTTAGGAAACAAAAGCCTGAGGTAAAATCCCAGTCCCCAAGTCAGGCAACCAACCATCTCGCATACTGCTCTGGGAAAGGCAGCAATCAGGCCTTCACATCAGGACCAAGATCATTGAAGATGCAGCTCAGAGGACATTTCAGTGAAATGCTGCAGTGGAATCTTAGTTCATGTTATGGGGTCAGGGCTGCAGCAAACCCATCCCCCTCTATCTGGGCTCTACAACTTCAAATTCTCTCCTGTAAACAGATAACTCATTTCTGTTGTATCAAACTTTTAAAATGTGAGCAGAGCAGAGAGGAGGATGGTGGAGACTAGAGACTACAGGAAAGAAAAATAGTAAAAGAGGAAGGTAAAATATAAATGTCTATGTGAATTTAGACCATCACCAAACAGATATTTTGGATACTCTCACCAGTAAGGACAACAATTCTGAGGCTCAGTCCTGTCCTAAGAGCTGTTCAGGTACTTCAATAATTTTCATGAAAGCAATCACAATGGAAACTGGGTCAGAAACTCAGATCGATATATATGGTCTAAACAAAAAATTCTGGTCTGGACCTTGGCCTGACCTCCTCGTTAAATACACCTCTTACTTCCTCAGAATCAGAATTTCAAAGTGAAATGACTACATGGCTTTTATGGCAGGCTACACCCAGGCTGGATGTGAAACCTGTACCTCTTTGTGATTCTTATTTACTTTTCTGACATCTAGTGTTTGAAGCTTTTAAGAATAACCCTGTGACCTGTTCAGGTCAAAGTTTCCAACACAAAATTACCTCAAGGTCTGATAGATGTGTATACTGGAGAGGAAAGTCTATGTGTTTTGCTACCAGCTCCTTAGTTTAAACATCTGGTACATGAAGTCTACTAGGTCAAGCTCGGTCTGATACGAAAACACAATGCAAGCAAGTCCTCACAGGGCTCTGCACACCCTGGTGGATGCTATAACTCATGCTCACTTGTTGCCTTTCTCTGGTATATGGGATCTCAAAACTATTTTTCCTGTAAAGTAGAACAGCTGCAGCAAGAGGGCTGGTAGCCTGGTGGTTGAGGGTAGGAGCCAAGGAAGAGGAACATGTGGGCTGGCTCTTACTCTATAAAGAATTTTTATTTTCTCATCCTGAGCCAGTCTCCTACTCACTATATAGAAGTAGGCAAACCACTTCTCTAACTTTCTTTTCTTTTTTTTTTTTTTTTTTAATCATCATCATCTGCCACTGCATCATTTTGCAAAGCTCCATCTGGTGAACATATCACAAGAAGACTTGGAACACGCTCACAAGTCACTGCCCTGAGGAAAATGAAGAAGAAAAATATCTAGTTTCAGAAACCTTGTTAGACCTAAATGCAATTTAGGTAGCAGCCCAGTAGTTCTGTGAAGACAGACTTGTAAATCATACAAAGAAAATTCTATGAGGACGTCCCTGTATTAGTTAAAACCAGATAATCTGAACTGGTCTAAAGTCATTGTATACATTGGGAAGCAGAATTTATGCGGGAGTTGCATCAACGTTTGGAGGTACCTGTGTTAACTTCCACTCCTAGCAGAGATGAAGTCTGAATAAAGTCACAATTTCAAACAAAATAACTATCCAATGACTTTTCTATTTGCTGACTCCATCATAATTTGTAGTGCCTGTACACACACATATATACATATGTATATAAATGTCTGTGTGTGTATATATCCACACACAGCATCATGTCTACAGCGTAGGATGTCTCTGTTGTGATTATACCTCCCACAGAAATAATTAAGCAAATTTTACAGTACATAGCACAAGTATTGAAAGCAAGGCATCTACAGTTCTGCTCTGCAATGCTAACAATGTTCGATGATTTAACATGTTCTGATATAGCACAAATACATCCTTAACCAGTGTTAGTTGCATAGTCATAGCAACAGGGAGACTGGAGATTACCATTTGACAAAGTGCAAAAGCATTCCTGTACCTTTTCCTTTGAGGACATTTCCGTATTAGGAGTTAAAACGTCCCTATTCAAAAAGCAACTGTGGTGTACAAGTCATTTTGTTCATGTTTGGTTAAATTTAAGACCTGACACAGAGTAGAAAGGTAGGAAGTTGGAAAAGTAGGAAGCTCATTCTCTTAGACCTCTGGAAGTTGCAGAAGCAAACAGAAGGTAAAAGACATCAGATAAGGAGAGAAGTCAGGGAAAATAGACTTGGATTGGTTTTCCCCTATATGATCTTCTGGATAATTTGGAGAGGATAGTATGAGCTTTACTTATTTATAACCTGATTGTGGATTGTGTACTGAGATGTATATGCCCTGTTTTAAAGACTCAGATTTATTGGCTCCTCAGTACTGCATGATCTTTTACTTTACCACACTCTGAGTAAGAGTAAAAGCATTTCAGACAAAGAGATCCTGATCAACTTAATACAGAAGCAGATATTTCTTCAATGCACTTAGAGGCAGCCCTCTTCTCCTAAGGTACAACCTTTCCAAATTTAATTCAAGAAGATGATGAAATGTATAAATTTAGGATTAATGCCACTGAATAACAATAGATTAATTTCCTGGCCCTGACACACCTTTCCTGTGTAACATGCCTTACAGAACTACAACTTCAAATCTAAAATGTAAATGATGGTGCCTCTTTTCTTCCTCTCCTACTTGTCTTCAAGGTGATAACCTTTCCATGGCAGATACTGTCTTCAATACATGTATCACATATATGAGACATGAATGTTTCTCTAGAATTCCAAAGTACACAGCTAAAACTCCAATAGATTCCTCATCTGCATACTGTTCTGGAAGTTACATAGAACTAGTAAACACTCTTACATCTTATGTCAGATTTTTTACCTGTTTCTTTTCCCTACTTTGTAATTCTAGGCCCCCAGATGGCTTCTGCTGGTTTCCACCTCTTGGCAGATCCCTTGGAAGAAACAAGCAATTTGTCCTTCATGCTTTGACAGCAGGTCTTTATCTCCTTCTAATTACTAGATTCTTATTTATTTATTTAATATTTGTTAATTTTCAGGTCCTCTGTTTGCATTTTGTTTATTTTTACAGTTTCTGAGCAATTTTAATAATATGGAGGCAAAGATGATCAGAAGCTTTATTCTGAGGCAGGAGGAAAAGAAGCTCTTTAGTCCTGCTGCCCTGCATCACAGCTAGCATTCACAAGGGTCCAGGTTTTCATCTTTTCTTCCCCCAAAGCTTTACTCACAATGATTTTGTCACTGCTGCTGACACCCACTGAGTGAGTCCTCTACCCCAAACCCCATGCCGACCCTTGTCCCCTCCCCTGACACTCCCACCTCCCTCCCGGACTTTCCTGAGAGTTTCCTGCCTTCAGCTCTCCTTGCACTCCAAGGTTGTAATTTATGATCTATGGGAAGTTTCCAGCCAGCCTAGCACCCACATCCCCCTGACATCTCCGACAGACAAAGTCAAAGAAACCATTAGGAGAAATTAATTAATGCGCCTCAACGTGGCGCCAAGTTTCCTTCCTTTTTTTTTCCTAATGAAACCACTAATATATTTCTTGTGATGCTTTCTGTCTCAGCGGCATTTTATCTCTTCTGGCCTCTTTGTAATTTATTGGACAGGCTTTTTCTGAGCCAGGATTTCTCTCTTTTTGTCTGTTTCATTTCCTCCTCCTGCCCAATTTACTCCCCCCGTACCCTCCTCCCTCCGTAGTCCCTGCCCACCGTAGAGAACCGAAAGGCCAAATCTTCATCCCGGGAACCCGAAATGGCCACGACAACTGTTATAACTTGTCTGTAGTCTAATTATATTAATTTGATAAGATCATCGTCGGCAGGATGTCTAATTTACTTGCAAGCGGCAGCCAGGGAAAAGCTTTGACCAAATTAGCATGCCGCCGGGACTAGGAGGTGCAGGCTCCGTATGGCTCCGTGGCTTTCCCTATAAATAACCCTTCTCCATCCCGCTCCCGCGGTTACATATCCCCCTACCAGTATGCCGCAAAGTTCACCAGCGGCGCCGGACGGGAAAGGTACAGACCCGGGCTGCAGGAGGCAGCCGGTGGCCGCGCTATCTCTCCCGCCCCCGCTCCCTCCTTCTCCTCCCCATCTTCCTACTCCTCCTTCTCGTCCTCCTCCTCCCCCTCCTCCTCAGCGCGATTTGACAGAGCTGGGGGAAACGCGGGTTTTCACTTGCAACACCAGAGGTGCAACTGGTTCTTCACTCGTAGCCATCTGAAACCCGTCCAAATGGTGCAGAAAGTTTTCTACGCTTGCCTCCTTTATTTAAGACCAGCCACGTCCTTTTCTGCTGTGTAATCTCTTTTGTTAAGAGTGGGAGCTTGGAAGGGAGACAGGGGGAGAGGGGGAGGGGGTCGAGGGAAGCAGGAGTTGTATTCCCACAGAAAGGATATTACGAAAATCCCTAGAGAAATATTTGTGCATGTACATACGTGCATCTCTGTATTTTTATATATAGCTAAGAGTGTCAAGATGCACAGCTGTCAGTTTCAGCCCTCTCCTCCCCTCCTCTCCCTAAGGGAGACACTATACTCCGAGGGAACAGGTAGCGTGAATGGCCAACAGTGCAGCAATCCCCTTCTCCCTATCCCACCTCTTCGCCGTGATCATCTATATTATAAATATATATATATAAAATGCAATAATCCACGTTTCAACATTGCACAGAGAAAGTCGGTAAGGTACCTCATCCAGCATGACAAGCTATAGACTGCAGGGGAGGAAGAAATGCACTTAAAGCAACGATAAAAATGGCGTGCAGAATAATTACCTCAAATTGCTATTCGCTTGACACCCTGACACTAATTCTGTTCAAGCCACCGGGAAACACAATGAGGCAAATGCACCTTCCTCTCCTGCTTGTGCAGGTGTGAGTGTGTGTGTGAAGGGAGGCAATAGGGAACTGGTCGGGAGGAGGGGAATGCTAAACTTTTCATCTTAAAAGAAAAGAAATAAATTAAATAATCCGTTTAGGAGAAAGCATCTAAATAGAACGACAGCTTTTAATGCCAACGTTTTAACGCTTGCCCTGTATGTGGATTGATTTTTTTTCTCCAGCATTCCCTCAGCAGATGGATTTTTGCCACTGCAGCTCAGCAGAGGGTGTCAGATCTTTCAGAGTGCACCAGGTTGAAACGAGCAGAGCCTCTTAGCAACTCTCCCTCTGCGTGCATGTGAGTGTGTGCGAGCGTGCGTGCGGCTCGGCAGCAGCGGAAGAAAAAGGAAAGAAGAGCGAGCGAGCGGGCGAGCGGGCGAGGAGGGGAAGCAGCGCGGCCGGCAGGGCGAGGCGAGGCGAGGCGCGGCGCGGCGGGGTGGGCGAGCAGGCGGGAGGCTCCGGCCCCGCGGAAGCTCGTTCCGCCGGCGGGGATGGGCGGCAGCCGCGCTGCGCAGCGGGGGCAGGCGCGGCGCGGCGTCGGCGGCCGGGCGGCCCGAGACTAGGCTGCGGGCGCACGTTCAGAACCGCGGTGCTGGACAGCGCCCGGCGGGCAGGCGGGCGGGCGGGCGGGCGAGGCGCGCGGCTCCGCGGCCCCGCGCGGCAAGGTCAGCCCGGCGCGGGGCCGCGCGCGCGCAGCGGCAGCCTCCGCGGCCCCCGCCGCGCGCTCTGCCGGCGCCGCTCCAACATGCAGCGGTGGCCGGTGGCTAGCAGCACCGTTCCCGTGCCGGTGAGCCAGCCTGGCCGGCAGACCTCTACTTAGCTGCCCGGGAAGCGTCAGGGAGCGGGATCGAGGAGGAGGGGGAGATTTTTTTTTTTGATTCCTTCTACTTTTTTTTTAATTCCTTTTTTTTTTTTTTTTTGCCCCCCCCCGTGCCTTGCAGTACGTGCCTGGATAGTTTGTGGATGCAATTATTGACTGGAATCTGGGCTGTTGCAATTGTACGGGGGGGGAGGGGGGAACAGAGGGAAAAAGGAGAAAAGAAAGAATAACCCCCCTCCGCCGACCCTCCATACTCCCCCTCCCCACATTTTTTTCTTCTTTTTTTTTTTTTTTCCCTCCCCCTGTGGTGGCGGTTCGGACATTTCATGTATTGAATGAACTGGAATTGCTTTCCGTGTGAGGAGGATTGGTTGCTGTTACTTTGTGATGAGATCGGGAATGAATTGCTCGGTTTAAAAATGCTGCTTTGGATTCTGTTGCTGGAGACGTCTCTTTGTTTTGCTGCTGGAAACGTTACAGGGGACGTTTGCAAAGAGAAGATCTGTGCCTGCAACGAGATAGAAGGGGATTTGCACGTAGACTGTGAGAAAAAGGGATTTACCAGCCTGCAACATTTCACCGCCCCAACTTCCCAGTTTTACCATTTATTCCTGCATGGCAATTCCCTGACTCGACTTTTCCCTAATGAGTTTGCTAACTTTTACAATGCAGTCAGTTTGCACATGGAAAACAACGGTTTGCATGAAATTGTTCCTGGAGCTTTTCTTGGGCTGCAGCTGGTGAAACGCTTGCACATAAACAACAACAAGATCAAATCGTTCAGGAAGCAGACTTTCCTGGGGCTGGACGATCTGGAATACCTCCAGGCAGATTTTAATCTATTGCGGGATATTGACCCAGGAGCATTTAGGGACTTAAATAAGCTAGAGGTGCTGATTTTAAATGACAATCTCATCAGCACTTTGCCCCCCAATGTGTTTCAGTATGTGCCGATCACCCACCTCGACCTCCGGGGAAACCGTCTTAAAACCTTGCCTTACGAGGAGGTCCTGGAGCAGATCCCAGGCATTGCTGAAATCCTGCTAGAGGATAACCCCTGGGACTGCACTTGCGATCTGCTGTCATTGAAGGAATGGCTGGAAAACATACCCAAAAACGCTTTGATCGGCAGAGTGATTTGTGAGGCTCCCACTAGGTTGCAGGGCAAAGATTTAAATGAGACCACAGAGCAAGAGCTGTGCAAAAAGAACAGAGTGGATTCTAGCCTAGCTGCTCCCCCTGCCGAAGAAGAAACCTGCGATCCTGGTCCCATTCCAACCCCTTTTAAAATACAAGGCAAAGAAGACCCTGCCACACCAGGATCTGGTCCAAATGGAGGTACAAAGATTCCCGTCAACTGGCAAATCAAGACCAGACCCACTGCTGCTGTGTCGACGGTCAGTGCCAAAAGCAAGCTCCTGGCTACCGTGTCCTGCCCACAGATCTGCAGCTGTGATCAGATCCCTGGCTCTGGTTTAAAGGTTAATTGCAATGACAGGAATGTGAGCAGCTTGGTGGATTTGAAGCCCAAGCCATCCAATGTGCAGGAGCTGTTTCTGAGAGACAACAAAATACACACCATCAGGAAATCCCACTTTCTGGATTACCGGAAACTTAATTTACTCGACCTGGGCAACAATAACATCGCCACTGTTGAAAACAACACCTTCAAGAACCTCTTTGATCTCCGATGGCTTTACATGGACAGCAACTACTTAGACACCTTGTCCCGGGAGAAATTTGCTGGGCTGCAAAATCTGGAGTATCTAAATGTGGAGTTTAATGGTATTCAGCTGATCATGCCTGGCACCTTCAACGCAATGCCCAAACTGAGAGTCCTCATCCTCAACAACAACCTGCTGAGGTCTCTCCCAGTAGATGTGTTTGCTGGGGTGTCTCTTTCCAAGCTGAGCATACACAACAATTATTTCATGTACCTCCCTGTGGCGGGGGTGCTGGACCAGCTCACCTCCATCACCCAGATTGACCTGCATGGCAACCCGTGGGACTGTACTTGCCCAATCGTGCCTTTCAAACAGTGGGCAGAGATGCTGCGCCCCAAGGTGATTATGAGTGACCTGAGGTGTGAGTCCCCCGAAGATTTCTTCAAAGAGGATTTCGAGTCTCTCTCCAATGATGTGATTTGCCCTCAGTTAAAAATCTCACCCACATTAACTTCTAACAAAAACAGCACCGGGTTGTCAGAGACAGGTACTCACTCCAACTCTTACTTGGAGACCAGCCGGGTCTCTATTTCGGTGCTAGTGCCAGGGCTCCTGCTGGTTTTTGTGACCTCTGCTTTCACAGTGGTTGGCATGCTGGTGTTCATCCTGAGGAACAGAAAGCGGTCCAAGAGGAGGGACGCCAACTCCTCCGCATCTGAAATCAACTCCTTGCAGACAGTCTGCGACTCGTCCTACTGGCACAACGGGCCCTACAGCGCCGATGGGGCCCACAGGGTTTACGACTGCGGCTCCCACTCGCTGTCGGACTAAGGTGGCGGGCGGGGCGGGGGTGACCGACACCCGGGACCGGCCCTTAGCGCCCTGGCTGGTGAGGCGGCGAACCCCTGGCCGGAGACGTCTCTGCCTTTCGGCTGCCTTTTGTGAGAAACAAAACACACACACGCCCGCCTGCCTTTCCCCTCATGACCCCCAAGGCCGGTACTGAGGCCCAGTGCACCGTGAGGGCAGCCGGGCACCGGGACGCGTCCCCGGGGCTTCTCACAGCCCGGCGCGGTAGGAGCATTCCCTGCCAGTGAGCTGCCTGGGCAGCAAAGGACGAGCGAGGACCCGCTTCCCTCGGCTCCACCGGGGCGAAAGACGGCTCCTGGTTTTATTGGGCTGATCTGTTGTGTTGGGGTTAGTTTTGCTTTTTTGACCTCTTCCCTGGTGGACCGACTCCTCTCCGAGAGGCAGGGAAGAGGAGGGGGGCGGAGGGAAGGTTGGCATCGGCCTCTTCCTGGCAGCAAAGCAGGAGTGAAAACTTGCACGAAGGCATGAATGTATTGTAAATAAATGACTCAGACTCAGAAACGGACAAACGGACAACAAAAAGAAAAAAAAAAAAAGAAAAAAAAAAAAGTGCTGCATGGCTCGCATGGATACAACGCACCCCAGGGACGCTCCAGCCCCCGACTGGAAGCAGCGTCTAGTTCACATCATCATCCATCCCTCTTACCTGATAAGTCCCTTCGTATCAAAAATTCTATATACGAAATACAGTATAATAATAAAAAGTGCCATTTTCGCCATTTTTGTGTGATCAATAGGCAGTAGAGATCGTACTTTTACTGTGGAAAAAATGTAAAGGTTTTATTTAAGACATAGTTGCATGAATATTCTCATTGGATCTTTTTTTTTCTTTTTTTTTTTTTTTTTTTTTTTTTTTGAAGCGGGAATTACTTTGCTGGGAGGGATTTGCTTTGTTGATGGTGGATTGTGTTTCGTTGGGGTGGGGGGAGGGGAGGCTTTGGTTTTATTTTCACGCTCTTCTTTTTCAATATACATATTCAGTATTGCCTTTCCATCTGAATGTAAAAAATTAGTATCCTTGATTTCTATTATGGTAACAGTGTAAACATTAAAAAAAAAAATCCTAAGCAGTTAAGCATGACCAATTAATGTCACTCTAGTGCTTAGGCTGCAAAGTTTAATGGTAGAAAATTCTGTGCTGTTGTAAATCTTACTATAACTTGAGGAAAACAGAACTGAGGAAGCAAGTGAAACTTACTAATTCTATTCGAGGATTTTATAATGGCATATTTTTTCAGTATTAAAGTGAAAATGTTTTCAACTCCGGGTCCTTACCATTTTTCCAGCATCAGTTCTTGTAAGTGAGTTACTTGGGTTTAGGGGACAGAGCCTCCTTTCAGTGCTCTCTGTGCTTCTCTCCCTCTCTTTCTGTCCCTCCTTCCCTCCCTTCCTTTCTCTCATTCATTCACACACAGAGGCACAAACACCCTTCCATCACCCCTTCCCCAGTGTAAATGACACAGAGAAGTTTCCTGCCTCCTCCCTTCTCCCTCCTCGCCTCTTTTTCTTCTTTTTTTTTTTTTTTCTTTATAATGCGGCAGTGAATCCCTTTATTAATACTGTGACTCTCTCGCTGCTGCTGCCGCTGCCGCCGCCTCTGCTGCGTACACTGCAGATATATTAGGGATGTTAGTGGGAATTTGATTTAATTGACTCTGCCTAGCTCGGTCTCATTAAGCCGGAGCCGGATTTCACCGGTCCGCACTCGGGGCCGTGGGCTGCTGCCCGGGCTGCCGGCCTGGGGGGGAGGGGGGTGCTGCGGGCGGCGGGGCTGCAGCGGCTGCTGCTGGGGGGAAACTCATTAGGGAAAGGACTTTCCTATCACTGTTCTGGGTAGCTGCACCCTTTGATTTTAAATGCTGAAAAAAACTCCCACAGCGCAGTGCTGCAGTTGGACTTCAGGCAGCTAGCATTTGATCCCGTTCCTGTAAGGGAAAGTGCCCCTAAACTCAGTAAAACCTGTAAAGGCGAGAGCCTCTGCAAATCACTTGTAACTCACAGCTCAAGTCCCAGTGGAGATATGGAGGATTTCAGTCACGTTGCTTCTGGCTTTCTCCAGGCAGAGAATCCTTTTAAACAGTAAAACACCGTAAGGGACTTGCTAAACTTCAAATACTGATTCGGTTTGCTTTATAGAAAATAAACCTTTGGGATATGCGAGGAGAAAACAGACATACATACATACACATTGCAATAGATATGCTCTGGAAAATGAGACAGCAGCCTGATTCTGGGTGTTCATGAAATATTAAATGTGAGGAAAAGATCATTCCTCCAGAATCCTTTATCATTGTTGAAAGGTCTGCAGTCTCCTAGAAAATACTTTGAACTTTGACTGTGTAGCTCTGAAAAAGGGATGTCCTGCTTACCTGTACAAACTGTGACTAGGGCCCTTTATTCCCCCTTGATTTTCTGTTTGACTGATTGCTCTGCCAGGACATTCTGTGTAAGACAAAGTGATGGCAGTAGAGGCACTAGTTTGCCATTGTGCATTGTGTAATGTACCAGATTGAGAAGAAAAAAGGAAATGTGTTTATATGCAAGCCAACACTTCTGTCTTCAGGAGGTCATCAAATTCAGCATAATATCAATAGGCATAGTCCAAAAAAACATTTAAGAATAAGCCAGTGAACCCCTAGATGACCACATAAAGTCTTACTTCCTTCTCCATGATAATGTGGTGATAAAATTGAAGAACTGAGACCATTAAGGATATATCTCATGCTAAAATATCAGTCACTTTACAGGTACTGTTCCATAAGTTAAGATAAAAGATAGAATAAATTAAAATTTTCAAATCACTGCCTGAGACCAGACATGCAAGCATTCCAGAGAATATAATACTAAATACGTCATTGTGATTTATCATTATTGAGAAGTAGCATAAACTTGTAACTTTACTCATTTATTTCTTTAAAATGTTAGTTCAATGACACATTTAAATAGAAAAATTGGTTCAGATGAGGTTTGAAGATATGCCTTTATCACCTTGTTTCTAGGCTGATGTTATGAGAGAAATAACAAAATTACCTTTTCTCTTTCTATGTAATTTTCTGATTTTAACATTTGTGTGATTCTTTCTTGCACCTTGCAGACACTTGCACTTAAGACATACAGATTACTTAACTCTCTGAGATGATGGAATAGTTACCAAGCTTTGAACTATGATGTTTATCTTATTGGCATGTTTAGCACTTCCAAGGCTATTTTTATCAAAATGAAACCCTCAATCAAAGAGAAAAATAAGAGAAAGAAAAGAGATGATTGAGGATGTATCGAAGGAGAGTGAAGTGTGGATGTTAAATGTGTTTAGCTGTATAGCATTAAAAACAAAGTTAAATGTGTTACTCATTTCAACAAAGCCTAATTGTCTTGATAATATTTTCAAGTTTGAAAAACAATATAATATACGTCTTGTGTCAAAACATGCATTTTTTTCTGCTAACTTAAAAAGAATCTCATATTTTCAGACATAACTTCATATTAAGTTGCCTTTTATCACTTCTTAATCACTATAGTAAAGACATTTCTGCTGTTTCACAAAGAACAGAAAAGAAAGGACCATACACTTTGTTTGCTTAAAAAAAAAAAAAAAGTTTGTTTTTCTGCAAACACTTCAACTAAGAATAGCCTAGAATTTAAACTGTTGCCATAGAAATATATGCCTGTATGTATGGTAGCCTCTTGCATGCCCTTGCAGAAGACTGAACGGAACTCTAGGAGCCACCTGATAAAATTTTAAATTAATACCCATAGGGGATATGTATCAATTTGAGCAGAAGTGTACTGATGAAACTGCAAAGGAATGCATTATTGTATTGCTTTACAAAATGTATTGGTTGTGCCAGGCTATTTTATCATCTTAGTGCAGTTGCTTTGAAAATATAGTTTCAGATCTGCTTGCAAACTAAGCTGAAGTAAATTTTTTCTTTTTTCAATTTTTTTCCTTTTAAAGAAGAGCAGGGTGTGTGTTGTATGAGGTTTTATATGATGGAGAAGAAAAGGCTTTGTTTACTGTCTTTCCTCCTGTAGAACAGCAGTCACTACAGAAGGTGAACATTTCACAATTTCTTAAGCTAGTGGCAAAACTCATGAGGGTGAAAGCTAGGGCAGCAAGAAACTGCAAAATACTACTCCTTTCCAACACAGTAATCTCTGTCTTCTATTACCTATGGAAGTTTCATAGGTCTCCCAAAGATTAAAGTCTCATGAAGAGAAGTAGTTCTTAGTAAAGAGGCAACATCTTTCTCTTCCTGTTTTTGTCAGTGGCTTGTTTAGTTGCAAAACAATGTGTGATTTTAATGGTGAGTTTACTACTTGGATCAGTCAGAGTTGGCTTGGCTACATTTTTATTCATGTGTAATCAAAAGTAAACATTCTTAGATGATTGTGGAGTTCAGTAGATAGATCATCTGTATTTAGAAAGGAAAGAAATTTATTTCCATAGATGTATATGTGAAGTAGAACAATTTATGTGTCTGGATAATATTATATGTGCTTGTGCAGTTTAAATTTGTGGGAATTCTTTGGGAATTATAGTAGATAAATTTCCAGGCATTTGATGTTACTTCTGAGCTGGCTGCTGCATAAGTACCTTTTTTTTTTGGTAATTGGGAACAAGTCAGAAAGTGAAAAATTAATAGTTTGAGTAGTTGCCCTAAGATTACCTGTTTAAAATGTATAATTTTTAATCTGTTTAAACTGCATTATGAGTCCGGATATAGCCAATCAAAATCACAAGAATCTTTTTTATTTTCCTCATCTTTTCCCAGACAGGGGAATAAAAGCACTGGAAAAATGTGGACTAAAAAAAAAATGTTACAAGTATTTTGTTTTATTACATTACATTCATTATGGTTATGTTTAGCAGTGGTACCTTAATGGGTTAGCTTGTAACAGAAGATGATATTCAACACAATTGTTTGAGAGTTTCAGAAACTTTTATCATATTGTTTTGTAGATGGAGAAATAGAAATGAGATCCATCAGTATTACTTGTCCTAGACCAATTACTAGTTGAATTGACATATTGTGCTGAATTATTTAATTTCCCAGCTACAGTTTCCGAATCTGTTTCTGTGTATATATCTTAAATGCATTTTTCAGTTGTGCAGGAGAGGAACAAAGTCAGCAGAAATTCCCCTGAAGGAAATGGCAGTCTCCTGCATTAAGCACTTGAAGGCTAAGACTGAAAATTCATAGAAAAGAAAGAAAGAATGGACTGAAACAGCCCATCGTATAAGAAAATGAGTGACTCTAAGTGAATGACTCCTTTAAGTATTATTGTTTCACTGGTATCAGTGGCACAAAGTGCTCTAACATTTGTCCCATAGAAATGTTGGTACCATCAGAACTCCTCAGTCCTTCCACCTTTCTGTTAGGTTGCAAGATTGATTCACCTCAACCAGCTTCCAATTAAGCTGGTGAAACAAATTCTTTTATCTATTAATGACTTTTATTGATGTCATAACTGTTCAGAGTCCCCTTATGCTTCAGTCTCAAAGCATGTCTAAGCATGAGTTATCATGCTTCATCTGTGTTACTTTCTCATTACTGAATCAACTGCAACTCTTGCAAGTAGGAAGTTTAACAAACAAAATGTATAAAATGTGAATTGAGGAAAACAACAGAATGGTAAGAGAAGGTTCTTCTTCCTTTAAATGAGAATTTAAGTAGTAAAGATGGTCTGAGAAGCCCCAGCAAAAACTTTGGAGACCAGTGGAAAATGTAATGCAGAACAACTAAGAAGAAATTAAGAAGCAATGTAGTCTGATAGAAAAAAATAGAGAATGCAAAAAATTTTCTGTATCATCATGTAACCTATATCGTAGATGGTATTTGTCTATTCTAGCTTGATGGACTTGAGTGAGCAGCCTTAGCACAAGCCAGTAGTACCCTAAGAGGTGTCCTGGAGTACTTGAGATGTGTGCATGAGGCTAGCAAACACAAAAGACTAATGCACACGTGTATGTATTTCTGAAGTGGCAGCTGGGGCCTAAGTGGGTTACATCAGAGGATCTGAAATATGAGTAGACACCCATGTGTGAAAAATGAACAAAGTTGAACTCTGGATCTATGCTGAGAAGGTAGTGGCTTGGTTCACTTGGTCCACATAAATAACACAAATTGCCTAGGTATCAGAACTGTGTGATGGTGATAGAAGAGACTTGAGACTTGTAGAATATATGGTCAGCTAATGCCCAGACAAGGTGCTTTAAGATACCACAAATGGTACTGCATGTTTATGAGTGGAAAGAAGTGGAATCTTAAATGTAGTTCATACATACATCTGCACTGCAGAAAATTAAATGCACGTGAGAACTTAGTCAAATCCTTGAAATGTTACGAAATAAATAATATGATAGATGACTGGTCAAGACATGATAACTTTTAAAGGACAATGGCTATTTTTCAGAGAGTATCAGATAAGATGTACTCTCCACACTTTTCCCATCTCTTTTCCTATTGTGGATTTTATTTTTATTTTTTCAAATTGGTAGCACTTTGACTTGGGGATTTCATCCTAATAGTTTTTGATAAGACTCCTATTTCAGCCAATGCCTTTAGCAATTGCTACAGTATATAATAACTATAATAGAAAAATCATAAAGAAATAGAAGGCTCGGGAAACAAAAATTCAACAAAAAAGAAGTCCTGACTTATTATTGCTACCGTAATAGTATATAACTGCTTCTTGGGTCAAACTTGAACTATAAATGAGGAATACAATACTTCAGAGTTGTAGTTATTATTGAAGTCATTAAGATGATCACAACGAGAATTGCTAGTAATGAATGAGAAGATACACTGAAAAGCATTTCAGAAAAAAAAATCTGGTTTATAAAGAGAAAGTGCCAAACTGCAAGTGGTTTTTCACAAGAGTACTGAAAAGGGAAAAGTATAATTTAATTCTGGACACATAGTAACAACCTATTCACATGAGATGTCTTAAAGGGAACACAGATGGTAGAAAACATTTAAGTGCAGGATGTAGAATATGTGGCTAGACCCCAGAGACTATTAGTCATAGTGTAAGCTAACGTATCAAGTTGCCCGGGATATACATGGCACAACAAAATTGGCACTACTGTGTACTGGGCACTCTGCAAGAAATATAGACCTTTAGAGAAAAATGTTAAAACTCAGATTGGGTTTAAAGGGAGAGAAGGAAAGCATAAAACAAATTTGTTTTTTTCCCCACTGTTACAGTTTGGGAAGGAAGTGTTTCAAAATTAGTTACTGTGGTTACACAAGTTACTTTATCAAGTGTCTTTATTTTGGAAGCTCCATTTTTGTTAACTTGGTAAGAAAATATTGATAAAGAAGATATTCTTAAAATATAAGCATAGTACTAAGTCTTTGGTATGTGATAAGGACCGTAGTAGCTGAAAAATAACTACATGAATGACAAGATAGTCCTTTCCTGGAAACATTCTTCAAAAATATAGCTCAATGGCTACCTCTAAACCACTGAAATACAAATGATATTCTAATATTTTAAATGTATATTCACTGTTGTAATACTCTTAGATCCCTGTCTGAAATTGTGTTCTTTTCTACAACTTTATATGTGGCAGAGAATAATGCTATTAATAGTAGTAAAAATAATAATGTTACCTTTCCCTTTTAAGATTTTTTCTGTTTTCTTACTTCCTGTAGTAAGCTAAGATGCAAATATCCGATAGGGTGAAAAACATCCAAGCCTATTTTTTCTCTCTTGTCTTTTTATTTTTGGTCTTTTTTTTTTTTTTTTTTTTTTTGTGCTTTCATTTAGATATACATACTTTTGAATGTAAGTCCATGATGCACAGACAAAATATGACACTGTAAGAATGCACAAGAGGAGTGCACTAAATACAGGTGCTAGCCCTTGAAGATTTGCTGAAATTTTTTGGGGAGAACTGCAGGTCTGAATGACAGAATGAAAGATGTTACTGACATTGACCAAAGGTGGCCTTGGGAACACGAAACACCTTTTTTAAAGGTATTTCTATGACTATGCTACTATTAATGAAAGATGATTTTAAATAACTAAAATTTTAATATAAGAAAATAGCCTTCTGGAACTAAATCAATGAGAAGGTACATTTAGGATAATAATTAGTTTCTTAATCTGGGCTTTATAATAAGGCAATATTGAAATTAAGCTGAGAAGGCAGTGGTTCTTACTACAGATTTCTAAAGTGCTCTCTGTCCAAACTTATTAGCTCATTTGCAAATATATATATATATTAGGTCCATTTGTGCTTTGAACAAATTTATAGTATTCATAAGTTCCATACTGAATAATAAGTGTAAAGATTCTTAACCTCATTTTATATTTTACCTAAGTATATTCACTGCATTTTATGGATAAAATTAAGACTGAAATAAAAGTGAGGAAAAAATATTGCTAATAAGTTTTAAAAACAGGTTACATATTTTAAAGGATCATTTCTGGCTACTAGTGTTATGTCATTTACAGAACATTGGTCAGATAATGTTTCAAGATGGTTTATTTACATGTATCTCATCAGTGCAATTGGTTATTAGAAAGCAATACATTTCCGATTATATAGCAAAAAGCTTACAATAAAGACATTTAGTAAAGAATGTTAAATTTAAGATAATTGTTGTACAAGGATTGATAGCACTGGTAATTAAATCTAGAATAAAATGGAAGGCAAATGGAAATTATCAACATATATGTTGCGTCAGAACACACATTTACTCAGATCAAAGCCCATCCACAGATAAATGTCTGTAATTGTCATTGAATTAACACTATTTTTTCCAAATGCTGGGGTTTACTGAATTCAAAATCAATTATTCCTGTAGAGACAAGAAAGTCAGCTGAAAATATCTGCTATCTGTGGATTAATGAGGAATAAATCTCAATCTCTCACGTAAGATCAATAGTCAAACAGGATCTTTTTACATTGGACTGAGTGGCCCACACCTGTTCAACTAGAATGGCATCCTCTTTCGTGATAAATTAATAAAACCAGAACCTGAGTGAACTCAAGCACCAGAGTTATAATCCATAATAGATAATCAATAACAGAGAATCCGTATTGAGTAATTGCTTTATCATAACCTAGGTTTTTTTTGGAGTTCACTGCAGTCCACTAGCTCTGTCCAAAGCAAAATTGCTGTAGAGGATATTAGCCTTTGGCAGAGTGAGTATGAGCCAATTTGTACTTGGATTTTGATCCTAGGATTTAATTCTACTACTTGCTCATTTAGAAGTGTGAATAGGCACAGTGTATCTCCTGCGGGCTCAGCATTTGGCCCAGAGATTTATTAACAGACTTAAAAGTTGTGGGTTTTTTTTCCCACCTTCCTTCTCACTGGGGTGTGATTATGCAATTCCTTCTAAGAAATCCAGTTGGGTATCTGTAGCCCCCTTTGATGTCCCTGCCTTTGGCTTTGACTGACATTGTCTGACTGCAATGAGAATTTTAATTTAGTCAAAACAATAAAAAATGAGACTGATTTTTGTTTGGTGTGTGGGATAGTTTTATAATAAAACTACTAGAATGTGTTAACAAGGTTAATTTAAACTGCTATAGTTATGACCAATGACATTTGAATACAACCTCATCTTCTTTAAACTCGGGGACAGTATTGGGGACTGGATTTTAAAAAGACTTCAAACATTATTTGAGTTACACACATTGAGACAGTCTTTAAGGTATCCTATGGTACCAGAGATACCTCCACAGACTTAACAGATTTTCTTTTCTGGACAGTCAGCTGGAGTACAGGCAAGATACTTTACCATATCTTAAGTGTTATGGATGATTATGTTAAGACAACTTAAGTGTTCCCTCGCTGAAACGTAACGGCTGTATTTTGAGCACATGAATTTAGACGTCTCAGTCTGTAACTGAATTGCAGCTTCTAAGATTGGGTGAGCTAAATCACAGCTAAGCTAGTTAACTTTTATATTCCTAAAGTTAGGTGTGATGAAACTCACAGTTATGAATAACATCCTGATGATGGAAATTTTAATTAAAAATGAGAATACACACACATAAGTAGGCAAAGAGTATTCTTCAAATAGTTCCCCCCTTCACCATCAAATCACAATTGATTAAAAGAAAACTACAGTATTACAGGTGATACATTCAATTCACTATCTCTGATGATGTTTGTTGTAACATTACAACATGGATAAATATATATTTGCCTGTAAAGTTTTTACTGTAATATTACATTACTTCATATTGGAAAGTGGCATATTTTTCCAGTAAAACAACAATAAAAGTGAAGCCTTTTGTGATTTATTTTTTTTTGTTTTCCTCCAAGAGCATCCCTGTTGGGTTCAGGGGAACATTCTCAATTTAGTACAATAAAAATGGGAGTAGAGTAAAGCAAAGAATATCAATTAACATTCTTTTGTATTATTACAGTATGCTTAATTATGAAATAAGTAAATAATAATGTATGCAACATTTCCCCCAATAAACAGTGTCATTTTCCTCAATTTACTAACCTTAGTCTAATAAAAAGTAATCAGTAAATAAAGAAGAAAGATAAAAATAAGTAACCCTGACTCCTTCTTAAAAAAAGTAGCTTTAATATCTAATTCAATAGTGACTAAAAGTTTGAAGTCATGAACTTTGCAGTAGTATTTGGATTTGTATAATGAGTCTAATTCTGGGTAGAATCCATAAAGCACACAGATCAATAAAACCACAATCGACAGTAATTGACAAGTCAAGTTGATAGTATTAAGGCAGAGGCCAAGAAACCAGATACTAAATGTTTTGGTTTTTTTTTCCTCACTCTATGATGCACTGATTCTGATTAAATATCTAAACTTCCTTAAAACATACATTATAAATTGGGTGCATTAGATTAATAGGGATGGCTATTAATAATTAGTATCTGAAACTGAGTTCCAGTGTACTCTTTCTGCTGAATTTCTCACACCTGCAGCATAGAGGCCACTTACTGAGCAAGTCATCTTTGCCTTTCTCCACAGATGATGAGGAGAAATGGGAACTTTTAAGGTTCATGTGACATTTTACTATGCTAACAACAATGACAAAATACTGTCACGTGAGTGTGAACTGAGTGTCTAAACTCTTACTACAGTCATCAAACTCTAATCAGTACAGTCAATACAGAACAGAAAGTGTTTCAGCTGTTTAAACAGACACTTAAACGGAACTCAACTTTAAAATGTAGTGTTATTCTGGGTTTGCTAACGTATCCCACCTGGCCTCTAGTTGCCACTCTAGAAGGCTATAGTTCTTTTATAGGCCCTGTGTCATACCTGGCAGCTTCATGAGTGTTCTGAATGTCTGAGATATCCTATAGCATCTCCAATGATACCTGTCATTTATACTTCAGCTAAGACTTAGTTCACGTTTGGACAGCTATGTTTGGAAATCTTAATCTCTAAACAGACCTTATAAATATTTAGAAAGAGATAAAGCAGGTTTTTAAAGTTTTATTTCTTTCCATTGACCTTAGCAGGAACCTAAGATGCTAGTCTAAATATATATCTACAATCATAAACAGATGCCTTTCCTCAGCTTAATTCTACTCTTTGACTAGGACCATATATTCCTCTGCTGTAAAATGGTGTAATTTCATTGATCTTCCTAAATGGAAAGATAAGGATTTTGGTTTCAGGCTTCTCCCTCTTTCTTCTTTGCTCTGATTATCTCCAGAATATTAAGAAAAACCCAAATGAAGAGATGAAAATACATTAAAATAGTTTTCTGTCTTAGGAAAAGCTCATAAATGCAGAAATCACATGTAAGTTTTAAAGAAATCAATCTGATGGCTGATAATGAAGATATTCTTTTCCTCTTTTCATGCATTCATGTGGTATTTATTTCTCAAAATTATATAACACTACACAAAAATTGATGGTGAAAAGAAGTTTGAACATTCCTCCTGAAAATAATGTTGAATTCATGCCAAGGATTGGTGAAAATTTTGGCTATTTTAAATGCAAATTGTTAAGAGGAGTCAAAACTAATAAAAAAGTTCCCTTGTATCATTCAGAAACAAATTGTAAAACCCATTTCAAAGTAGAAGTCACTGGAAAGATATTTGATTTTATCCTAATTAACTATTTGTTATCTTCAGTCAGATTTTAAAGATTACAAGAAACAGAGTTAAAATAAGTTAAAACAAGAATTAATTGGCCTAAGTTCCTTAGTTTCAGAAACATCAGTGATGATTTTTAAATAAATGTGGTGATTTATCTTCTGTCCCTCATGAACAAGGCTGTACAACATAACCATTATGCATAATTAATGGGAAATTATTTGGAGGGAAAAAATTAGCACCCCCAAAGACTGCATTGAAATAAAATTTTCATTTGAAGATAAGTCTGAGGATGGTAAAGTAGAATGAAGAGTTTCATGCTGGATTTTTCACTACATTAGGCAGCTTGTGTGTGACAAACAAAAACAGCTCTAGTTTTCATTCCTAATTGACTCTGATTCCTTGGAAATTATGCATAGGAACATAGTTCTGTAAGCAAGTTTTAATTATTTTTCATGTTAATATAATACTTCAAACTAGTTGCTGTACATGACTATTACGTTCATCATCACACTATCTTGCTCATCAGGTTCAGTGTGTTATTAAAATTTTCATTGAATTGCACTACAGAATGGTACAACATTTTCAGTTCATTAACTTTTCTCTCCTTTTTCCATCTATCAAAATAAAATTTCAAGCTTGAATTCTATCGTATAATTTGTGTAACAAGCTATTTGAAAATGATTGCATAGATCCTGGTGCAGGTCTTTTAATTGAGTGTTATTTTTTTAGCAGTTTCCCAGTATTTTCAAATATGTGGAAAAACAGCTGCAACATGTAGATATACTTCAAAAATATGAAAGAAGACTTTTGTCTTCTCATTTCAATGGACATTATGATAATAATGCATTACTTTAAAACCTGAGGGTTGCTTTACAAAATGAGAATCTTTGTTTTGTACTCAAAATTTGAGTTGTTTCTGAACTTTCAGACCATATGCATAAGCAAGGCTAGTTGAAAAGCAGTCTCACTTCTGCACATCTGTATTTTGATACCATATAATAGAAAGTCATTTCAAATAAAAAGAGTATTTAAATTCAACAGCAATAATGAGGTTAATAATTGAATGGAAGAAGGTAAATAAATGGCACTGTATTTCAGTTTTAAAAAAACCCAACCAAACAAAAATTTCATAAATTACCAGAGATGTGAAACAGGATTTAACTTCTTCCATAGTCTCTTCCTACTGCTTTTACATAAGAATGTTGTTAACATGCCTTTAGTATATCACACACTCGCCTACATAAAAAATATGATAATCTGATTTTACTTTGATGTTTAGTTCTGTAAATTTGCATTCAAACCAAGAAGTGTGAGACTTTTTAATAGCAGAATTGACTTATGTCTGTTTATGGTGTTTTACATTAATGGAAAGATCATCATAAATGAGACCTAATCAAAGTTAATACTCTGTTTCCTTGGCCACATTACTACTATAGTCCTATATTCATTGCACATTCAAAAATTCAATGTATTCAGTGCAAATAATGCACTAAGGGGCAAATCTTTCACCAATAGATTCTCAGTTAAGTCCCAATTTTGAATTATATTAATATAGTATCTAGAGTATATGTTTTGAATTGGAACTGATACAGTTATGAATATTCTGACTAGTGGAGATAAAAGGTTTATTCATCAGAAAAGCTATTACTTTCTCCTGGTTTGGGAACTGAATAAGTACATCAGGGAAGAAATCTTGTCCTTGTAGATGTCAGAAGTGTGAAATAAATTAGGATCCTAATGTATGTGTCTAACAGCATTTAAGATACCTTAGGATAGCTGAGAAATCTGTATAGTGATGACAGATGTTACATAGGACTTATGAGAGCCTCATATCCTTCTGGAGGGAAAGCTCAAGACTTTGTCCTAGGAAACCTGAAATCTCAGTTTCAGACACCTTTGTTAAAACACTTAAATGAGAAGGACAAACTGACACTAATATCAGCTGGTTCAAGATTCTTGCCTCAATTCCCTGAACCTCAGGTTTCCTCTGAACTAGGGGAGAAGAAATTCCTTCCATCATAGGAGAAAGTTCACTTCAAGACCACCTGAAGAATATGAATACACACTAGTCCGTGGGATCCAGTGAGATACACCTCATTCCTTAGGGAATTGGCTGATTTAGTTGCCAAGACACTATCATATTTTAAAAGTCATGCCAGTCAGGCAAAGCCCCCAGTGACTGGAAAAAGCAAAATATTGCACCCATTTTTAAAAAGATTTAAAATAGGACTGTGGCAACTATCAGCCAGTCATGCTTGTTTCTGCAACAGCTAAGAACATGAAATATATGCTGGAATCTATGTTGAGAGATGTGGATGACTGGGAGGTGATTTGAGAAAATCAACTTGACTTTATCAAGGGCAAATCATGCCTGATCTATGGCCTTTTAGGATGGAGTGGCTGCATCATTGAACAAAGGAAGGGCTATTGGTGCCATCTACTTGGAATTCTCTAAAGCCTTTGATATAATCCTCCCTAATATTCTTGCCAGTAAATTAGAGATACATGGATCTGACAGATGGACAATTAGACAAATGAGAGTGGAGTCCCTCAATAGTCCATACTGGGCCCAGTACTGTTTGCTATCTTCAGCAATAACATAGAAAATGGGATTGAATGTACCCTCAGCAAGTTTGCAGATGAAATCAAACCAAGTGGTGCAGTTTATACTCTTGAGGGAAGAGGTGGCCTCCAGAGAGACCCTGAGAAATGGGCTTCTGTAGGCCTCATGAAAGATGCCCTGATCATGACAGGGCAGTTGGAGTAATGATTTGTAAAGATCCCTTACAACTCAAAACATTTTCTTCAATGACTAAGAATCGAAGATTCCTAGCCAGGACTTTTCTTTATTTTGAGAAGTTACATGGTTTGTTATTTTCTGTTCTTTCTCATGTATTAAGTTTTTATTTGCAGGTAAACTGCTCATAGGAATTTACATCTCATGTAATACAACTGCATAGAATCATAGAATGTTAGGGGTTGGAAGGGACCTTTAGAGATCTAGTCCAATCCCCCTGCAGAAGCAGGACCACCTAGATTAGGTTGCTTAGGAACATGTCCAGTCTGGTCTTGAAGACCTCTAAGGAAGGAGACTCCACAACGTCCCTGGGCAGCCTGTGCCAGTGCTTTGTCACCCTCACAGTAAAATAGTTTTTTATCTATGAATGTCACGTATCTTCTTTTTTTGTGTCTTACAATTAATCATAGCACAAGAGCTTTACTTTGAAAGCTTTGAAAAAGGAAACTATCAGTTACTATTAACTTATTTAAGCATGCCTTTTTAGGAAAGTGCAAAAACTGCATGAATTACAATTAATTAAAGCAAAATACTTATGGTTCTACAGCCAAAACAAAAGAATAAGATCTCAGAAATATTCAAGTTCTTCCTTTATGAATCTTATCGGCTAACCAGAGAAAATATTTATCTTAGCAGTAGAAATGTATGTAGTTTTAAAATTCATCATGAAGAGTTAGTATAAGTGAAACACAGTTAGGACTCTAGCTAATCTTTTTAAACCATTGGGCTGGTTCATGTCGAACAAATTAAGGCACTTATCGAAGGCATCTAAACTAAGAATCAAATCAGTCATAGCTATTTCAGTGGTCAATAGAGAGCAAAAGAGATATTGCCAAAACCTGGTTTTACCTGGTTTTACTGGAAATGAGATCTTAAGTAAGCAGAAATGCCTAACATTAGCTTGGATGAACCTATGTCTTGCTGTTTCAAAGTTTGAAATCTTCTGTTTAGTTATGTAATTATAAATAACTTTTTTTCTTCTTCTTTTGGAAATGTCATCTTCTTTTAACTTCACTAAGACATATATGTGTAGATATTAAATTTTTTTGAATATTAGGTTCTACTCTTAAACACGTATCTAAAAGTGAAACATTAATTTCTCAGGTGTAGAAGGGGTTGACTGTTGACTTCTAGTGTTACCTGTATAGGATTTGTAATGTCTTGTATTTTCCTCCTCTTGTATTTTCCTCTGACTGCAGGAACTCTTTTGTGTTTTATTAAGTTTCTACTCAATATTCTTAGTGAATTCTTTGTTACACTAAATAGTTTTTCAAACTGATATATTTTCTGTATTCAGTTGAAGCACCTCAACTCTTTTATTTCCATACTCTTTTCAGTCATTGTTTGGATTTGTCATCACAAGTGCAACACATTTTATGTCCTACGTATATTTTCTGTGTGCTTGTAATGTACATAACAGTTCTTAATATTTTTGTACTCTAGTTTACCTCTTTTGGGATAGATTTAAAGGTTTTGGGATAGATTTAAAGTGGTGGAACAACTCATCCTGAATGTTACCACTGAACATATGAAGGATAATATTTCAAAGAGACTAATTACTGTGAGGAGTACCAACAGGCAGGTAGTCTCTCATGTGTTTTTATTGCTGATTAATTAATAAGACAATCATTATTTTTAATTTAAAATGACAATTAAAGTTATATTGGGAAGAATTGTATGTGATTTCAATTGTATGTGATTTCAATTGTATGTGAGTTAACATGGCTTCACCAAGGGGAAATCCTGTTTGACCAACCTGATAGCCTTCTATGAGTGCATAACCGGCTGTCTAGATGAGGGGAGAGCAGTGGATGTCATCTACCTTGACCTCAGCAAGGCTTTTGACACTGTCTCCCATAACATTCTCATCAGAAAGCTCAGGCAGTGTGGCTTGGATGAGTGGATGGTGAGGTGGATCAAGAATTGGTGGAATGACAGAGCCCAGAGGGTGGTGATCAACGGCACAGAATTGAGTTGGAGGCCTGTGGCCAGTGGAGTTCCTCAGGGATTAGTTCTGGGGCCAGTCTTGTTCAACATTTTCATCAACTACCTGGATGAGGGGACAGAGTGTATCCTCGGTAAGTTGGTGATGACACCAATTGGGAAGACTGGTTGATTCCCCAGAAGGCTGTGCTGCCATTCAGCGGGATCTTGACTGGCTTGAAAATTGCGCAGAGAGGAACCTCATGAGGTTCAACAACTGCAGAGTCCTGCATCTGGGAAGGAACAACCCCAAGCACCAGTACAGGCTGGGGATCGACCTACTGGAGAGTAGCTCTGCAGAGAGAGACCTGGGAGTCCTGATAGATAATAAGCTAAATATAAGCCAGCAACGTGCCCTTGTAGCCAAGAAGGCCAATGGCATTCTGGGATGCATCAAGAAGAGTGTGGCCAGCAGGTCAAGGGAGGTTCTTCTCCCTCTTTACTCTGCCCTGGTGAGGCCTCATCTGGAGTCCTGTGTCCAGTTCTGGGCTTCTCAGCTCAAGAGGGACAGAGAACGTCTGGAGAGAGTCCAGCGCAGGGCCATCAAGATGATCAGGGGACTGGACATCTTTCATATGAGGAAAGGCTGTGGGAACTGGGGTTGTTCAGTCTGGAGAAGAGGAGATTGAGGGGAGATCTTATTAACATTTATAAATGTCTAAAGGGTGGGTGTCAGGAGATTGGGACATCCCTTTTTTCTGTAGTAGATAGTAACAGGACAAGGGGTAATGGGATGAAGCTTGTGATCAACACGAATTCCTAAACTTCATCAGACAAAGAAATTACTATCTTACATGATGGGAGAGATCATAACAATATTTTTTGTTGTATCATGAACATTCTGATTAGAAAAAAGCCATATTATTATTAGAGATCATTATTATAAAATATTTTCAGAATAATTATTATAGTAATTAGCTAGTAATAATAATGGGGTAATATTACAAAATACTAAAAATAAAAATATTGAAAAAGTAGAAATGTTATGTATGTCTCTTGTCTATAACGCACCTTAATCTCAGAAACTTGAGATCAGAAAACAGGCAGTTGCAGATGTCTGTACAGATAATCAGTGTATTTCCACAGACTATAGAACCAAATAAATAAATAAATAAATAAAAATAATAATAAAAATATTTAGCTTTCACAAAGAAAAATTCCATTTCACAAGTGAATTCTTGCTTGATTATATGTTTTTCTTTGAGGATGAAAGAAAGGTAATAAATCTTTGGAATAGCTTTTGCAAAATAAATAACATTTGTAGCACAAGAAACTAGGAGGTATTTGTACAGAAGGAAAATAATGATTCTCATGAATTCACCAGGGGTACAAAAAGAGTAAAATTTCTACAGAGTGTGGCAAACATGCCAGAGAACCAAGAGCTTACAGAAATAGTGTCTTTCTGTATATCTATATTTATTTGTTGGACATTAGTAGGTGCAGAGGGCATGTTTGCAATGGGCTGGTATATTCTAATACACCTTGTCAGCTCTCGAGACATTATCACTTCTTCATGAACATAAAAAGGGTATAGTGATGGTATATCAAGAAAAACAGCCACATTGATACTTCTAAATATTGAAACCATTTCTCTCAAGGTACTAGTTTAGTGATGAAAGAAGGAAAGTGGATCAAATGCAGAAGTTCAGCATTTCAGCTTTATTGGACACTTATTTTATTTCATAGTTTGTGTATTTCAAAGAGTGAGATACTTTTTTAAAAGGTGATAATACTAGAGCTTGGATAAGTTAATTCATATATGTAACATTTAATACTATTTTTAATATTTCCACAAAATACCAATATTTTAATTGTCAGCAAGATTTTTCACTTTAATTCAAAATGCTTGTCCCAGAAAAGTTTTCTCCAGGCTAAAGCATGGCATATGTCTCATTGCTAAGCAAAAATTTTAACACAGAAAAGGATTAATTTTTATGTTATAGACATGCAAACATAAAGGAAGATTACATTTGCAGATGGAGTTCTGAATTCAGCTAACTGGAGAACTTCATTTTATAATGTGGATTATAAATTATACTGGCAATTAATCTGTAATGTGACTAATCCTTTTTATTATCTTAATAAAAAATAAAATATGTTTCATATCCTCAGTGAAAAACCATTTCAAGAGTTTTTAGCACAAGGACTCAGCCTACTCATGTGCATTCTCCTACACTTATCTACAAGTTAATACCTTGATCTTGCAATAAATGTCATCCAGCCAGAACATGGCTTTTAATCCCTCAGTAAAACCGAACACTTACATCTATGATGCTTTATTTTAAAGACAAGTCCTTTATTTCACTGCCTTTACCATGGAGCAAAAGAATACAAATCCAAAACCCAATCTGGATCTCAAAACCCACAGCCACGAACTCAATTGATAGGGCAATCATTTCTTGTTAGGCAGAAAAAACTGTCAAGATGTGAAGTGAATTTTCTCAGTACTTTAATGTGGAGTTAAGTTATAAAAGTAGGCAAAAAGTACCTTCTGACACTTTCTTCATGTCCCTGGTAACTGTAAAACCGCAAACTTAACAAAATAAATAAATGCAAGTATTGGGTTAATATTTATTACTGAGTTGGCCTACAATTATTGTTTGTAATTTTGTAAATTACCTATGTTCATCTGTGTTGGCACACTATGTTTTTTATCAAGTGGCTGGCTGAATACAAGTTAATTAAATAAAAATATATGGCAAAATGATATAATTATTGCTTTAGAAAAGTGAATAGATATCTGTGGCTGTGACTGTGAATGCAAGTTAACAGGAACTTGCTCTGCTAGCTCCTAGATAACACTGCTTCAAAAAGCTCTATGGTAAAGCTGTGGAAGCCTTACACTTGAGTATGGTTGATATTTATATAAACATGCTAATTTCCATACAGAGTTTTTTTTCAGAATATTCAAATCTCTTTCTATCTGAAAACTGTAACACATTGAGATATTTTAAAATGTTTTGATTTATATTTACATTTGAATTCTTTATTAGCAACTGACTTTGTTTCTTTGGCTAAAAGAATATCTCTGCTGGAAGGACATTTAAACAACAATTCACATACTATTATTTTTCCACTACACAACAATATCTTAGAAGTAATCTCTCTTTTTTTTTTTTTTTTTGAGAAGTATTGAATTATTTATTTCTCTGGTTGAAAAATAAAAGGGTTTTTTTTCAGTTTTTTATATTGAGATAATTCACATATACATACTTCAACAAACAGATTTATTTTCAGATCATTAGATGAATCAAGTATTGTGAGAAGAAGTTACTGGTTTTCAGTCCATATACTTTTTGCTATTTATGTTGCAAATAGTTAATACATTTTAGATCATCAAAACACTGTATTGAAAAAGATTATAGATGTGTTTTCTCTGGTCAGGAAGTTGTGTTATTAGGCTTAAGTATTTTCATGCAGATTGTTTCTTAGTAGATGAATCAACAAGTTTATTTGTAATTTAATTGCATTTTGTGTATATATTTGTGAAGAATACTTACCTCAGAACATTTACCCTAATGTTGCTGCTGCCAGAACACTTACACTGTGAAAAGTAGGTATGAGATATTAATATTTCAGATGATGTACAGGTGATTTTTCATGCCTTTGTTGAAGTTTAAACCTTTTAAAATACTCTGCATCTACTCTCTGGCAATATTCAATAGGTTTAATTTGACACAACTGACTTGCAGAGTTTACATACTTGCAGTAAATGTATTATCTGAAGCTTAACATCTTTTCAGATCCCATAATTTATTCTTCTACTGCCCATATTATTTTTAGATGTAATTAACTTACTTTGTTCAATGGAGAAAGTTGAAGTATGGTGAATAAATATGGGTAACTGCTGATAACACAATGTTTCTCCATCTAACTGAAACTTGTACATTTTTTTCTTTTCAGTATTATGCCAAGTTCCAGAAATATGTTGACTAGGGTTTGAGGGTTTTGTCTCTTATTAAAAATATATCATTTTCTCTGTTGGAAAAAGTCAGTTTCACTTTTCACCCATACCATATTCACTTTCAGAGTGATTTTATAATTTGATGAATCCTTGGTATGCCTAGGTGATTTTTTCTAGGACTTGGTTTCGTATTTTCCCATTAATTTTTTAATCTATATTTTAGATATATCATCAAAATGAAACTTCTAGCTTTTCACAGGTGATGTATCTTCCTAGATGGGCCAAGACTGCTCTTGCCCACCTTTAATGTATTTTCAACACTCACAAACTTAATTTTTAACATTAAAACATCAGATAAATACTTTGATTCTGTTCAAGACATAGTCAGATGTGACTCTTGGAAGGAAAAGGCTGTGAAATTTCATATTTTTTTCTTTCCTGCAAACCTGAGATATTCTATTTATTCAGGTGGAGAAACAGATATACAGTAAAAGGCAATATAAACCCAGTGAGGAGTGAAACCACAGTTTGTCAAAATTATTATTTGTATAGTATGTAATTTTTTAACAACTTCTTTGCTTCTCTTCAGTGGCCCTCTATATTCACATAGGTTTTCACTGTGTCTTAGTTCACTGATTTTTACTAATATGATAGAGTTGATAAACACAAGTTTGGTGAGTAGACACATGTAAAACTGAGAAGGCATGATAAAATAGAAAAAATAAGCTGAAATAGCACATTCAAGGGAATTATTTCAGTGCTCCTCAGAAAAGTAAAATTTTGAGGAAAAAGCATTATAAAGGGTTGAGAAATGAGGGGATTTACTTTCTATTTTTAAAAATCAGTGAATAAGCGTAAATAAGTGACCAGAAATTGTTTCTCATTGCAATAATTATGCAAAAATAATTCTCTTCAGTGAAACTCTTGATCAATTATTTTAAAGTAATTATGCAAAGTTTACCTGTGGCTTTACTTCCTTTCCTATTCTACATCTAAGATCCTCTTTACCTAGTATTCTCTTAGGTTTTTCCTTATTTTGTTTCCTTAGTGCCTACTAGTTTCTTTTAGTTTTAAACCTTAATCAGCTTAGCAATGTTAAGATATACATACCTTGATCTTCATTGCATAACACTGGAAAATAGCAGTCTCTTGACTGAGAAGTAGAAACATTCACTTGTACACAACTAGATAGGTCTGAAATGCCCTGTGATAGACTACTGGTCCCCTGCCAGGCCTTGCAACCTGTCTCTAAACTCTGCAGGTGCATTCAGTATGCTAGAGATGCCAGCTGGTGAGTAGCTGAAACACACCTAGATATGTGTTGGCTGGGGGACATTAGGCAACTAATCTGTATCCATCTTCATGGTAACACTTAAATCTGTGTAATTGGAAAGCTGAATCCTGGCCTGGAAGATCTAACTCAATTTATATAAGTTAAAAGCTATTTTGTCTCCTTCTTTTCTTAAGATAAGGAAACATTTATGGGTTTTCAGCTACTTATAGATAGATGAGAAGTCCTCTGGCACATGTCCTTCTTTGAAATCTTTTCTTACCAATAAAATAAGTGTACTTATAAAGGTATCAGACTTTGGGTCATGATTAAAGAAAGCAATTACTCTATATCTTGGTTAGTATTAGGGATAGAGAGTTACTTACCAAAAAAAACCAAAGAGTCTATTCAGACATATATAGGTGTTGTTTGATGATGAAAATAAAAGTGAATATATTATGAGCAGTGTAGTACCTTATAAAAGCATGACTGCACTACTCATAGGAAAAAAATGTTGTCCCTGATGCAGCCTAGTCACACCAAAGATTTTAGGGCTATGTGATGCCACTTCAGGGGAAAAAAAAAAACAGGAAAAAGTAGGATTTATCTAAAAATACATACTTTATATTTGTATGTAGTTTTCACACATTCAGCATAAATGAATTAGCAACAGGGTTAAAATATTTCTTAAGTAAGTAATCAGTTCATTGAGATATATTTACATAGATATACATGTATGCTCTTACTTCTGTAGTTAGAACAAAATGTAGAGAGGAGCCATAAAGTGCCTGAGGCTCTCACAATATTATGAATTTAAGGAGAACAAAGTGGTCTGTTGAGGACACCTCTCTTTTTCTTTTCTTTGTGCAGAATCGTAATTCTTACACAACATGCAAGAGAAACTAGATCTTAACAAATCTCCAAAGAATACAGCTCAGTAGTGTATAGGAGAAAAGAAACAAATCATTCAAATCAAGAAGCAAATGTCCAAGTTAGTGCAGTTTACCACTGCTGAAATTATTTTACTCTTAATTGACTTCCAGAGTAAGTAACTTTAAGTGCTACATCAGTCAACTGAATTCAAAGATAAGACTCAAGAACTTTTTTTCCAGCTTCAAATGACTGTAAACAAAATCTAGTAATAGGGAGTTGCCTGGTGTTCTTTCAACAGAAAGATCTTATGTTTAAATAATATTTTTCCCTAATTTCTCAGGGCTTTTTTTTTTTCCTCCCCAAAGCATCAACACAATACAAAAATTTCATTGAAATGATGCTTTATTAACACTCTAAGTATGGACATGATAAAAATATTGATTTTTCAGAGATATTTATTAAGGCTTTGCTAAAACATTTTATTTTGTCAGGAAACAAAAGAATTTGTGCACCATTTTGAAATGTAAGGGTTAAAAATTTTACCTGTCACTTTCAAAAATAAAAAGATGGCTTATGGATGAACCCAAATTTTCTTTCTTCATCTGATTTTGCTATATATAATCTTTTTAAATACATTAGGTAAGTAACACTATGTCAGTAGGAGAAAGTAGATTTTTTATGACTTTAGGTACAAATGTCTTCTGATATTTACTGACAGGTTACACTAATATCATTTACCCAGTGTAATTTGTTGTGCTAAATTTGTGAGAGTGGGCTTTTGCTGTTGACAATAAGAAGTGTATCCTTCTCTATTGTCAATGTAACAAATACTAAATGTTCCTGTAAATCTCAAGACCATGCATAATACTTATTGCATATATGTAAAAGAGGCAAAAGTGTAAAATGAGCCTGTTCCACTATGCAGTTCATGGGAGTGTATGTCAAGAACTTTTCGGGTATGAGAAATATCTGAATTTAGAACATCCGAATTTAGTATGTTTTCTGATAACATATATTTAAAATACTAGATAAAAAGCCATTGGAGATAATATCAGTCTCTCTGATGTTTACAGTAGATATATTATCATGTCTACTCTACATATGTACAGATAATACATGTATTGTATATAGAATTTAACTGATTCTCAAACCAAATACGTCTTTATATTTGTTGAACTATTACAGAGCACACTGCACTCAGTCTGAAAACTCTCATCACTTGAATGAAAAACTAATGAGATCTTTAAATGGTAGTCCTAGAACAATATACCATCAGTGTAAAAAATAGAAAAAAACTAGCAAGATTGTAAATGTATTTTGTATGTACAAATTATACTATACAAGTAGATGTTCAGACAAATTAATACTGTTGGCCAATAAATTACCTTTTGATTCACCTGAGCAGTACGAAGAGCATCCTTTTTGACTATTTTCCTTACATTTTTTCTACAAATAATACCAGTCTCATAAGAATGATGTTGAATGAACACATATTTTCCATCACATAATAGTGAATTTTAAAGATGTTTGCTATTTACACTTAATTAATAGTATTACATACTTTTAATTTTATAATGCTTACTAATGACAAAATTATAATATTGATGAGATTTTTTTTTCTAATTTATATTACAATAACTTCCTAGCCAAGTACCCTTTTTATTCATTTAAATCTCATTAGCATATGTATTCTAAAATGATTACCATATACAACATTGCAATTTTTTTTAGGTAAAGCCTTAGCCCTTGGATAAATATGGATAATTCAGTGTGCAAATAAATTTTTTTTTGGTGTTACTTACAAAAAAAAAAAACAAAGCAAAGTGAAAAGAAAACCACCACTACCTGCAGAGTTGTTATTAGATACTTAGAGAATTTTTTAAGCTATTTTTTAAATTTTCAAAGGATAAATAAACTAGACTTTACAGTATCAATATTCTATTAGTTTTGTATTACAGTAGTCACTTGCTTACTGTAAACATCTATATTTTATTTTGCAATAAACTTTTCTTGAATAAGATAATGTGTCCAATATAAGTTACCACTAAACAAAAATTGCAGATCACTCTTAAGGGAAACAAAGTGCAAGTATGAAAGCATTGCTATTTCTGAAATTTAGAAGGTCAGAGAAATTAATATATGAATATAAAATAACCATCTAGATGAACAACAACACGCACCCAAAAAATTTAGAATGTTATTGTATTTCACCATGAACTGGGACTTTGCTGACATTGAGGAAAGGTGGTGTGTAAACCAAAATTTAAAACATTTGTTATGGATCCCAGATAAAAGCAGTTGACAATGAGTGTTATCTGAAAGGAAAAGCAAAACTACGGTCAGTAGCATGGCATATGTTACTGGAACAAGATGGATTGTATGATCACTGGGTGATATATGTATTGCACAACTCTATGAAGACTGAAGCTATTAGCTTTTAGTAAGTCTGCAGGTAAACATATTTAGATAACCATCTTTTCATCTCTTTTTTTTGCATTTATTACAGGAAATAAGTTTGCAAAAATAATTGTGAAATAATTTTCAGACATAATTTAATGTATTTTAAGTTAACAATGGTTTCAAAGTGTAAATCACACAAGAAATGTCAAAAACGTAGCCTGCTTTTGTAACAGTGTTTACTCTCATGTTTAATTTCTATTAGTGGAATATCAATGCTTGCCACTAGAATTCAAAGACATATCTGAAATATTTTCTTCTGTATGAAAAATGTGGTTACACAATTATATGGTTACCTAACTTATTATGTCTACTATGTGGTTACCTAACTTATTATTGTTACTTCAACATTAAGCATACAAAGACATTTTCTAAATTTACTACTGGTATTGGCGGTTGAGTTTCCACACAATTAAATTTAACGTGCATTGATCTGAGAGTATAAAACTTGGTCTGTTGGTTTGCCGTTTCGCCTTTTTTTTTTTTTTCAAAAGCAAATATACAAAATGCTTATTTGAACCTATGATTGATGTGCACAGAACAACTGTATGAAGAAATAGGAGACATCAGTTGGCCATATTGTGTGTAATATAAGGAGTATGTCTAAAATTAATTGTCCATTCGAGTTTTTTATGTGCTTGTGCTACATTTATGTGCTTGTTTAGAGTTTTTACCTCAGAAATGAGAAATGAGAAACCTGGACTTATTGCTGATTTCAGGTTACTGGAATTCAAGATAATATCTTGCAGTCTATTTCTGTGTATATGAATCACTGCCTAAGAGATTATAGAACCAACAATGTTACGTTTAGGTTAATCAAGAGGAAACATAACTTTGGACCATGCAGATCCAAGGAAAAAATTCCAGGTTTATGGTCACTACTCCCGGAGTTGGTACTCTTTGTTTTACTCATGGTGTTTTAGTCACTAGATTAAATATCAATGCAGATAAGAGGAAATAATGAAATCTGTTACTTACTAGACATCATAGCGTTTATGTTTTGATAAAAATGACACATGATTTTTTATGATTTCAATCTTTGTTTCAGAGCTAACAAATGAGGCAGCTTTTATGAGCCAATACATAATTCAATAGCCTAGTTACGATATTGATACCTGTTTATTTATCAGTCTAAATAAGTTACTAACTTTACAGAAGACATCTGCAAATAAGATTAAGTCTTCACCTTTAGACCTTAATTATTTAAAGAAAATCAAGAAACAACTTCAGAAATCATTCACTATCTACCTGCTATAAAGGTAATTCTACATTATAAAGATTGATTTATCAGCTAATACAGAACTAAAAACCAATAATCTGAAATTACATTCAGCAGTGACTTTAACTAAATCAGTGACTTTGCATAGAAATGGTTTTGAAGTAGTCACATGGTTTATTTTAGGTAGCTTCCAGCTGAGGAGTGTAGTGGCATCTTCTCAAGCTGTCTCAGAAAAAATTGTTAAGACTATATTATTCTCCCTATCTGATGCCTCCTGCTGTATTTATTATGAAGACTGCAGCCAAAAAAAAATGGTGCAGAGCAACTTAGTACTTTCTGACTATATCTTTTTCTGAAGATACATGCAGCTTTTCCAAATTGTGTTGTCCTAGGAAATTTTTACTCATAAACTTGGGAACCCTTTGGTCTAGTTTTGTATTTTTTCAAAAGTTCCCTAGGATAATACTTGAAAAGCTGATGCATTTTAGAGAAGCCCCAGATAAATGGAAATTAACTTTCCTTGCCTATGCTAAGTAAAGATTGCAGGGGAACAAAAAGTCATGCATGGCTGACACTGAAATGAAGTACGAATCTGTTTTATACATAATACATTGATGACATTTTTCAGAAGCTGTTCATTCTGTTAGACTCTGCTGGGGTCCAGGGGTCTTTGTATCTTTCTGTATATGTTCCAGTCACGTTAGCAATTATTACCCAGGTTCAGTTTTATTTTATGCAGTCAGATCCTATGACATTGGGCAAAGAGGCTACTGTATAAATACATACATGTATAGGTAGACAGACAGATAGACACTCATGTGCGCATGTATATGTATGTGCATATAAACAAAAACCAGAAAAAATAGCATAATTTAATGTTTACCAATGGAAAAAAGATTCAGAAATTTTAGATTTTAGGAGAAAAGCTATGCTTTGTTAGTTTAATTTTCAGCAGTTACAATGAAAATGCTATTTTTTAAAATTTACGACTTCATACATTGTCATGTGTATTTATTTTCTGTGTAGCTTCTGTAGAATTTGGTATTCAGAGCTGATCTCTCAGCAAGGCTCTGTAGCAGACTAGGTAGTCAAATAAAGAATAATTCTCACACTAAGTAAGAACAGAACTTGTTCATTTGTTTGTTTCATAATAAAGAAGATATGAAGAAAAATAACACATAGCTATGAAGAATGAAACTTTCTATGAATAGAGATACATATATACTCTTATACATAGCATATAAATACCAATAAAAGTTAGCATCTAATTGTTCACATTTCTACAGTTAAGACTGCATTCAGTACTACCTGTATCAGTACAATAATTGTTGAGGGTTTTTAGCTTTAAAGAATATTTCTATATGAAAGCTAATAGAGTTTTTTATTATAGGCAATTTACGAAAATGAAAGTCTCATAAACATAACAGGAAAAGTGGTGAATTTCTGAAAGTGACATAGCAACAGATTTCTACTTCTGCCAATCAGGTAGAAAATGGATGCATCACAACTCAAATATCTAGATGCCAGAAGTACAGAGTTTCTAGAAACAACACTGATGCTGATATACAACAGAAAACTGTATCTGTTGGTTTTAATTATGTGAAAAATAAGTACAAAATAATGTGTTCCAGATGGTAGCCATTAGATGCAGTAACAGATAATACCCTTTCTGACATTTTCCCTCCTTGTAAATCAGTTAATTTCCAAAAACTGGAAAAAAATAAACAAGAGGTAAAGTCAAAAGTTCCTGTGAATATACATTATTCCCTGCTTGTATGCTATGGATAGCAATTACTGAAAATATATAAGGAGATTCAGAGAAGATTTGGGAATGATTTTTCTTTTTACAGTCTTTTAATTCTTTTTTTACTTTTTTTTTTTTGTTTTTGTGGACGCTGACTGAGTTGACTGGTTGTGGAAGGAATTAATACACTCTGCTAAGGGACACCATGTGATTGACTTAATCGGTTGTAATTTAACATCTGAAAGTTAGACATCTAAAATCTGAGCCAGGCATTTTAGGATCCCTTTATAGTTAATGGAGAAAAATAGGCACCTCCAGGGATATTCATCTGTTCTATCTTATGATGAGATTAATGACTCTCTAGAGGTGTCTGTTCCTTTCCATTAGCTATAAAGGGAACAACCACATTGATAGTACTCCCTAGGATATGTTGGGGATATTTTACTTTAACCAGGCATGCTCCTCAGAGAGCAAAACTTGCTATCACTTTTTCTCAAGGCTCAATATACTCAAGCTCATGTTCCAATTTGTTGAGACAACATCCACTGAATCAGTTTGTGTCAGTAAAACTGAGAACAAAGTTTAATTGTTTCAAAGCATCTCTACAGTGTAAGAACAACACTTTATTCCAGCATGGGCCATAACTAGAACACACAAAAAGACAGTGTTTTGTTTTTTTTTTTTAATTAAAGTTCAAGCTCTACAAATAAACGAGAGAAGTTCAAGAGAACTGGAAATCAGGACATCGTGTCTTCTTAAGGCATAACGATCTGATGCTTCTTGTTCTGAGACTTGCTTCTTGCTTCTGAGACTTCACACAGTTCAAGCAGGCAGGATTTTTGTTGAGGCCAGTGGCAATGTGCAGTAATGGACTATGAATACATTTCTGGAATTTGGCATTTGCAAACATAGACGTACTCTGAATGTATTTTTTTGTTCCAGAAACTGTATCTGTGCAATTATGACAATGTGTGCTGGTACAACTAACATGCCATCCTTTTCAGAGGGCTCCCGCTACTCAATAGCTTAGGCAGGGTGGTGCACTGATGAGCCTATCTGGTTTCAGGGTGCCCCAGGTCACTGCACAGGCCAGTTAAACCTGTAGCTACCTACAGCCAGTCATAACCACATCCCTCAGCTACTGCTGAATTAAAGTCAGCTACTGTTACCAAACATGAAATTGAATTATTTAATTCTTCACTTTAGCCTGAGAACAGAGTACATAGCCATTCTTATGCTTTAGTTTCAAACTGTCCCTTACAGACTCAATTTGTGCCTTGATAACACCACAGAGAATCTTCCTTCTTGGTAGCCCAAACCTGTTCAAAGGCACTTGGCATTCGGTGTGATCTCTACCTTCTTCTAGAATAGAGGCGATCCCTCATCTTAAAGTAAGTAGTCTGATGTTTAGAATTAAGAACTCAAGAAGAAAAAAACAAAACCAAACAAAATAACACCCATATATTTACTTTACCAGTTTGAGGAATTCAGACTCCCACAATACAATCACAACAAGAGTTTACTGGAGACAGCTTTACTAGGTCTACAGGGTAAAGAGGCTGTGATACACACACCAGGGACCAGAAATGGCTTATAATGCAATATACAACTTACTTCCTAATACCCTTCTTTCTGAGGACATGCAAAGCTCATCAAGAAGTTAACTGTTCTGGGTGAATTGTTTCAGCAGTTCACAGCCAGCTCTCTTGAGCTCTTTATACACAGGGCTCCCTCCTTGTCATACACTAGGAGTAGTCCAGGACAAAAATGGAGACATGTTTTGTCACTCAACTGGCAACTTCCAGCTTTGTGATGGGCATGAGTGTGGCTCCCTAGGCCTCCAAGACTTTTCTAGCTGAAATAATAGAAATATCTAGGAAGTATCTAGAATGGTCAATACCAAATTCTCCTCACACATTGAATTCAAAGCTCAAATACTTTATGGAAAATATAGGTACAGTTGCAAGGTGCAGCATCAGAATACAAAAGCTTCTGCAGGTGCCTTGTAGTTGCCTTATTTTTAGTAGTTTTCATGTAGATATGTGCATAGCTTTCACATAAATATTCTTCCCATTTCAACTTGAAATGTACATATTTGTAAAGGACATGTAGGATATTGCAAAAGAAAACTAATATTTCACCATTTTGACTCTGTCTTCCATGACAGGATAACAATTAATATATATTCTAAAATCCTAATGAATAGTCCATGTTTATTAAACATAATGGTGTAATAACAGTAGATTATTTGCCTAAAAAAAATATGAGTGTGTGCTTTGATAGTGGATCACTGTGTATTAAGTTTTATTAAAATGTAGGTCATTGAGGTCCTTCTCATCTCTATCTAGAGGAAGAATCATTTAGCAGTATCCATTAAGGTGAAATTCTAGGCTAATATGTATCATAGAAAAGATTAAGCATTCTCTGCAAAATCAATGATAAAATTAACTACATTAAAAGTTTCTTTTTCTTACCAGTGATGTAATTTTATTTGCAAAACCAGACTGCCAGATATACTTGAACGATAGACTAGAGCCTTGTTATCTAGATTAGACAATACTGGAAAATATTTTGCTTTACAAAGGTTTTGAAATATCATTTTAATTGGATCAATTGTCTTTGCATTACAGAAAGACAAAATTTTACTGATGAAAGGACCAAAACTGACCTGCACTGAAGAGATACACTGATCTAGATAATCCTGTCATTGTGCTGCCACTATTGCCAGCACCGTGTTGAGAGTATGCTTTAATTTTGGATTTATTTGAATTAGTGAGAGTCTGGATTGCTCTGAATTTAGAAGAGGCTTAGTTCTGTTATTCTAGTTTATCACTCATGCAGCAGGGTCTGTAGATGTCTGATCTTGTCGTTATCATGCTATCTTCCTTGGGCCTCTATTAAGAAAACCAGAGCCAGTTTTCAAAAGGGGATGAAACAAGAAACATTCTTTTTAATCTGCCTGATCTGAATTTTCCACTCTGTAGGGCAAAGGGGAGGGGTGGTGAAGGGGGATGGGAGAAAGAGAGAAGGAAAAAAAAAGGAGAAATCCTCATTTCATTTCTTCATGGCATGATTGCTCAAGAGTTTTTGAACCTACTTTACAGTATTAAATATATTTTATAGCATATAAGAGCTTTTTAAGAGTAATTCAGTATTTCTACTATTGTGGCAGTGAATAGTTACAAAACATTTTTCAGCTTTCTGGCACCTGCGTGAAGCTGTGACTTATAAATATGCTAATGAGACTGCAACCAGAACTGGCTTGGGTTCAACACTTGCACACAATTAGCGCTCAAGCTACCAGCACTGCTGGGAGGCCGACTACAAAAAGTAATACTTAGATTGATGAATTCAACATAAAGCACTTTCTTTGCAACACAGACTTTAAAGATATCAGCTTAAAGTTATCCTGTGCAAATATAAGAAAAGTTTTATGTCTTTTGTGCTAAAATTCTGCAAGATATTCAGTTTAAATACTTAGCATTGCAAAAGTTGATCCTTGTAGTACACTATGTATTTTAATAGCAGAAAAAACCCCCAAGTGCTAATGATGACTGCTCCACTTATTAATGTCTAGACTTCATCTCCTCCCTAATATCCTTGTGACTGTTAGCTTTGAATGCTGAAAAGCAGCTCCTTGAAGTGCATACAGAAATGCCTTCTGTATAACATCTGGAATATATGGCTTTAATATTAGAAGTAGTGCTGTCTATGAGCCAGATATATGAAGTTGTCATCAAGATTATGAGCAACTATTTCCATTTACTGTCCATTTCTAGAGTAAAACCATTAAAAGTTGTCCTTAGTCCAACTTGGAAGTATGAATATCAATTTGAAAAGTTTAAGTTACCATGATTTACTCTCCTAACATATATTTCTACTTACTCTATTAAAGGTGAAAATATCCTGTACCTGTTATTTTCAGTAACTGACTAGTACTAAATAACAACTTTTGAATTTATCTCAGTTTACACATCTGGATAGACCCTAAGAATCAAATTATTTAGAAACTAATTAATACATGTATATTAAACTTCTGGGATAGCATAAGATGAAAAGTCATACTTATTTTTAAGTGTGTCACAAATAACTAATAGTTTGTTTTGATTTTGATAATGTTACTATAGGTTAAAAATTAATGTTCCTATACCTAGATAATGAGAACAGTGTGAGGATATAAAAATATCCTCTAGATGCTATTTACTTCTGGAAAATCATAAATAGAAAATACACAGACACACCTAATTTCTATCAATTCTTATATTTTTTAATTCAGCGTATCTTTCACTCCCAAGCAAGAAATTTATCATAACTGTACAGTATGCCACACTCAAATGACACCATTATAAGCTTTCTATTTCACTGGAAATGTATCAGAGAGCAGAACTGTTATACAGAACAGTCAATTACTTGACATGATGAGAGTACATGTTAGTGTTTCCACTTTGGAATTTTTCTCCAGATTACACACAGCAGCAATTTTCAGGCTTACATTTCTTAGGCTCAAATCCCTTATGATACATGTTCTTTCTAAAAATTGTTTTGCTTTCTTCAGTTCTAGTCATCATATTCCAGGGCAGATGGTTTATTTCAGTGTGTATCAACAGTAAAAGAAAAAAAAAAAAAGGAACTTCTAACAAATTCTTTGAGATTAATATTGCTATGAGGATTTGCACATACTCATTACATACAACTGAAATATTCATTCTAGAGAAACAGTTTTGCACTATCTCACAATGATAACTTTATTCACCAACCTGGCCTCCCCAGTATTAAACATGAAAAAACTTAGTATGTCTAGAAGGGGAGAAAACTTTATTTATTTCTTTCAGAGCTGCAAGTCAATAAGTCATAGGATCATATAATAGAATCATAGAATTGTTTCAACTGGAAGAGACCTTTGAGTTCACAAGACTATTTCCTTAAGTACAATATTCAACCATCTCCTAAACACTTTCAGGGATGACTCCACCACCTTCTCAGGGAGAAAATGCTCCTACCAGGTAACACTTTACAAAACCCATTTTAAGTGAACAGGTTCTAAGCTTAAATGAGTCTATGCAACATAGCAGTTACTTTGTGGCAATGGAGGTAAATCTTATTACTTTGGAACTGAAGAAGAATTTTCCTTCCTGGTCAGTCTGCTGTGAGAATGTGTTTCAGTAAAAGGAATGATATCCTACAGTTTTGCAAGACTTTAAATAAATATTTTTTTTTCCCAAAGAAGAAAAAAGGAAAAACCACGCTGTGGTTTCCATAAGCTCAAAAATATTCCCTCTTCTATATCTCTTCACATACAAAATGGAGTATGGAGTTTTTTTAGGAGCTATCTTTCAGAAAAGCGTTGTTGTGTTTTTTGTCTTGAATTGAGAAGTCTCGTAATCTGGTTTGTCAGATTGACGAGTTTTCTTCCAGGTCTCCGATGTCATCAGAAGAATAGATTGAAAAGGGTTTAATGCCTCATTTATAGTTAATTGTAGTAGTACACAAACCAATTTAACTTAACCTCAGTTCTTAATTGTGCAATTTCTTAATGTAAATATCTTCATACAAAGAAGTGGATATAATAGATAAGCCACAAAAATTGCTGTCTCGTGACTGACATCTACACAAAGTAGAAAGATGCTTTTCATGGTAATTCCATGGACATCTAACTTTATTTTTTTACCCTTTGCTTTAATATTCATTACTGCAATGGTTTGGAGAGCTCAAAGGTAACTTACAAACCCACAAATGTAAGAACAAAGGATGTGAATCAAAGACATCAGCAAGATGTCTTTCAGTTTCAAATACATTCCTTAAAAGAAATATAACCTTGAGCTCAGCTAAAGATCTAAGCATTCACCCAATTTATTACTTTCTGATCTATTTTTTTCTAAAGGTTATTGGCTTTTACTTTTTTTTACTCATAAACCCAAGTGGGATTTTTTTCCCCTCATATTGTACCACTGATGAACAGATAGAAATAAATGTAATAAATGAGGCCTGAAATAAAGAAGCAGGATCCACTTAGTAGATCCATGTATGCTCCCATGTGTGAAATACATGTAGTGAGGCTCAGTCAAGATAAGATTTCAGAGACTGACTCAACAAATAGAAGTTATCTCACAAACAAAAATAAAGGCTTTTCTTCTATTTTCAGAAAAGAAAAACAAAACAAAACTGAGAAGCAATGATATTTCTGTTTTCTATAGTCAAACAAAGGCATATCTATATGTATACCATCTTTCAGGAAAAACAAAGATGAGTATAATCGTTTCATATAACTCTCAGGTTAAGTTTACAGTCTAAAGATAATTGTCATTGATGCATCTCTATCTTACACAATCTATCTTGTAAAGAATTCAGAAATGTTTTTGTCATCTTTTATTATAATTTTAAAAATTGATTACAAATAAGACTTAAAAATTAGATAAAAATCTCCAATTCAAGTCTTTTGAGAAGTTAACTTTATTACATGTGGAAGTATTTGCTGCAAATTGTTTGGATTGTTAACACTTGGTTTCTTTGAGGCTGAAAAATGATCATGTGGTATGTAAGATAAATTTTCCTACTGATTTAGTGTTAGCATTCTTTGATTGTTAAAAAATAAAGCTACAATGCACCAAACTGGTTAGCAGGACTGAAATTCTGTTTTACCATTAGGTGATACGATCCTTGGTTTTTAAAACCGGTATTGCTAGAAAATTTTTGAATGTTTCCTCTATTTTTCTATTACTTGTGTACTGTCAGAAGAGCTGAAGCTAGGCAGACTTCTTTTCCTGCATGAATCTGCTCCTGAAAACCTGTCAATAACAGTCCCAAAGACTGTGTAAAATTAAAGGAACAACTCAGCCCTCAATAGACTGAACAGCTTTTTATGAGAGGAGAAAATTTCCCTTCTGTCAGACTCTCTGTTTGCCACTTTGCTGTAGGCAATGGAATTAACTCTATGCTTATAACATCTTCTTACAATACTTACAATAGTAACCATAAAAATTACAGTTCTTCCTTTTTTTTTTTTTTTTTTTATCATCTCTAGTGACAGGACACAGGGTAATGAAAAAAAGCTGAAACACAAAAAAGTTCCACTTTATCATCAGAAAAAGCTTATTTATACTAAGGGTGAGGGAGCACTGGCACAGGCTGGCCAGAGCGTATGTGGAATCTCCTTCTCTGGAGGTTTTCAAAACCTGTCTGAAGTGTGTGACTTGATCTAGGTGGTTCTGCTTTAGCAGAAGAGTTGGACTAGATGATCTCTAGAGGTCCTTTCCAATCCCTAACATTATATGATTCTATGATTCTAGGAAAATAATGAAGATTTGGAGTTTCTTTGAATTTTATCCAGTGCTCTTTCAAAGTGTGAATTTTGTGGTTATGCAATCATTTTGATATGTTTTAGAAAGTTCTGCTTTCTCATGAATCTGGTTTTAAATATATGTATATCCAGAGACTACTCCTGTAACGAAGAGCTTCCAGTTTAAGTGATAAGATAGAAATAGTGTTTAATATTTATCATATTTTCTATTATCATATTTTCAACAGTAATTTAATGCATTTAATACATTTTAATATTGTACTGCCTAGATGTTTAACACTAATTTCCATTATATAAAATAAAGGGACACTTTTATCTAGAACAATTTAAAAAAAAACAAAAAAAAAACCGAACAAAAGTACCTTGCAAATGATGCTTAAACACTGTTTTCATGTACTTTGGGTAGTAAAACTGCTTAGCAATACGAACTGTTGAAGAATTTGATACTACAGTGAAGGCAAAAGGAAAACCATTCAAAATGCCTGAAGACAGGCCATCGTGCTACAGTACGGTCAGTGCAGGACCAAGTATGAGCATTTGGAAATAGTAGGAAAGTACAATTCCTGCTCCCTAGAACTTACTTTTCTTGTTGAAGATATCTTAATTTATTGAAGCGGGCTTGTCAGTGATTAGTAAGGCATATGATTGCTCACACCTTGCAATATCCTTCAATACTCTCTCAGAAATCCTGAATCTTTCCACAATCGAAGTAGAGCCCAAGGTATGCAGTGTATACATCCTGTGTCATTCTGTAAAAATATCACAATCCTCATGTTATTATTCATACTGTGAACTGGAAACAAACCAAACCTATTAATGACATGCAATCATAGCACTCAGAGGAAATCTAGGGCAGAATAATGTGTACAGAGCAATGTACTCTCCTTGCCCAAAGTAACTCAACCCAGAGCAGCATGTGTGATCCACTCTTCAACTCCTGGACTACAAGATTTAGTCCTTAATTCTATGCTGAGCACCACCAATGTAGTCAGTATGACTGCTGTTTCAGTCTCGCCTAAACCACAGGTCATTCCTCTAATCAAGGTTTTCTTAGCTCTATAACAATTATCACTGCTAAAATCATCTCATTTCCTTTCACTATCATTGTCAGTGTTTGTTACTTTTATACATGCTGTCAATCTGAGATATCACTAATTAAAGTGATAATTCTTAAGTGATAGTTTCCTTCTTTCAAGATCCAAAAGTGAAAAGAAGCATTTCCAAATTAATGTAGTCAAAATGGGTCTGCATGAGTGTACCTATGTGAATGGAAAATGTTATGATCTAGGTGATGCATTAAAACAAAGCAGATAAACAGAAGCAGAGAAGAATCAGGATGGGATAAGGCCTGAAAAAACCCAATACATACTTGGATATTAGTTTTCTTGCAATAGCTTCTTTGCTACTCATTTTTTAGCAGCAGATTTAATTTCATATTTAATTCTGGCACAATATGCTTGATTTTCCACTTATTTTGAACAATGTTTTAGTGCCGCTATACAAACTACAATATTGCAAGAAAAAATCCCTATCATTTTTCATATGGCAATTCAGTAATCAAAGTGCAGTGGATGTTTATTATAAGAGCTCAAGAGGACAGATGTTCTCTTAAGAGTCTTGACTTTTCACTAACAGTTCTGCCTTTTTTTTGCCATCAAAGTAAGAAGATGTAAGTTGAAAGTGCATAGGTATGTTAGCTGAAGAAATGTTTTCCCTACATATTGATTTTCCTGACTTTGACCACACTTCAAAAACATTATGTTCTGTTTAATAGGAAAAAAACATTTACTTTTCTTGATGACTTGCCATTTTTAACAGAAATACTCTTGCTTACTATCAAAACAAAGATCTAGGTACTTCCAAGCATTTCTCTCTTTTGCTGTCATGTTGATAGCCTCTAGCTTTCAAAGTGGACAAATCTGTGATATTGTATTGGCTTTAAGTATGTGATGTATTATCTTTATATAGATGACAGCATAAACTTTACATTTTTCAATATGCTTTGCTATGGTTTAAGATTTTACTATGATACTCATTTAAAAGAAGGATCTGCTGACTATAGGGTTTTCAATTGCTTTGAGATTGTATACTGAGGGGATTTTTTCATTTCATGATTTCTTTTAAAAACTAAACATATAATTAAAATACAGTGCAACAGATCCATGAAGCCATTCATACACAAGTACATTAAAGAATTCATGATCATTGAACTTCTAGCAGTAGACTTGTATGTTTTAAAATCTATAATAAAAAAAAAATTATGCAAATAAGAAAAGGGATTGCACCATTTCATAACAAGTGGAAGTGACTTTTCTTGAATTCATAAATGTATACAAGGTGTCAGTGAAAGTTACATAAAACAGTACACTATAGTATAAAGCATTTTTATCATTGTTGGGAAAACTGAATTTGAAGGGGACCACTGATTATCAGTCTTGTGCAGAGTGAGAATGAATTATTAAGAGGGCAGAATGTAAGAACAGCCTTGCCAGATCCAGCAGCAGATCAGGTCAGATCCACCAGAAGTTTCACATGTGCGGTAGTGTTAGCACATGAAAGAGTAGAACGGGTAGAAGCAGGCAGTAACACATTTCAGAACAGTATTTTAATACCAATGGTGTTGTATGTGCTTTGAAAACTGGATTGTGCCTGTATTTAAAGTTCTCAGAGCAATTTCCATGTTTTCTTTTAAAATAATTTTGTAGAATCATGTAAACTTTTAGAGCCCACAAAAGTCTTCAAGTAAGACATTCCAGAACTTAACTATGCATTATACCGCCTGTAGAAACCTTTTTCTGAATATGCAACCTGTCGGTTTTATTTGATGCCTGCTAGTTCTTGTATTAGAAAACTGTAAACAATTCCACATTCATAGCTTCTCCATCCTATACACGTTAAAGACTATTATCATAATTCCCCACTTTAGTCAGCCTCTTTATGGGTTGATTTGTCCAAACCCATCTATTTATTCCTTACACTAAAGTTTTAGTCATCCTAATGATAGCATAGTCTGTAAACATCAACTTCAGGGGTTTTTGAGGGACCTTGGCAACTACTTTTCAGTTGGTAGCTATTAGCTACCTCACCTTATTCAGATATTCTGATCATAGTTACTTAGGTACAATTCAGACACACAACACCCTGTAATAATAACATTAGGCTTTAGAAAGCAATGTCCTGGAAAATTTGACAACTTTATATGCACATACAGTATACAGATGAATAGCTTTTTTCCTAGATTCTTGATGTGTGAAGCAGCATGATAGGGACAGACATATATTATGAAGAGTTTTAACAAATGTGAGAGATGCAGTAATGTGTCAGACAAGGCCAAGGGCTGGGTCCTGCACTTGGGCCACAACAGCCCCCAGCAGCGCTACAGGCTTGGGGACAGGCTCTGCCAGGCGGAGAACTGGGAGTGTTGGTTGACAGTGGATGAACATGAGCCAGCAATGTGCCCAGGTGGCCAAGAAGACCAATGGCATACTGGCCTGGATTAGGAACACTGTTGTCAGCAGAAGGAGGGAGGTGATCATTAACCCATACTCAGCTTTCATGAGGCCTCACCTTGAATATTTTCCAGTATTAGGCCCCTCTCTACAAGAAGGACACTGAGGTGCTGGAGAGGATCCAGAGGTGGGCTAACAAGCTAGTAAAGGATTTGGAGCATGTCTCCTACGAAAAAAACGGCTGAGGGATCTGGGCTGTTTAGCCTGGAGTAAAGAAGGCACAGGGAGACCTTATTGCTCTCTACAACTACCTGAAAGGAAATTGTAGCAAGGCAGTAGTCAATCTTTTCTCCCTAGTAACAAACAATAGAATAAGAGGAAACAGCCTCAAGTTGCACTAGGAAAGGTTCAGGCTGGATATGAGGAGGAATTTCTTTACTGAAAGGGTTGTTTTAATGTTGCCCAGGGAGGTGGTGGAGTCGTTGTCCCTGGAGGTGTTTAAGACAAAGCTGGATGTTGCACTTAGGGAAATGGTCAATAGTTGACAGGGCTGGGACAAAGACTGGATTAGATGATCTCAAAGGTCTCTTTCAGCTGAAATGATTCTATGATTCTATGACTGGGAGATGAGAAACTTTTTAAAAGAGAGAATCTTGAAGTTGTCTAAGTCCAATGTCTAATAATTTAACAAAAGTCATTGATTTCTGGGAAGCAGATCATAGCAGCTGTCAGGGAAATTCTAGAAGAGTCAGAATGCTGCTGGATGCTGCAAAGCCTCCATACCAAGAAATGCTTTTTCTTCACTATCTTCCTCAGTAGTTTCTGTTGAACTACCTTGAGTCAAATCTCAGATGAGTGACATATGAAAAATTTATCTTCAGACCACAGATAGAAACAATAAAAATGATAATAAAGTAAAGGCTTGATTTAGATTTATTTTACTACATATTCAATACCAAGAAAAGTACAGTAATTATGTCACCAGGCAACATGGCAGCACGGTGTTCCTAAAACAGCATAGATGAACAGACAGGAAGACAGAAATCTATCCTAAATTTAAACAATAACCAAAATTATGTTTTGAACAGGCAGATTTAGAAGTCTTTGAAAGGGAATCTGTTTCAAATACCTTGTCAGCTTCTACTGAATTTACTTTCACAGTGTCTCTGAGACTAGACTTCTACTTTTGCAATTCATATTCAGCAAACATGTCAATTACTCTGTGAAAATCAATGAGGCTTCTCCTCATACTAAATAAGTGTGGTTCCATCTGAGTAAAGTAGCCAAACAGGGTCTCTCAAGTAGGCAAATATTTTTTCTGCTGCTTTTCTGGATTAAGTCATTCTACTAGAATGCTCCAGTATGGACAAAGCTACTCAGCTTCAAAATAAACTTAGACTCTGAGGTAGTGTCCAAAAACTGCTGCATCATTGTTTGTGCTGAGACAAAGTAGTGGGTCTCCTTTGGCTGGTGTATAATGAATTTTATACATAACTCAGGGAGAGGGAAAGGAGGAAGATTCAAGGATAGGAAAGAAAATAACTGATTTACTCCATACCTAAAAAAGGAATATATATATGCACTTATATAAATGTGTATACATACGTGTAAGTGCATATCTAGATACATGATTGTGTTTACAAATAAGCTGATTTTCACATATGTACATACAGTTCTCAGTACTACAAAAAGTATGTCCATAACCCCCCACATGTAAATATATATATGCTTGTGTGTACATACAGATATATATATATATATATACACACTTACTGTCTACTTATAGGTACATCTAAATACAAAGAAGAAATATTTATAAACATATGTTGTTTGCAATAGTTGTTTTTTTTAAAAAGGCAATCTGTTCCAAGAAGCAGAGCACATTATTATGATTATCACCATAAATATTGATAATAATTATCAATAATGATTATCAAAATTATTATTAGCTTCAGAGGTAGAAAGTATTTTGTAGTTAAGACATGAGATTGTGTTTAGTGAGATTATGCCTGAATTTTAGTATTTTAAAAGCTTCCACTCTGACAAATCCAAATGTAGAATCTGGCAGCATCTCACCTCTGTGTAAAGAGAAAGGCTTATGCAAGCAGCTTCTTGGTATGATCTCAACCTGATTTCTCAGAAAAGAAGGTTTGATAGCTATAAATTTGATGGTCTGTATTTTTTCTGTATATCTGATCTGAATGTCTGGATGACCAAAACATAGGCAGATTTTTTATATATGCTTGTCCGTAAACAGTACTGCCTGTGGTCTCATTTTAATTGTCTCATCTCTCTGTCTATGTCTTTAGTAGAAAACTAAATAAGAGGAGGGCTACTACATAAAGGCAATATATTGAGCTTTATACAGTTTGTAAGCACTACTCTTAGCATGTCTGGGATCAACAACTAAAAAGTTGATCTGAATCTTGACCAAAGAAGGGTTGACACTTTTGGAGGATAATGTGGACAAAGGATAATTCACAATAGCTAGCTGGATGTACCCTCTTTCTTATGGAGAGCAAGAGAGTTCAGCTATATGGCAGTGAGCTTTAATCTGTTTCTTGCCCTCACAGCCAGTAAATGGGGCCAGTCTTGTTTTATTTACTAGTACAGATTTTCCATAAACCTAACAAGACAAAGATATACTGATAAAAGAAGATTTTTTAAAATGAAGGTATCACAAGAGATACTTCCAGACTCAAGAGATCATCATCATGTTTCTAGCACCTTCTCTATATCTTAGTTGTTGAATCTCCTTCTCTGGAGACATTCAAAACCCACCTGGATGTGTTCCAGTATGACCCACTCTAGGTGGTCATGCTCTGGCAGAGGGATTGGACTAGGTGATCTTTCAAGGTCCCTTCCAATACTTAAGATTCTGTGATTCTGTGATTCTATAATTTGTTATTCTTCAGTCCCCTTTTTTCTTTTTGATTTTTTTTCCTGTTCAACTGGTCCCATTGCCTCCAGACACTTAGTTTTAGGGTCATGACATTTACTTTTAACAATCCTGTAAAAATACCCTGCTCATGAATGGTGTTTTTAAACTAATAATTATAATTATAATAAATAGTCATTGCTCCTCTTGGTGCTCAGTGTAATGTGATAACATGAGTCACTAATTATGAATAATTATTTTGCTATTCATGTAGATGTACAAGCTTTGGCTGGAATACCTAGTTTCGGGGCATTTTTAGTACTATTTTAATGCTTTGTAGTTAATGTAACATTACTGAGGAAAACTGAAGGAATCTTTAGGACCAACAAGGAAAAAAAAAGGATGATTCAGTTTAAATAAATATTTATTGGCGTATCTTGTTTTAATTTTCCTAGGATTCCTCCTCCCCCAAATTTAACACAATTTATGGGCCTCAGACTCAATAAATAGTTCAAGATGCTATGGCAACTTAAGGCAACATGCTATACTAAGGCAACTTAAGGCAACATGCTATACAGATTACTTAAGGTCAGCATTTTAAAGATTTTTTTAAAAGAAATCTTTAAGTAAGGATCTATTTTCCATAGATGAGCAATCCCAATCATGTTGACTTAGTGGAGGAAAAGGTTTCTAAGAAAATCTGTGCCTCTTTATTCATTTAAGTATGGAGTTGCAGAGAAAGTGGTAGGTGAAAAACATTTATCTTTAAGCACAAGTTTTAAAAATAAGGTTAATATTTGCACCATATGAAGAAAAGAGCTGTAGAGATGGAAACACAAACAGTCCTGATTGTCTGATTTAACTATCATCATTTTCTTAATACTTATATACTCTAAATACTCTTTGAAGTACATAGCTAATTAGTTTTCAACTTTGCAGTCCTGTCTTTGAGAAATCTATTTTTATAATATTATTCTTCTACAAATTTCTTTTCATGCTGTAAGCAGAAGCATTTTAAGGGTAGAATACTGAGATCACTCTCTACAACCACCTGAAGGGAAGTTATAATGAGGTGGGAGTCAATCTCTTCTCTCTGGTAACGAATGATAGAACATGAGGAAAAGGGTTTCAGTTGTACCAGGGGAGGTTTAGATTGGACGTTAGAAAAAAAAAAAAAATTCACTGAGAGCTTTTTTAAGCATTGAAACGGGCTGCTCAGGGAGGTAGTAGAGTCAACATTCCTCAAGATAGTAAAAAAACACATACATGAAGTAATTAGGGATATGGTTTATTTCAGTGATGGGCTTGACAGTCTTAGGTTAGTGGTTGGATTCTATGATCTAAAAGGTCTTTTCCAACCATAACAATTTTATGATTCTATGGCATATCTTTTTTCCTTTATTATATCTACACACTAAATCTTACTTTGAATGCCTTCACTTGCAAGACACTTGAAAGTGCTTTTATCTCACCATGTGAGTAATAAATATTTCGGGATTTTTTTAGCTCTTGAGTGAACTTGGTCAACTGTGAACTTGGCAAAGTGAGGCATAAAAAGTTCACCAGCTCCTTTGTTTATTGATCCTGCAATTATCTCAACCTCTGGAAAATAAGATCAATGTATTTTTTTAAAGAACATTAACTTCACACAGACAGCTCATCTAATATTGCAAAATTCTCTCTTTGAAGGCTATAGCACATTGCATGACCTGTAATATTAAAGGCCTTTGACCTGAATGGAGTTAACTTTTTTAAAATCACTACTCCTTTGCCATGTGTCAAGTCTACCACTTTTCCTCTGAGTGCTTGTTGATGATGATGAACCATGAAACTTTGGATCCAAACATAGCTAGTATCCCGTCTGTTGTTATAGAAACCAATTTTATCATCATTATTTTGCGCTTAATAACATACTTGAACTCAACATAATTAGGTTTCTCTCTTGATCTTTCTTCATTATTTGTATCCTTGAAATCTCTTTGTTTAGATGGCTCACTTGAGCTATCCTACATGCAAATAATTCCATTTAAATCAATGATACACACATCATTAAATATTTTAAAATCATTAGCAAGTATAAACTCTGGTTTATCTCTAAAAATATGTGCACTGTATAGTTTATTGTTTACATAATTCCTTGTTTCTTTCAGTTATTTTTGAGGGATACATTTCCAATCACTCTTTTGAAGAAAATTGTCATTAAAAGTACATCTGTAGTCCTAAAAAATGCTTCAATAGTGATTTTCAGGTTTTCTTAATATATTTTTAAGAGAATGGTCATATATTTCTTTAGGAAATCACATAGTATTTATTTGAGGAGTATTACTTTTGGAAACATTCTTGTCTGACTTTCCACATATTATGATGATATTAGACTTTATCCTTTTATTTCATTTTTTTTTCCTTTCCTCACCTTCTCTTGTCTCATTAGTAAGATGCAGTAGATGTTCATATTTTGTCAGTAGTTTTCAAATGCATTTCTCCATTTGCTTTCAAAACAGCACACTTAAATTTATTGTTTGAGTGCAGAAGTCTATGAGTCACAATGGTATGTTGTTTTATTTCATTTCTTTATCAGGTCTTCAAATATTTTATTTATATCTTTTTTTTTTCCTTTTTCTACTAGCAACTCTTTTTCCATTCTCCTGACTACTGGACTACCTCCAACCAGTATTATTTTTCTAAGACACAGATAAGAATTTCCTTATTTTCTTGTCTACTGAATGGATTCTCAGGGATAAAGAGGAGAGAAAGGATGTCATGAGTTTTTTATCTCTATTCTGCTCTTCATTACTCTTTACACTGACCTGATAACCACTACAAATTGCAGCAGTGATGGCTAGAGAGCTATACCCTTCAAATTCATGCAGATTTTAAATTAACCATTGTCGTGGAGACTTGAGAAGCTGGTGGGGGTTTTGTTGATGTTTTTTGCTTCTTTTTTTGTATGGAGGAGGTAGTTGTAGAAGAGGGAAAAGACTAAGCCTGTGTTAACCTACATAACAATAAACATTTTAGTATCATAGAAAGGATTAATTTCTCACTGTTTCTCAATGATCCGAGTACACATTTTCCCCCTGATATGTCTAAGAATAGATCAAACTTTAATTTGGTGCCTGTACTATCTTCTTATCTGAACTGGGATTTACCTCATACAGCTTCATATTTTTGAATAAGCACTTAAGTTCAAAAGAAAATAATTACTTTCTATTGATTTCTGTTGATTATAATACAACTTTAGATTTTTACAACACCCTTCCTTCTTTCCTTCTTTTCCATCCTTGGACAATTAATTTTGGTGTAAGGATTGTGAGCATATCCACAAACCTCTTTGATTAAGTCCACTAAATCTACAAATAATTTTGAGTGGTTATTATCTTTATTGTCAAAGGTTTGATTTTACTACATGTTTCTATCTGAAGTAACATCTCAGTGGGGAAATCAGTGGGTCAAAAGTACTGAGACTTCATAAAAAGATATCAACAACATTAGCATCAGCGCTTGAACTAGATTGAGCGTTGAGGTTCCCAGTGCTCCAATAGAAGCCATACAACTCACTCTGCTATTTCTGCCTTGTACCAGTCCAAAGCTCTTGGTTGCTGCTTCTCTTGGTTAAGTCTGGCTGAGGCCCATGGCGGTTTCTCTTGCTCAATGCAAGGAACAGGTCATAGGACAGAAGGACACCATCATCTGGCAGAGCTTGAGCAGTATTTGGCTTCTGAAGCTTAATTTTGTGCCCGAACAACCGGCTCCTGTCTTCTCTAGAGAAAGACAGTGAGCCAAATGGGAACAATCTCTATGCTGTATCTGCACAGAGGATACACATGGTTAGTTATGACAGAATATTTGAGGAGCTCTGCCATATTAAACTCCAGTAACTCCAGTTGCTGGAGGCAGTCATTCTGTGTTTAGAGTTGCTAACTACTGTCAGGACTGGAGCTTTTCCTCATCGTGTCTACAATGAAGACTTTATGCACCGGGAAACTTGAGATATATGCAAATATCCATTTTAAATGTTAGATATATATTTAAATACCTATAAATTTGAATTACACAGGACTTAGGGGACTGCATTGTTTTTTGGCTCTGAATCATAATGAAATTGATTTAGAAGGGAAGAGAATCATTCAATTTCAGACAGTTCTACCACAGTACAAATAAAATATAGATGATTGTACATAACTTCCTTATTCAAGTGATCAGTTTAATTTTGCTGGCAAAAATCCTATTCTCAATTACATAAATGGAACCCAAATCAATTTTAATAAGCCGAAATTTGAAAACCTGATCCATCTGTGAGATAAATGTAATCGTGTCATTGGCTCAAAATCTTCCTTTTAGAAAAACAAATGATGGGAAGAAGAGGGCACACAGATTTACAAAGTGTATGTTCATTTTGAAGTTTAACTTCGCTGTTGTCTCTTAGAGAAACTGATCAGTGATTCTGAAACTTTTCAGATTTTCTTTATAAATGTGTATTTAAAGTATGAGAGATCTCACATAACTTTTATTATTTTCACAAGAAAAGCATACACACACTTTTCACAAGTTGATGGAGTCCAATGAGGCTGGCCTGCTCATATAAGTATGAAAATCTCTGTTTTCTGTTTTCTACTTTCTTTAAACAAATATAGCTACATCTTTGAAAAGAAACCTTAACTATCTATTAATAGTTATGTTTCCTTTGATGTTTAACAGGAATTGCAGAGATTAAAAAAAAAAAAATTACTTAAAACCAAAAAAATCTATTATTTACTGGAACATTTAGTTTTATGTCCAGAAACAAGTGAAACTTGCTTTCAGAAGACAAATTATTTTGGTAATATATAAGTATGTGTACATATGTATTTATGGAGTAAGCTAGAATGGTACAGTAATTTCACTCACTGTGACATACTACTATCCAAAGAATCTTTTTTTCCTGAGAATGAATGTCAGACATTTAAACAGAAGTGTCTCAGTATTCCTAGTAGTTTTACAAAACAAGAGCAGCTTGTGCTGAGGCAATTCATACTCGCATTTTATGTTCACTAAGCATAGTTTAAAATGTAAATTGCACAACAAGGGCTTTATCACGATGACAAATATGTGTACACTCTTAGTGAACCTGGAAAGGAATTTAGAATGAAAACATCTTAAATCAGATATCTGAACACACCATGGCTTGCCAGTTTGTCACTTCAGTCGTGTTTATCCATCCTCTAGCTCCTTGAGCTGCTTTCCTACTAGGTGAAAAATGGTGAGTTTACTGCATCTTCAAGGGAACAAGTTCTTCCACACAGCATATAATCAAACTATTGAGTTCATTAATGGCACATTCTCTAGCTACTATATATTCAAAGTCAAGGTCAATCCCTGGCCCTCATGAAATAATTTCCTCTGATGCAGTGATGCAAAAGGACCCCAATCTTTCTCTAAATAGGCAATGCAGGAATGAGATCAAAATTGGAACTACTGTTTTGAGCTGTTTCAATATAGGGCCCCATATTTAGATGTCTAATTAGGCATTTAAGATTCTAATTTAAATCTATTGTGTCACAATGACCTTCAGAACAATGGATTATCACAATTACTCTGTTTTACATGAAATTTATAAAGATAAAAGTAGTATTCGAAAAGTAATTTAGGGTTTCCAATTCTCTCAACATGTTTATCAATCTTCTATTCCTTCATTCCCCATCGTAAAGATGAAAATAAGTCTTTAAAAGTTGTCTGACAAGCTATTTAGTTGCCATCAATCCATTTCTGTCTTTAATTCTAATATTCTTCTGGACTTACTTTTACGTCTTAATTGATATCCAAACTGCATCTGAGCTGCTCCCATACATCTGATGTGTGATGAGTTCAAAAAGCTTGCTGGACAGGTAGAAGACTTTATTTTCCTGGGTACCTTTGATATAATTTATGACCCAACAGTATCTACAAAAGGAAAGCAACACTTAAAATTCTTCAACTGGATGCATTCTCACATTTTTCCCAGCTATGGCAATGAACCCATAAAAAAATCACAGTAGTGTTGCAGTAAGTGAGTATTTTCTAAAAAAATAATGTTTAATCTAAGGTATATAAGTTCTTAGACTCTATATGTTAAGTTTTGCAGACAATTATGATACTATTCCAAAGGCAAAGGAGATCACAGAAATTTTATAAGGATATATTTTATGTACAGTCATTCACCTTTATAAAAGGAGAGTGGGAAAGCAGGTGATAAACATTCGTGGACACTTTCCTGGGATCAGCTACTTCTTACATTCACATTTTGGAAATGTGAATATAGAAAAATAGGCACTTAGGAAAAAACATCTATTTGTTCCTGTAAGTTAAAAGTGAAATTGAGTCGAGGTTGATAGATCTAAAGAGTACTTCTATTGGATACTTTGCACTTTGAAATTATGTTGTAGTGCTTGCTTATTCTGAAGTTCAGTAAAAGCACCTCAAGTACTGCTTTTGTTATGTATTTTTAACTTTTAAATTCTATATAGTTATACAAAATTTCTGTCTCTGATTTATAAAACGTTTTTATCTTTCAAAAATGTGTACAGATATGCTTTACGCTGATAAGAATACAGCTTCTGCATCTTGAATTTCAGCTGTGATGTAGCTCATTACATTAGGACAAAAAATTCAGAAAATATATCGCTAAAGTGTATTCAGCCGTGGCTGCAGATCTGATAGTTCCTACCCTCTAGAAGATCCATTGTTCAAGAAAGGTCTGAAGGGACAAACTTCAGTGACATTAAATTACTAAAATACGGGCGCAGTCCTCTGCTACCCAATATCAGATGCAAGAATGGAAAGGATTCATTGATTTGAACAGTCTTCAGCTATCATTATTTTTAGTTCATGCTTCAGAGATGTAACAAGCAGGCTTAAGGAAAATGTATTTAATGTTTAGGGCTTGTGGGGCTGCTTCAATATAGCATTAAATCTGTTCACTTCTTTTGTAAGATCATGAGCCTAAATATATAGGGACACATTTTGATGGAAAAGGGTTAATTTGAAATATAGATCAAAATTTACTATTTATTTATAATAAATGATAAAGGTATGAATCATAGAATCAGAATCATGGAATCATAGAATGGTAGGGGTTGGAAGGGATCTCTAGAGATCATCTAGTCCAACCCCCCTGCAGAAGCAGGTTCACCTAGATCAGGTCGCATAGGAACACGTCCAAGTGGGTCTTGAAGACCTCCAAGGAAGGAGACTGCACAACCCCTCTGGGCAGCCTGTGCCACTGCTCTGTCACCTTCATAGTGAAATAGTTTTTCCTTATTAGTTTAAGTGGAACTTTTTGTGTTCCAGCTTCATCCCACTACCCCTTGTCCTATTACTAGCTTAAACATCCACAGTTGAGGTTATTACACAGTGTTACTTCATCATAAATTTATCTTTCTACACAAATAAGAGAAATGCTAAAGATTACTGACTGAGCTAGGGTATTAATAATTTTTTTTCATAATCAAGTAATTTTTTTCAGTTTAAAGCTTTCTTTTTATGACATAAAGACAAACGTTTCATTTCCAATGGCAAAATGACATTTTAAAATACATGTATAAATATGTCTTTTTCAACCTTGGAACACATGATGTTTTAGTAAAGTGTTAGAAAACAGAATCAGATTAATCCACTAATTGCCCTGTTCAAGAAATTCATTAACTGTGGGTTATGATATTGTATTACAGAGTGCTTCATTTGGTACAGTTGTCCTGAAGATATATAGCTATTTCACTTAATACAAGTTATTATATAGATTAAACTATGTTTTTTTTGACTCTGTAAAAATGTAGTAGATACTTCTTTTTATATTCTCTTCCTTTTGTACAACTACAAAGATGCAATATTAGATGGACGCTGGGCAAAAAAACTCATTTTCAAAATCATTAAACAGAAGCCAAGATGTTACAGAGTCTTGTCTGTTTCTCTGTGATACTCTCAGGTCTCAAGTGTGGAAGGCAATGAATCAGAAATGCTTTTGCAGTTAACCTTAAATCAGGTCCTCAGGCCACTGCAGTCTATTGTGATAGCTTAAAGAAACTCAGGTGCAGATAAAGGTTAGCACAAAAAGGGTAAACAGAAGTTTTTTATTCTTTTTTCATCTTTTTCCTTTTTAATTTCTCTATCACCTTCTCGCATTCACAAATACACATACACTCTTCCATTTGTGAAATGGATAAAACATGCAATACACTGGTAATCATTATGCCATTATTATGGAGTGGGATTTGAAATGAAACAGTTATTTGCATATTTGAGGTACGTCTTTTTTATGATAGCTAAAATTGTTCTCATAAATCATGTCAGCAGAAGCTAACACAGATGGTCAATCTGCATCAGGTAATATATGCTTATACATTTTTCTATTGCTCTGCATGCACATCTACAAAATCTGTCAAAATCTCGAGTTCTGGAGATACATCATGATAAACTTATATTCCTCTTCACATTTTCCTCTCTACTTTTCCTAATTTAACTTTGGTTTACTTCCTTGGGAAGAATATATCACTATGTACTATATCACCATATTTGTACTGTATCACGATCTGTGGTTTCCAAATTAGGATAACTATACTCTCATCTAGGAGCTTTGTTACACACATGCATAAAATGGGTCCTCACAATTTCTCACAAAACATGTTTAATGTTCATTGTCTAAGGCAAAAAAAGATTTGAAAAACTGATCAGATTAATTGCAAGAACAGCACTCAATTCATTTGATCTTCACAAATATCCCACAAATATTTACTGTTTGTTTTTACAGGCTGCTGTCACCAAGGATGAGGGACAATAAGGTGAAGTTGGATGATACAGGGAATGGGTAAATACCTGTGGATAAAAAAAAAAAAAAACCAAAAAACAAACAAAACAAACTAGAGGGAAAAAACCCCCAGCTTGCAAGTGAAAATTGGCAAACTGATACTAGTTATTTTTAAAGTAATTTTTAATCAATATATGGCATGACACAAACACAAGTGATCCAGAAAAAATGGCTAGGTGTTTAAAAAATTATGGGAAAACAAAGCAGGAGGACTGGATGACAAGATTTTTGGAGAATAGTATTGAGGATGAAGAAAAAGATGCTAAAAATATCTTAGCTGATACAGCATAACTGTTTTAGAGAGAAGCTGAGGACATTGAAAAGAAAGCAAGTAATTTCTGGATATTGCTGGAGAGCTGCAGGCTGTTAGAGGAAGTAAATTGGCAAATGTTTTTACAGCTATGCAAACCTGGCAAGGTTAGAATTTTAATATGAAAGGATACTTGCTGGAATAATCCCACTAAACCTTCCTGAAGCGACAGATGCCACTTACATGAGGCGTGAAGAGAAGGCTACTATTTCACTACTAAATTATTTTCTTTCTTCAAAGAAAGAAAGCTATTTAACCCCATCTATGTGCTAGATGACTACAAAAGATATCTATCACTCCCCCAGCTAGATAGGAGACAGAAAATATAACACGGGTTGACATAGGGACAGGGAGATCACTCAGCAATTAGCATCATGGACAAAACAGACTAAACTTGGGGAGAACTGGTTTGATTTATTAACAATCAAAAGTGAATAGGGAAATGAATTGGAAACTTAATAGAGTAACTGGATTTTAAAACAACTCTCCCCTGCTTCCCTTCTTCATAGGTCTCTACTCTCTTCCCTGCAGTGACACAGGTGCATGGGAGTTCCAGTCAGTTCATCACAGGTTTTCTCTGACATTCCTTCCTCTCAGGGGGAGGATTAATCACATTTCCCCTGCACTAGAGTGGGGTTTTTCCTTTGGGAGACAGTCCTCCATGAACCTCTCCAATGTGAGCCCTTCCCACTGGCTGCAGTTCTTCATGAACTCCTCCAGTGTGGGTCTTGTACACAGGCAAAACTGTTCTTCAGGAACAGACTGCTCTAGAGTGGGTTCCCCACCACATCACAAGTCCTGACAGCAAACTTGTCTGAGGCGGACTCCTCTCTGTCCATGAATTCACAGATCCTGTCAGGAATCTGCTCCAGTGAAACCTTCCCACTAGTTCACTGTCTTCTTCTCTGGTATGGTGTTCTACCCAGGCTGCAGGTGTATCTCTGCTCCCCTGTGGCCTCCATGGTTGCAGGGGCAGAGTCTGCCTCACTGTGGGCTGTACCATGGGCTGCAGGGGAATTTTTGCTCCAATGCCTGTAGCATCTTCACCTCCTTCTCCACTGAACTTGGTGCCTGCTGAGTTGTGGCTCTCACATTTTCACTCCCCTCTTCTGCTGCGATTTTGTACCTGCACAGCAACTTCTTCCTCTTCTCAAATATGTTAATCACAGAGCTGTTACCACCATTGCTAGTTGTCTTGTCCTTCGCCAGCAGTGGGTCCATCTTAGAGCTGACTGTTATTGACCCCATAAGATACAGGGAAAGCTTCTAGAATCTTCTCACAGAAGTCACCCTTGTAGTTCCTCTGCTACCAAAACTTGACCATGGAAGAGTGGGCTAATGAAAACCTTGGAAAGTACAGCAAAGACAATATAATGTTTTGTATTCAGGATACAAATTGATACAAAAGGATACAAATTACTCCTGGAGAGTTCCCAACAATACTGAAGAGGAAAATCCCCAGAAAAGTGGTGGATTCTCCAACATAAGATATCTTTTAAGTTCCAGCTGAACATGGTGCTGGGCCATCTTGCCCAGTCTTTAATGAACATACAGATCTGGGTAGAAGTTTATTTACTTCAAATTTGTGAAGGGGCTTTTGCAATGATGAGTAAGGGAGACTGGAAAACCAGTGTGACAGATCACATAGCTAACTGTACATGCAAAGAATGGTCTGTGTAATACCAGAATCTCTGATTTTCAAAATCATTCTTAGACATTGAAGAGGAACTTTAATTAAATGGATCAAATATCACTTTTCCTTCTTCTCTTCCTCCTTGCGTGTCTTCATTGCTTCCTCCTTCCCTCAAAAATAATTATCCACTGGAACTTAGTAAATATGGGTTACTGAAATAAAAGGGAATGAGGAGATATACTGTGGTCAAGGAAAGTGTGAATTATTTTACAAAAGCTTATTTTCTGCCCAGGAAAATGATTCATTTTTGGTAATATGCTTTTTCTTTTTCATACGTGTGCACATCTATGTATACGTGCATGTTTGCGTTTAATAAGTAAAAAAAAAAAAGGTCTAGATTTTTTTTTTGCTTGTTTGACTTTCCAAGTTTAACAAATGTATTTTCGTCAGAGATTGAGTTGTTATTCAGAAACTGTCTTCTTTTTTTGAAGAAATAGACTTTCAGATTCATTTATTTATCTAGATGATATGTTAATCTTGAAAGGTACAAAGCAAAAGCTTATAGAATTGCATCATACTTATTTGTTTATGTGTAATAATGAGTATAAGGAAAGGAAGAATAAGACTTAGGACAGTAACGATAATCAGGATTTGGGACTTTGGAAAAACTATGACAATAAATGCTGTACAGTATAGACCAATCAGGTCAGTAGACAAGAAATAAAAAAAAAATATTGTAAAGAGTAATGTATCATACCATCTCCCCCCCAAAATTAAAGAGTTATTGTAAAACAAGTATTGAAACCATTAATCTAACTTGTAGCTGTAGTAAGCAGGATCATAGAATGAATAAGAATATTTAAAAAATAAAATAATAATTACTTATATGCAAGGGTTCATTATTTTTAACACCTATTTAGAATAATATACTTAGTTCTTTTCATTCACCTTTTTACAAGGACATTATTGCTCTAGACACAGAATAAGGTGATAATAGCATAGTTCAGCAATCTATACAGTAGTGAAAATTGTGGATTTGTAGGTGACCTAAATAGTGACATTCAGAGTAATGAAGTTTCAATGTAGTTAAATATCAAACTGTTCAGACTGAAGAAATACCAAAAAATAAGTAGAACAGAAAAAGGAGGAAATTCAGGCAGAAACTAATTTACTTAGGAACAGAAAAATACAAACTAGGACACCAAGTGGACCAGTGAAGCAAAAAATATAAATAAGAGGAAGAAGCAGCTAGAGATTTATATTTTTTAAAGTGAAAGAAGGCATTAAAGGATGCAGGGGAAAAGCTGCAGTGAGAGATTTAGATAGAGGAAATATTTGTTTTGATCTTTTATGTGTGTTTTGTCTACGTAGAGTACCTAGTTTATCTTGTCTTCTTTTAGTGTATGAACCACTAGAATTTTATAAGAATTGTTAATCCAGAAGAACAACAGATTCACAATGAAATGCTGATTTGATGACACAGATAAGAAGCAACGGTAGTAGGGTTCATGTCATCAAGTAAAGATATTTAAAGCATAGATACATAAAGTTAGAACAAGTTCTACTGCAGTGACTTAAACCAGGTTTTTCTGAAGTTGGATTTTTTCTTGAACTTAGACATTTGGATCATGCCTGAGTTGAACTCCAGGATCTTATGTCTTTTTTAATTCAGACTAAAGTTTATTTTCTAAGCTCACAAATGTCCAGGAGTAACTTCAAGATATCTTCAGTAGTGTGCTTCCTTTACAAGAGAAGGAAATTTGTGGAAGAATAAAGACAGTGTTACAAATATGAATGTCTGCTAAAACAGGGTGAAAAGAAAGGATCTGAAAAACATTAGGGATTTTGGAGCATTAATACAAAACAAGGGAAAGATTTTTTTATGATTTTAAAATCCAAGGCCATTGTATTGCTGTGGAAGAGAAAAATCCTAAGAACTTTTGAGATGATTTGTCAAAAAACAAAAAAACAAAGCAGCAGGTACAGTTTATTTCTATCAGAGACCAAACATTAAAAAAGGAATAAAATAGATTATCTGGCATTTGCAACCACTTACAGACACTCCAGAAAAAGCTCAATGCAGTAAGTCACTAGTGCTGTTTAATTAATTTCTGTGCCAGTAATTCCTTCTGTTAGGTGCTGAAATTTATTTTCACCACCAAACTACATGAGTTCTCTGCTCTTTGCTTGGATTCAAAAGCTTCTGATATATGAAAGAAAAATGAAGGATCTCTTTTCTTCAGGGTCTAAGAATGGTAGCATTAAAACAGTAAGTAAGATTTGTCCTGAGGCAAACTTTGTACCTTATTATATGAAGCTAAGTATTCACTTTTTACAGTAAAATGATGGCAATTGCCTTCTTACTTATGAGTCTGAACTTTGGACTTCATTAAAACGAATGGAAGTACATTGTACAAATTAAACAGAGGAATATGTACACCTTTGAATTTTTTGTTAACCAAGTTCCATACAGACTTTTATATCAGGGAAGACTTTTTTTTTTCTTTTTCACGTTTTTAAAAATTCTGTGTTGTATAGTTAATGTCTTATGGTCTAATTCAAAGCCAGGAAGTATTTTCATTGACTTTCAGAAGGTTGTTAGTGCACGGAAAAATAGATGTATAAGAGAAAATCAGTTATGGGAGAATGAAGTCTCTGCATATTTTACCATTTTTATACCTTAGCATATCTCAACATTCTTTACTGACAGAAAGTAAAGCAGGAAAATACCATGAAAAATACTACTGTGAATAATCCAAAATTAAGGAGAAAAGAAGAATGCAGTCTCTGTGATTTAAGAAGTCACAGCAAAATACAAGGTTTTACTAATAAAAGTCTAATAACAAAAAGTTGAATACTTAATGAATTGCTCATTATACTTAATGAATTAAAATGACAAATACATAATTTTTTTTTAAAAATCTGATTTTAAGAGAGTAAATTGATGACTTTTTTCCTATTCTATATCTCTTAGTCAGCTCTGTAGTTACCTACATATTATATCATGCACATTTAAATAAAATGATTTTCTTTGCCCCAAACTCTAACATTACTTTCTGCCTTTGAATTTCAGTAACATGGAATAGTCAGGACCACTTGTATGATCTATGTGAATTAAAACATTGAAATAGATATCTGAATATATGTATTTTATTTTCATTGGCCAGATTGAATTATTTAATATTATTTATCTCTTAATCCTTCTGTTTATTTAATTTAAAAGATTTTTTAAATTTATGTGTGTAGATATAGATATATGATTTAAAATATTTTTTTATATGTTTGGCAAAAATCCAGTCTTTATCTGTTAAAAAATATGTACATTCAGTCCTTCAAATCTAATTAACTTGAAAGTGTTTCTATGTATTACAATTTATAGAATTTGGAGAATTCTAATGTCATCTATCTCTTTGTTCACAACACGAATGTTACATCTTAAACATAAGGCTGTAATATCAACACTAACTGCTACCTCTAAGCAGAAGTCAGGAAAATGTAGATGAACTGTACCCAGTCTTCAAAACTAACTTCTTTGAGCCCAAAAAGCTGGACTGTAGAAGTAATGAAAGATTTTCCAAAGAGCACTCAATAGCTTCTGGTTAGGCACTTAATTGGAGTGGCCAAGTTTTTCAAAGAGAGTCTTTGCATTCTGAAGTCTCCTGTAAATCAGACCACTGAATTTTGAATCCTTAGTTAGAGCTGCTTTTTTGAGAAAAGCTTCATTTCTAAGGAAGAGAGAAAAGAATGACTGAGGTAGAAGAAATCTTGGGGATTGTGATGTTGAGCTCATATAAATCTGACATATATAGATCAACAACTTTCTGAATGAGATTCAGAAGGAGTAGACTAAACTTTCATTCAAATAGGACGTATTATTTCTCTTCATAGTATTTATTTCCTACCGTTCTTACAAAATGTGCCTTGTTTATTCCACTGTGTTAAAGATGCTAAAAACACTTCAATATAATTGCTTGAAAGTTTATAGAAATTAAAATGAGTTTGATATTCTGATCAGATTATGTCAGTACGACGTATCTGCAATAAAACTAATTTGTCAAGGGATTAATTGGGGTTTTCATTGTGGATGGAGTGAAGAATCTGTGTTAACTAGAAAGAAAAGATAATCTGGCTAATTTTTAAACTGCAATGACACTCAATACAATGCCATATACCAGTTGTGACTTAAATATGCAAGCTTATAAGCATGTCAATGAATGTGTTTTCCATTAAGTGGAGTGAACTCTGAAAGTAGAATTTCAAAGGGTAGGTAATGGGGGGTCATTCCTTTCATTGTTCATCTTGTATCCATTTCCTTCCTTTATCAGAATTTTTAATAGATGTCAAACTGCTTCTGAATTATTCAAATGTAGCTACCATTGCACTCTCTAATATCACTAAACTAAACCCATACTTTTTTCACACATTTTGAAACTATTTATTGTTTTCTTCTTATTTAGGAATAGATATGTCTTAAATTGTCTTTATTCAACTGGAAAAAAAATATTGCAGGGTAATAGATAAATGTGACAGTATATCATACTTCAAGAGTTCAGATTACTGGCAGCAACAGAAAAAAATCAGACCATTATTTATTTGATAAGATTACTTATAACTCCATTTTTCTATATTGTTACAGACTGTATTGTTGTGATCAATGTTACCTGTTAGGGTTCCTTCAAGTGGTTAACTGTGCTACTCGTTCTAGACCAGTTTTGATCACTGAGGGTACAAAGAAGTCTTTCAATATTTCAAAAATTCCTTATTAAAAATATCATGATGGCACTTCTATTTCTACAGACACTCATTCCCTCTGGATACAGGCAAATGCAAGACTGCTGAGACTAGATAATTTTATAATTAAACTTATAAACACATCTCTTTTTAAATTTTACTTTAGAATATCAAGACAAATCAGTTCCTGATTTATCATTACTGATGACAAACCAAATTTGATTTTTCTTTATATTTTCCTCTAGCCAACTGAACCTTTTTTTTTTTAAATCTCAGAAAACTAGGACTTTCAATAACAAATAAATTTTTAAATTTCTCCTAGTTTAGTTTTTGCTGCTGTTTGCTTAAGGATGACCATAATCATTAAAGCATAAGCAAGGAATCCTGCATACTGTAATTTCAGTCCTCTGCAGACTTCTGTTTTATTCATAACCATCTAGATGTTTCATTAGTTTTTATTCTAATGGTTTAACAATCTCTTTTTCCATCTCCACCTTTAAAAGGTCCCTGGCAATTTTCAACAATTATTGAAAAATATACAGCTCTGTCTCATGCAATAATTACTATTGAAAACAACGAACTTAATTAACGGAATTAACTTAAATCTTGCCAGTTTTAGATTTGTTTGTTTGTTTTTCTGTTTAGAAAGTTCTGATGTCACAGATCTTGTAAAAGTTAAAAGATACACAACAGTGAAGAAAAGATAATGGTTAATAATTTTAGTAAAGTTATATTTCTCAATGAACAAATATATACACATTATCTCTGTAAATTACTTTGTTATATAATTCATCAGGCTTTTGTATGTTTGGGTTTGTTTTGCTTTGTTTTGTTTGTTTTTAGGTTTTTTTCACAGAGTAGAAAAAAAGATACCACCATCAGAAGATTTAAAAAAAAAAAAACTCACGTGGGTAACACCTGTTTTTCAACAAATGATCTGATAGTCTGTGGTGCATACTAAAAAATACCACATTGTCATCCTCTTACTACATGTTGTTGTGGATTCATTGTCTATCTTGTATCACTTACTGACAAGAACCCAAAAGCCTAGCCATTGCATCCTATCAGACATCCTGTTTACCAAGGTGAATGTAAAGAGGGTTACTGTGAAATTTAGACAAAATCTTACTCAATGTAATGTAGAGTTCAACACAAAAGAAATTATATTTTGTTGTGTATTTTTTTTTAAATAACACATTTTAAAAATATCTGGAAATTGTTATTACTGTTATTATCTACTGTCATGTCCTGGTTTGTAAAGTTGTAAAGTAAAAATGTAGGGTCTTTTATTGTGATACCTGTGTATGTAGGTTTACTTTATTTTTCTTTACCTTATTGTGTTCAGCAACAGGGCCCTCAAATTTAACTGTGTCCTTTATGTTTGTGTTACTGTTCCCAAGGCTGTTAATCAAATGGGAACCAAAGGGAAAAAAAGGACAGAGTTGTTTTAAATAGTTATTATATGTAGAAAAATATTGTTCCATGTCCTTCATAGGTATGCCAGCCTTGTACTTAATAAGTAGGCCAAATCATCATTTTCGGGTGATTCAATACAAAGGTCAATGCCAAAGAAATATTTTTGGACCTGAAACATAAATAGAAAATAATAAATAATAAATAAAACAACTTTAAAGGTTGAGCTGCTACCCATGTTAATCCTGTTGAAATCACATACTGGACTCAGACAGATTCCACTTTCCTTTTTTTCACTTAATATTTAGGGATAATTTAGAATAAAAAGCTAAAGAAGGAAAAAAAGATGGCTGTTGGTGTACTGGTCAGCTGGATGGGTGACCTTGTCATAAAAGGAAATATACATATATAAAAAGAAATATGCATGCTTCAATGTTTGAATTCACCTAGACAGTTTATTCTAAGTGTGTGATCATGTGATATCTGTCACAATGTAATAGCATTTAATTTTAAAGATTTTATTATTTCTCTAGTTCACATTTCAAAAGATAAGTTAGAAGCATCTAGTATATTTTTTATATACAGATATCATTTAGTGTTTTCTGATGTAATAATCTGTTTTTTTAAGAAATATTGGATAGATTTCTAAAGAGTCATTTGTGGTGTCTTCAGTATAGCTGAGAAAATTAAATCCCAAAATGTGTAATATCATTCATATAATGTAAAATTGACTATGTAATATTTAACATTACAGACACAGACAAAAGTCTCAATTGCATAGAGATCGCACTAAGAGTGATATACTGACTTGACCATAAAAACCACTGATTCAAAAGACCTAGGCATTAGGCCAGTATTAGCACTTAGAAGTATAACCATCAATGTGCTATATGCTTATTTCCAATGTCTAAAGTAATTTTGGGAAAGCTTTGTTTTTTTACAGCTATAGTGTATTTCCAGAGACATTTTTTAGATCTTAATGGAGTCTTTTGTTATCTCTTCCTTGTTCTTTTTTTGAAATCTCAAAACATCTTTTTTTTTTTATTAAATGTTTTTGATTTTCTTGTTTGGAAAATAAGACAGAGAAGTCAAATTGTTAACATCTTTTTCAAGGCATTTTGAAAGATGGACTGTGGTGACTTTTTGAAAATATGTTACTAATAATGATGATAAGAAAGAAATGCTTCTCTGTCAAAACTAAAGTTTTTTGATAAGGATAGGTAAGTTTTAATTAATGTTTCCATTGAAAAAAGGAAATTAAAAAGTAGGTATAGAAACAAAACACTTTAAAGATAAAAATGAATTTTAACTTCACACAAACTTTTCAGTTTTCAAGTTTAGACAGTAGGTTGTTGGTGTGGTTTTGTTTTTATCTTCACCATTGTCTTTGGACTAAAAAACTTTTCTTCTATCTGTACTCTCAAATAACTTCATGAAAATCCTTTTTCCAGGAATGCTTTTTTTAAAAAAAAAAAAAAATCATAAACTTACTGGAGTTTTAATTGCTTCTGAAACTGTCATTTAACACCAATGGAAAAGGAAAAAAAAAAAAAAAAAACAAAAAATAAACCCAAATTTAATAGCAAATGTTTAAGTAGTATATGCATTTTTAAGTCTAAAAAAAAGATTATAGAGAGCTGTGAAGTGGTATTAACTGCAAATTTTTACTTTAATGTAAGACTACACCCTAAAATCAGTACAAAAATATGTTGATACTGACTGAGCATCTCTATTTAACCGCAATGAAGAGTATCCTACTCTTTGTCAATGAGTTACAAAATGCTGTTCTCCCTTAATATTATTTTCCTTATTGTTCTTTCTGATGTAAGAAGAATGTCAGATATCTTTACGCCAGTCAGAAATACCGTTCAGCATCTGAGACAAAGGAAAATGTGAGATCTGTAGACTCTGGACTGGTGCCAGCTCTGCACACCAACAAGTAGCTGATTTTTAGCATGCTGGACAAAGCACTTCTTTCATGAAGAAACAGTCTGTTACATCCTCCCCCTCTTTCCTAGCTAAAAATCCCTAAGACATCATTTTCACTGACTGTTCAACTCAGTGATATGTCATGATGGATACTGAGAAACCATAATCAACTTCTTTCATGATAACTCATCGTCTGTCTGCAATGTGAGGCACCACAACTTTAAAGATTATTTTTACAAATAGCTGGGATAAATGGTTATCTTGGTGTCTCACTATTCCTTTAAATGAGAATCAGAAGATGAAGACAGTGTAAAACTCTAAAAACTCACAACTCACAAATCTCAAAGTAACTATGAAGTTACGGAGTTCATTGTCCCATGGAGGTAAAGCAAATGTAAAGGACTGTGACTGGAAAACTGATGAAATCAAACAGTATTTTCCTTTGAGTTCTGGTCGTTCTTATAATTTGAACAGGAACTGCAACAAAACCTGAGACTCTAATCAAACGTCAATAATTTTATAGTAATAATGTTGATGTTGTTCCCAAGAGTGCAACAACAATTGTGGCTGTATTGTATTTAATGCTGAGGAAACATGAAAAGTACAGACTTCTCTCTCATGGGCTTATGAATGAATTTTTATTTCCTTTTATTCCTGTACACTGTTTCAGACATCTTTTGCAGTGAGCTACTTCTTTTTTTTTTTTAATCTACATATTTTAATGCATCTAGATAATTTTTTTAATTGTTAATAAAGAGTATGTAGAGTATAAATTAAGAAAGGCTAAGAAAGGGGTTTTTTTTTTTAAGATTGATTTAACTGAAAAAATTACTAGCAATTTTCACTTTATATCTAATTTAATTAGGTCATTATTTTCTTCCTTCTTTGTTATTACAAGTACATTCTGAAAACAAAACTGCAGGAACTCAGAGGTTTATTAAAAAAAGAAGTAAAAATACAATAGAGATTCTTGTACAAATAGAATGTGATGTTACAGTTTATTAGAATGGTAAAGACAGTCAATGTACTGATTTATTGCTGTTTTTTTTTAAAAAGATTGTAGATGGATTTTTTAAGCTATGCTTGGAATTTTTCAAGAGAGACATACAAAAAAGCAAAATAAGGTTTTCTAGAAGAATGGAGACAGTTGTACGACAAAGAGGAAGATGCAAAACTGCAGACACTGTCTAGTCAAGCAAGAGTCTTTAGGTCTTCACATAGTTTAATGCATAATTCATTCATACATTCATTAATGTATTAGAGAAATATCTGAAGTGTTCCTTTCTCTTTTTTCCTTTTTTTTTTTTTAAAAAAATTTCTTTCCTTCTTCCTTTTGCACTTTATTTTTCCTGTAATCCTTTTTCTTTTTTCCTTGTTTTAAAAAATATTTCCCTTTCTCTTTCCTTTTTCTATTCTGCCTTTTTCCTCTCCTCTCCTCTCCTCTCCTCTCCTCTCCTCTCCTCTCCTCTCCTCTCCTCTCCTCTCCTCTCCTCTCCTCTCCTCTCCTCTCCTCTCCTCTCTCTTCCCACCCTGTCTTTTACCTCTTCTCTTTCCTCTTCTGTTTCCCATCCCTCTGTGTTTCCAAAAAGAACATATGCCCAGGTGCAGACCAAACACAGTTTCACAATGCACCACCCCTCTTACTCCTGCAAACATCACATTGAGCCCACACCGGCACTAAGGAACAATCCTCATAGGCTCAAAGTAAAACACCTTTTACACTGAAACATCTGTTACAATGGAGAAATAATAATTGATAAAAGTTTTTATGAAGATGAATTCTGTTTTCTCAGCATCTAGAGTCCCTAGATTAATGAATTAGTAAAAATTTAGATTGACCAATGTGTGCATAAATTATTTCTCTCACTGTGAAATTTTTGAATATCTGGGATTTCTAATAGGTAGTTCCAGTATATATTGGTGGGTAAACTGAAATGCTTTCAATAGCGCTACGTAAGTGGAAATTCTTTGAAATGGTCATACAGAGATAAAACTGCATAATTATAATGCTAAATATATAAACATAGAAGTCATGCATTTCACTTTGGAATTAAAGACGCTTAAAATTTGATATTAGAGAAGTAATTTTATTAATTTCATACCTTTCCTGAGCTACCTAACTTTCCCTAATTTTCAGGGATATTTGCAGACAGATATGAGATATGTCTGAAATTGCTGTAATTATTTGTGTATATTGAAATTAGCTACATAGTCTTGTTTTCAATCAGTTTAACCTTTCCAGATCAATTTCAAAATGGAGAAAAGAAAGCCACTGGAAACAAATAAACTTTCGTAAAATATACAGACAAGAAAATTGACATAAAAGGCCAACAGAAGCACAATTATTCTTTTCAGGAGACTGGAAATGTAAATAAAGGTAGCATTTATCCAACATAAATTGTACTAATGACATATTGACATAATTAGCAATACTACACAGCAGAACATATTATGGTGAAGATCAGTACACATTCTTTAGACAATCTTCAAAGGCCATTAAAATCAAATAAATATCTATATGTTTGCCTATCATTATGTTACATCCACATTTGTGCTCTTTACTGTAAATTTTTAATAAATGTAAATTACAAGACTAACAATTTTTATTTTAAAAGCAACAAAAAAACCCCAGCAACACAAAACTGAGTGTGCATTAGGCATGACTTCAGTAACTTTGACAATAAACCCATTCTTAATATTTTTCTGTGAATTTCTAAAGGTTTTTTCCCCCTTTTTTAGGATAGCAAACTTTATGCTGAACTTCAGTAGTATGTCTAAGAGTCAAAGCTGGTAGATTTTTATAATAGTTCTGATGCAATGAACAGGACATTTACTCTCATATGCAAAGGGACTAAGTATTTCCTGCACATACATAATTGCATTTCAATTTAATAATATCATCCCTTTATATGTCAACCTCTTTGCACAGATCTACTAATTAAGCAGGTTATTTTAAAACTATGTTGGCAAAAAGAGAAGCCTTCTCATTAACACATTTTCAGAACTATGTAAAAATACTATCAAACAGAAAAAAAAAAAAACCCAAAACTTATAAGATCAAAAAAAATCTACTTAACTATTGGGAAAAAAGCAAACTGTGTTTCAAATGACTTATAATACAAAATATTTTAAAAAAAAAAATCACACACAAAAAAAAAAAGATAAAAAATGATTCTTAGGTAAATGACATTTTGATTCATGGCCAGACTTGGCATATTTTGCTTTATTTGGCACATTTACCATTTGACATGTTTATTTATTCGTCATATTTTAAGTTATTTCATTTTAGAATGACTGCTATAAATATTTACTTTCTATGAGAATTTATAGATAATTTGCAATTCCTGAAAATCAGGTTTTAAAAGAAATCAGAGTAGAATTTGAATTTTCGAAGAATCATTTTCTTTGATACGATTTTTATTGTACAGACAACAGACATTGTTCCAACAGACTTAATGTCAATTGAATGCCTAATTTTATTTTACTGAGATTAAAAAAACACCTGAAATTTTGATGGATTTTATTTGTGCTATACTTGATTTCTAGCTCGATGAGAGTCTTATGGCCTATATCAAGAAGGCAAATTTTTGAGCTGTAAAAAGGGCAATAATATTATCAAATAGAAAGTAAAAGAGATAGTAACAGCTTGTAGGTCAAAGCATACTTCTTATCTCCTGCTATATTTCACCATATCTACATGTATGGATGTTTGTTTCCTTGCACATTACATTATATTAAATGCATATAAATCAATGTCAGATATTTGAAAAGGCTAGATACATTTTTAAAATTTCAAATTAAATAGAAGCTATTGAAGATCATGTTGTTCAAACCAACTATTTAATATTTCGCTCCCTGTTGTCCTGATCAGTAAAATTTTCTACTTAATATGTTATATAAATTGCTTATTCTTTCAAACTATTCTTCAGAATTTATATTAATATTTCCGAATTTCTCAACATAAAATCTGTGATAAAATCTCAATTTATTTTTACTTCACTTTTGCATGTCTTCTAAGAAGTCAGCAATTTTTCTGTCTCACTTCATACAATACGCTTGATAGAGCCCTGTAAGTCTACTCTGAAAGACTGATTCATTTTATCCTTCTGGGAAGGAACAAACATGTAATCAAGAGCAAATACACTTTTGACAGTAATTCGAGTACAGTCTTGACAGAATTAAGTTGCAAGTCAATTTTCTCAACCATGTTTTGTGTTATTTACACTAGTAAATTTCAACAAGCCACCCAAAGCCTTTAAAGCTACTCAAAAGCCTTCTTTCTGAGGGGTTTATCTTATAAGTGGCATCAATTGTTGAAACTAACAGAATAGCAAATCCACCATTTTCAGTTTATGATGTTCTTATTACTTTTATGTTTGATTTACACTCCTATTATTAATAAATCACAGATGAACAGGCTAAAAAGTATTGGACTCTGTTCTGGAAAAATAGTGGAGGTCCTAATCCAAGCTGTGAGGAGCATAAAGGCTAATTTCAAGTTCACCCTAGCAATTCCCACTTGACTTGAGTGAAGATACACATTGACACAAAAACAAACTCTACGTTGTATGCTGAGAGACTTGGAGAACATAAATGTAAGTGTGTATTTCATTGAAAGAGAATTATAAGAGTTAGGCTTGTCTGATTCACAGAAAAGACAGCGACCATGTAAAGTGTTTTCTCAGACATAGGTATGTGACACAGCTCTGTGTCAAGAATTTAAGAATGGTAAATGAAAATAAAACAATTATTTTTTTAATATATAACTGATTTTTTTTAAAAAATCAGAAATTAAAGTGAGTGCAGTGTTAGTCTAAGGAAACAGTCTTGAAGTCTTTCTTGGTGTGTGGTAACTTCATGTGACAGGTATTTTGCCTTTAGCTTGAAGAATGGAATCTGGACATTCACTCACCTGCTCAAATTATATCTCCTTAAGAAGGAGATGTGATTCCTTGGCAGTTAAATCCACGTTTCTTCTAGTTCTTTCATTTGGAGCTTCCTTGTGAACAGAGTGAAAATTCAATGAAATAAAAAACTTTTTAAAAACAGAATTTTGCTCCATAACCACATAAGAAACAAAACATAAAAAGAAATATTTTAACAGAACATTCAAAGTATCTAGTTTCCTTCAGGCTTTATACTTCAGAGCTCAGAATTCTCATATCTAGAACAGGACTTTCAGTCTCTTTTCCCATTGCAGTGATTCATTTGCAGGCTAAGAACTCAAAGGCCCCCAAAATCTAAAAATCTTTATTTAGTAGTCCTGTTTGTCTTCTCATCTCTATATCTCCATCGAAGCTGATTATTAAACTGCTATTGCTATTCTTCAGAGCATCTGGAAGAGATTTCCTATTTTCTTCCTTATTGTGTACATACAAGGCATAATTACACCTTCTTCATATAATTTCAGTGTGCAGTACACCAAGAGGTTCTAACCAATCTGACCACTCTATAACCACTTTTCTCTAAGCATGTCTTTGTGCCTCTCTGGAGTTTGGCTCTCTGTTGAAGACCAGCTCTGGTAAGGTACAGGTCATCCTGTATCACAGTTCTATAAATACAACTAAATTGCAAGAAAGATCAACGAGAAGTAGAAATATACTGTGAAAGAGCTGTGAGATATGTTCCCTGGGCCTCCATCCACACACAATACTCCTATTTGCTTGGGAGCCATATTTAGTCTCAGTTTTTACCTGAGACTATGTCATAGTTGTAGTATGCTGTGTTCTGTTTCTTGTTAAACCTAAACTTGTCTTTCTGACTTGACATTCTGGTTTGGTCTGTCTGGTCAGTGAAGACTTGCCTAGAAATCACCAGGCACTGAGTTGACTCCAGTCACTGTCATCAGCCCAGCTTGGTTGTCTTAGTGCAGTGCTGTGGGACTGTGCCCCTCAGTGAGATGCCTTTTCTCAATCTTGGCATACCTGTCTTTAAGGGCAGCTCAAACTCTATACTTCCTGGCAGACAAAAAGCCTTCTCCAAGGTTTCCTCAAACAGCTAAAATTGCCACTGTTTAATGTCTACAAAAAATAAACAGGAATTCAATCAGACTGTATTGTCTAATTAGCTAAACTCAAGATCTACATTATTATTGTTATGGAAACATTTACTGACCACTGATACAATGATGTTTAATGAAAATGAGAACAGTTTTTAGAGTGTACTTAATTTGATCATACAGACATCTTTTTGCTACCAGATAACTTAATACTATGTCGCTGTTTCAGAAGCCTGAAACTTCCAGCAAGAATAGTTGATTCCTTACGACTTTGCGGATGAGTACAGCCTTTATCTGCTGATTAAATATATGTCTCTTTGTGCAGTCTCAAGGACTTTTATATCCATAGAGGAATGCACCTTTTCAGAGTAAAAGTAATCTAGAATATTACATATATGCTTACATACTCTATCTAACTTTGTGCAGCAGTTTTTGATAAATGCCTTTTAGTTCACAAGAGCAGAATATCCTATTCACTTGCATATGTTTTCAAATCAAAAATTCTAATTCAACTTTTTATAACTGTAGAGGTAAAAGTTCATGGATTTTTTAGAATCATGGATTTATAGAAGTAGGGACATACCTCAGGAAATCTTTAGTCAACTTGTTCCACTGTTATCCTTGACTTAATTCATGGGGAAAAAGGTTTTTATTATACTCAGTCTAAATTTCAGTTCTTTTAAGTTCACAGAATCAGGGAATCACAAAATTGTAAGGGTTGGAAGGGATTTCTACAGATTATCTAGTCTAATACCGTCCTAAAGCAGGTCCATCTAGATCAGGTCACACAGGAATGTGTCCAGGTGGGTTTTGAAAACCTCCAGAGAAAGAGACTGTACAACCTCCTAGGGCAGCTTGTGCCAGGGCTCCCTCATTCTTACAGTAAAGTAATTTTTCTTTATGTTTTAATGACACTTCTTGTGTTCCAGCTTTTGTCCATTACCTCTTGTCCTGTCACTGGACACTACAGAAAAAAAGTGTTGTCTCATCTTCTTGACATACACCTCTTAAATACTTCCAAGTATTAATGAGATGCTCTCTCAGTCTCCTCTTCTCTAGGCTGAAAAGTCCTAGATCCTGCAGCCTTTCCTCACAGAAAAGATGCTCCAGTTCCCTGATCATCTTGGTGGCCCTGTGCTGAACTCTCTCCAGAAGTTCCCTGACACTCTTGAGGTAGGGAGCCCAGAACTGGAGACGGTACTCCAGATGAGGCCTCACCAGGGAAGAGTAGAGAGGGAGAAGAATTTCTGCTGGCCACGCTCTTCTTGATGCATCCCAGGATGCCATTGGCCTTCTTCACCACAAGGGCACATTACTGGCTCATGTTCAGTTTGTTATCAACCAGGACTCCCAGATGTCTCTCCACAGAGCTGCTCTCTCCATCAGGTCAATCCCCATTCTGTAGTGCATGGATGGGGTTGTTCCTCCCCAGATTCAAGACTCTGTACTTGTCTTGGTTGAACATCATGAAATTCCTCTTTGCCCAAGTCACAAGCTGGTCGAGATCCCCCTGAAAGCAGCACAGCCTTCTGGGGAATCAACCAGTCCTCCCATTTGATGTCATCAGCAAACTTGTTAAGGGTACATTCTGTCTCCTCATCCAGGTTGTTGATGAAGATGTTGAGTATCTCCTGTGACTGGGTATGCAGAACTAGTTGAAGGAGTTTAGAGAAAACATTGTTATTTTAGCAGTCATAACAACTTTAAAAAGTTCAAAATTTGTTTTTCAAGTCAAATAAACAATAGAAAACTTTTCTAAAGCATTTCTCGTTTTCACTTTTTAGTGTCCATTTCTACACAGGTTTTTGCTCTGTTTTCTGCAATAAATATTCAGAAGTGGAAGAGGTATTGTATTGAATTGCAGACACTCACTTTATCTTTCTTTTAATTTAAAAAAAAAAATATTTCCAGTGATTATCTGGCTTGAAAGCTGCCAGGCAGAGAGGGACCTGAGAGTGTTGATTGACAGGGAACTGAACACGAGCCAGCAGCATGCCCAGGTGGCCAAGAAGGACAGTTGCATCCTGGCATGGATCAGGAATAATGTTGTCAGCAGAAGGAGGGAGGTGATTATTCCCCTGTATTCAGCTTTGGTGAGGCTGCACCCTCAATACTGTGTTCAGTGTTGGGCCTTTCTCTTCAAGAAGGATATTGAGGTGCTGTAGAGGATCCAGAGGTGGCACTACCAAGCTAGTAAAGGATTTGGAGCATGTCTCCTATGAAGAACGGCTGAGGGATATGGGGCTGTTTAGCCTGGAGTAAAGAAGGCTCAGGGGAGACTTTATCACTGTCTATAACTACCTGAAAGGAAGTTGTAGTGAGGTGGGGGTCAGTCTTTCTCCCTACTAACAAGCAATAGAACAGTAGGAAATAGCCTCAAATTTTACCATGGGAGATTCAGGCTGGGTATTAGGAGGAATTTCTTTACTGAAAGGGTTGTCAGGTGGTGGAATAGGCTGCCCGGGGAGGTGGTGGAGTCACCATCCCTGGTGACAGTTGGATGTTGCACTTAGGGAAATGGTCTAGCAGTTGATAAGGCTAGGACAAAGGCTGGACTCAGTGATCCTAAAGGTTTCTTCCAGCTGAAATGATCTATGGTTCTTTCATTCTATATGATCTGTAGGACTTTTCTAGGTGCTGAGCCGTAAATCACATGCAGCGTTGAGAACGCTTTATTAACACTTCAAGGAGAAAAGACAAATCTTGCCATTGATAGTCTCCAGGACCAAAGTAACTTTACAGGTTCACTTTTACATACATTATCTTCAGTAATACAAAAGCAATGGATAATCGAAGGTCCCTTCCAACCCTACTATTCTATGATTCTATGTTATTGAGGAAAGGAAAGGTTTCCCAAGCAAACTCTATATTTTTAGTGGTCTGTATATTAATTTTAAAAGAAGTCTTTTGACTACTCAAAGTAGTTTTGAAAGACTAACTTAAAAGACTTACTTCCTATGAGAATAAAGGAAATGTACATAAGTTTATGTATAGTTTTGCATTACATTTGTATTAGACTTCTTAAAAATTAGACTTCTTAAAAAGCAAAATCAAGATCTTATATGTGTCCATTACCAATGAGAAATAAGGATAAGTTTAATTTTTCTTCTTCTACAGTTTTCTATGTGTACCTGGTTTCTAGTATCAGTGGTAAATGCCACGTCTTAAAAGTCCTCTAGACATGTAATACAAAAATATGATAGCCATTCACTTTGCTACCTGTACTCAAAATTCTATCTTCAAACCTTCGTAAAAACAGCAACTTTCAAGTACCTATTAGATTTAATTATTTTAATTTCTTATCTGTAAGAGGGAAAATAGAATTTTGATGAGTCATTTGGTTGAACTTGAGGAGGAAACTCACCTTCATTTGAACTTTCATATAGACAGAATGCATTACTTGGGAAAAAAAGGGCTCTGATAGTTTGCATATCTTGTAGCCAGGTTGATATTTTAGCCTCTGTAAATCTGTATTATTTTTTTAGCAAAAAATACATTAAAGACAAAAGTAAAACCTGAGGAAAGAAAACAGTAATTTTCTAAGACTAAGAAAAACTGAACAGTTCTTAGAAAAGTTATTCAATACTTCATATATTAAAGAATATTTTCTCATCTTTATGCAAATTGCTTAGTATCTGTATGATTCAGCAAATGATATCCTTTGTTGCTAAAGTTATAGGCCGATTATGGCTAATCAACTGTGATTGCAAGATCACAGCAAAAGTTTCATCAGTTTGGCTGTAGGCAAATCTGTGTAAAATTATTATTCCTAATCTCAACTCTTAATTTAATAAGCATTGCTAACAAATAGAAGATCTGCAGCTCATCAGGAGATATTTTACTGGCTACAGAAAAAAGGACATTACACCAAAACGAATAGAGAAATTTCTTCAAAGGGAAGGAGAACTTTACTTCAAGGACATAATTTTTTTTTAAAAAGAAAATATTTTATTTTTAACTTTCCTAAGGCTACAGTCACCACTAATATAATGATATCAATATCATTTGATCTGTAATGTTTCATCAGACAGTTCATTCTTATTTCCATTCTTTTATTTCTTATTTTGAAACACTTGGCTAATCAAAGTGATTGATTGATACATAATTAAAAGGATTTTAGAAAGTAGCTGAAAATAATGCCTACATAATAATATTTTCTTAAAATGACTTATATCCAGTCTTTTAGCATATACAATATAGACAAACATCAATGTTTTAATAATAGCAGTTAATAATTCATGATGATGTAATGCATGATGGAAAAAAGTAATTTCCTGATATCTAATGGCTGATTGGAAGATTTTAGGGCCTGAGGCAGACTCTGAAATACAGCAGCACTCTACAGACCACTTTTACTCTTCTGTAGAATTAAGAATGCATTCCAAAGAGCAAAAATACAGATTTTTAGTATTTAGATAAAGTTCAATTGAATCTCCTCAGATATATTGTGCTCTGCTTAAAAAAGTTTTTTACTCCTTATCTTGCGAAGAGCCATACACCAATGACAGAGAATTAAGCAGTACTTCATTTACAAATTTCTATTAAATTTATTATTAAATTTATAATAAAAAATGTCTAACAATATTTCTCCTTTAAGACTAAATTTAACTCATTTTGTTTTCTTCAATAGAATAACTTTCATGCAAGTAACGGAAGAGATATCACATTGACTGCGTAGGTGTTCACCATGTGGAACTCAGATTCTTACTAGACAGAACTCCAAATGAGAGAAATCTCCAAGGTTTCTACTGTCATGTTTATATACCTGCAGTGCTTTCCCTTTTAGACTTGTGTTGACAGCTTTACAGATCTGTTTTTCTCTGAAATGTCAATTTTGGGTTTTTTTACAGATTTTTTTGCAGGTTTTTTACTCTAATTTTTAGAATTTCATTTTTAAAGCTTAAGATCTATCTATCTGGAAGTAATTTATTTATTATTAAACAGGCAATATGACAAATCTGCACATGTTCCCCTGTTTTTTACAGCTTTGGTTACTCTGATTTCTGGTCCATTAAATTTTCCATATCTCATTCCATAGTTATAACCTAATAAAGTGAAAACTTAGAAAAGAATATTCAAGAATATTGAATGGAAAAAAGCAGAAACAGGAATAAAGTAAGTTTTAACTACTCAAACTAATCAAACTTTACATGACTACAAAACAGATGTCTTGAGATGACAGTCACAGTTGGATGGCTTCCTTTTTAGATAAGAAGAGAGGAAGACACTTTCAGGTTATGGTTCATTAAGCTTGGTTTGGATATCTACTTTGGAATAAGAAGAATCGTACCCTTGACTTCACTGATTGTATTGACCACATCTTTATTGACTATATAGGTAGGCAACGATGAAGACTGTCTTGGTTTCAGCTATGATATAGTTATATTTTTCTTCCTAGTAACTCATACAGTGCTGTGTTTCAGATTTAGTGTAAGAATAACATTGAGAACACACTGATGCTTTAGTTGTTTCTAAGTAGCACTTATCCAAAGTCAAGGACTTTTCAGTTTTGCATACTCTGCCAGCAAGCAAAGGTACAAGAAGCTGGGAGAGAGCATGCTCAGGACAGCTGACCTGAACTAACCAAAGGGCTATTCTACACTATAGAATATCACGGTCGCTATATAAACTGGTAGGAGCTATCTAGGAGGAGCATATAGCTGTTTGGACATCAGAGTGGTGAACAGTTGCATTGCCCATCAGTTGTTTTTTTTTTTTATTGAGTTTTATTTCTCTCTCATTTTGTACTATTCCTTTTCATTACAATTGTGACAATTGTGAGTGTTATATAAACTTATCTATTTATTAAGTTTTTTTTAAATTCTAGTCATTAGATTTTTCTTATCTCAACCCTTGAGGTTGGGATTTTTTCGTGCTTCTCCTCTCTGTCCCACTGGCATGGGGAGCAAGCGATCATTTGTGTCGTATTTCATTGCTGTCTGGGGTTAAAGTACATCAACTTCAAATATAGCTTTAGCTATCAAAACTTAATTTATATTCCCCTTGAAATTTATGTTCTCCTTTTTAACATATAGGAAAGATGAAAAAATAAAATAGTAAAATACATTCCTATATGTCCTGTCCTATTAAAAGTATTTCTCCAAATAAGATAATTATTTTAGCTTTATATATATATAAAAACCTAAGATTATAACAGTGAATATCCCAAAAATTTGTTCTGAAAATTGAAATTTAAAGTTATGGGTCTTTCCTTGTTCAATTTCCAGTTGCACAATCTGGCTGTCAGTGTAAGAGAATTAAAATAATGGCATGATGAGTCAAAAGAAACAGAAAGCTGGGTCATGAGACACTGAGTATTTCATTAATCTGTCCTTAATCTTATGCCTGTGTTTCATGTGATGCTTCTTCCCACTGGGAATTCATAGAATGGCAGCCTCAACTTCAGATGCAAAAGAACTCTTTGAACACCTGTATGACATCAAAAGGATGGAATTTTGTCATGATGTTTATATGATAATAATTAAGGTGCTCATCAACAAGGTGGGGTATAATTTTTTCTCATCTTATTTTCACAATATTTTTCTGTGGAAAAGAATTGAAGAACAGTGGCATGGTAGAGGTGCAGGGAAGAGATGTATTAAGAGAATAAAGATCTGAGTACTTATATATGTCTTTGACTCAGAAGTCTGATGTTGAAGAACTCAGATATATGGTTAGGAGGAATTCCCTGCTTCTGGGATTATTACAGTGCTTCCTCATTAAATATAAAAATGTTTATTTGATTAAGGTCTATAACTCCCAATGACAGATCTAACTACAACATTATAGAGACATGCTGCTTCCTTACTGCTGATTTAAAAGCAAGACATGGGCTCAAGATCTAAATGATCTTAAGACTGATTAATAGTACTGTAAACCAACATACTGCTTCACAGAATATGGACATTTACTGCAGTTTCTTGACTTTAATTGATCCAAAACCAGAACTATGTTTCTGATATTCTTAGTATTGCAACAGTAGGCACTAACATTGGGCTCAAATATGTCATGGTTTGACATGACAGTCTTTTCTGGTAAGGGGGAAGGGGCCGTAAAGATGACTCCTGAAAGTAGTTGCTTGAAATTTTTCCCAGCTCAGAGCCAGACCCATTTCTAGGGCTGAGTCAATTAGATGCCTCCACGATCATTTTTTAAGAAGAAGCCCGAAGAGGAGGTTTCTTCCTCCATCTTCTTTCTTCTGCCCCTTTTCTTTTTCTTCTGGCTGGTGATGGTGCAAGGAGTAAGAACAGTGAGAGAAACAACCATGCGGACTCCAAGGTCAGAGAGGAGGAGTTGTGCTGTAGCAGAGATTCCCCTGCATTCTGTGGAGAAAACTGATGAAGCTGACAGTTATTTTCATTTCTTTAAAGATCCTGCATCAGCAGTAGAGACTCATTTTGATAATGACCTTGTATCAGGAGCAGAGGTTCATTTTGCTAAAACTGGCCCCAGACCAGGGGCAGCGATTCACTTCATTAAAGGCCCTGAGCCAGGGACAGTGACTATGTCCGGAGGAGGCTGTCTCCCGTGCGGAGGGGAGGAACTCATAACAAAGCAGTTCATTAAACTTATGCCCAGAAGATGCCTTGTCCCGAGAGAAGGACCCTGTAACTGCACAAACTGCAACCGTGGTGAAGAATCCAAGCCTGAGATATTCACCAAGGACTGTGTCCCTTGTGAGGGACCCTGTATCGACAGAAGCTGCAGCTGTTGGGAGCAACCCACACCAGAGAAGTTCGTTAAGGACTGTGTCCCAGAGGAGGGACCCTGTGTTGGAGTAGGGGAAGAATGCCAGGAGTCGTCCTCCTCTGAGAGGAGAGAAGCAGCAGAGTCCATCTGTGAGAGACTGACCACATCCCCCACTCCCTACCCCCCTGAGCCGTTGAGGGGGGAGCTAGTGGAGATATCGGGAGCAGTGAGCTGGGCCCGGGAAGAAAGAAGGGACAGAGGAAGGCGATCTTAAAGTGCTGGTTGTAATTTTCTCATCATCCTACTCCCTTTTTGCTTTTATTCCATTCCGTTTCTTGTAGAATAAACTTTCCTACTTTCCTCTCTAAGTCGAGTACTGGAGTCTGTTTTGCCCAGAACTGTAATTAGCAGCGAGCCCTCCCTGCCCTTGTCTTAATCCACAACAACTTTGCTTATCTTTTTACTCCCATTTTGCTGGGGCCTCCGCCATCCTAATGAGGAAGGGGGTGAATGGGGGCACCAAGTGAGAGACTGGCATGGTGCTGCTGTGCTAGCTGGGCTAAATCATGACAAAACAGTATCAAGGTGTAGCAGAAGGACTCCGAAGACTTGTTTCTCCAATTCTCAAAGTAAGAGACTCACTGGATTCTGCTGACACTCATATTCTGACTCTACCAGGAACTTATGTTACTTTCTCTGTTCCCCAAAACCTCTTTTCATTTAGTCTAAGAGGAAAATATTAGCAAGTTTAAACAAATAAGGCAGTAAAATGGGCTATATTTTTTCATGCATAGAAATACAGGTTATTTTATTGAAATTGTACAGTTCTGCAAATTGAAAAGGACCACCTCTTTAATGAAGACAAGGTAGAAGATCTAGGCTGAATTTTATTTTTCTGAGGAATATATAGCAGACCATCACACACAGTCTCGTTCTGCACTGCTTTACCACACAACGCCTGTTTACAACATTTATTTTTCAGTCCGGAGGATTAAGGATGAAGCAGGAAAGAAAGTACTACAAAATGAAGCACCGTACCAATAGCCTACTAGAACATGACTGGATGTCCTGTAAGTCACATCATTGTGATCTCAATGATGTTTGAAGGACACAGCTCTCAAGGGATTTAGAGGGCATTTAATATAAAATTTGTACTACAATGCATGAAGAAGATCCTACAGGTTCTGTGAGTGGAGATTCGTGGTGTGTCTTCTATTCACATATCTCACATTAAAAGAATAGTTCCTTAAATAACCATCTTTCAAATGAAAAAAAAAAAGCTATTCCTTATCTAGAAATCTAATGTTAACGTAGTTTCTACGAAAAAAAAAAAAAAACTTGCTTTCACTGCATTATGATTCAGATGCTCCAACACGTAATGCAGAAGCAGTCTGTCATACCTTCTAACAGACTATTGACCAAAGGAAAGGTACTACTTTGTACAGGAACCCAAGAACACAATTTCTGCTGTAGAGTTATGTAAGTGTTATAATGCTTTGTTACATAAAAATGCAAGTCAGAGTGCTGACAACACTCACACACACAGACAAAAAGGAAAACAATAGCAAGTTTCAAGTTGGAACATTTTAGTCTTACAGTGGTTAAATATCAATCATCAACTTGCCTTTAGCCATTTTCATGAAGTACTGAACAGAGCATTAGGGCTCACTTTATGTTAATTTTATAACCAACTAGGAATAAATACTTAAAATCAGCCCATAAAAATCTTAAAGGAAGTTAGTCATTAAAAAAAAAAAACCCTCAAACCAAAACAGAAAAGAAAAAGATATATGAAAACAGGTCAAAGACAGGATTACATGCTAAAAAGAAACTGGTTAAAGAGACACTATCATCAGGAATGGGTGTGAATAAAATGCTTTTGGGAACATGAGTAGTAATGCATTTTGCCACCTTTAATGAAATATAAAAACTGCCTAAGGCACTGGAAAACAGTATTATCTCTTTTACCATTTGCCCTGACCAAACTGAACCATTAAATGAAATCAAGACATTACAATGGTAACAACATACCAGTTTATATCTATCATTCATTAGCATTTCACCCATCTGCTTGCAATTTCCTGATAAAAGACTTTGAGTCCAAGATTGTTTTATTATTATCTTGATGATCAGACAAAAAAAGAAAAAAAAAAACAAATGGTGCCAGTCTCTCTGGAATTTACTCAAAGTCATATTTTCAGATACTATATATGCCTAAAAGGAGTAAGTTAAACCAGTGAATCGAAAACTTGTGCTTCTGACTACTCAGCACAGACTGGAATATTAGAAGGAAAAAGACCAGACAAGATGTTACAAAATCATCTCTTCTGTGTAGTTCTTCTCAGCACTCGGGAGAAAGATTGTAAGCAATTTATTTTAATTTAATGGCGATAGAGTAGAATCTAGGAAGGAACTTTTAGTGAGTCTCTTGTCTCACATGACATGTGGAATAAATGTTACTTTAAACATAATCTGTAATGTTTAATTGTAAGTCCTTGTTCTGCTAGATCTTTAATCTTTTAAATAGTTATTGGCATTGTTTCTGATAGGTCTATATGACCTGCAATCTCTTCATTGTTCCATTACCTACGAGGAAGTAAGAGAAATTATTTCTGATTATTTTCTGTTCAAAGGAAGAAAACAAGGAGCACTATCTAATAATTCTGATATATTTGAGAAAAAAGGATTTGTTCAAGAAAATGAACTTGTAAGAAATTCTGTGTTCATGGCATGTCATAATAACATTAACTAAATCTCTCTCTTTTTATTTCTCTTCCTTTCTCTCTCAATAGCATTTTAATTTAAAGAGAGAAAATCGTATTAGAATTTTAAGATTAATTTTGAGTATTTTTAATTTACTAATGTCCTCAGGAAGATTCCTCTGTAGGTTCTATTATCTTCTATTTAAGTCATATATCCTGAAAAATACTGATTCAACAGTTAATTACTAAGTATAAAAAGTCTTCATTAAGTCAAAATAGATACTAATAAATCTCAGCTTTGTGAGTGTGGGAACAAAGTATGTCTTATTGACTTCTAGTTAATAGAATAGATCATATCCTGAAGAGATTCCATAGTACACAGTATGTATTTTGGGATACGTAGCTGAATATTCAGGGATCCCAACTCTCAAATTCAGTTGTTGATACCAATACTTTTTCTCTAAAGCGATGATACTAAAAATACTGAAACGTCTCTGAACTGCTGACATTGTATTTTATTGGAAGATAAACTATCACATAAAGACTTCTGTGGAAAAGAAACTCAGTCCTGTTGGATCAGATCAAATAAAAATAAAAGCAGTATTAGAAGACTTCATATCCCACTGTTTCACCTCAGAGACAAGTCTTTAACTTCTGCAATGTTTAGTGGGTTGCCAAGTTGTGAATATTTCCAAGCATATGCTGGAGACCTCTGGAAACTCTATACAATCTCTACATCTTTATTGTATGTTTCCTTCCCGTTCTTTTGTATTTGTACTTGTATACAAACATGAGAGTCCTCCCACTCTGTCTCCCTCTCATTCCAAAGGACTGTGCATTGGTGCAATTTGATCACAGTCAGCAGTAAGCAATTAGATGGCCTTTTACCCTCCTGCTGAGCTGCACTTTTCACAAAACACAGCGTATGGAAAAAGAGGAAATGCAACAAACAAAAAAGGTGTTATTTGTCATCCTAAATATGAGATAATTCATATGTGTATCAGGCCATTTCAGAATCTGCATTGAATTTGTCACCAGTGGAAATGTTCTCTACCTCCTGACAACACTGTCTCCTTGAATCTGAAACTAAGCATTATAAATGCTGTTTACAGGCAACTGATTAATGCACTTGCTTTAAAACTATTCTTAACAAAACATAAAATCCTAACAGGATATGAAGTTAGAATGGATTATTGTTTTAACTTTTGTATCTTGGAAAAACAAATATTCCAAAAATTAGCTTTTAAAAAGCTCAATTTTTATTTTTTTTTAAATCCAGAAAGGTCAATTGTTTTGTTTTCTCAAGGAAATGGAAGCTTGACCAGAGATTATAATAAATTAAAAATAAACTTGAAACCATTTTTACTTAAATAAGATGTTACACTTACAAGTTTGTTTTACCAAGGTATTGTGAGGGCCCTGAAGGCACTGCCAGAACTACCTTTCCTTACCCAACCCCTTGGGTCCCCAATCATCTTGGCCACTGCCTAGGTCTCTTCTTCAGACCCCCAGGGCCATCAACCTCCACCCTTGGATGGTCTACTTCTCATAACAGCCCTGCCCTTCCAGCCATGGGGCCTTCTAAGCCAGCCCACCTGCAAGTGAACATTCTTGTCCAAACTTGTCCCATCCCTAAGGAGGTACCTAGTGCCCAAACCTGGGGCTGCCCTTGTGCTTCCTGACTGTCCTGCTCTGATAGACCCAGAGGAGGCCCCAATACCTATAGTGATCCAGCACCAGGGAGCCACTGGCCCTTGTGTCTTGACAGTGGTAATGTGCTTGAGACACCATTCAAACAACACAAAAGAAATAATAGTTCCTTTTGTTATAGCAATTTAGAGTAATAGAATAATTTGGATTGGAAAAGACCTTTAAGATCATCAAGACCAACTGTAAACTGAACACTGCCAAGTCCATCACTAAACAATGTCCCTCAGCACCTCATCTCTACATCTTTTAAATATCACCAGGGTGGTGACTCCACCACCTCCCTGGGCAGCCTGTTACAATGTTTGACAACGTTTTCAGTGAAGAAATTTTTCTTAATATGTTATTGAAATTTCCTCTGGTGAAAGTTGAGGCCATTTCCACTTGTTCTATTGTTTGTAACTTGGGAGAAGAGACTGACTCTCACCTCACTAACAGCCTCCTTACAGACAGAGAGTAATAAAGTCTCCCTCAGCCTCCTTTCCTCCAGACTAATCAACCCCACTTCCCTCAAATGCTTCTCATAAGACTTGTACTCTAGACATTTCACCATCCTTATTTGGTCCTCTGGTCGTCCAGCACCTCAATATTTTTTCATAGTGAGGAGCCCAAAAGCTGAGCACAATATTAGAGGTTTTTCTCTTTCTTGTGGATCATTCTCCTGGACATTATGCTACTAGAAAACTTATCTCTCTAAAAACTTTACTGATAGTGACTGCTTTCTTTTTTCAGGTATACTGATTAGTGCTGAGTAAAGAATAAGTCTTTTAGTCACTCCACTAGAAACTTCCACAGTTTACTGCAATATTTCACCTACAATTACTATCTGAGGTATACTAGATGCTCAGTCTTTTTGTTGAAATACATACTGTACTGCGAAGTTAAGTTGAACATCACCATTTCTGACTGTATGGACACAAGGCACTATAACCTATTAGATTTCTTCAGAAAATAGAAATAAATACTCTTAACATGTGCTTATCTTCTTCTGGAAATGTGAATATATCCATCATACATGCCTATCATGATAATTCCCCTAAAGTAACATTTTAGGGAAGGCATCAGTACCAACAGAAGTGAAAATTTATGAGACAACGAGAATAACCTTCCACACTTAAGGATAAGACTGTATTTTTGACTTAACTTCTAGACTGAAGTTGGCAATACTTTCTTCACTTAAGAATGTATGCATTAAATAAGTGTCTAAAAATAGAATAACATAAAAATGAGATTAGAGCAATAAAAAGCAATAAAATTTTAAATTTGTTCTTCTATCAAGAGAGAAATGTAGTACTCATGAACTACAATATTAAGTTTATTACTTGTCACTAGTACTTGGAGAATATATAAGATGATTCAACCATATATTGGAAAATTGCAAAGGAATTGAAACACCATATAAGTGTCTTTGCAGTAGATATTACAATCATTATACTATGTTTTTAGCCAGTCTTTTCTGAAGTCCCTGCTATATAGTACCCAGGTTTGGAAAATATATTTTTGGAGGTATAGCTATTGTCACACACATTTTTTGTCTTAGGTGTTCAGTAATCTGCTGTGATCAGTGTTTTGATAGTAGTTAGAAATTCCTGAAGACGAGTCAGAAAAAACGTATTTTTCACACCAGAGCAGAAGTGCTGTGACTGCAAATCTCATGCCAGTGCAATATAAATCTAGTTTTTACAGAGCTATCATCTTCAAAATAGTACTTTTCTATGAAAAATAAGACTTTCTCTAAAACTCAGGATGATAATGTTTCTTAAAGCTCCAAGAGTTCCAGTAATAACTTCAGTAACATGGAAGAATTACGTGTTTTCACCCTAAAGACACAAAAAATCTACTATTTCCACAAATAAGGACATGATTTTATATACTCAATTCGGATAATCAATTAGGATCAATAAGTGGGTTTGTCTACTGACTTGAAAAAAGATACTTGTGATCACGATAAACAGAGCAATTAGTAAATATGAGGCCAATATGTCTAATTATAGTCTGTAGCTTTGCAGAAACGTGATTATCTGGGTTTTTCTGCAAAATATCTTACTGAGAAGGGATTACATCTTAAACAAGTACTTTTATGACTGGTATACTGTGGAAATGAAGACTATTTTCTTCTTTAATAGGTATCTGTAATTTTGGGGAAAAAAAAAAAAAAAAGAAAAAGGAGAGCTGGTCCTAAGAAGATAAAGGCATGCAATTTTCATCCCAGTTCCATCATCTACTTTAAAAATGTGAAAAACTCAAACATAGTCCTAACAACTCTTGTAGCATTGTTCATCTTGTAGCATTTCTGACTGACTTTTCTCAGGTGCTTATCAACCATGTAGACATTTACATTAACCAAGGAGAAACTAGAGGCTTAATTGTGAGATATTATCAGACTGTGCCTTTCACAAAATCACAGAATACTTGAGGTTGGAAGGGATATATCTAGTGGTCAGGACATGACCTGGCCCAAATCTCTTGCCAGGTCACCTAGGGTGTGTTGTTCAGGAACATATCTAGATGTCTTTTGAATAGTTCTAAGGATGGAGACTTCACAACCTCTCTGAGGAAACTGTGTCAGGGTTTGGTCACTCTCACAGTGAAAAAGTACTTTCTTATATTCATAAGCTACAAAACATCTTTCTGCCTAAGGGAGAGCAGAATCTGTCATAAGAGCTAAATGAGGAACTGAGGATTCCTTATTTCTCAGACAACAAGAAGTTGTGAGCATGAGGGAAGAATCAAATTCTCTTAAATATATTATTTGTTCTATTCCCAGTGAATGTATAACAAATAGTGCTGTGATTCTGTGCCTCACAATCTCCATAAACTGTAAATTACAATGCTAGTATAGATTTTGTGGAAATTAATACACAGTCTGTGTTTGTTGCACAATATCAATCTAAAATAATAAGTGCACATACATCTGAGTTACATGATTCAGGTTGTAAGTAATTTGAGTTACTAATGTAAACAAGTACTAAGTAATGATGAAAGAACTATTTTCTACTTGCTAAAATTTCTTTCTCTTTCTTTCATGTTGTCTCATTTTCTGCTTACTTTATATTGATTTTTTTTTCCTGTTTTCTCTTCTAGTAAAGTAAAATTTGAAGTTTTTGTTTTCTGGGTTTTTTCTGAAGCAGTTAATGAATTCCTAATATTTACTACAACAGATGTCATGAAACACGGATGGTGTAATGTTACTGGAAAGTTTGGTACATGGATTTAGCTGTGTCCTTTCTATAAACCTCACTCATTTTGCTCACTTCGATCAAATCATTGTAGTAATTGTGTAATATATCAATTATTAATAATATGGCAATTCAAGCCTTACTCTCTGTCATCCTGATATCTCAAAAATTCAGTGGATGATTCCATGTGGTACACAGATTTCCATGCACTCCAAGAAGCTTGCTAGCTTGTAGAATAGATTCTACATTACACCTTGTCTCAGTAGCAATTCAGAGAGGTACTGAGTGATCTCCGCTTCCACTGAAGATTAGTCAGTCCTGCCAGATAGTGCTTGATTCACTGAGGCTGCATGGTTTTCAATTGAAAACTATTGGAAGCTTTAACACATTAAACTTTTACAACCAGGGAGTAATTTAAGTACCTTGTCTGTCTAAAGACATTACATTCACTGGTCCACATGTTGCTGGAAAATGGATAAATTTATAGACTACAAAAAAACCTGATATTGTTTTATTTGGTGTCTTTCCTTTGAAGCATGAATTACTGGGAGAAGTGAAATGTGAGACATATGCAATAACAGGGAAGATAACCACAAAAATCTTGGTGATCTGTGTCTGACATAGGTTTATCTACATTTTTATTTCAGAGTCATCAGAAAAAAAGAATTTTGTGAGCATGGTTTTGTCCGCCTTCATGCTAGTTTGCCACATATGTATATACATCTAGTGTATTACCAAATCAACTGTTTGTTTTTAAATTGTTTTGATTTTTTATTAGTTTCTGCGTAAGTCATTGGCTTCTGATGAATCATCATTGCATCTCTATTGTTTTAACCTTTTTTTCCACATATATTACTGAGCATACTATCATGTTTCTCAACTGAATCAGGTTAAAGATGATATATGGTAAGGAAATGGAATATTATTCTGATAGTAATATTTTCTTCATCAGAACATGATAATTGCTGTTACATTGTTGAACTTCTGCATTTTCATCCATCATATATTACTTGAGACATAGATTTTTTTTCCTCTTCGTAGTTTAGTTTTTAATCTTAATTCTACATTTCTTATTTGAACAAATTTAGAACTCTCTGTGCAAACATTTTAACCAAACTAAGTCTACAATTGTTTATTTCTTCATGGAGATTTTATATTTTAAAAACAAAATACTAATTTTTGAGGGGGATCATATCAAAACTGCTCAAAATAAACTGATTGAAAACTTTGCAGATAAAATGTTTCCATTTACAAGGTAAATGATCAAACTTCTACTTGGAAATATTTTTAAAGGTTCCATGTTGCTGAACCACCTGAATTCTTGACTCTTCAACTTTTAAACTTTATAATGATTTTAACATAAGTAGGAAAAAATCCCACTCTATTAGCAATCTATTTTTGCCATGTAGTGAAATGTTGTGTATGAACATAATATTTTAATTTAATATAACTTTTTTGAAGTGCAAATATGAAAATAATTAGATATATAGTTGTTTCTGAAGGAATGCATCATAACTTTTAGGATAAATTATTTTTAATACAAAACAAATACTAAGTAACATCAATAATAATGCTCTGATAAGAAAAAAAATTAAATGTTAGTTCTGCTAAGACTGAAGATCTGGAAATCTAAATAGAAGACAGTTAAGCCAGGTGCAAAAAGCATAGCTCTGTAACACAAAAGAGCAAAATTTTAAAATATAGAATTTAATAGCTGGAAATTGTCTGAAAAATGTCAGGGCAAAAAGATTTGCAGTGTAAGTAAGCATTTCTGATGTGCACAAGAAGTACAAATTCTGAATTTATCATGGAAGATCTAATTCACTGTAAGCAAGTAGATGAACATGTACATCAAGGTTTCATTTAGCTGTTAAATACCGACTCTTTGGAGGGGTAGTGGTCATAGGGGAAAGAAGAAAATAAAGTGGTAACTGTAAGGAGTGTAAAGAAAGAGTTTAATGGCAAAAAAAAAAAAAAAAAAAAAAGGAGGCCTAGACTAAAGTCAAAACAACAATAAAACATTTTACTGTTCATTTAGGCCTCTGTTCAGCAAATTGATCTGCATCTCCTAGAAACTGAAGCTATGTAGTACTCTGTATTCTCAAAGAAAATCTGGAAAGTTTACATTCACTGACACGTGCAAATTCATAAATGCGTTTCATCAAGTTATGGACATGTGTGGACTAATCTGTACAAATATCAAGAATTCCACTTCTAAATGTTTGGTTTTTTTCAAGCTGAGGGAAAGATATGATGTTCTCTTCTGATCAACACTTTGATCCTGTAACAGGAAGTCATGCAATGCACCAACTTTCACTATACATAAAATATTAGCAGTTTATATTATGCTCAGTTTGCAGTTGGGCAAATTATAGTGGTCATCAATATGCCAATTACTTTGGTTGAATTCTATATTACATGGTATATGTAAAAAAGAAGTAATAAATTAGAATGTGAATCCTAAATTAACTGTGTTGGGTTTAATTAATCTTTCAGTGCAAAAAGGTCTTACTAGGCTGGGTCATGGTAAGGATTCTTTAACATGTAAATATCCCAAATAGAGTTGGAGATTTAATTTTGATTGTTCTCTCTTTCTTGTATATTTGACTGATAGGTGGATTGATTGTTTCAATTTTTATTGTTACACAGCCAGTTGCACATAATTGTTTTATAAATCAGCATTTGGCCCATAAAGAATCTGATGGAATATTCCTTTTTTCTTTCCTTGTTATGACTAAAAAACATCCACCCATGTAATATCAATTATTTTCAACTCACTAGGTGATGGTTATACTGCCTTAATTTTCTTACAAAACACTGTAATAAAAATGACCTTTAATTGGGCATGGCATTTGCACATACATACTTTTTTTTTCTCCCCATAGAAAAGGTTCAATCACATAAATATGTAAATTTTTATGAATGAATTATAATTAACAACCCTTAGGTTACGTTCCTCTTAAATACCTAAATATGGAATGAAAACATGTTCTTGTTGTGTGTAGAACAAAGGTATTTTGATCCTATTAATTTAGTGAAGAATGATATGAAGAAATAAAAGTTTTGATAAAAAAGCTTCAGGTCTGAATTTTTTAAACAATGTTTTTGATGAATAAGAGTGTGCTATGTATTACCAGAAAGCAGCTAAAAAATCTCACTCCGTCTGTTTCAACAGAAAAAAAAAAGCTAGAACACCTACAATAACTTGTTAAGTTAATGCTAAAAAGTAAGCAGCAGTAATTTCTCCTCTGAGATGGAAGCATGAGAGTTATGAGAACATCACTGAAAAATCCATTGGATGTGCTTGACTGCAGAGTAGACCCATATTCAGTGATCACAATGAGAATATGGAGTTTGTCTTAGTGATAGAGGACAATGATATAAATAGAAATATCTTCAGAGGTCTGATAGATATTAACAGTCAATTGTTTTGTAGTGTAAAAGTATCTTTATTATGCTATGAGATGCTACACAGGCAACAAACTTAAAAAATGTGTAATGCTGTATGAACCTCATGTCTCTCAGTATGATATGTCTCCATATGTTTTATAGCAACAGCCATTCCTTCTCCCTTGACCCAAATTCTTCATTTAGTTTTATGAATATTGAAACTATAGGGATACAAATAAGACACAATGCTTAGACTTTTGAAATGTGTCTAATGGTTATCTTTGTATCTTAAATCACAGTAATATATTCTTACATTATTTTTCAGTTGTAATGATGTGCTCCAATTTTGAACCACCTGCAAACTCTTTGTTATCTAGAACCTGAATATTGATGGATTTAGCTTCTGGAAATCTCTTGATAAAATGTCCATAGTAAGTTAAGGGAGATAATCTGCATTCATTTACTTGCTTATCATTATTTCAATTTCCTGTTGAAGTAAACACATCCAGCAGAAGAGGCCAAGGAACTTGTAAAAGCATGTCTGAAGAGAGCTACTTTGCCCTCAGTGCATCACCTTTCAAGGATTAGTTGTGTGGGACTTAAATGCAAAATAAGAAATTAATATCCTTCTCGAGGATTCATATACTTAAACCTCCATTTCACATAATAACAAATGCAGTTTGTATAGTGCAGCATGACACAACACTAGGACACATGTCCCTGCATCTTCCTTGTCCATTCACCAGTTGCACAAATGACATGCTTGCACCATTCCACTGAAAAACTCAGACCAGTGCTTCCAATCTTTTTGCTTACTGACTTTCAATAAATGTATATGATCCAAAGTGCCTTATAAACAGTGGTGTTTTCATTATTTACAAATGCAATAAGTATGTAACTTTATCAGTGCAGTAGACTTCACTGATAATACTGACTAGGTCTCAACTAACCATGATGGTCATTTAGGAATCTAGCTCACAGAAAGACTCCAGTATTCAGCCACTTAAAAGCATCCATGAATCCATAATAGAGAGCCAAAACTTTCATAGTCTAAGTTCTGTTACCTGACATTTGAGGGACTATAGTGCATGCAAGACATGTACAAGGGAATAGCGTATTTGCCAGCAGAACTGTGGGTAATCCCTGTCTTTCTGAACCAACACCTTCAATGAAGTCATGCACAAACCTTTTGCTGTCTCAAATACTGTAAGATTCCATACTTTGGTGTCTAAATTAAGCTGGAAATCCAGGAATATAGAAACCCAAAGTCTTATTTCTTTTTCTTCTTTACAGGAATCTTTGAATGCAACATAGCTATGAATGGGTGTCAGAATACCTTTTCAGCATAAGAAATAATATGGGGAAGTGATAGAAAAATGAAAGCCAAAGAATAAGATCAAAAGTTGAGCTCCTGACAGATCACATTGCTGAGGTGGTACTTTACTCCTTGGATCTGTTTTGAACAGCTTCCAAGCATTCTATCCAAAACAAATTTGCTTATAAGGCAAATAATCTTAAACTGTGGATGCAGAGTCATCAGTTTCTTGTTCTGTTTTATGTAGGGGGATAGACACAGATAAAAGATCAAAAATAGAAGTGTAAATAGGTTTGTAATTAGGCTACTATGTATTCAGAACAACAGCAAAAAATAATCATTTTTATCTAAGCAATTAATATATTTTTAAAAAAGTGTAAACAATCATATTATTCATGCAAGTGTGCTATCATTTTGAAATGCATAGGTCAAGCTATCTTTCAGATTGCTCTCTGCTCTCTTTCCTATGGAAATTCTGGTAGCTAATGTGAAAGTACGTCGCTGGCAAGACTGACAGCATTTGTCAAATAACAATTTGAGAATAACATGAGATGTTTAAAACTACCAAATTTTAGCCATTCTACCTAATAAATTCTATGTCAGAATTGTCCTTGGAAATTAGTAGCCTACACACATCTAGGAATAAGAGCAAGAAAAGGATTTCTCTATTCCTGCTGTGACAGGGGGTTGGACTAGATGATCTTTCAAGATCCCTTGCAGCCCTTAAGATTCCGTGATTCTGTGATTTCTGTCTTTCTGGCACAGAATGGGTTCACATACTGCAGTTTTTAACAATTAGCACTTTCTTGTTATTTCATTAACTTTTCTATAGTTTCTCATAGTGGGGAACAAGATACAACACAATGCTGAAGGTATAAAATGGTAAAGACAAAAACTATATATCTCAATGAGACAAGTGAATAAGGAATAAGGAATCTGGTGATGAAGCAGAGCAAAGAGAAATAGGGGGTGTCCTGAGGCCAAAAGCTTCAAACCAAAAAAGGCAGAAAACCTGAATAAAATAAGAATTAGATGAGCAAAGAAGTCAAAATATTTGCTATGATTAGGTCACCGTACTGTCAAGTAGATTTTACCAGAATATACACAAGGATAAGAATCTAGAAGTGTTCACTGGTGAATGTAGAATAGAAGAGAAATGGGAGGCTTGGCTGGAGTCAAGAAGACATTTGATTGAGATAGAAATATAGGCTAAATAAAGCAATATTAGTAACGTTAGGGGAAAAAAAAAAAAAGCTATTTCTCAGGGGTCTCAACCACCGTCAGAGAAGGAGAAAGGAAGAAGGAGCACCAGACAAGAGACCTTTCTGCAAGCTGTGGTGAGAATGCAGACTGTACCCCTGCAACCCACCGAGGGCAATGACAGGACTGAGAGCCACCAGCAGCTCCATGTGAGTGCACCTGGATGGCCGAGGGACTGTGTGAGGAGGCAGTCATGGCACAGGCCGTGCTGGAGAGCCTGCGTGTGGCAGAGTAGACCCACACGAGAGGCAGAAAGGAGTTGCAGCTTTTGGGATAAATGCATGTAGGAGCAGCCTGTGCAGGGTTGTCATGTGTGTGAGGTACCCCATGGACTTGCAGGGAGGACTGGTGTGGAGCCAGCTGCCCTGAGGAGAGATAAATGGTCAGAAGCTATCAGGAATAGACTGATTGAAACCCCCACTCCCTGCCCGCCCTGAGTCATTCAGAGGGGAGGAGGTAAAAACACAGGGATCAGGACTCTGAGCCCAGAAAGAGGGAAGGGATGGGGAGACAGTGGTCTTCAAGGACTGGTTGGACTCTTCATCATTGTATCACTCTGTGTTGTGTTATGTTTTTTATGTTTTGGGGTTTTAAGGTTATGCTTTAGTTGATGCTGCATTAAATTATTTTCTGTTTTCTTCCCCAAGCCGAGTAGCCTGGTCTGTTTTGTCCTGGACTTTAAACGGCAATTAAACTATCCCTGCCCTTTGGCAATCCTCAGGTCTTTGGTACTTGAGGCTAATCGTGGTCTTTTGTCCCCTGATGGGCCTAAACCACAACAACTTTTAACTCTCTTGTATCTTGACTTGGACATTTAAAATTGAGTCCAGGCTTTGTGTAAGAACTCTGCCTTTATATATAGATGAGTTTAAATCTATCTCAGATTCTTGAGACTAGTCATACATTACAATCCCAATTGCCAAAACATAAAATACAATCAGAGCTTGTATAACGTTACTGTTTTTACTTTTTCTAAATAGTTAAATTGCAGTTTAGTATGTTGGAGAGCTTTTTATGTGAAAAATCATGTCTCAAATTCTGAAATGGAAGATAGTATCTTTATGTCTTCATTCCTCATGTGTACAGTGGAGAGAAAGATGCATACTTATCTTACAGGGATGTAATTAACATACATGGACTAGTGTTTACTGTAATGCTGTATATTATAGTAAAGGGAAGTACAGAAAAATTCCAGGAAGAAATATTCCTGTGTCCTCAATCTGCTTGAATATTATGTCATAAAAAAGGTATATGTGTATTAGGAGAAAGAAAGGAAATTACCAGTCATTTCTTGCCAGATAAACACAGACTGTTCTGTATACTCAGTGATTATGACAGCCTGTGGAAAAAAACATAAGAGAACATCTAATTAAAGACCATATGTACAAGGAAGGTAAAAATTAAGGCCACGGAGAAAATCTTAACTGTAGCTTTATAAACTTTTGTGAGTGACTTCCTAACCCATACAAAGAGTCTTTTAACCTAATTTTTGTAAGTCTATAATATTACTTAACTCAAACTGGGCAGCTAATGTAATCTACAAAAGAGTGGTTGAATGAAGTATGCTTTAGAAATACACATCTATATAGAGTAACCCTGGTTGTGTCACAACCCACTCTCTTTCCTGTATTATTTTAAATTGTTTAATGCACATGAATTGCTGAAATTGGTATTTTCTGATTTTCTTTTGGCACTAATGGACAAAAGATATCTTTTGAAGTTCATATTTATAGTTATCTGGTCTTAGCTGTGCAGTTCTAAAGCCCTGTTAGAAATCTGAAGCTCTTACTACTTTCTTCAACTCAGCAGACAAGTCCCTTTTATTCATTGAACTTCTTAATATTCCAGAATATCTTCTGACAGTAGCAGTTTCTGTACAGCTGCCCTGGTCTTCCTCTTTGCATTTGCACCAAATCAAAAAATCTCTCAATCCTGTGGACACATTTTAAAAGTCTAATAAAAAGCCAATGTGTAAATCTTTCAGTTAACTATAAATGCAATGACCAAAGACTCTTGGGTTCATTGAAAGTTATTGTCGGTGTTGACCTTTTTTGGATTTTTTTTAATACCGATGTAAAGGTGATGTCCAAATCCAGTCTATCAAGGCTGCCTGCTGGTTTCTCATATGAATTATGTAAAAATCACACTGAAAGCACGTGATGTTTTTTATCTAGAGAAGGAAGTATGACAGTAGAGTTGTATTCTCTGTCACATAATTCATTGCCTTCAAGTAAGAACACCACCTACAAAGCCCAAGAGATATAGAAAATAGACCCAAATGTAAATCTAATGCTCTAAGAAGCAGAATGATTAAATGCTTTTGCCACCTCCTGAAGCTAAAATAATAGATAAATCAGTCCTAGAATTATATGACAAAGATATAATGTTCCTGGAATAATTCATACAATTTGAGTGAGCACTAGTGGTACAATACCAGTGTGACAATAAAGGGAAGGATATGGTAAAAATCACTAGTTATACACTAGTTTTAGAAATAAAATTATTAGAATTTGAATAAAATATTTGTTGAAATTATTATAAAATTAGAAGGGAGGACCAGGAAAGATTTAAAAAAGATAGAATGTAGGCAAGTTAAAACCCTCTGATGACTATATTATCAAAAATGGTAGTTTTTAGAGGTCACTGCTTAACATAATAAAATAAAAGTAATGTGAACACTAAATCAGAAGTCTCAGAAGTTTCTCAACAGAAAAGCTTACCTTACACTCCTGCTCTTTCATTTCTGCAAATAAATAGGTGAATTAATAATAAGGCATGAATTTTAGTACTGGTAGATATAAATCCCTTTCTCCCTATCTTTTAGCTGCTGTTTCTTTTAACTGACAGTAGCTCCTCGGTTGAATATGAAGGAGTCTGGAGAGATTATGTTGAAGTTAATATCTCTTAATATTGTCTATGAATCTAATAATTGAAGTAGAGCGAGATGGAGAGAGGAAGGATTAGAGGAAAACTTCCACTTTTGTACTTAGAACGTTTGACATCTATGACACAAACTCAAGAAGCTTAAAATCTTTTAAAACAGTCTTTAAGCTTAGAGTTTCTGAAATTTATATCTTCTCAATGTTCTGAATGCATACCATTAAAAGTCAATAAATTAATAAAGAGTCAGAGATGCTATATAGCTGCATACATAGTCGTGGAACAATTAAGGTGACAAATTAAATACATATAACTTGCTTTGAAGTTGTGTATTTCTTACATTACAAACAAATAAAGTAATTGTGTAAGTTCTTCAGAAATGTCATTCTCTATTCATGTATTTCTTAATTTGGAATGTTTTTTAATATACAAAAAAACCTACTTAACTGGGGGATGACTAATAATTTCTTTGAGACTAAGTCTACATTTCAGGCAACAAAAGCATTTGACCAACATGAGATGAAACCACTTTGAAAAGACCTTCAGGCAAGAAAGAAATTGTCTAATTTTCATTCTAAACAGTTAAAGCAATTTTAGTAAGGCTATATCTAAACTGCTAGACAAGTACACATTCTGCTATGACCCATAGTCCTGGTCTCATGATCATTCAATAAAAAATTCATTTGAACACATTTTCTCTCTCCTTCCTTGGAGTAGTTTTTCTTCTGATGCATTTTATGTATGACAAGAAACTGCATGTGGTTTTATGACTATCAAATTTTAGAGACACTAAAGATGAGCACTTGGACTTTTCAGATGGCAAATGTTCCTTTGTTTCACAGTTCAAACTTAAGAGATCTTGGTTCTATCCAGCAAATATTTTGCCTGTATCAAACTTCTGGTTAATAAAGAAGTTCTGATATCCTGAAAATAAAAGATATCATTAATGTGAAATACATAGAGGAGACATTGTTTGGAATATTAAAGGAGAAAATTTTAGAATTCATTGATAGTTTAGTTATATTGAAAACATATTCACTTCTTTATAGTGGAATCCAGCAAATGGTAAGCAAAAAAAATTCATAAAGATTCAAACAGTGAAAAAACAATATCCCTGATGCATCAGAAATTCAAGTACAAGCAAATCTCAATATATTTGACAGAATCTATAATTGTTCTATAGCTTTGTTTTTGAAAATGTCTTTTTATCATAGATGACTGACCTAGAGCTTTAGTTACTTTTTAATGCAACTTTGATTGCATTGAAAGTCTTATCATAACATGCTGAATCTACTTTTTTCCCCTCAGTTTACTATATTATTCTAAAATGCTTTCAGATTTATAGTCAAGCTGTTCAGGTTTCAGATGACTGTGAATAAAATGATTTTTTTAAGAGATTTGGAAGTGTCTATTAAGATAATTGTAAGAAGAAGTGATTATGACTTGAGATCTAAAGATGAGACATTCTGTGTAACAAATCAGTAATTTTAAAATGGGCCAAATAACAGTCCTTTTCAAATGATTCATTCACCTCACTGTCTTACAGAAACCTTCATGTTCTTCTTCAGCTTTTGTCACAGGCTTTGTCACATAAGATTTCATAAGATAAGTAAATTAATGTAATAAATGTAATATAATAATTAATAAATATGTCTCAAGGAGGTGTCATTTTGGGGAAGAAATGCCTTGGTCTTTTCTTACCAAGATTAAACAGAAAATCCAGAAAGTTATCTTGTCCTCTTTTTTCTGTAATTTCTCCCAGTGCTGATCAGACCTGAGTCTTCAGTAGTCAGCTTGCCTGTGTAAATGCAATAGTGAAAAGAAAAAACCCCTGAAAACATGCTATTACTGCAAAAAAAAAGTAAAATAAGGCATTATGACAAAAATATGGTTACGGTTCATAAGAAGTAAATGACAGACATAACAGGAAAAAAAAATTAGGAAGGAAGGCTGATGTTGAGCAACAATGTCAAAAGCTACAAGCACTTCTTTGAACGATAGATAAGTAAGAAGAAGTTGACCTTTGAGTAATTCTGCATTGACTATTTAATATCAACAAGTCTTGTTACAGATGTTCGCTAGAAGGTCAAAATTTCAATTTTGCATTATGTTGAACATTAGTAGGAATAAAGGACTAAATCTTCCAAGGTATAAAGTGAGTCAATGCTGACCTTTAAGTGCCTACCTCCAGTGTACATCATCACCTTCTGGAGTCCTCAAAGCCAAACTGGTGCCTAAAGAAACAACTTATGAGAACACATACTATGGAATGAGCAACAAATCAAACCTGTGGGAATACTGAATAAATTGGGAGAGAGAAACAGTTAAGAGTGGGCTCAGATGCTTACAAAGGAATTACTTAGAAGTAGGACATCTTTTGTTCATGAAAATGAGTGCAGTACAGGGAGTAGTAGTAGAGCCTACATTCATATTCATAAAGAATCCTGTATCAAGAAGCTATTCTTGATCACCAGAACAAGAGTTTTAGAGTATATTGTCCACACAGTATCCTTCTGCTTAGGTCTTCTCTAAGAGTTTTTCTTTATCACTTCAAAGAGCTTAAAATTCTGTGAGAATCATGTCTGAGCTTATCAGACTAGTGATTTCACGGGGTGATGACAAAAATGTGTTGCATGCTGTAGTGTTTCATATAGTAGTCTGTCAGTGATGCTCATTGGTCCGACATCTGAATGTGCCAATTAAGCTGGTTTCTTTTACAATAACTTTTTTTTCCTGTATATATTCTCATAATTTAAATATTAGATTTTTTTTTTTTTGATTGCATGAATACTCCCAGAAACCCACTATAGTCTCCTCAACTCAGAGCAGTCAACGTGAGAAGGCAGAACTGAGAACTATCCCAAGACTGTGGTTAACGTGTTCAGCCTTTTGCAGGAGTAAAGTAAAATTTCTTTCAAATGCTTAAGTATGACAAGATCTGCTTCCTCAATGTTGACATGAAACAGTGAGTTATACTCACCATATGCTACTGTTGAAGCATTTCAATTGTCTCTGAGTTGACAATAGATGATCATTAAAAATAAAACCTTAGATGGAACTCTGTCTTTAAATTACATTACATTATAATCTATATTGTAAACATGTTATACCTTTATTGCTATTTAAATTTAGTTGCTTGGATTTATATCATATTCATTTTGTGACATAATCAAACCCAATATTTTTGGAATCGAAGAATTTCAGAATCTAAAAATTGTTGAGACTGAGATCTCTGGAAATCATTTGGAAGTCATTCTTCTAAAGAAGGAGCACCTAGATCTAGTTGTTCAAGAACATGTTCAGATGGCTTTTGACTATGTTCATGGTGGGAGACTTCATAAACTTTCTGGGAAATTTTTGAGAGTACTCAGTCACCTTCATACTAAAAAAGTGTTTGCTTATGTTCAGATGGAACTTCCTGTGTTTCAATTTGTGCCCATTGCCTCTGGTCCTGTCACTGGGCAACAATGAAAAAAAGCCTATCTCCTTGACCTTCTGGCAATACTTTGCCTACTGCAGACTAGGATACCATTTGTCTTCTTTGCTGCAAAGGCACATGATCCTATTTGTCTTTCAGTCGGAAACCAGAAATATCTCATTCTCTCTCAAAAATAACCCCTCATAATTCTAACTCTCCATGTCAGGGATCTTAAGCAATTTATCTATCATCATTATGTTTTAATTAATATGGTCTTTCAGTTTGGAATAAATGACTGGTGAAAAAGAGAGACTTTATAGTAGAGATGTCTGAAATTTTGTGGGAATTATCCAGAAAAAAGGGAACACAAACTCCAAAATATCAGAAAGAATCTTATGTAAAGATTATGCAAGAAACTTTTGTTTTTTCCCCTGAAGGTAAAGTTCAAAGATAAATCTATTTCAAAGTTACAGAGGAAAAAATAGTAAAGTCCTTTTCTAATTTAACATGTTTCTAGCAGAACTGAAGTGGTGAAAGACTAATCACTCCTCTCCTACTCTCATTTCAGTGTCCTGTGTTATCATCACTTGCATTCATTATACTCTGATGACTAAGAATAAGCCATGACAGGTTTGAATGAAAACAGAACAACAACCACATTCAGCTACTGGTTCTATTTCCAAATTCTAATTTCTACACCCAACCAAGCCTACAGATAGAGAAGTTGGCTCAAGATAAGTAAAGATCAAAATCTTGATATTTTGAAGAAAAAATCTACTTCAGTAAGTTGGACAAAATAACATCTCCACTTTTCATCAAAGACCTGCAGCTTATTTACCAAATTGAGGTCTTTTGAGTTTTCATTATCCTCACTAAGTATAGTTGATTAAGCAGCTTGTATTTTTGGTCTGTATAATAGAAGACTTAGAGATAGCTGCCAGAAAGTAAAATTTTTGTTCCAAGTGTTCACTTTAACTTCCAGTTAAGTTTATCAAGCTTCATTTATATCTTCACACTAGCTATATTTATCCAGGAGGATCCAAATCATATGTCAAAGTTAAAAAAAGATGTGTTTTTGACAAGACAGACTGACTTGCATACTGATAAATTTACAGGGAATTCCAGATGAATTTGTAATAAAAAATTCCCTGAAGATGTTAGTGTTAACACAAGTGTTAATAAATCCAAGGTCCATCAAGTCTGTAACAGTACATATATACTCCAATTCTGAAAAATCATCAAGTTTGTAGTTGATTTTGCACAGATATTGCAAAATATCACAATGATAGCTAAATAATCTAAAAACTGAAAGCAGATTTTAGACAAGTGATAAATCTGTATTCTACTAGGTTGGAATATTACCAAAGAAACTTCCATTCCAAAACAAACCCACAACAAAACCATACTCTTGCTGCAGTTTGTAAAGATTTTATGAGTCATATAGCATCTTAATAAAATTCAAAAACATACAAAAGCTAGTATAATTTGTTTTTAGGTAAAGATGTAGCTATGGATCATATTGTCAAACATATTTCTGTTTACAGTATTTCTGGACTCTAAAAAAATGGTTTTTTATTTACATACATTACCTTACTACTGTGGTTTTATCTCTTGAACCAAATACAATTAAAATGAATGACCATGCCAGGAAGATGGTCAGAAAGGCTTCTAAAAGAATTTTGTTTCCTGATTATATTTTTTCATAGCCTTTCATAAAGAAAGCAAAATTTATTATTTCAAAAATGTAGGAATACTACATTGAGGAGGGGATGGCACATGACGAAGAACATAACATTTCCAAGTAGCCAAATGAGTCTGAGATGTCCCCCTCATGAGGATAATAAACTATTTTGTTATTTTTCTTCAACCTCTTGGTTTTGTGAAATAAATTGTATTTCATCCAAGCTTGCTTCTGCTCTGAAGGCAGTTCTGTCAGATGATGAAGGATGATGCATGTAAGATACATATGTAATACTACTCTTGTAGCAGTGGAATCTGTCTGTTATAGGATAAATGCTACTTATGAAAATTAAGGAAAGAATGTTGTGATAATGTTTCTTTTAATTGAAAATCAACCTGCTATATAATTTCTTATATCCTTTCTCATCACATCAAGAGTGATTATAATGATAATGATACTATTGATGAAAATGTAGGGGAAAAAGCAAGGCCAAACTCTTTCCTTGTTTTTTAAGTAGTTTTATCTTCCACATGGTTATGTAGGAACAGAACTTGGAACTTCAAAATTGAATTGCTTCTAAAAGTGAAAAACATATCACACAGGTTATATTTTTCCTGCGTTATTTTTTACCAAATACTTTAAATTAATGAAGTTAAGGACTTGTTATTATTTTATTGTTTGGGTTTTTGTTTCCAAATTAGTACAAAGAAAAAAGAAATTGCTTTAAAGTCTATTTCAAATGAAACTCCACATCATATATATGACAGATTATTTCTATATGATCATGAATGAAACTGTCTCTAATTTTTAAAAAGTGAAGCCAAGAACAATTAATGAAATAGATGGAAATTGACAATAGACAAAAGTTATCAATTTTAACACTAAATACTGTTAAAAAATATTTGGGGCTTTTTTTGCTATGATGGCCAGTAACATATTTGTGTATTGGTGTACTAAACCAGAAAACTGGATTCTTCTTTCTTTATTTGTTTCTTTCTTTCTTTCACCTTCTTTCCTTCTTCCTTTCTTTCCTTCTTCAGTTAATAGTTTTCAAAGATAGGGGTTACACAGAACTTTACTTTTTTTTTTTTTTTGTAGAAAAGGGTTTATATTTGTATAAAAATAAATATATTGTCATGGATATCAGACAAAACAATGTTACTGAGATTTAATCTTTCTCTGATTTAATCTTGCATTAGTCTAATTTCAAATAGCCTGAAGTCTTACCAGGATTGATAAAAAAAGTCTCGTTGACAAAGGATTACAATAGTAAATGCTTTATGTGATGCAGCCCTGAACGAAAGATTTTGTATCTACTAGGGATAACAGTAAGGCTGAATGAAGTCTTATTACAGGTGTACAAGGACTCACAAAAAGAAGAAGAAAAAAACCAAAATAACAAAGCAGCATTATTTTTCTTTAAATACTAGCAATGGACCATTAAAAATAATAGAAGTACATGAATGTACATGTGCTTCAGCCTTTGATGTTAAATGATGGAATAAAACCCTAATGATTCTCAACAGAACCTATTATGAGAGAAAGAAAACAGTTAATAGTTGTTGGTCAAAGCAGACACAAAATAATGCTTTTAGATAATTTTTCATACAATGTCATTTATGTGGAAGGAAATATCTGATAAGACATGGAATACCAATTGTAAGTAGCATTTATTATGCCTTGGTACATATCAAATTAATATAGTTGAGAATAGTTACGGTAGATGGAAAGGTAGTCTGTTGGGTTTGTGTGACAGGACTTATTGGTAGCAGGGGAGGGGCTGCAATGATGGGCCCTGTAATAAGCTACTCGAGTCTCTCCCCAGCTGCAAATCCCCATTGATAGGTGATTATATTGTTCCAAAAGGACCAATGAAAAATGTTAACGTCACATCAGCTTGATTAAACTGATGATTTTCATCTAACTTTAAGGTAAACAAAAGCATGTTTAATTAAATTTTCAACATATACAGTGGGAAGCAAACAGTCAAATTATCTACTTACTAAAACATCAAACTGATACTACAAATCACATAATAAGATAGCCACCTGAGATGATTTATAACAGATTTGCAAATTCAGAATTCATAAGATATAAAGAGCAAAATAACCCAGGACTTAAATGTCCTGAGAGTATTCTCCAGACTAGACATATCATGAAGAAACCACAATGCTTTACATCCCCTCTCATGAGTCACAAATAAGACCTACAAAGTAATGTAGGGAAAGTTGTGTCTGGCTCTGAAGTTTCAATGAGCTTGTAACATTTAGAGGAAATACAAATGTGCTGATACACTTACCTTCTAGCTGTTTGTTCCTTAGTTCACCTACATAACTTTCCTAAAGTTGCTATCTGAAGACCTTTGAGCACTTAACTCCATAGCATGATTGATCTTGGAGCTACTTCCTATAGTGCTGAGCATCATGGTATATAGTCCTTCTATTTGTATCCAGAACAGTTTTAAATACTTCACTTTTGCTTAGAGCCATAGTTTGAAAACTTCTACTGCCACTACCAGGCTAGCAAGTCTGTGATTCTGTGATCAGCAATTTGAAGCCAGTCAAAGAGTATGTTATTTCAGGTAGAGTTCCAGAGTACCTACCTGATCCTGAATAAATATGCAGGCCAGTTGCTCTCAGAATTCCTATCCACTGGAATACACTGATGGTTGCACCTAAGATTTGTTATGAGTCCAAACCAGTCAGTTGTATGTCCAAGGATAATCTAATAAAATCACAATAGCTGTGTTCTGGGCAACAGTGGAATCCCAAGACAGCTGATTATGACACGTCTTGTGGCTTTTCACTGTGAGGGAAGAGTAGTATTTGAGATGAATGTGTTTTGCAGTTATTTGCCACGACTACAAAGCCTTCACAGATGTTTCTAAATGTAATATACTAGTTCTAGTCCTTACTACACACAAAAAGGAAACCTTATTATGTAGTAGATAATTTTAAATTTGTTTAACCTAAAGAAGGAAAGAGGTGGATAAACAGGAAAGATAAGAAGGAAGAAAACTATTTCAGAATGTAAAGTTATAACTCTGAGTACAAGGTACAGTGTTGTTGTCGAGAAGGCAATAATCACTCAAAGACGTAGAGGGTCTAAGTAATGCACGTGCAGAGACACACAGGGGCAACATAGTACAACCACCAGAGCTGACTCAAAGCCACCCTTCCTTTGCTAGCTACCTCCTTATATGCTGCTTCTGCCCATGAGATCACCCAGGGCCCAATTGATTAACTTGCAGCACCTGTTTCTGAAGTAGCATGCCAGCTGCGTTAACTTATCCCTACCATTTTTATTCAAGCTGGCTGGTCCAAGCTACCTCTGTGCCTACAGTACAGTCAGATTAATAAATGTGCAATGAGCATGTAATGAGTCTGCATTTTGTAGAATCATCTTTTTTTCCATGTCCCAATACAGCAGAAAAAGTAAACAATTTTTGAGCAACCAATATGACACTGTACAAGAGTTATTTTTCCTGCAGTTGAAATATGACTAACTATTTTTAAAAGAAAGAAACCCAACCCAACAAAATAAAAAACCTTGAAATACTGGTAAATCATATCATGAAGACGGATTCTTCCTGTTAAAATAAGAACTCATATGACAGAGGATAAATTAGTCATCTTAATAATTTTTCAGATAAGTAATCTACTAAAAAGCTTACCACTAATATTGCTGTAGAACAGCCTCAGATGTAAACAGTCATCAAACCAGATAATTGCAGATTCCTTTCTATTATGAGCACTAAGGTCTCAAAGCCTCTTCTATTTTGCTATGGTAAATAGAAAAAACTGCACTTCACTTTGACGCAGTTAAATCATTCAAAGTTTGCTTATAGAGCAAGACAATCTTTCTTTAGGAGAATAATTAAGGCTAATAACCAGTTAGTAGTAACAAATGCTACTAACAAGTAAGGAAGAAAACCAGAAATGGTGAAGTAGTGTTAGGTATTTACATCATTGTACTGAAACAAGGAGTTGCTCATTGAACCTAAAGTACTGTCTTTCTAAAGATGTTTTGTACCAGATACTATCTATGAAGTGAGAAAAAAACCTTACAGTAGACAGATCCAGTAAAAGACTTGGATATATTTTGCTTTTGAATATCTTATGAGAAGAAAAGAGGTTTTGTTCATAAAATTCCAATCTTAATATAACATCCTTTCTCGATTTGGTGAGTTCAGTCCTTATATATATATATCTGATCTCAGAGTCATCAATTCATCCATTTACAATTGAAAAAAAATACCAAAACCAAAAAAGAAATCTTACAAAAATCAATATTTTTTTCAGGAAAGGAGATCATAACCAAGAAGTTCTGCATAATTAATTCCTTTGCCTTTAAAAATAAATCTCTGCCTGCCAGTAGACAGAGATCATTGTCTGTTGCTGGAATAATAAGGAAAAAGTAGACCAAAGTTTATTTTGTTACCCATTTTAAAAAATGAGACCCTGTAGCTATTTCTTGTGTTTTGACCTTTTCCACAGCGAATGCTAGCTGTAGCGACAGTGCAAAAAAACATCCCTCCCATCTTTTAATAAAAACAAGCAGTAGCTGGTATAGTTAGGGCAAAGCTTATAATACTTCAACACATCTCCTATGAAAGATGTTTGCTGTTTATAGTTTTATGCTAATTTTGAAATCTATCAACATGGACAGTATTGAATTTTTAATAACTGTTTCTACAGCATCATGCCACACTTCCTCTTAATACCCATCTGATCTCAATCAGTTCATTTTCTTCTGTGTCTCTGTTCTCTGTTACTGTTTTTAATTTTGCTAATCTGTTCATTTTCTGTCTTTGTGTTATTATTGGCTATTTTCAAAAATTATTATTTAGCATAGATTTTTGTTCTTACAGATATTCTTACCATCTTCTTCATAAACATGCCTGAGTTCAGTAAAAAAGATGGTATGTACAACACATTAGCAGAGATCATAAGTTTACCTCAAACCATCTGTTAAATGTCAGAGAACAAGGGGAAATGTGACTGTTATTAGGTGATTAAAGAGATCATAACTGTCAAAGCCTTGCTGTTTTCCATTTGAAGTTTGTGTAAGAGTTTAGTAAAAACTTGTCACATAGTTTTCCTTCTCTCAGATTTTCCCAGAAACTTTAAAATAAATTAAGTTAAAAACCATATTCTCAGAAATAGACTTCTTTCTCACTATGCTTGCCTCTTTTTTGGTCACTGAATTGCATCAGAATGCATAACATGTAACTTAAGGATTGTTTTATCCAACACTTAGTTTTCCTCTTTTTACTGATTTCTTACCTAGTTTTTCCTAATATACTAAGAAAAGGGAATGGAATAGGCAATTGGAATGTACAAAGACATTTTCATCATTTTTTTTTTATGGCTCTGATTTTGTCCACCACAGCAGAAAGAAAGTTTCTAAAAATATTTAATACACAAGCAGTAAAATAATAAAGCCACTGCTGTTATCATAAGGCAAACAAAGATCTGCACTGATTACTAATAGTATCTCTGGAAGATTAAAGAGTAGAATTTTCTTACTAAAAAATGTATGCGTGATTAAATTACTTTTAGAATCTTTGACTTTTTGTATAATTTGAACCAGCAGAAAATTTTCAAAGGTATTGGGATTTTGTTGGTATTTCTTTATTTATACATTTTATATGTACTTCTGTTGAAGAGATAAACTGATTTCCAGACATAGCTTGTTTTAGGTTACTTTTCTTTTTTTTTTTCCTTTTTATTTAAAATGTCAGTTCCAACTGTGGTTGTTTTAGGTTAGAATGACCTTGACATGGTTTCTGTTAATGTTTTGCTTTTAAACACCTTCTTTTCATGAGATTTGATAGAAATAAGATTTATTCATCAGCAAAAAAAACTTAAAAAAACTTATCTTACTCCTTGTTTTCATAAATATACTTAATCTTCCAGAGGATACTTTTTCCCCAATAGGCCATGTTACAGTATTGCTTTGATATGCTGTCAGTAACTTTATGTTTTGATTCTCTCCTGTTATGTGAAGGAAGCTTCTGAGCATACACACAATCTTCTTTGATATTGCCCTAAGCAACTAGAGGCTTTTAAAGGAGCTCAATAGCTGAAATAAAAAAAAAGAAAAAGTAAAAAAAGAATTAGGGACAATTCAGCAGCAGTTCTGTTTCTGTAGAAAATAAAGCAGCATATAGGTAGTAAAATGATAATGAGAGAACAGTTTGAACAGACACTGGTGAGATTCAAATCCACAGAAGCAGAAAGATTTCTAGTTTAATTTGAGCATCATAATGTGAATATCTAGTTAGTAAATAAAGCAAAAAAGGAAATGAAAAAGAAAAAATAATCAGTCGAAAGGGATGATCTAATGCCCACTGGATGATTTGAAAAAGACCTCAGAGCATTGCAAAGACTTGGCACAGACATAACCAGAAGAATGAATGGACATGAAAGAAATGATATTGTAACTACAATCAACATAAGAATTCGTCTGTTGTTAAGAGTTAGTAAGAAATAGTATATTTCTTTTCATTTAAGGTCACTATTTTAAAATTAAAACAACTATTCCGAGAAATTGACTTGAATACTGAAAGGTCATTCAGAATTTCAAAGCTGTTTTGAGAGTTAGAGTTGCAAACCTAGTGAAAGAATTAAAATATAATCTTTCAGATATCTGAGAACATATCTGTAAAATGAGTTTAATATGTAAAAACTGAAAAAAAACTAAACACATTTTTTACAGGAGCTTTCGCTTCCGGAGTTTAGCAAGAATAGGTGTTAAATAGCATCTTCCCAGAAATATAAATATACTTGTGTATATATAATTAAAAATATATTTTTTTTTCAGATTTGGTCATCAGGAAAATTCTACTGAAAGAGTTATTCCAATTTTATCCATGATTTTACTAGTGATAATATCAGACTTTTGATAAGTAGCTACCAATGAGCAGTTGAAGCTTTGGCACACAGAAAGCATATGGATTTGCCTATCTGTCCTCCAGCCTTTTCTCTACAATCATGGAATTCTGTGTTATCAGACAGGCCTGTACATTTTCTACTGTGCTTTCAAAAATCTCTCAGTGAAGAGAAATGTTTAAATCTTTTTTAAGAGAAAAATGTACATGCTTTCAAATACACATAAGGAGAGAAAATTCAAAATAGAAATAGTAAAGAAATATAAAGTGAATGATTTTCCTGATGATGGGTAAATACCATTATGCAATGTTACAAACTTCCACCGATTCTGCAGTGGAGCATCTAAAATAAAAAAGCAGCAATCCTTTTATTATAATCTCAAAAAAAATAGGACATGACATGAATTATATTAATAAAAAGGATGAAAAAATTAATCCTGAAATGATTCACATAAAGTAGTCCAGCATAAATATATTTTACAGAATGTACTGTGCCCAAAGTATTTGATGGGGAAAGGTTATCATGCAGTAAACCAAAAAATGTAACATACATGTTAAAAATTCTGAGTAAGAATCTTCTGGTTATGATAAAATTATAATAGCAATTTTTAAAACCCCAGAATGATTATTATAGTTTATTACATACCAATTAGAAATTACATATATTCTTTCTCTCACTTAACTGATAATTGAAGAGAGAAGATCTTTTGGGAAGTGTTGGTGTTTACACAGAAATAACAGAATCATCCTTTTCATATTAGAAAAAAAAAAAAAAAAGAAAAAATAAGAAGACATTAACATGCTCCTTATCCTGAAGGAAAAAAGAGATGAGCAAGCGTTCAAAAGATAGCAAAATACCACTCTGGAAAAGCACAGCAATGATAATTCTCTAGAAATGGTTTAGTTTAGTAACAGCAAGCAAATTCATTCACATCTTATAATGCATTAAGAGATCCCTGAGGACAGTTTAACATGCAGCTATATCACATGGTAGACATGCATGAACTGGAAGCGTACAGAACCTGAGGCCCTTCTGCTTTTGGATTACAGTTTTCTTGCCTCCATTCTCCTCCCACCTTCTCTTCAACTCCACCAGAATAATAGCTGACTGGAATGATAACTGCAGTCTTAAAAGTAGAATGATCACATTTACAAGCATACATTTCGGTATCTACTTCTTCTTTGTAGTACAGGAATTTGACCACAAAATAAAAATAATGTCTGTGACATTTGAAATGAAGATATCTGGATTATAAACAACTTTGACTGGTATTGTGATATGATTATTCTTCTGACAATCTGAATCCTCAAAACTTGATTAGTGAAAGTCTGTCATTCTTTTTTGTCATTTGATTTCTTCTACAGATCCAACTAACAATAATGTATTACTGATAAAAAAAATCTGTTTTACCCAGATAAAATTATTTTCTCATCTTTTTCACAAAGAATAAATACAGCAACAACCTCACAGTTGTAACAGAAGAGCTCACTAATAATAAACTCTTAGAATCATTGACAAATAACATGATTCAACAATACACTAACAATATTTCCATCTCTTTATCCTTGAGTAAAGCACACTCAAGCATCTCTCAAATCTGTCAACTAAGTAGCTTCTGCAGTGAACCAGAAATGTCCAAATAGGTGTAATTATGAACCAACTAGGAAACAAGTGAGATGGTAAAGTTCTGACACATTACAATGGATTCCCTGCCTATTAGTTTGGTTTATTAATTTCTTTTCTTCATAGGTGTTTCTAATTGAAGACAGCTCTCTCCTTGACAATAAGGCATCAGATAAGGTCTTGACTTCATATTTTGTTAAATGCGAATCCTCTCCCTTTTCAGCTCTTCATTATTTTTGGTAGCTGGTTTTCTTTGCTGTAAACTCAGTTCTACATTAAAGATTTCACTTCTATTCAACTCCTCAACCTTTCACTTCAGCTGCTCAGTTTTCCTCAGAGGCAAAATGGGGTCCTGCTTTCTTTCTCATCTCTCCATGCAGATATTCATTCCTCCTTCAAATTTCTATTGGAGTCATACATTCTTCCTTTTCCCATGGTCACTATGTCAATTTTCAGAGATGCAAAGGAAGAAGACAGAGAATTATAAAGCAGTAGAAAATTATGAAAACAGAACATATCTCTTGAAAAAAAGGCAAGAAATGTACTTTTGTGAGCTAATTGCTTGTCTTAGAAGATTAAAAAAAACACCCAGCTTTTAGCATTTGACAAAAACCCATGTATTTTTAGGGTCTGAAAAATAAGCATTCATTATACCTGCTTGATGTAGTGGTTTTGTATACTGGCTTTTTTTCACTGCCTCTCTTGCATTTTTTTCTTCTGGCTTGTTTCCTGTTGCAGTCAGATTTAATAATCAGTACTCAAGGAGGTGGACCAGATTATCTCAAGCAACATAGGTGTGATACAGAAACACTTACATGTGAAATAAAAAATCTATTATACTCTAATTGATATCATAAAAGTCCAATCAAAGAATTTTTTGCAGGTCCAATCATTAAAGAAACAGAAATTAAATGACACTACAAAGAAAGTATCAATGGTAACGGTTGAAATTGTTAACCATGCACTCCCTAGTGTCTTCCTCTTTGGTAGCATGCTCACCCTTTACCTTTCATTCTGGGTCCAGGAGAATTATTTCTTATAAAGGAAGGAGAACAACAGTAAGTGTCTGCAGTCTGTTATATGGCGGAATATAGCGTTAATTGTGGGAGTTTCTTCTTATTATCCTTGAAGAGTCTGAAACTTCTCTGTTCTTATGCTGACTCTGCTTAGGGTCATTTTTGTATTTATTTATGTGTACTAATAACAAATAGTTTACAAGTTTTAGTAGCAAATCCAAACTTGTAAAACAAATAAAACCAGTTTAGGGATAAACTGAAAAAAGAGGCAGGTAAAGGCACATAGCTCATATCTAAAATTCGTTTTATTTAGTTTGAAAGATTTCATTTACTAGTGGCAAGTAACTGACCTTTGATGATTAGTACTTATACCATTTAAAGTCCATTTGCAGTCTCTGCATGAATTTTCAGTGCTTCTACTATCACATTGAACTTGTATTTCTGAAGAGTCCTATTAGATATCTGTCATTTTTCTTTAACAATCTTCATATTGTTTTTTTCCTGATAGTGTAATTAATGTTTTATTTGTTTAACCTAGTCAGACATGTATCCTTATTTTACATCATTGAATAACTTGATCATTAAAAATAATGTTTTATTAAAATATATATGTGTACATATATAAACCATAAAAGCATTGATAACTGTCTGTTATTGCCATCTGATGCTTATAAAATTATTCAACAATGGTTTATGTTTTGGGTCAAATGTGCTTCGGGACATATGCAAAGTTGTAGTCTCCAAAGAGTCCCACTAGCTCTAACTCAACTGTTCTTTATGACAAAATCTAAGTATGTACTATCTCCATACATTGCCTGGTATACCAATGAAGAAAGAGCTAAAGTACATTTTAGTAGGGTCTGGACACCAAAAGGACTGGGAAATTAAGATGCCAAACTATTAATTATGTTACCTGGGATTTATAGAGATCTCCATACACAAGAGTCTCCAAATTACAGGTATTTCTACTTGTTGCTCCCCTTTCTGTTAGAACTGATGGAATATTTTAGCATGAAAAATGAATTTGCTCAGTCAATTATCATGTCAGTCTCTTTCCAAGCAGCTGCATAGCTAGTTAAATAAGCAATTACTTTTTTTGTTTCCATATAGCAAATTATTTTTTCATTAATATGATTTTCCATCATGCAGACAATTCCATCTGATTCAAGATTTTTTCATAAATATTAATATAAACAGAATCTTATTTACCAAGCTTTCTATAGAAACAGAAAGATTAGAATGACATTAACTTTTAGCTCAAATATATAACTCTAAAAATAAATTTAATTCTACAGATAGTTCATTTATTTCCCTGAGAGTAAAAAAACCATTGATTGGATTATGTTTTTCAGGTGGAGTAAAAAATAAGTGTTTGGTGGGGGAGGGGTTTGTTGATATTAAATATCTTCATCAGTAGCCTGGAGGAGAGGACAGATTGTACCCTCAGCAAGTTTGCTGATGACACCACACTAGGAGGACTGGTTGACTCCCCAGGAGGCTGTGCTGCCATTCAGTGAGACCTCAACTGCCTTGAGAGTTTTGCAGAGAAGACTCTCATGAGGTTCAACAAGTGCAAATGCAGAGTCCTGCACCTGGGGAAGAACAACTCCATGCATCAATACAAGCTGTGATTTGATCTACTAGAGAGAGACTTGAGAGTCCTGTTTGATAATAAACTAACCATGAGCCAGCGATATGTCCTTGTGACCAAGAAGGCCAATGGCATTTTATGATGCACCAAGAAGAGTGTGACCAGCAGGTTGATGGAGGTTGTCCTCCCTCTCTGCTCTGCTCTGGTGAGGCCTCATCTGGTATCCTGTGTCCAGTTCTGGGCTCCCCAGTTCAAGAGTGATAGAGAACTTCTAGAGAGTCTAGTCGAAGGCTACCAAGATGATCAATGGACTGGCACATTTCTCTTAAGAAGAAAGACTGAAAAACCTGGGACTGTTTATCCTGGAGAAGACTGAGAGGGGATCTTTTCAGTACTTACTAATACTGAAAGGGTAGGTGTCAAGAGGATGAGGCCAATCTTTTTTTTTTTTTATAGTGTCCAGTAACAGGACAAAAGGTAATGGCCACAAGCTGGAACACAGGAAGTTCCACTTGAACTTGAGGAGAAACTCTATTCTTGTTTACTAGGTTAACCTGCTTTAGTAGGGGAGTTGGACTAGATAATGTCTAGAGGTCACGTCTAGAAATTTGTTATTAGTAAAAATTTTAGTAGTATACTCATAGAACATGGTTAATATTTTTATTCTGGTTACAGTATTACTAACACTAATAATATAAACTATATCATTGTTACTGAAAAGCCTCATAAATAAAACTATCTGGACTTTTACACAAGGAGTTTTTTTTTTATCTATGTGAGTTTTTTTGAATTATACATGCAAGTCAAATGCTGCTTTCAGTCCTGAGGTCAACAGGTATAGCCTTTAAAAAAAAAAGAATGTTATAAAAGTTGATTATATCATCAACCTGAGTTCTTTGTCAGTGGAATATTATTTTAATGTTGTAGTTTTTCCTAAATCCAGTCTGTGCCTACTTGGGATTATTTTTATGCATTTTTCTATCAGAGTTGACTTACTTTTTGTTGTTTTTTTAACCAATTTCCTACTAAAGTCTGATTACCTTAAAGCATAACATTAAAATTGCACAATATATATTCTCTAGCCAATTAATACAAAAGATTGATACTCTTTACTTATGGATTGTATATGTTTATTTGACTTACTTCACACAGTTAAATTTGACTTAGCCACCTAGATAATAGATATCTGAGCACTAGACAATTGTTGTAACAGCTAAAACAGAATAAACCCAGCTCAGACCAAGGTAACTCAGACAAATCCTGAGACTTTCCACTATGAGTTCAAGATAAATTTTATGGACTTTTCCAAGTCATGAAAAAAGCATACTTTCTGGTCTACAGTTTAAATTGAATTGAAAGTTGGATGTGAGTGTTGACATATGGGGTGTTTTGATTTTTATTATATGAAAATAGAAAACACTACTTAATATCAGGAATGAAGTCATGAAAGTAAATGAGAATTAGATGGACCTGATTCAATTAAATTTAATAATGAAATCCAGAAAGTAATTCACAAAGTAATTCACACAAGCTGGCACTTAACCTTAGGACACTTGAAATCACTTGATTTACTCTTTCTGAGTATAGAAATGAGATTTCTTTCCAACCACATTCATAAAGTATCTGAGTGGTCCAACGCTCATTCCCATGCAGATTTGTTAGGAATTTTCTGTCTCAGTTCCCTGAACAATTTGATCCTTGGATTACATTGAATACATGACAGTACCAACTAGCTCACCAAAAGCAATCATGTCCATTTTCCCATCCTTGTTGTAATAAACCAATGTTGCAGTATTAACTGAGAATCCAGGAACAAATGGGAATTAAATGACACTGTAAGTGTGAGAATAATTCTTATTTCCCTTGACAACACATTAAAGATGTGCACTGTTGCTAAACACACTGCATACAAACAATGTCTAGGCTTCAAGACCAAGAAAGAAAATATATTAGGTAACAGAGACAAAATAACTGAGAGAAATTGTTTAGTTTCCTAAGGAAAGGAGATGTCATATTTCAAACATACTGTATTCTATCTATGTACTGACAATATTGGGTTTGCATTTTACTCATTATCTGTTTGACATAAAATGAAAGCCACATCATACAGTAGGATCTGGAAAAGAACATGAATGTAAGCTTATATCCAAATATCATTTTCTTAAACCAGAGGACCTTGAACTTTGTCTTTTTGTCATTAGTTGAATTCAACAAAGAAAGAAAAAAGTGTTATTCCTTCTTATGACTTATAGTCTTGAGATTAGGATGCTACCTTTTCAGGTGGAAATGGTGGATATGAGAACAAGAAAGAAACCAGATGAACTTTTTTCTTTGTTTAAAACATACTATTTAAAAAGAAGAATAAATTTTTTGTACAATTTAGTAGGGTTGCTAGAGGTAAACAATTAATTGATTAATCTAACTGATATATGGTTAATACAACACAAAATATGGTCATATTTTGTTATTTATTGTGGCACATAATACTGAGATAAAATAACCAGTAGACAGGTAGCCAATATGATTACAGTTTCTAATGACATCTTGCAAGCTTTAATTACTTTTTTACAATATTTTTAAGATTTCCTACCTTTAAGATGTGTCCTTTCATTATATCTGTGCTTCTTTTGCACTTTTTTACATCCAAGTTAGTACAGTTCTGCGTTTCTCAGGTCAAAAGGGACAGAGAACTTCTGGAGAGAGTCCAGCACAGGGCCATCAAAGATAATTGGGGGACTGGAACATCTTTCATACAAGGAAAGGCTGTGGGAACTGGAGTTGTTTAGTCTAGAGAAGAGGAGACTGAGGAGGGATCTTATTAACATTCACAAATATCTAAAAGGTAGGTGCCAAGAGGTTGGGACATCCCTTTTTTATATTGTAACTAGCAACAGGATAAGTAGTAATGGGATGAAGTTGGAACACATAAAATTCCATTTAAAGATAAGAAAAAAACTGTCTCACTGTGAGGGTGACAGAGCAGTGGCACAGGCTGCCCAGGGAGGTTGTGGAGTCTCCTTCCTTGGAGGTCTTCAAGACCCTCCTGGATGTGTTCCTATGAGACCTGATCTAGGTGGACCTACTTTTGCAGGAGGATTGGATTCTATGATTTGTATCCTCTTGTAAATTACTGTTCAAATAGAATCCAAATATAACTTGAAGACATCCAAGAAAATACATTTTGTGAAAGAAACTGAAATTTCACATCCACAGACTAATTCTGAGAAGAACTATATACTTCCCTCTCTATATTTAATCACTAATTTTTAAACTAAACTCAAAGAATACCAGATTAAATGTCTATTCTTTCTATATTTATATAGGAGGAGGCCAACAAATATCAGGATACTTTTTTTATTAACAATAGTTATATACTTAAAAAAAATGTCTTAAATAAAAATATTTTAATGAAGTTTTATCATAGCTCTACTTGCAGAAGTTTCTGACCAATATTAGTAATGCATAAGATCTACAGAAAAAATATACAGCAGAGCAAAGTGTTCATATCAGACCGTAGTAAAATACTGACTTCAGTTTGCAGAACTCACAAAGTATGTCATCGCTGTGTATCTGTGAGAGTTTTGTAAATATTCAACAAAAGAAGGATCTTTAAGACTAAAAGTAGCTTTCTCTCTGATTTTTTTTCTTCTCCTCTCCTGTCACAGTCATAACCCTCCAGTTTGGCTGCTCAGCTATAAAAGTCATAACTGATGCTTTTTTATCATGTAAAATAGACAGATTGGATCTTGTCAAACAGAGATAAGAGCAAGGAAAATTGCAATAGAAACATAGTGAAGGGATCTCTCTATGGATGAGTAGATTAAAAATTACATAGGAACCACACAACTGATGATTTTATGATATGCAGCTTTTCTGCCTAATCCATATTTGTTCTTATATTGTATGTGCTGATTTACATTGTAGTCTATTATCCAATTAAAAAGAAGTTGTTTTCTTCATTGTACACATGCTGTTCTAAAAGTATAGGCATACGTGAAGTCAGTGGTTTTATTGCCTTGATATATTCTCTTTCATCAGCACTTAATGCATATAATGAAATGATTACTTAACTCCTAATCATTTCTTTATAAAATATAAAATTATTTCTAATGAGTTAGAACATTAAAGTAAGCTAACTCAAGACCTCCAAAGATTGTCTACTCGGGTATAGTGGAAACTGTCTTTCTGACAGAAATAGTTTCTGTGCACTTTAGATGTATTTTTAGTTAGATTTGCACATTCTTTGGCTACTAGAAAAGATTCCTAGGTGCTCCCATTAAAGGAAAGCTATAGGTTTCTGTCTATATGACACAGATTGGATTTTACACTCACTCATTAGGCAATCATCTGCTAAAACTAAACACAAAAACATGTTTTCTGACTGGACTTACATTAGAAGTTTCTGTAAAATAAATATAAATATAGGTTTGTTTTTTTTTTTTCCTGATGTATTTTGTTGAGCTATTCTGGACTTTGGGCTGATAAAAATGTTCAAATATGGCTCCTAGATATAGTTTTTATCCATAATTTTTATCTGTAGTTTTTAAAATGTTTTTATAGGATTTTTTCATCTAAAGTATTAAAAGAATCAAACAAAATTTCAAATCATCTCATATAATACTAATAGCGTTCTACCAGAATTAAGATAAGCTATGGAAGTAGTTCAACATTTTTAGAGAACCTGGCTGATAAGTAGTTAAACAGTACTTTTTTTAAAAAAATTATTTACTTTGATTATATGAGAGCCAATTTTCCCTCATATTTGATAACTTAAACATACATGCACACTGCTATTAACAAATTACAGACTTCTATAAGCTATAGAAGATCCCAAAACCAACACAATAGACGTGGGGTTCACCTCACTGCACTCTACTGTTCTACAATACTGAAATTCCCATCCAACTCAGATGTTTAACCTTCAGTTTAACTTGGCCTATTTTAGCTATCTATTTTAAGATGAGATGAACTGAGCCCTAGTACACCCACCTGAAAACCAGTAGGTAGTATCTCATTTAGTTTTACGTAAAAATTGGATTACTCCACACTCATTCCCTTAAATTTGCCTTGTAATGCATATTTATGCAGTTCTTGTAAATTTGATTAGGACACTGTTCTATATTCTGTACATGTTTGTATTGCACATTATTTTTTAAAAGTAAACATACTGGGGACAAGTTGCAAATGATCTCTGTTTGTCTAGGGGAACTTGTATCTCAGAGAAAAATCTTCAGAGTGTTAAGGAGTTATTTTGTCCTGAATTTTTCAGCTTAGGAGATTGTTTAATGTCTCTACTTTCCACATATGCATTCAGCCCTGGCTACAGCTGTAACTTTTTAACTTGTCTTTGAAAACATTTAATTTCATTTAAATCATGCTGAGAGATGTAACATATTCTTCAGTCCTAGGAAGTACATCTCTGACACCTTATATGCCAAAAGAACACATATACTTACTATATGTAAGGACATCTATCCATGATGAAAAACTGTTTGAATAACAAACATGTGTCATTAGTTTTGTCTGTTTCCACTATTTTCGTTAATTGTAGATACATTTTGCAGCATTGATGCCAGGTTCCTACCCAAGAAAATATAAATTTATCAGAATATTTCTTATAAAATATTATTAGTGTTCATGTAGTGTTTATCTTTAGAAAATCTAATTTCAGGGATGGAAGGGTTAGCTGACGAAAGTCCTTTTGAGTAGGTTGAATTAACTTTCAAAGGTGCATATCTTTCTCTACCAACAATGTACAGACCTAAAGTGATTTGCATAATCCATGTTCCTACCTTTTAATTCATTAAAATTTGTTTCAAATGAGTTTCACAGAAATATTGCTCTTGAGGGCATAAATTGTTCCTACTTACGTTTGTGAAGTGCCAATCAAGTTTTAAATGCAATTGTTGAATTAACTAAATTATGTAATATTTTATTACTATTATTATTATTATTAAAAGTAAAGTTATACTTAGAAAAGCTTCAGTAATGTAGAAAAAATGTATATTTAAATATATTGTGTTAAATGATAGGTAAATTTCATGCAAATAAAAAAATCAGTTATTAATTGTGTATGGTTATTTATTGGTTAATGCACAGGGACTTCACAGCTGACATGTAATTTTATACAAAAGAAAATAAAGACAATTTAACCATTTTTGGTGGGTTAGCCTTGGCTAACAGTCAAGTTCCCACCCAGCTTCTTCGTCCCTCCTTCACCTCAGCATGATGTCTTTATTTTGACATAAAGACAATAAAATTGCTTACCAGTTACCTTCATTGGCAAAACAGACTCAACTAGTGGAAAATAAATTAAATTTATTGACAAATACGATATGTTTAAATGGAGAGAAACAAAGGGAAACATAACAATAACACTACTCCTCTCCTGCTTTCCTGGACTCAACTTCAATCCTTCTCTCCCAGTGCCTCTGCCAAGAGAGGCCACCCTTGCAACTCTGTTGCCAACATCTTGACATCCACACCCAAAATGTTTTCATTGCACTCCATGTTTGATTTGGTTTTCAAGTTTTATTCTTAGTCTAAGAACAGATAAAGAAGATCTTCTGGCAAATAGGTCCTGATGCTTCTATTTTATCATATAAAGTATAAAGAATTGGAAACAGAATCTGAAAATAAGTAAGAAATCACTCCTATTCAACATTTTCTGTTCAGTCCTGTGAATTTTTAGAAGATCAATACTAGCTTCTAATAGTGACTCTGACATGTTTGTGCAGCTTTAGAAGATCCTTTGTGCCTACCAGGAAAGATCTAACTTCCTATGAAGGAATAAATAGGTAAAAGTGAAATTCTTTTGTTTGTACTCAAGTATGAGTGGTTTATGGCAAGTTCACTAATGACAACCAGTATTCTGGATACTATTCCCAGAAGAAATGGGAAGGTATTCTTACACTGCCTTCATGGAAAGCAGCATCAGGCTGAAACTATTTTCTCATTTTGCTCATCTTATTTATCTGCTGACAGTTTTCCATTAGCCTTGTGCATTATTTGTTTATTGTTATATATATATATATATATATATTTGTTATATATCATCAGAAAACTTGATTATTCACAGGATGATGATGCAGTAAAGTGAAAATGAAACAGAGAATCTAAGTTTCTATTCCAAAGTTCAGGCTGATCCAGTAATACCACTTTGATTTCTGGAGCTTAAACTTTTATTGTGTTTTTCATAGGCATATTGAGGATACTTATTTCTAGAAATAAGTCAGGAGGTCTGCCACTCAGATGTTGTATTTAATTTCCCAATGTGAGTATAAAAAAACAGGACAAAACTAGTCAATGCTATCTATTTCAGACACAGCTTATATCAGTAATATCTTCAAATTGAAAAATGCCAGTAAATATATTTCCCCATGCTTTAGTTACAGAAATAACTTAAACTTGAGTTATTTAATTGTGATTTAACAGAGTCCAAAGTAGCTTTTAGACGCGCAAAGCATTATGAACCTTCATAGGTGACTGAAATACATACAGGAAAAAAAAACCCACTTCATCATTATTTTCAATATAACATTCTGCAACAATACTTTCTTCCATTTCTTTCTCCTTCTAAGCTTTGAGATTTAATATGTTCCTATGTAGACTAATGTCATGTTCTTGTGTAGATTGATGTCACAATGTTATTTCTAGGATTGCAACAGGATGAAAGTTTAGGCATTTTCTAGAGGTTGTAACACAATAGGGACACAGTAACTTGACAAAAACTTTTAAATTCTCTGTGGTGCCATTTAAAAATATGAAATCTAAATTCCATCATGTTTAGGTCACAAAACTATTTCAGGAATAACTTCTTAAAGTGATTTCTTTTCATAAAGGTGTAACGGGTCTGATTCTAATCACACTTATCCCATATTTGCATTGGTTCATTATTTTTAATAGAGGATTTTCTGTTATCATTATTTAACATGTGTAATCATTATAATACTGCAGTGTCGTAGTTCTAATGTACTTCACAGAATATTTATTTATGAAAAAATGGCACAAAAAATGCATAGCTATCCAAATGGTTAATGATGTATCGGACTAATACTGAAAACAAAAAATGCAAGGAAATGCAGTCACACTTAAAAGAAGATTTCAAGGAAGCTACTAGCAGAAATACAGGCAGCCATTTATGAAAATATACTTAGTTATTCGGATATGAAAAAAAAAACTTATTTAGTTGTTTATGTGGTATAGGCTCTTAAATTCTAACTAAATTTCAGTGCATTTTTTCTAAATCAAAGTTAGTGATAAAAATAAAGCAATTGAATATATTTACAAATCTTTTGTTGTTTTTTGGGGGGGGTTTTTTGTTTTTGTTTTTTGTTTTGTTTTTTTTTTATTATTCCATCCCTAAAAGAAAAGGATTTTTTACATGAGATATTTCTGGAACATTGGATCAACTAGGGAATTAAGGTAATCCTCATCATGATATACCACATTTATTTAGCTTGATTTAAAATTCCCTTTGAAACCAATCTGCCATTAGAGATAATCAAAATGATGCTTGAGTAAGTTGTTCAGGACTGGGATGATCAGTTTGCTGCCAGTGGTTTTAAACTGTGCAAGCAATAGAATGATAAAATATAATCTACGTCAGAGTAGAACTGTGTGAGTATTCAGAAGGAAGGCTGCGTCCTTTTTCCTGTCTCCAAGATAAATCTTCAAATGCAAAGGAAAAGGTACAGCTCCCTAGGGGCTGCAGTGAGATATAAGTAGCAAGACTGAGAGAAAAATAATCAGTTTGAAATACAAAAGTTTAAAGACACTATTATGTCACCCTTTAAAGTGGGAACATAATTTGCATATGAAAATAAGAATGTATCTGAAACTAAGTTAATTTAAATGTGATAAAATATCTCAGGTGAACAAGTAGAGAAAAAAGCAAGGAGAAACCTCTAGAATCTTTTGCTAGTTGTAGTGCAGAAAGAAGGGGGTTTTTTAATAGACTGAAAGATTATATGTATATTTTATATGAAAAACATCTCCAGGCCCCAAGATTAGCTTCCTGAACAGATTCATCTTGCATTTTCACGTCCTCATTTTAGACACTCGAGCACACTACCTAGAGTATTTTAAAGTTCTCTTGGGTAAATATGCTTCACAAGTTAACATACCACTGAACATACCCAGATGGACTATCCCCCAGGCAACCTACAAGTAGTGTACTGATGAGAAGCAGTTTTTGAGATATGATGTGATCACAAGACAGGTGGAAATACTTGAAATGCTTACTGCTGTTGGTTTGAAAAATACTATTCAACTGAGTACAAATCTGCACCTGCTCTTGAGTTTGCCATAACAGGACAAAAACCAATTATATTTGCTATTCTTTTAATTCAACTGAAATGGAGCTATGGGATTTTTTTGTTCCTTTAGAAAAGACAGAATTTTGTTTTAAATTTGTGTACAATTCATCTACAGCATATCATAGGGGTGCAGTGCATCACTGCATATCAGCTAGCTGATAATTACTTTTGGTACTGTGAAATGCAAAGCTCACATAACCTGAAGTGTCATCAGCTGGTGCCTGACTAGCCTAATCACTTAATCTTCTAAAGAATTTACACTGATTTCTGAAGACATTTTTAAATTCCATTTTGAGTTGGGTTTGTGTGGAGAGGCTGCAGTGGTGACATGTGCAAGAGGTTGCTCAAGACTTCCCCTAGCTCTAAGTTGAACCCACCGCTGCAGCTCAGCCAATTGAGAGCCTCTGCAAACACTTTTTAAGGAGGAGGCAGTAGAAGGAGTAAGTGAAAGAGAAATGACCATGCAGACTGAAAGGTCACACAGGAAGCAGGAGAGGAGGCATGCTGGAGCAGAAATCCCCCTGCATCCCATGATGAGATGGCAGTTGTCTCCCTGCAAGCCATGGAGCATAACAATGGAGCTGAGATCTGCCAACAGAGGGGATGGCTGTGCCTAGAGGGACCGTGACTCTGTGGGGAGGGAGCACTGGAGCAGAAGGTGCCTGGAATTATGTTTCTGCTGCAGAGACCTGCTCTGGAGGAGTTTGTGAGGAGCTGCAGTCCTTGGGAACAACTCATGCTGGAAAGATTCATTAAGAACTGTATCCCATGGAAAAGACTCTGCATTGGAACAAGGGGGAAATGTGAGGAATGTTCCTTCCCCAGAAGGAAGGTGTAGCAGAGACCATCTGTAGTGGACTGACCACAATTCCCATTCCCTACTCTGCTGTGCTCTTGACGACGGAGAAGGTAGAAATACCAAGAGCAGGGAGTTGGGCCTGGGAAGATGGCTGGAGGAAAGAAATCTTAAAGGGCTGATTGTATTTTTCTCATCATCTTACTCTGTTTTGGTTTGTGTTTGTTCTGTTTCTAGTTGATGGTGTACTCAACTGATCTTGTTTTCCTCCTTAAGTTGAGTACTTGAGTCTGTTTTGCCCAGAACAATTATTGATGAGTACACCTTCTCTGCTCTTGTCTTGATCCACAGGGCCCTTGGTTATTTTTTCTTCTCCCATCTCATCACATGATGTGTGTTGGGATGAGTGAGCAAGTGGCTGTGTGGCGATTTGTTGGTGACTGGGCTTAAACCATGACATATTTTAAGAAATATTTTGTTGTAACTGTATATACCCTTTGTCAGTTTGTTATTCTCTGACTCCTCACTACCATTGCTACAATTTTGATTGACAGCAGTGATGTGTGTTTCACATGGAGCATTTCACCAGTCCAGGATGCTGCACTTTAGGTCAAGTCCCGAGTGCTGTTATTATACTCTAATTTTGGAAACAATCCAACAAAAAAATTTATCTCAGTCAAGATTTACTGAAATACTGATCACTATGTTTTGATTTACAGTACTCGGTATTTCAGCAACTTCTTATGATGAAATTTTCATAAAAGAATTGGAAAAATTATAGTACTTGAAATTTAAGCATTGATAAGTTTGTTTTCACTCATTCCTTTAAAAAGAAAATATTTATTAAATAATCACTTATCTTTCATATAAAACTTCCATGAAAAACCTCTGATGAATACACAGCATACTCCAGCTTCCCTAAACAAAACAGAAAGTATCTTCTATACTGTTTCTTTTTATGGGATATTCTACATATCTCAACTTGCTATACTTTTAAGAAAAATACTTTACAGTCTTAAAAAAAGTTTATAAACGAGTCAATACTATCTTTCTTAGTTTCTTTCTGTTTTTTTAAAAATAATATTTGATTTTTGTTCACTAATGTACTGTGTCTGGTTGGTGTAGTTAGTTTTCTTCAAGGTAACCTCTGTGGTGCTGATTTGAATTTGTGACTAAAGCAATCTTAACATAGGGATGCTTCAGCTATTGCTGAGCCAGGTTTACACAGTGTCAAGGACTTTTCTGTTTCTCACCCTGCTCTCCAAATAATTAAGCCAGGGGTTCATCAAAAGCTGTAAAATTGGGACAACTGACTCCATCTGATCAAAGGGATATTCCATGAAATAGGTGTAACATGCTCAGCAGTAAAAACAGGGGGAAGTAGAGGGATGTTTGGAGTTACAGCATTTGCCTGCCTAGATAACCAGACATGATGGAACTTTACTGAAAATGGCTGAACATCTGCTTGTTGATGGGATGCAGTGAATGAATTCCTAGTTTTGTTTGACTTGTACATGCAACTTTTGCTTTACCTATTAAAATGGCTTTATCTCAACCTGTGGGTTTTCTCTGCTTTACCCTTCTGATTCTCTCTCCATCCTACTGTGGGGCAGAGAGTGAGCAGCTGTGTGGGTGTGAACTGCCTACTGGAGTCAAATCACAACAACTAGATAAGAGTTTTGTGCAGTTTCCATAAAGTTAATTGAACACTCATAAGGCCTAATGAGGCCGAAAGCATAACCTTAGATTCTGTATAGTAATAAAATTGAGATATTTATTATTTTCATAAGGATATACACTCACTTTAGTTAAAATGTCATCTCCCTTTAAGTGTTTGCATTTAAACAACTTGTCAGACTGCCTCACATGAAAATATTGTTTATGTAACTTGTTTTAGTCTATAAACTCTCAAAGAATTCTATCAAGATGGGAATTAAGACAAATGTGCAGTGCAATAAGCCACTCAGACTGTTTCAGTTTTTGCTGTAGATATAATAACCTCATAGTGGAGTTTACACAGCCATTTCTTGGCTGCACAAACTTGCCAGAGGCAAATTTTGGTACAAGTATTATAGTTAACATCTGAAAGGGCAGCAAAGACAATGTCTAAAAATTATATGAAGTAACTGTGCCTGGAGATTAGGAGCTGAAAGTACTATGAAGAAGGAACCAGTAACAGAATATGAAAGAGACAATGACTTGAAATCATTCAAAGTAATATTTGATTGTAAAGACCATGTAGCTCTCAGATCAATACACAGGTGACTTAAAGCTGGTAAAGTTGATGTATGTATTTTTATGTTTATATTTGAGAGAGAGAGAGATGGTGAGCAAGACATGTATGACAGTAGAGGAGCATTCTCCAAAGGTCTAACTCCTCTGCAGGATGGTTGTGTCAGAATAGGAAGAACTACCTGACATGAGGAAGTATTGAAGCCTCATGAGTCATTATGTTATTATTTGTTGTTGTTATTTAAATAGACTTTTTGTCATTAGAATTACTTTAGTTTTTGTCGTGGTTTTGCCCCGCCGGGAACAAAGAGCCACGAGGGTGCTCGCTCACTCCTCCCCTCCCGGTGGAGTGGGAAGGCGAACCAGAGAAAAAGGGGAAAAACCCGCGTAGGTTGAAATAAGAGCGGTTTAATAGAACAACAATAAGAATAAACAGGTTCAGGGGGAAAAAAGGAACAGTTTTAACAGTACACGAGGGGAATATACAAAAGGAATGGCGCGTGCCACGGCTGCTCACCACCCAGGACCCGACGCGACTCCCCCTCCGACCGGTAGCCCCGCCTGTGCTCCCGAAGCCCCGCCCCCGACTGCTCCCTGCTTCTAGGTACTGGGCATGATGTCAGTATGGTATCGAATACCTGTTGGCCAGCCCAGGTCAGCTGCCCATGCTGTGCCCCTTCCTACTTCCTCATCAAAGTTAACTCTATCCTAGCCAAAACCAGGACAGTTTTATGCAGGTTTTTTTTTTTTCTAGAGATTTTTGTGGTCTTCAAAAACAGGACATGGAAATTAGGACTGAATGCATCCTCAACAAGATGACACCAAGCTGAGTGGTGTGACTGATGTTCTAGAGGGAAGGGATGTCATCCAGAGGGACCTTGAAAGGTTTGAGAATTTGGCCTATGTGAGCCTCAGGGAGTGTAAGGTCCTACACATGAGCTGAGAAAATCCCAAACATGAATACAGGCTGGGAAATGAGTAGATTGAGAGCAGCCCTGCAGAGAAGGACTTAAAAAGTATTCATGGACAAAAATTTGGATATGAGCCAGTAATGTGTGTTTGCAGTCCAGAAAGCAAATTATATGTTAGACTGCATCTAAAGCAGCATGGATAGAAGGTGAAGAGAGGTGTGTTTTCCCTTCTACTCCACTCTTATGAGATCTTATCTACAGTACTGTGTTTAGGTCTTGGGTTCCCAGAATAAGAAAGTAAGTCCAGAGAAGGATCGGGAAGATGATGAGAGTGCTGGAACACTTGCCTTATTAGAATGGGCTGAGAGAGTTGGGGTTGTTCAGCCTGGAGAAGAGAAGACTCTGGGGAAATCTTATAGCAGTCTTCCAAGAAAAGGAGCCCTAAAGGAAATATGGGGAGGTACTCTTTATCAGTTTGTGTAGAGATAGGATGAAGGGCAATGGCTTTAAAGTGAAAAGGGTAGATTTAGGTTAGATATAAGGAAGAAATTCTTCACCATGAGAGCGACGACACACTGGAAAAAGTTATCCGGAGAAGTTGTGAATGCCCCATCCCTGGAAGTTTGAAAGGCCAGTTGGGATGAGTCTTTGAGCAACCTGATCTAGTGGAAGTTGTTCCTGCTCATGGCAAGGAGGTGATTACTAACTAATCTTTAAAGGTCTCTTCCAACCCAAACTTTTGATTTAAGCACAAATGGCAATAATGAGCCACACAGCTGCTTACTCATTCCACCTCAAAAGGATGGGAAGGAGAATCAGGAGGAAAAGGTAACACTTGATGGGTTAAACGGAACAGCACAAAGAGAGAGTACAACAACAGCAAAGGAACACACAAAATGAGTAATGCCCTATGTCACTGCTCACCACTCGGAACCCAACACTCAGTCCTGATGGAACAGCTACAGTTCCTGTTTGACTCTCCCTTATCTATTGAGCAAGACTGTCAGCATGGTATGGAATAGCCTGGTCCGAGCCCATGCAGAATCTGGTGGAAATTAACCCTGTTCCAGCCAAACAATTTTCTTTTAATGTGCCTGCAATACAACAGACATTATACAGACTGTTAAGCCAAGGAGTTGCCCAACAACCCATGATGAGTCATTCACAAAATATATACCATCAGGATGCTTTTACAATACAGCATAGATTGGGAAAACTTGTAATTAGGAAGCTTTTAATTTTAGCAAGATAACAAAGATTTCTGTGCTTAGGCTTTCATAGCTGGGCTGTACTAACAAATGTCCAACATGTTATGCACTAGGTTTTGTTAACAGTTTTCCTAGTAGTGGATTCAAAATATTTATGTCTTTTTTTTTTTTTTTTTTTTTTTTATGATAATCTGTAATTTATGCAGTCCTTCTGAAAATGGAGAAAAATAATTTTCATCTTTCCTGTATTAAAAGTCAATCATTTCATAGGAGGCCAGACTACTCTTGCTCTTTTGTGGGTGGAAATAGTGAACAAATCCATCGTTTCCCACTACTTGTCCTAACTTCACAGCTTCACCATGAAAATTTCAACCTACTGTCAGCTCTGAATCTAGATTCCCACAAAAAAGAGATGACTCACTTTACATTCAAGGAGAAAACAATAATACTACTTGAATGACATTGATCATCTCTCTGAACTCTGTTTATTTTAAGTCCACTGGAAGTCTCCTAGAAGTCCTAGATCATGCTGGAACTAAACACAGAAAATTTGCATGAGTGAGTAGAGCCTTAATTCATAACTCCTAGACCACACAATTCATGAAAGGAGGTGACAGACCTCTGTACATCACAAAAAAATAGCCTTTGTGAAATTGTTACACTTAACTTTTACAGTTTACTGTGTACTATTTTTTCTGTTATTATTATTGATCATTTCTACCTTAATAAATACTTCCACTCGTTATGTTAAGCCTATTCTAATAGATTCTAAACTATTTGTGAGAGATACATATCCTATTAACTGTTTCAGAGAGATAAAGACATTGAGCTGTCTATATATTAGCTTAATCACAGGGCTACATAAATGCAGCTGTATCATTTTCTGATTACACTTGGACTTGGAAGCCTTCTTAGTTGTTTTGCACTGGACAGAGACCAAGTTATTAAATCCTGCTGGACCAAAATAATCTCCATGCAACGTTACTTGAAGGGTGAAAAGCACAGTAAAAATTCTTTCATTTTGGTCCCTTGTACTTAAGAGCTATTATCTTGGAACAGCAGAGTATTAATGCTAGACTGACTTCATCCTTGTGCCAACATAATGATCCCTTCTTGTAGGATGTGGTGTAAAAACATCTGAAAAATTCTGCTTGGTCCAGGTTGTGTTTTAGAAGAATTACCAATGTCAGGTCAAAGACAGCTACACTAGACTCATAACTGCAATTTGTTCATGAGTTTCAGTTTGACTTCGAGCAACCTGGTCTATTAGATGACGGATGTAGGATGACAAAGCTCATCATTGACATAGTAAGGCAGAGACAGTACTAATGAAATAGCAGTCCAGTCTAAAATCTACCTACAGCTCAAGTGTTTGGTGTGAAGCCTCATAGGAACATTTTACTGGTGGGTTGTATTAGTGTTCCAGGATTTGAAACAGGACATCTATGATGAAAATATTTGGAGGTTTGGGTACTTTTGCAGTGTACAATCTTCTATCTTTTAGAGAAAGAGGAAGCAGATGGGGCAGTAGTATCTTAGATCTCCACAGTTACACTTTCTTGGGGCTTCAAATACTGCTATGACCGTGAATAGTCTTTGTCTCCTTATGAAAGATGTGGCTTAAATTTAATCTATTGTGGTTTATTAATTTCCTTCAAGTATTTAAAATTTCATCAGTAGACAAATTCTGTTGTTTTTTCTACATTTCCACAAAGCTAAATTATCACCATTATTTGACAATAATTTCCTATGAAAATCATTCTTAGTAGATGGTTTTGATATTTCAAACCACAATGTGGAACAGTTATAAAACTGTTAAAAATTCTATTAATATTTAATTTATTTAGTTTAGATAGATGAATTTGTAAACCAAATTTGAAATTTCAACACAAATGCAATCAGTTAGAAATTTTTTTTCAAATAAAATGAAGTCAAATACATTATTTCCATTAATACTCTAATTCTTTAATAAATAAATCACACAGTGTCATTTTCATAGTTTTACCTAGAAAGTGACAGCAGCATATCCAAGTTTTATCTCACTGGAATTTTTACTTAGTATTATGTCATTATATCCTGAAGGCCCAGATGTGTGATGAAGGAATGTTGTTTCTATTGCAGATCACTTGGCAAGATTACACACATGCTTTGAATCATATAGAAAACCCAGAATCTACTTATGGTTGTAACAAGGGAAAGAAACAGGCTCTTCAGTTGCTGAACAGCTCAGCTTTTCTCTAGTTCCCTGAACTTACTTCATGGGACAGAGATAGAAGTCAGTTCTCAGGACACATTGGGAAGAAGATATAAATTGCCAATGTAACTGAAGAGGAATGGTCAACATGTCTAGCAGCAAAGGGATTTGTACAAGTTCTGGTCTATATTCAACAGTTTTAGACAATTTAAGGTTTTCTAGCTTTAACTATGTTTACATTTGTATATAAACACTCATAAATGTACAAGCCTTAATCAAAGAACAAAACAGATGTGATTCACCTTACAAATAATTGATATCTGTAACTAAATGTATATACATCCATACTGGATGTCTTAGATGTCATTTGTCCTCCTTTTTGAAGCAAATGGATAGCCATGGAGCTTTAGAGTATTTACTATGAAAAGTAATACTTTATTTTAGTTTTAAAATTCTAGTACTAAGTAAACTGTCTAAAAACCATATAACCAGAACATTCACAATGAAAAACATTTAACCTTGAAATTACTTCTGTATTAGCATATTGTCACAATTTACTGCATGTTTTCTGATGCCAGTAAGCTTATTTTTCTTTTCCATTTGGCTGTGATATTCTTCTCTCACATGAGTAATGCAAGTGAGAATGTGATGAGCCATCTTATTTTGGCTTAATATCAAGTCTTGAGAATTTGTGCTTCATGTCTGACAGCTTTTAATAGAAGTTGGATTTAATCCAATTTTATACAGTAAAAGGGAAAATAGAAAATCTTTTTTTGCTAGAGTTAGCACTCACAAAAGCATTGTATGAGCACCATGGTGTGCATTATTGGCCAGTGACTTCTTAATTTTAGTCATAGATCTAGAAGTAGCAGCAGTTCCAAGTTTGCCATTTGGCCCAGACTCTATTATAGGGACACAAAAAAAAAAAAGAGCACTCATAAAACCCAGAGATGCTAAGCTATCTCAGGGGTACTCAGTACATGTTCTCTTTTATGAAGTTGTTAATAGGAATGCTAATTAAAAGAGTGACTCTATATCAACAAATCAAATAAATTCCAGATTCTATAACTACATCAATAACGCTTTTTTGCCAACTTTCAAATATTTTAATATAAAAATTAACTGTGTTGGCTCATCTTTTTAATGGTAGCTCACGCCGTGACAGGTGGTTTATAAGAAAGAAATCTGATGTAGGTTCCAGAAAACAGTATTCCTGCACATGATACACTGAAGTGACAGAATAATAAAATTGTTTCAAGCATCTGTACAACTTTTGAAGACTACATTGCATTAAGGCAATTGAGGAGCAAAGAGTGCATGGAAAATAATTACAGAATGGAAAATGTTCACAAATAAATGTTTATCACTAATACAAATATCCGTAACAGGTTTATTAAAAACCCTAAAATCTCTACCTGTCATTGACTCTTCATGTAACATAGAAAATGACTGTCTTAAATACAGACACCAGTTAATCCGCTCCCACCTGGTATGTAATTTGTCTCAGCTAAATAACGCGTAATTCAGTCTTTTCAATTTCCAAATTCTGTTAGAAAGTAAGGAGTAGACATTTAAAGGCATGTGAATAGGATTTAGCTGTCACAATATATTTTATAATCTGTCCTAAAAGATCAAATACAGGGTGACTCTATCAGAACAATGGCCAAAAGTTAGATTCTTTAGCTGAAAGTGTCATTGAAAATCAAAGTCATGGACCTCTTGTTATTATAAAAGGAAAGGACTTACTTAAATGCCAAATAATGTGAACTGATGAAAGTCAGTTCAGTAGGAAGAAGGATATGTCTGTTACCTAGTGTGAAAACTCAAATACCTAACTGCAGAGTTTGATGGTACATGCAGGGCTGTGCCTCCATATATAAGTAAGAAGTGAAATAAGACCAAGGCCTAATCCTAAAATCCATGGCCAAGTGTCACCATCTAGTTGGTGTTCACACTTAGGTCTAATTGTCTCCAGAATTGCTTTGTCCTGGACAAATCTACAGCTAATAAGGAAGTAATGAAAAATTTCCATATTTTCTGATTGAAAATAATATTTAATCAGTGTGCAAGAAGTGGCTATCATTCACCAAATTACTTAATACAAGAACTAGGTGAAACTCAAAAAAACCTACTAGGACATCTGTTTAGAGGAGATAAAAATAAGTATTTATTTTATAAGCAGTTATTGGATTCAGGGAAGCACCACAGGATACATGGCAGACAGATATAATCAGCTATTTACAAAAGAAATTTGATAAATGTATGGACAAAATATACATAAATATGTACAGAAAGGATTAGGCAGGAATATATGTTCTAATATTCCTAGTGCAATTTTAGATGCTGGAGTGGTATGAGAAGAAGAGACTACAGGAAGTAGAGCAGCTCACATGCTTTACTGAATATCATCTTCTAGTGCTACTGCTGGAATATATCTTAACCTCTTTCTAACAGTCCTTTCTATACTTTTTATCCTGAATCACTTGGTCATTTTGCCTTGATTCAAGTGCTTTTATTTTGTTTTAGATTCCTGCTATGTAATCTTATTAAAATAATCGACCAGCTATTACGCTCTTCAAACTTTTTCCCCATGATTTTTTCCTATGATTTAAGTAACACATAACAGCAATAAGAACAAAATTCTCTTCTTCTAATATCAGTCTTGGACACATTTCAGTCTCCTTATCTTCAGAGCACAGGGAAGTTCACAGTCCTTTATATACATAGCAAATATGGATATAAATGTAAACTATCATATAGCAAGTATCAATATATATTGTGAAAGTCTCTTATTCAGTAACAGCCAAGAAATCTCTTACCCTCATCCATCATTTTTCTGCTACAACTTCACTTTCCAGTCCTAATCCTATCTATTTTTTTGTCCTTTCTCATTATACTGTTTTCTTTTCACTTTGTATGCTTTCCACTTTCCTTCTTTCTTACTCCTATTAAGTTATATCACAAGATGCATTTAAGAGGATATTCAAATTATAAGCTCTCAGCATTGGCAGTTTTTTACTGAAGAGGAGACAGAGGACATGACGGCCCAACTACAGAAGGAGTTAAACAGGCTGGCAGCAGGAATGCCAGAGAAGGGATACACCCTATAAGGAAGAGAAATTTCCTCTGTTGAAGAGATGAGGTACGTCACCTACTTTGTCTCATAGCCATCCTGGAATAAGAGTGCTTGAGGGCCCACTGCTGGGCAGCAGAGTTGGTGCTGGGGGATGGGCTCAAGGCCAGACTGAGACTCTCCATGCAGGATCATTCCTGGGGTAAGTGTACATAAGAAACTGGCTTGTGGCACATCTTTGCAGCCTCCTTGCAGAACTGTTTATGACAGTAGGATTTTACATAAGACACTGGTATGGTTTTGTTTAGGTCTTTAAAATATATTTAAGTACAAACATGTGCTAATTTACCTCGAGGGATAAAATAAAAACTGCCAAACATGCATCTTTTTCTCTCTATCTCCTTGATTTGTCCAATTTTTTTTTTTTGTCCAATTTGTCCTATTTTTCTCCTTTTCTTCTGTTGTAGATATAATGCCAGAGAATATCAATAACACTGGATCTGTAGGCTCTGTTCCTTAAGTTTTAAAGATTCACTCTACATCACCTAGGTTTCCACTTCTGCTTGTTCTTTTAGTAATTTTCAATTCATAAAGAAAAAAACCCAACTTTCCATTTGAAGATACAACTTTTCTCCTACAGTTGCCCAGCAGAATACTAGTACCAATTTCCTCAGGAAGAAAAGTGTCATAGAATAATGTAGTAAGAATGCCACAGGCTACCTGTTCCTTCACCTTTCTTCTCTCTCTTTTATTTCTATTTCTTTCCCCCTCTCTTTTTTATGTGTATGTCTTCTATATTTTTTTGTAGTGTCTACGCATGATTGGTAACAATGACCTAATTGATCAGTCATTCTGAAAGTAAAATGAGCATGTACTTAAGGCATTTTTTTAGTATTTCTGTAATTCAGAATATAAACTTGTGTTTGGGGTATTGTATTTACAAACAGATAAATTTAAATTAATAAAGCTTTCATTAGATAAACATTGGGTTTAGTCCTATTCTTTCATAAGCAATAAAAAAATCTCTAGATATTTTTCATTGCACAGTGGATAAACCATAAAAAGCTAGCTTTCTAAAGTTGTATAAACAGTTCAAGTATTTTAGTTATAGTAATGTTGTATAAATGCCAGCAGTAATTTTATTGATAAACATATGAATTTATGCAGTTGAATTCCACTACCTCTTCTGCTGAATCCAATTGCCTCAGACTTTATCATATCTAGTATGTTTGTACTGCCTGATCACGTGTGGACATTTGTTCAGACCTTCTAAATACTCACAAATTACAAATCAATACACCATACTAGGAATCACAAACTATGGGAACTAAGCACTCCAGTTCTTGTATCCTTTTGTAGCTGTCTGCTACAAAATAAGTCCACATATGAAGGTTCAGAACTTGGACACTTTTCTCATATTTTCTTTTAATTACTTTTCAACTTCAAGATATTGCTGACATGAATCTGTTTTCCTAGGGTATTATAACCTTGAATTGGATGGTTTTCTTTGAATGTCATCTTGATACATATGTCAACAGCACTAAACACAGTGATTCTATCTCCTTTTCTGCTGTCACTCACAAATACAACAATCTGTTGTATACATTCTGTTTACATAAGATAAAATTGGCTGAAAGATTTATATGCAATGTAATGAAGTTGTATCTATGAATAACAGTTAAATATGTAGTATTCATACATTTTATTATATTTGTATTAAATATTTACATTATATGCAGTCTTAAGAGCATTTAATTCCTTGCAAATTATGTAAGTGCAAGTTTGCGAATGTGAACTTTTGAATGCATATCTCTTAATTATCACATCACGTATACAGTTTATTGTAATTTGCTTTTGAGGCTGCACTCCTTGTAGACACGAGAAAGGTAGCGCTCAGTCAATAGGTTCTGACATGTGGAAAAAGACTCTATAACTCGAAGAGTTATGAAGAAAGTATGCTTTATTTGGAGTCGGTCGCAAGGGGAATCACTCCACCACAAACATGGGCAACTTGCTTGACTTATATTTGTTACAAAGTTACAAAATCATATGATTACATTATCCGCCTGTACAAAGACACAATCTGTCCCCGCTTTCACATGTAAATTAGGTCTTCTTTTCATTTGCGTGATGTCTCCCGGTGATAGCCGATGATGGTCTTTGAGGCCTTGGGGGATGAAGGCTGATAAGTCTTGAGACTTTCTCACCCCTGATCTTTTCTCAACTTCAGGTATCACTTGGCCCCTCACTGAACCGGTTTCTGCCTTCAAGGAAATTGGAGGACCCGGGAGGTATTGTGTAAGGGGATAAGCATGACCTTTTTACAGCTTGTGTGTGTAGATACTTTTATCTGTTTGAGATAGAAGCTTTAACAGTTAAACTTTATGCTACTGCGATAAGTTAGAATAAGGTTTATTAATACATGTCAGTATAAAGCTCCACATCAATTCTGCTGTTCATTTAGAAAATTTGAAACAGTAGTTTCAGGCTTACCATTTTCCAGATTCTCCAGCAAATATGAAAGATAACATAAAGCCATACTCAACAGAACTAGCTTGTATTTTTTATTTAGTACTTTAAAAACATTATAAATGGCTATAGCAGAGCTTCTGGGAAAATTCTCCAGTTTGTTCCAAATTATCACAGGTAAGAAGAGGACTTTATAGCTTACAACATTATCTGAAAGTTCAATTTGGATCCACAGTAATCTGCCTTGGCATTTGATAGTTGCAGAGTATTCCTTCTATGTTGAAGTGTGGGAATAACGAACTGGTAATTGGCAAAAAATGTAAACCAAACTTCAGAGTATGAGATTAATTGCCGGTGAATGAGATAACATTATAGAATGCCTGGTTGCTAGTGTAAGAAACAGCAGTGTGAGAGTGGAAAACAGCCAAAGCCTGAAGGTCAGTGGGATGTAAAAGTAAAAACAGGTACTATGTAACTGACAATAAATTTGGGGCTTGCATATAGCAGAGCAGCACTTGCTCACGGCAATGCTCCCCTTCAGCAATCCTGAGTGGTTTTAAGTGTGTTTCAGCTCGTTACCCTGATCCCGGCTGGCCTGAGACTGGCATTGAAGTAGTAAAACTGTATAGTAATTGATCATTGTTAGTACTACTGTACTTAGAAACACTACTGTCATTATAATCCTAGTATTCCTGTAATAAAGAATTAACCAAACTGTTTGCTAATTTACTGTTGCTAACTTGTAAACTGTGTCTACTCCTAGGTGAAGTCATTTAAGTATTGACCAAACTCTGTCTGTTAGCTTTCAAATTCTGTCTGTTTGTGGAGGGAAACTATCTGTGTAAACTTATCTGCAATTTTAAGGCTCCTTGAATACCATGGAGATCAGATGTCTCCACAGCCATTAAGCCTGAAAGAGTCAGTACTACATCCTTGCTAAAGAAGATAATGGGAAGAGGACTGGTTCAAGATAGATGATATTTGTGAAACTGAAAAACAGCCTGAAGTGCATGCCTGAGAGAAAGATTACAAGTTCACTGTGAGGAAGATGTGGAGCCTTCAACCCTGAGGACCACCAAAAGATCCTCCAGATGTCATTGTGCATGCTCTGTCTGGGAGGAGCTAATGTAAATTGTTTACTGGAACTGATTTGGATAATCCTGCCTTTTCTAAGAAATGTAATAAATATGCATATCTAGTCTGTATAAATGTAGAAAGTTTTGCTTTAAACGGTGCACACACTTGGTGGAGTGATCCCCTGTGTGCCCAGTGCTGCAATAAAGAATATCTGCTTCATAGTCACATGGCTATTGAGTCCTGATTGACCTTCTCAGCACCAAAACCAAAATACAATTGTGGCTCTGGGACTAAATCCCATGAAGACAAGCAAACAGGAACTCTGTAGTGGCAAGAGGGCATGCATAAAAACGTGCACTCTTTAGTATGTACAGCTCCCACAATGTGAAAAATAGACTTAGTCCATGTATTATGCTGCATGTAAATGTGACTCTTAAATATATAACCAGTAATCTGGTTATTTCAAGATTTGAATCTTGCTTTGCAACAGTCTGTAATACTATCTAGTGATTTTTAGTACCAGCGTTCTAAAAATGCACAGTAAAAAAAACCAATATCAGCAGGGTATTGATGTTGAAAGTTAATTATGGCAGAGAGCTGAAACATCAGAAAGCTCGTATTTTTATCATACTGATATTGTATTAATGACTTAACACAACATAGATTCTAGGAAGTCTGTTATGTCAAAGTATTCCAGTTTTCTAGAAGAGATAGCAATTATATTTTAAGTCTATGTACTAATGAAAAATTTAAAAACAATAAATCGTTTGAATTGCATAATAAGGCATTTGCTAAACTACCAAGAGAATTGTGTGCTGAGTCTTGCTCAAAACACTGGTGATCTCAATGAAGGACCCCTCTGTGGTAAAGCATATAGGTACTTAATTTCAAAGCTTTGAAATGCATAAATATGCTTGCTATTTACTACTTTGATATATAAATCACATTAAAGACTAGCTACAGACTAAAGATAGTAAATATCAGCACAAGAAAATTTAAAAAGTGGGAATTTGAGCACTTAACCAGTACTTTTAGAAGTTTATTCGAAAGTGGGTTTTTTTTGTGATTTTGTGTTTCACATTCCTATTACAATAAAAGAACTTTATAAGTAAGATACACTTTTTTTTTTTCCCACTAGTCATTTGCATTCGGCATGCTTATCTTAAAAATAAAGATAAATCACCACCTGCGAAGGCTAATTGTATCTTGGATGGCATCAAAAACAGCGTGGCCAGTAGGTCTCCCCTCTACACTGCTCTGATGAGATCTCACCTGGAATGCTGCATGCAGCTCTGACATCCCAGACATTAGGACATAGAGCTGTGGTAGTGGGTCCAGAGAAGCAACATGATCATAGGGCTGGAGTATCTTTCCTATGAAAACTAGGGTGAGAGAGTTGAGAAAAGTAGGCTTCAGGGAGAATTTATAGCAGCCTTCCAGTACCTAAAGGGACCAATATGAGACATGAGGAGGGACTATTTATCAGATTGTGTGGAGATAGAATGAAGGGCAATGGTTTTAAAGAGAAAAAGTGTAGATTCAGGTTAGATATTGTCACATTTAAAGGGGACAGAGTGGTTTGGCAGAAAATAAACCCCCTTGCATTCTAATTCTTCTCACTTAGGTGAGGGGTTTGGTGTAGTTAGGTTTAAATTCTGAGTGATGCCCAATTTGCCACAATCAATCCAGTTGTTTTCACCTCCTGTGAACTATCACAATACTGGATATATTAATTGTGGACTGCACGTTCACTTGAGTCATGCTCATGAACTAGCATGGCCACACTCCAGGGTTTGGTCTCATTCGGTGAGAAACTGTGACGATTGGCTACTTAAGCAGTGCAGTTTTATTCATCCAATAGATATACAGGTTCTTATGGATTGCTGGTGATAGTGACTGCAGAAAAAACAGGACATGCAAAACTAGACATATAAGCAATACAGCATGTGAAGTTACAAAAAAATAATAAATACAGCCTGGTTACAAAAAAAGGTAGAGTAACTCTCTAAAGAGATTTCCGAGTTTCCCGAGGAAGCATTTAGTTTAAGTCTCACCGAAGGCACCCCAAAGTGGAGGGAAGAGAGGCTCAGTCTGTCAGCTGATCCCACGAGTTGATCCCAGCTCCCTCCCAGCCTGAGAAGGAGTTTCCCTTGTCTTGTTCACAATGGTGTTATCCCCAACACCCTCCTTTTCTTTGACAATTTTTATACCTTCTTTTAACGTCAAGGTGGAGTTTGAGTGACTTTATAAATGCCTTTATTACCATTGCTTTAACATCCTCTCGTCTTGCATTTAAAGGTGGAGTTTACAAAAAATTCAGGGCACAGACTCAAGGAGTGGTCATCTTTGAGATGGAGGTGTGTTTTGGTATTACATTGAGCAAAGTTCACACAAAGTACAGAATTTTGTCAAGATTTGATGGACCATTGGCTCAGGGTACCAAAAGTGCTGCTTATCAGTTCTAGAGGACCATCTCCCTCCTGCGTATCATCTTAGAGTCTGACCACAGAGCTTCCACTCTGCTCCACACTCCATGATATTTTCAGCAAATTGCTGTGTTGTGGATTCCTCACATACCAGCAACAACTATATTCACCCTGTAAGTCTTCTTGATTTTATACCTTTCCTTAAATGGTGAACAATGCTGATTTCTAATATAAGTTTTAATGCAAGTTTTAATTTCCAGGCCACTTAAGTAACTATTGCACAGATATAAGGAAGAAATTGTTTACTGTGAGAGTGATGAGACACTGAAAGAAAATAACCAGAGAAGCTGTGAATGCCCTTTGTGTTCAAAGTCAGTTTGGACATGATTATGAGCAAATTGTTCTAGTGGAAGTTGTTCCTGCCCATGGCAGGATATTGGAAACTAACTGATCTTAAAAGGTCTCTTCCAACCCAATCTTACAATTTAAACCCTACTGACAACAATGAACCATGTAGCTGCTTACTTCTCCCACTCCAACAGGATGGGAAGCAGAATCAGGAGGAAAAGGTAACACAACATGGGATTAACAGAACAGCACAAAGAGAAAGCACAGTAACGGCAAAGGAATACACAAAGCAAGCAATGCCCAATGTCACTGCTCACCACTTGGGACCCGATGCTCAGCCCTGATAGAACAGCTGCAGTTCCTGTTTGCCTCTCCCTTATATATTGAGCAAGACTGTCATCATGGCATGGAATAGCCTGGCCCCAGTCCATGCAGTGTCTGGTGGAAATTAACCCTGTTCCAGCCCAACCCAGAATGTCATAACTATCATAGCTATAACAATTTTCTTTTAATATGCCTGCAATGCAACAGACATTATACAGACTGTTAAGCCAAGGAGTTGCCGAACAACCCATGATGAGCCATTATTCACAAAATATATATCATCAGGACGTTTTTACAATACAGTATAGATTGGAAAAACATATAATTAGGAAGCTTTTAATTTTAGCAAGATAGAATCAACAGAGATTTCCAAGCTTAGGCTTTCATAGCTAGGTTGTACTAACAAATTTCTAGATATATGTAAACAATTGTTCCAACATGTTATACACTAGGTTTTGTTAATAGGTTTCCTGGTAGTGGATTCAAAATGTTTTTTTTTCTTTGTGATAATTTGAAATTTATGCAGTCCTTCTGAAAATGGAGAAAAATAATTTTCATCTTTCCTGTATTAAAAGTCAATCATTTCATAGGAGGCCAGACTACTCTTGCTCTTTTGTGGGTGGAAATAGTGAACAAATCCATCGTTTCCCACTACTTGTCCTAACTTCACAGCTTCACCATGAAAATTTCAACCTACTGTCAGCTCTGAATCTAGATTCCCACAAAAAAGAGATGACTCACTTTACATTCAAGGAGAAAACAATAATACTACTTGAATGACATTGATCATCTCTCTGAACTCTGTTTATTTTAAGTCCACTGGAAGTCTCCTAGAAGTCCTAGATCATGCTGGAACTAAACACAGAAAATTTGCATGAGTGAGTAGAGCCTTAATTCATAACTCCTAGACCACACAATTCATGAAAGGAGGTGACAGACCTCTGTACATCACAAAAAAATAGCCTTTGTGAAATTGTTACACTTAACTTTTACAGTTTACTGTGTACTATTTTTTCTGTTATTATTATTGATCATTTCTACCTTAATAAATACTTCCACTCGTTATGTTAAGCCTATTCTAATAGATTCTAAACTATTTGTGAGAGATACATATCCTATTAACTGTTTCAGAGAGATAAAGACATTGAGCTGTCTATATATTAGCTTAATCACAGGGCTACATAAATGCAGCTGTATCATTTTCTGATTACACTTGGACTTGGAAGCCTTCTTAGTTGTTTTGCACTGGACAGAGACCAAGTTATTAAATCCTGCTGGACCAAAATAATCTCCATGCAACGTTACTTGAAGGGTGAAAAGCACAGTAAAAATTCTTTCATTTTGGTCCCTTGTACTTAAGAGCTATTATCTTGGAACAGCAGAGTATTAATGCTAGACTGACTTCATCCTTGTGCCAACATAATGATCCCTTCTTGTAGGATGTGGTGTAAAAACATCTGAAAAATTCTGCTTGGTCCAGGTTGTGTTTTAGAAGAATTACCAATGTCAGGTCAAAGACAGCTACACTAGACTCATAACTGCAATTTGTTCATGAGTTTCAGTTTGACTTCGAGCAACCTGGTCTATTAGATGACGGATGTAGGATGACAAAGCTCATCATTGACATAGTAAGGCAGAGACAGTACTAATGAAATAGCAGTCCAGTCTAAAATCTACCTACAGCTCAAGTGTTTGGTGTGAAGCCTCATAGGAACATTTTACTGGTGGGTTGTATTAGTGTTCCAGGATTTGAAACAGGACATCTATGATGAAAATATTTGGAGGTTTGGGTACTTTTGCAGTGTACAATCTTCTATCTTTTAGAGAAAGAGGAAGCAGATGGGGCAGTAGTATCTTAGATCTCCACAGTTACACTTTCTTGGGGCTTCAAATACTGCTATGACCGTGAATAGTCTTTGTCTCCTTATGAAAGATGTGGCTTAAATTTAATCTATTGTGGTTTATTAATTTCCTTCAAGTATTTAAAATTTCATCAGTAGACAAATTCTGTTGTTTTTTCTACATTTCCACAAAGCTAAATTATCACCATTATTTGACAATAATTTCCTATGAAAATCATTCTTAGTAGATGGTTTTGATATTTCAAACCACAATGTGGAACAGTTATAAAACTGTTAAAAATTCTATTAATATTTAATTTATTTAGTTTAGATAGATGAATTTGTAAACCAAATTTGAAATTTCAACACAAATGCAATCAGTTAGAAATTTTTTTTCAAATAAAATGAAGTCAAATACATTATTTCCATTAATACTCTAATTCTTTAATAAATAAATCACACAGTGTCATTTTCATAGTTTTACCTAGAAAGTGACAGCAGCATATCCAAGTTTTATCTCACTGGAATTTTTACTTAGTATTATGTCATTATATCCTGAAGGCCCAGATGTGTGATGAAGGAATGTTGTTTCTATTGCAGATCACTTGGCAAGATTACACACATGCTTTGAATCATATAGAAAACCCAGAATCTACTTATGGTTGTAACAAGGGAAAGAAACAGGCTCTTCAGTTGCTGAACAGCTCAGCTTTTCTCTAGTTCCCTGAACTTACTTCATGGGACAGAGATAGAAGTCAGTTCTCAGGACACATTGGGAAGAAGATATAAATTGCCAATGTAACTGAAGAGGAATGGTCAACATGTCTAGCAGCAAAGGGATTTGTACAAGTTCTGGTCTATATTCAACAGTTTTAGACAATTTAAGGTTTTCTAGCTTTAACTATGTTTACATTTGTATATAAACACTCATAAATGTACAAGCCTTAATCAAAGAACAAAACAGATGTGATTCACCTTACAAATAATTGATATCTGTAACTAAATGTATATACATCCATACTGGATGTCTTAGATGTCATTTGTCCTCCTTTTTGAAGCAAATGGATAGCCATGGAGCTTTAGAGTATTTACTATGAAAAGTAATACTTTATTTTAGTTTTAAAATTCTAGTACTAAGTAAACTGTCTAAAAACCATATAACCAGAACATTCACAATGAAAAACATTTAACCTTGAAATTACTTCTGTATTAGCATATTGTCACAATTTACTGCATGTTTTCTGATGCCAGTAAGCTTATTTTTCTTTTCCATTTGGCTGTGATATTCTTCTCTCACATGAGTAATGCAAGTGAGAATGTGATGAGCCATCTTATTTTGGCTTAATATCAAGTCTTGAGAATTTGTGCTTCATGTCTGACAGCTTTTAATAGAAGTTGGATTTAATCCAATTTTATACAGTAAAAGGGAAAATAGAAAATCTTTTTTTGCTAGAGTTAGCACTCACAAAAGCATTGTATGAGCACCATGGTGTGCATTATTGGCCAGTGACTTCTTAATTTTAGTCATAGATCTAGAAGTAGCAGCAGTTCCAAGTTTGCCATTTGGCCCAGACTCTATTATAGGGACACAAAAAAAAAAAAGAGCACTCATAAAACCCAGAGATGCTAAGCTATCTCAGGGGTACTCAGTACATGTTCTCTTTTATGAAGTTGTTAATAGGAATGCTAATTAAAAGAGTGACTCTATATCAACAAATCAAATAAATTCCAGATTCTATAACTACATCAATAACGCTTTTTTGCCAACTTTCAAATATTTTAATATAAAAATTAACTGTGTTGGCTCATCTTTTTAATGGTAGCTCACGCCGTGACAGGTGGTTTATAAGAAAGAAATCTGATGTAGGTTCCAGAAAACAGTATTCCTGCACATGATACACTGAAGTGACAGAATAATAAAATTGTTTCAAGCATCTGTACAACTTTTGAAGACTACATTGCATTAAGGCAATTGAGGAGCAAAGAGTGCATGGAAAATAATTACAGAATGGAAAATGTTCACAAATAAATGTTTATCACTAATACAAATATCCGTAACAGGTTTATTAAAAACCCTAAAATCTCTACCTGTCATTGACTCTTCATGTAACATAGAAAATGACTGTCTTAAATACAGACACCAGTTAATCCGCTCCCACCTGGTATGTAATTTGTCTCAGCTAAATAACGCGTAATTCAGTCTTTTCAATTTCCAAATTCTGTTAGAAAGTAAGGAGTAGACATTTAAAGGCATGTGAATAGGATTTAGCTGTCACAATATATTTTATAATCTGTCCTAAAAGATCAAATACAGGGTGACTCTATCAGAACAATGGCCAAAAGTTAGATTCTTTAGCTGAAAGTGTCATTGAAAATCAAAGTCATGGACCTCTTGTTATTATAAAAGGAAAGGACTTACTTAAATGCCAAATAATGTGAACTGATGAAAGTCAGTTCAGTAGGAAGAAGGATATGTCTGTTACCTAGTGTGAAAACTCAAATACCTAACTGCAGAGTTTGATGGTACATGCAGGGCTGTGCCTCCATATATAAGTAAGAAGTGAAATAAGACCAAGGCCTAATCCTAAAATCCATGGCCAAGTGTCACCATCTAGTTGGTGTTCACACTTAGGTCTAATTGTCTCCAGAATTGCTTTGTCCTGGACAAATCTACAGCTAATAAGGAAGTAATGAAAAATTTCCATATTTTCTGATTGAAAATAATATTTAATCAGTGTGCAAGAAGTGGCTATCATTCACCAAATTACTTAATACAAGAACTAGGTGAAACTCAAAAAAACCTACTAGGACATCTGTTTAGAGGAGATAAAAATAAGTATTTATTTTATAAGCAGTTATTGGATTCAGGGAAGCACCACAGGATACATGGCAGACAGATATAATCAGCTATTTACAAAAGAAATTTGATAAATGTATGGACAAAATATACATAAATATGTACAGAAAGGATTAGGCAGGAATATATGTTCTAATATTCCTAGTGCAATTTTAGATGCTGGAGTGGTATGAGAAGAAGAGACTACAGGAAGTAGAGCAGCTCACATGCTTTACTGAATATCATCTTCTAGTGCTACTGCTGGAATATATCTTAACCTCTTTCTAACAGTCCTTTCTATACTTTTTATCCTGAATCACTTGGTCATTTTGCCTTGATTCAAGTGCTTTTATTTTGTTTTAGATTCCTGCTATGTAATCTTATTAAAATAATCGACCAGCTATTACGCTCTTCAAACTTTTTCCCCATGATTTTTTCCTATGATTTAAGTAACACATAACAGCAATAAGAACAAAATTCTCTTCTTCTAATATCAGTCTTGGACACATTTCAGTCTCCTTATCTTCAGAGCACAGGGAAGTTCACAGTCCTTTATATACATAGCAAATATGGATATAAATGTAAACTATCATATAGCAAGTATCAATATATATTGTGAAAGTCTCTTATTCAGTAACAGCCAAGAAATCTCTTACCCTCATCCATCATTTTTCTGCTACAACTTCACTTTCCAGTCCTAATCCTATCTATTTTTTTGTCCTTTCTCATTATACTGTTTTCTTTTCACTTTGTATGCTTTCCACTTTCCTTCTTTCTTACTCCTATTAAGTTATATCACAAGATGCATTTAAGAGGATATTCAAATTATAAGCTCTCAGCATTGGCAGTTTTTTACTGAAGAGGAGACAGAGGACATGACGGCCCAACTACAGAAGGAGTTAAACAGGCTGGCAGCAGGAATGCCAGAGAAGGGATACACCCTATAAGGAAGAGAAATTTCCTCTGTTGAAGAGATGAGGTACGTCACCTACTTTGTCTCATAGCCATCCTGGAATAAGAGTGCTTGAGGGCCCACTGCTGGGCAGCAGAGTTGGTGCTGGGGGATGGGCTCAAGGCCAGACTGAGACTCTCCATGCAGGATCATTCCTGGGGTAAGTGTACATAAGAAACTGGCTTGTGGCACATCTTTGCAGCCTCCTTGCAGAACTGTTTATGACAGTAGGATTTTACATAAGACACTGGTATGGTTTTGTTTAGGTCTTTAAAATATATTTAAGTACAAACATGTGCTAATTTACCTCGAGGGATAAAATAAAAACTGCCAAACATGCATCTTTTTCTCTCTATCTCCTTGATTTGTCCAATTTTTTTTTTTTGTCCAATTTGTCCTATTTTTCTCCTTTTCTTCTGTTGTAGATATAATGCCAGAGAATATCAATAACACTGGATCTGTAGGCTCTGTTCCTTAAGTTTTAAAGATTCACTCTACATCACCTAGGTTTCCACTTCTGCTTGTTCTTTTAGTAATTTTCAATTCATAAAGAAAAAAACCCAACTTTCCATTTGAAGATACAACTTTTCTCCTACAGTTGCCCAGCAGAATACTAGTACCAATTTCCTCAGGAAGAAAAGTGTCATAGAATAATGTAGTAAGAATGCCACAGGCTACCTGTTCCTTCACCTTTCTTCTCTCTCTTTTATTTCTATTTCTTTCCCCCTCTCTTTTTTATGTGTATGTCTTCTATATTTTTTTGTAGTGTCTACGCATGATTGGTAACAATGACCTAATTGATCAGTCATTCTGAAAGTAAAATGAGCATGTACTTAAGGCATTTTTTTAGTATTTCTGTAATTCAGAATATAAACTTGTGTTTGGGGTATTGTATTTACAAACAGATAAATTTAAATTAATAAAGCTTTCATTAGATAAACATTGGGTTTAGTCCTATTCTTTCATAAGCAATAAAAAAATCTCTAGATATTTTTCATTGCACAGTGGATAAACCATAAAAAGCTAGCTTTCTAAAGTTGTATAAACAGTTCAAGTATTTTAGTTATAGTAATGTTGTATAAATGCCAGCAGTAATTTTATTGATAAACATATGAATTTATGCAGTTGAATTCCACTACCTCTTCTGCTGAATCCAATTGCCTCAGACTTTATCATATCTAGTATGTTTGTACTGCCTGATCACGTGTGGACATTTGTTCAGACCTTCTAAATACTCACAAATTACAAATCAATACACCATACTAGGAATCACAAACTATGGGAACTAAGCACTCCAGTTCTTGTATCCTTTTGTAGCTGTCTGCTACAAAATAAGTCCACATATGAAGGTTCAGAACTTGGACACTTTTCTCATATTTTCTTTTAATTACTTTTCAACTTCAAGATATTGCTGACATGAATCTGTTTTCCTAGGGTATTATAACCTTGAATTGGATGGTTTTCTTTGAATGTCATCTTGATACATATGTCAACAGCACTAAACACAGTGATTCTATCTCCTTTTCTGCTGTCACTCACAAATACAACAATCTGTTGTATACATTCTGTTTACATAAGATAAAATTGGCTGAAAGATTTATATGCAATGTAATGAAGTTGTATCTATGAATAACAGTTAAATATGTAGTATTCATACATTTTATTATATTTGTATTAAATATTTACATTATATGCAGTCTTAAGAGCATTTAATTCCTTGCAAATTATGTAAGTGCAAGTTTGCGAATGTGAACTTTTGAATGCATATCTCTTAATTATCACATCACGTATACAGTTTATTGTAATTTGCTTTTGAGGCTGCACTCCTTGTAGACACGAGAAAGGTAGCGCTCAGTCAATAGGTTCTGACATGTGGAAAAAGACTCTATAACTCGAAGAGTTATGAAGAAAGTATGCTTTATTTGGAGTCGGTCGCAAGGGGAATCACTCCACCACAAACATGGGCAACTTGCTTGACTTATATTTGTTACAAAGTTACAAAATCATATGATTACATTATCCGCCTGTACAAAGACACAATCTGTCCCCGCTTTCACATGTAAATTAGGTCTTCTTTTCATTTGCGTGATGTCTCCCGGTGATAGCCGATGATGGTCTTTGAGGCCTTGGGGGATGAAGGCTGATAAGTCTTGAGACTTTCTCACCCCTGATCTTTTCTCAACTTCAGGTATCACTTGGCCCCTCACTGAACCGGTTTCTGCCTTCAAGGAAATTGGAGGACCCGGGAGGTATTGTGTAAGGGGATAAGCATGACCTTTTTACAGCTTGTGTGTGTAGATACTTTTATCTGTTTGAGATAGAAGCTTTAACAGTTAAACTTTATGCTACTGCGATAAGTTAGAATAAGGTTTATTAATACATGTCAGTATAAAGCTCCACATCAATTCTGCTGTTCATTTAGAAAATTTGAAACAGTAGTTTCAGGCTTACCATTTTCCAGATTCTCCAGCAAATATGAAAGATAACATAAAGCCATACTCAACAGAACTAGCTTGTATTTTTTATTTAGTACTTTAAAAACATTATAAATGGCTATAGCAGAGCTTCTGGGAAAATTCTCCAGTTTGTTCCAAATTATCACAGGTAAGAAGAGGACTTTATAGCTTACAACATTATCTGAAAGTTCAATTTGGATCCACAGTAATCTGCCTTGGCATTTGATAGTTGCAGAGTATTCCTTCTATGTTGAAGTGTGGGAATAACGAACTGGTAATTGGCAAAAAATGTAAACCAAACTTCAGAGTATGAGATTAATTGCCGGTGAATGAGATAACATTATAGAATGCCTGGTTGCTAGTGTAAGAAACAGCAGTGTGAGAGTGGAAAACAGCCAAAGCCTGAAGGTCAGTGGGATGTAAAAGTAAAAACAGGTACTATGTAACTGACAATAAATTTGGGGCTTGCATATAGCAGAGCAGCACTTGCTCACGGCAATGCTCCCCTTCAGCAATCCTGAGTGGTTTTAAGTGTGTTTCAGCTCGTTACCCTGATCCCGGCTGGCCTGAGACTGGCATTGAAGTAGTAAAACTGTATAGTAATTGATCATTGTTAGTACTACTGTACTTAGAAACACTACTGTCATTATAATCCTAGTATTCCTGTAATAAAGAATTAACCAAACTGTTTGCTAATTTACTGTTGCTAACTTGTAAACTGTGTCTACTCCTAGGTGAAGTCATTTAAGTATTGACCAAACTCTGTCTGTTAGCTTTCAAATTCTGTCTGTTTGTGGAGGGAAACTATCTGTGTAAACTTATCTGCAATTTTAAGGCTCCTTGAATACCATGGAGATCAGATGTCTCCACAGCCATTAAGCCTGAAAGAGTCAGTACTACATCCTTGCTAAAGAAGATAATGGGAAGAGGACTGGTTCAAGATAGATGATATTTGTGAAACTGAAAAACAGCCTGAAGTGCATGCCTGAGAGAAAGATTACAAGTTCACTGTGAGGAAGATGTGGAGCCTTCAACCCTGAGGACCACCAAAAGATCCTCCAGATGTCATTGTGCATGCTCTGTCTGGGAGGAGCTAATGTAAATTGTTTACTGGAACTGATTTGGATAATCCTGCCTTTTCTAAGAAATGTAATAAATATGCATATCTAGTCTGTATAAATGTAGAAAGTTTTGCTTTAAACGGTGCACACACTTGGTGGAGTGATCCCCTGTGTGCCCAGTGCTGCAATAAAGAATATCTGCTTCATAGTCACATGGCTATTGAGTCCTGATTGACCTTCTCAGCACCAAAACCAAAATACAATTGTGGCTCTGGGACTAAATCCCATGAAGACAAGCAAACAGGAACTCTGTAGTGGCAAGAGGGCATGCATAAAAACGTGCACTCTTTAGTATGTACAGCTCCCACAATGTGAAAAATAGACTTAGTCCATGTATTATGCTGCATGTAAATGTGACTCTTAAATATATAACCAGTAATCTGGTTATTTCAAGATTTGAATCTTGCTTTGCAACAGTCTGTAATACTATCTAGTGATTTTTAGTACCAGCGTTCTAAAAATGCACAGTAAAAAAAACCAATATCAGCAGGGTATTGATGTTGAAAGTTAATTATGGCAGAGAGCTGAAACATCAGAAAGCTCGTATTTTTATCATACTGATATTGTATTAATGACTTAACACAACATAGATTCTAGGAAGTCTGTTATGTCAAAGTATTCCAGTTTTCTAGAAGAGATAGCAATTATATTTTAAGTCTATGTACTAATGAAAAATTTAAAAACAATAAATCGTTTGAATTGCATAATAAGGCATTTGCTAAACTACCAAGAGAATTGTGTGCTGAGTCTTGCTCAAAACACTGGTGATCTCAATGAAGGACCCCTCTGTGGTAAAGCATATAGGTACTTAATTTCAAAGCTTTGAAATGCATAAATATGCTTGCTATTTACTACTTTGATATATAAATCACATTAAAGACTAGCTACAGACTAAAGATAGTAAATATCAGCACAAGAAAATTTAAAAAGTGGGAATTTGAGCACTTAACCAGTACTTTTAGAAGTTTATTCGAAAGTGGGTTTTTTTTGTGATTTTGTGTTTCACATTCCTATTACAATAAAAGAACTTTATAAGTAAGATACACTTTTTTTTTTTCCCACTAGTCATTTGCATTCGGCATGCTTATCTTAAAAATAAAGATAAATCACCACCTGCGAAGGCTAATTGTATCTTGGATGGCATCAAAAACAGCGTGGCCAGTAGGTCTCCCCTCTACACTGCTCTGATGAGATCTCACCTGGAATGCTGCATGCAGCTCTGACATCCCAGACATTAGGACATAGAGCTGTGGTAGTGGGTCCAGAGAAGCAACATGATCATAGGGCTGGAGTATCTTTCCTATGAAAACTAGGGTGAGAGAGTTGAGAAAAGTAGGCTTCAGGGAGAATTTATAGCAGCCTTCCAGTACCTAAAGGGACCAATATGAGACATGAGGAGGGACTATTTATCAGATTGTGTGGAGATAGAATGAAGGGCAATGGTTTTAAAGAGAAAAAGTGTAGATTCAGGTTAGATATTGTCACATTTAAAGGGGACAGAGTGGTTTGGCAGAAAATAAACCCCCTTGCATTCTAATTCTTCTCACTTAGGTGAGGGGTTTGGTGTAGTTAGGTTTAAATTCTGAGTGATGCCCAATTTGCCACAATCAATCCAGTTGTTTTCACCTCCTGTGAACTATCACAATACTGGATATATTAATTGTGGACTGCACGTTCACTTGAGTCATGCTCATGAACTAGCATGGCCACACTCCAGGGTTTGGTCTCATTCGGTGAGAAACTGTGACGATTGGCTACTTAAGCAGTGCAGTTTTATTCATCCAATAGATATACAGGTTCTTATGGATTGCTGGTGATAGTGACTGCAGAAAAAACAGGACATGCAAAACTAGACATATAAGCAATACAGCATGTGAAGTTACAAAAAAATAATAAATACAGCCTGGTTACAAAAAAAGGTAGAGTAACTCTCTAAAGAGATTTCCGAGTTTCCCGAGGAAGCATTTAGTTTAAGTCTCACCGAAGGCACCCCAAAGTGGAGGGAAGAGAGGCTCAGTCTGTCAGCTGATCCCACGAGTTGATCCCAGCTCCCTCCCAGCCTGAGAAGGAGTTTCCCTTGTCTTGTTCACAATGGTGTTATCCCCAACACCCTCCTTTTCTTTGACAATTTTTATACCTTCTTTTAACGTCAAGGTGGAGTTTGAGTGACTTTATAAATGCCTTTATTACCATTGCTTTAACATCCTCTCGTCTTGCATTTAAAGGTGGAGTTTACAAAAAATTCAGGGCACAGACTCAAGGAGTGGTCATCTTTGAGATGGAGGTGTGTTTTGGTATTACATTGAGCAAAGTTCACACAAAGTACAGAATTTTGTCAAGATTTGATGGACCATTGGCTCAGGGTACCAAAAGTGCTGCTTATCAGTTCTAGAGGACCATCTCCCTCCTGCGTATCATCTTAGAGTCTGACCACAGAGCTTCCACTCTGCTCCACACTCCATGATATTTTCAGCAAATTGCTGTGTTGTGGATTCCTCACATACCAGCAACAACTATATTCACCCTGTAAGTCTTCTTGATTTTATACCTTTCCTTAAATGGTGAACAATGCTGATTTCTAATATAAGTTTTAATGCAAGTTTTAATTTCCAGGCCACTTAAGTAACTATTGCACAGATATAAGGAAGAAATTGTTTACTGTGAGAGTGATGAGACACTGAAAGAAAATAACCAGAGAAGCTGTGAATGCCCTTTGTGTTCAAAGTCAGTTTGGACATGATTATGAGCAAATTGTTCTAGTGGAAGTTGTTCCTGCCCATGGCAGGATATTGGAAACTAACTGATCTTAAAAGGTCTCTTCCAACCCAATCTTACAATTTAAACCCTACTGACAACAATGAACCATGTAGCTGCTTACTTCTCCCACTCCAACAGGATGGGAAGCAGAATCAGGAGGAAAAGGTAACACAACATGGGATTAACAGAACAGCACAAAGAGAAAGCACAGTAACGGCAAAGGAATACACAAAGCAAGCAATGCCCAATGTCACTGCTCACCACTTGGGACCCGATGCTCAGCCCTGATAGAACAGCTGCAGTTCCTGTTTGCCTCTCCCTTATATATTGAGCAAGACTGTCATCATGGCATGGAATAGCCTGGCCCCAGTCCATGCAGTGTCTGGTGGAAATTAACCCTGTTCCAGCCCAACCCAGAATGTCATAACTATCATAGCTATAACAATTTTCTTTTAATATGCCTGCAATGCAACAGACATTATACAGACTGTTAAGCCAAGGAGTTGCCGAACAACCCATGATGAGCCATTATTCACAAAATATATATCATCAGGACGTTTTTACAATACAGTATAGATTGGAAAAACATATAATTAGGAAGCTTTTAATTTTAGCAAGATAGAATCAACAGAGATTTCCAAGCTTAGGCTTTCATAGCTAGGTTGTACTAACAAATTTCTAGATATATGTAAACAATTGTTCCAACATGTTATACACTAGGTTTTGTTAATAGGTTTCCTGGTAGTGGATTCAAAATGTTTTTTTTTCTTTGTGATAATTTGAAATTTATGCAGTCCTTCTGAAAATGGAGAAAAATAATTTTCATCTTTCCTGTATTAAAAGTCAATCATTTCATAGGAGGCCAGACTACTCTTGCTCTTTTGTGGGTGGAAATAGTGAACAAATCCATCGTTTCCCACTACTTGTCCTAACTTCACAGCTTCACCATGAAAATTTCAACCTACTGTCAGCTCTGAATCTAGATTCCCACAAAAAAGAGATGACTCACTTTACATTCAAGGAGAAAACAATAATACTACTTGAATGACATTGATCATCTCTCTGAACTCTGTTTATTTTAAGTCCACTGGAAGTCTCCTAGAAGTCCTAGATCATGCTGGAACTAAACACAGAAAATTTGCATGAGTGAGTAGAGCCTTAATTCATAACTCCTTGTCATGGTTTGACATGACAGCCTTTTCTGGTATGGGGGAAGGGGCTGCAAAGATGGCTCCTGCAAGAAGTTGCTCACAATTCTCCCCAGCTCAGAAAAGGCTCACTTCTGGGGCTGAGCCAATTAGACGCCTCCACGATCACTTTTTAAGAAGAAGCCGGAAGGGGAGGTGTCTTCCTCCATCTTCTTTCTTTCTTCTCCCCCTTCTTCTCTTCTTCTGGCTGGTGGTGGTGCAAGGAGTAGGAACAGTGAGAGAAACAACCATGCGGACTCCAAGGTCAGTGATGAAAGGGAGGAGGTGTACTGTAGCAGAGACTCCCCTGCATTCTATGGAGAGAACTGGTGAAGCTGAGATTTATTTTCATTTCTTTAAAGACCCCGCATCAGCGGTACAGACTCATTTTGATAATGAGCCCGCATCAGGGGCAGAGACTCATTTTGCTAAAGCTGACCCCGCACCAGGGGCAGCGATTCACTTCATTAAAGGCCCCAAGCCAGGGACAGTGATTTTGGCTGGAGCAGGCCCTGTCCCGAGGAAGGGACCCAATATCCACAGCTGCAACTGTGGGGAGGAACCCACAACAAAGCAGCTCATTAAACTTAGGCCCAGAAGAGGCCTTGTCCCGAGAGAGGGACCTTGCAACTGCAGAAACTGCAACCGCGGTGAAGAATCCATGTCAGAGATATTCACCAAGGACTGTGTCCCGTGTGAGGGAACCTGTATCGGCAGAAGCCGCAGCTGCTGGGAACAACCCACACCAGAGAAGTTTGTTAAGGACTGTGTTCCGGGGGAGGAACCCCGTGTTGGAGCAGGGGAAGAATGCCAGGAGTCATCCTCATCTGAGAAGACAGAAGTGGCAGAGCCCATCTGTGAGAGACTGACCACATCCCCCACTCCCTGCCCCCCTGAGCTGTTGCGGGGGGAGGAGGTAGAGATATCAGGAGCAGTGAGCTGGGCCCGGGAAGAAAGGAGGGATGGGGGAGGGAGATCTTAAAGTGCTGGTTGTAATTTTCTCATCATCCTACTCCCTTTTTGCTTTTATTCTGTTCTGTTTCTTGTAGAATAAACTTTCCTACTTTCCTCTCTAAGTCGAGTACTAGAGTCTGTTTTGCCCAGAACCATAATTGGCAGTGAGCCCTCCCTGCCCTTGTCTCAATCCACAACAATCTTGCTTATCTTTTTACTCCCATTTCGCTGGGTCCTCCGCCATCTTAACGAGGGTGGGGGTGAATGGGGGCATCGAGCGAGAAACTGTCGTGGTGCTGTTGTGCTAGCTGGGCCAAACCACGACACTCCTAGACCACACAATTCATGAAAGGAGGTGACAGACCTCTGTACATCACAAAAAAATAGCCTTTGTGAAATTGTTACACTTAACTTTTACAGTTTACTGTGTACTATTTTTTCTGTTATTATTATTGATCATTTCTACCTTAATAAATACTTCCACTCGTTATGTTAAGCCTATTCTAATAGATTCTAAACTATTTGTGAGAGATACATATCCTATTAACTGTTTCAGAGAGATAAAGACATTGAGCTGTCTATATATTAGCTTAATCACAGGGCTACATAAATGCAGCTGTATAATTTTCTGATTACACTTGGACTTGGAAGCCTTCTTAGTTGTTTTGCACTGGACAGAGACCAAGTCATTAAATCCTGCCGGACCAAAATAATCTCCATGCAACGTTACTTGAAGGGTGAAAAGCACAGTAAAAGTTCTTGCATTTTGGTCCCTTGTACTTAAGAGCTATTATCTTGGAACAGCAGAGTATTAATGCTAGACTGACTTCATCCTTGTGCCAACATAATGATCCCTTCTTGTAGGATGTGGTGTAAAAACATCTGAAAAATTCTGCTTGGTCCAGGTTGTGTTTTAGAAGAATTACCAATGTCAGGTCAAAGACAGCTACACTAGACTCATAACTGCAATTTGTTCATGAGTTTCAGTATTAACAGACTGATTTCATTCTGTAGCTATACTTCATACAATGGAGAATTGACTTTATCAAATTGACTTTAAACGCAATTTTCTTCTTTTTAGTGTAGGTGGAATCATTCCGGTCTCACTCAATGATACATAATTCTTTCAATTTGTGGTGATATTTAATGTTGTATTAAAAACATATGGCAAGCTGAATGTAAAGAATATCCTTATCTTGGAATTGTTATAACAATTCTTTGTTCATAGTAAAATTCAAAGTGAATAACATGAAATTAAAAATTAATACTCGCAAAGTCAATAAAAATTTATTCAGTATTTAAATGTATCTCCCTGTACTTGTAGAAATTGAAACCTATTAACACATTAAGAGGGTAATAAAAGAAGATATCTATTACTCTTTTGTAATACAGTTCACAGAAAATTCATCTAATTTATTGCTGTAAAAATACAAAGGGAATTGTAAAGTTTAATTTTTGCAATTCCAGAAATGCCTCTTTCCCAGCTAAAATCAGTTCTGTTTGACCCTTTCTGTATTACAGATCCAAATGAAACTTCATCTAAAAAAACTATACCAAATAGTCACTGGAGTAGATCCTATCAGTTTCAATAAGATTTAGGTTAGGTCTGAAGTGGAAGCTATCGTATTTTTTTAAATTTTCAATAACAGTGAGAGATGAACAATGCTTAAAGGGATGTTTCATCAGAATTGCAGAAAGAGAAGAGAGAAAAGACAACAAATCATAGAATCTTAATCTTCTGCAAAGTTAAAGAAATGCAAAAGATAAGTTAGTGGAGAAAAGTCTTTAGAATAAAACCAGAAACTGTAATTATGCAGAAATAGATCAGATAGAAATGACATATTTAAAAGAGAGAATCTGTCATTCCATTCAATAGTGCTGTTGGTCTAAGATACCTAGTATGAAGGAAAAAATGAGGAAAGAAATGTACAGAAAATTATTAAGGAAAGAGATCACCTTTTACAGAACCAGGGGTAGGACTTTAGTCTTTCAGATTAACTGAAATATAACAAAGAAAAAAAACCCAAAAAACAAACAAAACACCAACAGAAAAGCAACTTGGCTAACAAAATAAAAGAAAAGAGAATTAAGGAAACAGTATGAAAGAAGTAAAAAAAAGGATGAAGAAACAGAAAAAGAAAAAATAAATTGCTTAGGGTTTTAAAGTATGACTATACAAAAAATATTGTACACCTACCATGCAGCCTCTTTATTTACATGTCAGTAACTGTATGCCACAAACCAGACTCCAGAATGCTGAATCTTACAGTGTTTGCCTGGAATTCTCTTTCTTTCAGTGTTCTGGGCCCCCTTGCCAGCTCCAGTCACAAGGTCTGCCTCTTACTCAAATTCCCTAACCACTACTCTAGGCGAGATATTCTCACAATAATAACGCAAACAGCAAAGGTGGCACTTTGAGTAAAACCCAAAGTAGTAGTACATAAATGATGATGGAGATATGATAATTGGAGACACACTATACAGTGTTATTTTGAGAAACATTTGAAAAAAATTAACAGCTGCCAACAGAAGCTCCTAAATGGGTTTCTACATAAATACAAGGTTGCAGCACAATCATAGCAATAAAACCACATATGTTGTGCTTCTGAATCTATGATTGTCTGAAGATAACAGCTAAGTCAGACCTTATAGGGAGGGATAATATGTTTATTATGCTATATAATAGGCCTGGAAAAAGCAGAGTTGCTTTTCAGTAGTAAGCCTAAAGGATTTACAAATGTATGACACAGATATGGATATATAGATGAAGCAGGACTTTTGTGCACAAGAACTTTCTGTTTTCTGCTGTTGGATAACTTGATCTAACAGACAACATCACCTCTCCCTGTACATTTTACAGAGTCACAGAACGCTAAGGGTTGGAAAGGACCTCGAAAGATCTAGTCCAATCCCATTGCCAGAGCAGGACCTCTTAGAGGTACAGGAGGGTCTTGAATGTCTCCAGAGAAGGAGACTCCACAACACATCTGGTCAGCCTGTTCCAGTGTTTTGTCACCCTCACAGTGATGAAGTTTTAACTTGTGTTTCTTTGGAATCACTTATGTTCTAGCATGCATCCATTATCCCTTGTCCTATTGTTGCTTAATGAAATAACTAACTTCATAAATGAATAAAATTATGTTTGTTTATCCCCTGTTGCCTGGAAGCCAAAAATGTCTATCAAAATATCCCTAAAACCTCTCTTTTCACATATATTCTGTGAACTACACATAGCTGTAAAACGGTAGTAAGAACAATTTCTTTAGATTTTTATAAGTCCTTATTTTGATAAATGGCTTCAAGAAAATAGTAGCTAGATTTAACGCCTCCACAGTTTTAGAAAAAAGAGGCCAGATTCAAAGGACTATTCCTTCACCTATCATTATCAGTGACTCATACTGCCATCAAAAGCAGAGATATATGGAAATTATACTGTACATACTGAAATAAACACTTTAGAAATAGATGCAGCAACGAAGCAACTAGGCAACAAAAAATTGGAAGGAAAAATAATCCATGTCTCTGAGAGCAAAGAAGTGTAGAGCATTGTTACACAGAGAGTAGTGGCAATGCTAAGAATTTTGATGTGACAGCACAAATAGCTGCTCTCTGCTTTTTAAACTTTTATAATATGCTTCAGAGTAGTTAACATCTAGTTATTAGAGCTTCAGAAAAAAAGACACAACATTTAAATTTTCATGTCTTCTCTATACCCATATATGCCACAGAAATAGTCACTGATGAAAAGTAGTAGTGAGAGTAAGTAAATAGTAAGAATACACAGTGTATTTACTCGATTTTGCAAGTGAGCTTTAATAGCTACTAGAGATGAAAATTCATGCATGCTGAAAAGATTATGTACTCCATGGAGTCATATTCAGAAAATGCAGTTCATCTGGCCATCATTTTTCAAATGTTTGGAGATTTAAATAAAATAACAATATCTCTGTAAAAATAATTATCTAAGTGATAGAATCATAGAATTATAGAATCACAGAACAGTAGTGACTGGAAGAGACCTTTAGAGATCATCTAGTCCAACCCCACTGCCAAAGCAGGTCCATCTAGATCAGATCACACAGGAAAGTGTCTAGGCGGGTTTTGAAGTACCTCCAGAGAAGGAGACTCTACAGGAGACTCCCTGGGCAGCCTGAGTCAGGGCTCTATCATCCTCACAATAAAATAGTTTTTTCTTATCTTTAAATGGAACTTTTTGTGTTCCAGCTTCATCCCATTACCCCTTGTCTTGTTGCTAGATATAATAAAAAAAAAGGGGATGCCTCAATCTCCTGACAGCCACTATTTAGATATTTGTAAATATTAATGAGATCCCCATGCAGTCTCCTCTTATCCAGACTAAACAGCCTCAGTTCCAGAAGCCTTTCCTCCTAAGGAAGATTTTCTGCCATATAACCAATAGTAATTTTTAATAATTTTTTCTCTACCAAAGAGAAAGACAGGGGATTGAAAAAAACCCCAACAAACAAGCAAATAAATGACAAAAAAAAGCTTCAAACACTGTATAACCTCTGTTTTAATTACTAGGTCATTTAGTAACTTTGCTTTTTAACAACACATTAAAAAATTTTATTTTGATATAATGCCAAGTCACTGTCTTCAAACTAGTAGAAAGAAGGTTAGAAAGACAGATTTTATCAGGATCACAAGAGAAATAAGGGAAAGAAAATTCCACAAGTTTTCCTACTGCTCTCTGTAAAGGTACGTGGAAGGACATTGTGTGCTTCTTCAAGGATATCTCATCAAAGAAGTAACAAATCAGAATATCCAGAGACCAAGAAACAAGTGAGGTAATGATAAGAACAAACCCGGTCAGCCACACTAATTTTAAGGAAACATGGAGTGTGAAAATGTTTATATTTTCATCTGGGAGGATAAAGAAAATGAAGGAGACAATCCTCCTTTTCCTAACTATAACAATTAACATTAACAAAGTAATCAGCAACAAACCTGATAAGTCATTCTAATTGATGGGCTATCAATAAACTGCAAGCTAACTGGGACTTTTCAAAAGATAAGGTTGAAAACCCAAGTGTCCAGGATGTTGGAAGGGATTGTTGGGACTGTGCCAACTATTGAGAGAATGTGCAGGGAAATGGGGAGCAGAGAGGAACAATAGAAGAATAGACAGAAAAGGGTATCAAATGGGGCTGTGGATGTTTGTGTGACAGTGAAAGAGAGTGAGTGCAATGCAAGGAGTCCATTCCAGCTGCTGAAAGACAGTAAGGGAGATAAAACTCTTACCAGCTACTGTAGAATGGTGGTGTGGGTGCACCTGGCCTGTGTTACTACCTTTTGAAGTGAGAGAGAGTCCTATCATCAGCTGTTGGAGCAAATGTGAGTCTTTAAAACTCCCAGCCGATGAGGTGAGAAGGTGTGTATTCCCAAAACCAGCTTCTGGGAGAGATTGAGGTGAGTGAGGTGAATGATGGGCTTAGTGCCAGCAGCTGCAGTAGGAACACAGGTCACAGCCCATAATCATGGTCCTAACTGATGGAGGTAACCTTTGTCTTTCCCAAATTGTGTGTGTGTGTGATGTGTACTTGTGTATTCACTGACTGGTCCAACCAGTGAGCAGGAAACCCAGGTTTGGGAAGACATACTAGGTGGCAGAGGATTTGTGCTAGTATTTGGAGGAATCCACTAGTGTAGAGTGCCTGTGGGATGAGTGTGTTAGAGCTGTGTGTTTGCAGCTAGCACCAGCTAAAGTAAATGGTGAATGGGGGACCTGTGGGGTTGGTAAGATGGCCTGGGGTCCGGGCAAGGGTGTAGACTGGTGGAAGGGCCTTGACAATGCTAGGAGGATTGACAACTGTGGGTGTGCTTGTGAACCTGGAGAGTGCCGTATGTGTGCTGCACTAGAGACACACTGCCTCTGCCAGCTCAAGAGGAGTTAGGGACATGGCTGGCTGAGCTTATCTGCTTATCTGGTGTGAGTCTTGTATGAAGATGCTGACTTTTGAAGGCAGGATCTTGTCTGTGGCAGACTGTATGATGGGTTGTGTCAGTGTTTTGTGTGTGTCTATGTGTCTATGGCTCTTGGATTCAAAATCAGCTTTGCTGATTTTGAGGGACAGGAATTTATTAGGTAACCTTTAGACTTGAGTAACAGATGAGGATCAAGATTGATCTCTCTATCTCTTACTTTTTTAAAGCAACTTATGGCTGAAGAACACAATCTAACTGTTAATTTAGCTGAGTCTACCAGACAGGATGACTCAGAACTGCCAGCTAATACTTGCAAACACCAGTGAGAAAGAACATCTCTGAATTAAACACCATACAGACTCAGTTGTGTGGCTTTTATTTTCTCACACTTAAGGTTTCTTTCTTTGCCTTGGATTCAGTTTTTTACTACAAACTGTTCAAAAAAGTTGTATAATATTTCAAATATTTTAATTTTATATGCAGCTATTAAAAATATTTTAGAAAATGTAAACAAACAGGCAATAACCTCTTACTGATTAATAAACATGATTTTTTATATAGACAATATACTGGAAAATTACTTGTTCCTCTCCTGGTAGTATTAACATGATATTTGCTGGACTTGCTTTTTTCAGCACCTTCCAAACACAGGTTTGATATTTTTCAAGCCACTTTAGAATTAGATCGCTTACTTGAAGGTCTTTTTTCAATGTCATGGTTTAGGCCCATCCAGGAACAAAAGACCATGGCCAACCACTCGTTTATTCCTCTGCTTCCCAAACAGGAAGAGGAAGAGAAAAGTACTGAGAGTCTTTGGAACTCTTTAAGAACAGAGAGGGCTCACTTACCAGTTACAGTCCCAGGAAAATAACTACTCAACTTGGGGAAGAAAACAGATTTAATCCATCACTAAGCAAAAACATAACAAATAGAAAACAAAACAGAGTGGTATGATAATGAAGAGCACAGCCAGCCCCTTAAAACTACCTTCCCTATACCTCTCTCTTCTTCCCAGGCTCAGAGCTCTGATCCTGGTGTCTTTACCTCCTTCCCCAATGGCTCTTACCACTTATCTCTCCTCAAGGCAGTTGGACTCCTCACTGCTTCTTCCTGCTCCATAGCAGGGCCCCTCACACACTGGGCAGCCCTGCACAAGCTGCTCTGACATGTCGTTCATCCCAAAGGCTGCAGCTCCCCTGCCTCCTGTGTGGGTCTCTGTGGCCTGCAGACTCTCCAACACAACCTGTGCCATGGCTGTCTCCTCACACAGTCTCTTGCCTGTCCGGGTGCACTCACCTGGACCTACTGGTGGCTCTCAGTCCTGCCATTGCCCTCCATGGGTTTCAGGGGTACAGCCTGCGTTCTTCCCACAGGTTGGAGTTTCCAGTCTGGTGTTCCTCCTTCCTTCCTCCTTCTCTGATTGTGGGGTCTGCACAATTAAATTAATCTTGCACCACTCCTCCACCTCCCCTTCTGGCTCAGATTTCCCTTCTTAAATAGTGATCACAGAGGCACCAGTTTAGCACAGCCAGACTGGAGACAAGTCCACCTCAGAGCCAGGGGATGTTTCGAGAACTGTTTAAGGGACACCACTACTGCAGCTCCCTTTCCCTGTTATCAAGCACAAACTGGCTCCACACAAACCCATGACATTCAGTCTTCTGTCACTTTAGAAAAAATTCTACTGTAATGCCAATCAAACACTTAGCTTCCACCTTTACAAAAGACTTTCTAAATTTAATGCTATCACAAAGTAAATGTTTCAACTTCAGAATATTTTCTGGCCAACATATTTAGGTTTTGCACCATTAAGAATGAGACACATTGTAGATAACACAAAAAAACCCCTCTTCCTATAACAGTGCTGACTTCTATCTTTCACCAGATTATTTTCAGATTTACTGTTATCTATTTCTAAAACTGTGATAAGGCTTACAGATGTGATTTTTTTTTTTTTTTAATACTGTTGAGTGTTTCCTGGGATATATGAAAGAAAAGATATCTAAAACCTTCTTAAAGAAATTTTTGTTACAATGACCAGAAAAAAAGAAAAAAAAAAATTGCCTGGAGAGCTGTGAAAAAATATGTAAAAAGAGCAAGTCTTCTGCTATATAGCTATGAGTAAAAGGAAAATACTATTTAATGCCCTCCAGGGAGTCTACATTGCTGCATCTGTGAAACTTTGTCACTAATCAGAAAGTGAATCTGAAAACACCATAAAAAAGCTGCTATATCCAATCCAGTACTGAATATACCTTACTTTCAGTAAAAGATAAATATAACAATAAAGCACATGAAAGCACGATGTCTACAAAAACTGACCACATATTGAAATAATGTATGCATATATTTATGTAGCTATATTGCACACACATATTTCTCTAATTCCAAGTAAAATTAAAATAATCCAACAAGACTGAAAAGCTGACCAATCAAAATGGAGTAGATTCCATAAGCAAGAGGCTTCTATTTCACTTCATTTTTACTTCCTTTGGAATCTCCTAATATTACTGTTTTGATCAGGGCTGGACTACATTCAAAGAACACATTCTTAAAATAATCTCCTTAAGAAAGGATTTTCTCAGTATTAAATAAAACTTTATTTCTTCCAGTCTTCACAGGAAGAAAATGGTGGTCTTGTTAAAATAAGGCACTGCATGATTGTACATAAATGACCTGGGAGATTATAAAATCAAGTAGTGTGGAATGTTCTGAGTATGCTTTTAACTTCTACATGATTGTTTTCCAGGTTTGCCAAATATAAATTAAATACCAACAGTTGCCTTCTCAGTTTAAAATAATAAATGTAATGCTTTTAGGTAATAGAAGAAATTAGTTTGTCCTGTAACCACCTTACGACTGGGATTTTGAAGAAACTATGTTTGGGAATGAGTGTTGCTAAACTTTACAGTCACCTATTTTGCAAGCTCTGCTATCCACTAAAGGGAGTTATCTACCCCACTGCTAAAATATGAGCACCAGCCATCAAGCTGGATGCCTTCTGAAACCAGATCTAATCAGACTGCCTGAAGGAAAGCAGGTTAAAGGTGATCTTATTGAATCAATAAATAACAAGTTGTTTGTTTACTGAATGTGTAATACAATGCTCTATCTGTACACAAGATGATCTATTAAATGCAATAAAGCACCTTAATAAAACACTATGACTATGGAGTTATGCACTTAGAAGTCAGGAAACACTTGAATGTCAGTTATAATAATATCACAATAATATAATCTAATGTATTTTCTCACCTATCTATATATGTATCTGTAAGTATATAAAATAAGTGGCATTTTATGAAATATATGTATCATTTAATATACTGGAATTTGGGTCATTAGAATAGTGTTTTAATATACTCTGAGGAATTGTCGTAATCCTGTTTTAACTTCGCACAATCGTAAGATTTTTCCCTTGCTGTGACAACCTATTTGGATCAGATTGTAAGCTGTAGTGAAGCTGCTATTTGTTAGTTGTCTCCTATGAAGTGAGTGGATAGGAAGAAAAATGAGAATGAATAATGAAATGCTACCCACAACTTTCTATACACTTGCCAGACAGAATAGCTATGAGAATATTGAAAGGATAAACTGTGAACTAACTTAAATTCAAATCTGAAATGTGATTTACAGTGTTAAAACTCTAAAAAATTAAGATTTTGATTCTGGAAAAAGAAGATAAAATAAATGAAAAATTACAAATTCTGAAATCTAAGGTGCATTTTTCCATTATATTTTTTAATCTATATTCTTCAACATCTAACTTATTGTACTTAACAGTTTCTCACTAAAATAGTTTTACTTACCTTCTCAAGTGTTTATTCCCACATGTTTATTCCCATGTTTATTCCTTGTGCAGACACTCAAGTATTCTCAAGGCCCTACTCGTAGCTATATCAGGTAAATAATTTGGCTGAAAATTAACCTTAACTCCAACTCCCCTAAAGGTTCAATTTTTTTAGCAGCATCATATATTTACATTGAACTGTGACTGTAGAACCCAAAGACTCATGGCTGAATGCTCACAGTTTAGGTAACATATTTGCAGTGAACAAGTTTCTCTTTTTGCACTACACAATTAAACTCAAATTAAAAAAGTCATTCTCATTCTATCACGTAAATATACTATGTGGGAGAAACAACACTGGATTAAAAAAAGAAAAGCTATTAGGCATTAGAGACGACTGCATAAATAAATTGCCTAAAAAAATCACAGAATCACAGTATCACAGAATGTTAAGGATTGGAAAGGATCTCATCATCTAGTCCAATCCTCTGTCAGACCAGATCCGCCTAGAGTAGGTTGCACAGGTAGGTTTTGAATGTCTCCAGAGAAGGAGACTCAACAATCCATCTTGGCAGCCCATTACAGTGCTCTGTGACCCTCACAGTGAAGAAGTTTTTCCTTATGTTTCTTTGGAACCTCTTATGTTCCACTTTGTATCCATTGTCCCATATCCTATCATTGGACACCATTGAGAAGTGCCTGGCTCTAGCCTCCTGATACCCTTTACATATTTGTAAACATCAGTGAGACACCCCTCAGTTTCCTCTTCTTCAAGCTAAAGAACCTCAGCTCCCTCAGTCTTTCATCATAAGGGAGATGCTCCACTCCCTTCATCACCTAGGTAATCCTGTAGTGAACTCTCTCCAGCAGCTCCCAGTCCTTGAGCTGAGTGGCCCAGAACTGGACACAATTTTCCAGATGTGGTCTCATGAGGGCAGAGTAGAGGGGGAGGAGAACCTCTCTTGACCTACTGCCCACAGCCCTTCTAATATACCCCAGAATACCAGTGGCGTTCTTGGCCACGAGGACACATTGCTGGCTCATGGTCATCCTGCTGTCTACCAGGATCCCCAGGTCCCTTTCCCCTACAGTACTCTTTAATAATGCCATTTTTCCATTAGCACTGTTACACAAACACCCTACAACTTAGTCTGTCCTTACAGTTTTTGCTTTTGGTTGATCTGGACATGTATATTAGGCCATTGTTTCCATTCTCTTTTCAATTACTTCATTCACAGTAGAAAAAAAGAAAAGAAAAATAAATTCTATTTTATAGTAGAACCAAAAACCCAAAAAGATGGCCTGTGACTCTTGGAAACTGAGGTCAGCCCACATGGAATCGTTATTGTTCCTGCAGTTCAGCCCTCTCAGTCTCCAAAGCAGGCGGGCTGCATCCAAACCATCTTTTTTAAATGGTACCTGACCTAGAGATTTCTTGGGAAAGTGTAAAGTGGCCTAGACAAGATACATGACTGTGACTGCTCTAAGAATTTATCAGTACAAAGATCCAATTCCAGGACTGGAAATATCATCTAATATCACATATGTTTCTGGTATCGAAATAGCACATGATTTTATCTGCCTATTTGGAGAAATCTAGCAAAGTTGAAGCTCTTTGGAGTTTTAGTCTACAATGGGAACTCAGCTCTTGGTTAACATCAGAAAGTCTGGAAGCCCTTTCAATATCTCCAGGATATTGAAAGTTTTCAAGCTCCAAGACAGTGAATTGCTATAGATCTAAAATAACTCTGCAATTTGTCTTATAACAATCATCTGTGTTCATGTCATCATCTCTAATGGAGATGTCTAAAGGTTACTAAGCCCAGTTTCACTGCTACTATGCAGTGACTCTTCTACTGACATAAATAAATTGTCATAACTGCAGTCAAAATTACATAATAGTTACAGTGTAGTTCCTGTGTGACCTGATCTAGGTGGACCTGTTTTAGCAGGGGGGTTGGATTAGATGGTCTCTAAAGGTCCCTTCCAACTCCTACCATTCTATGAGTCTATGATTCTATGATGTAAAGATAACCGAAGCTTTGACAATGCTTAAGATATTGACTGCTGGAACCAGTGAAATTGTACAAAAGGGAAGATTGTTTGATATTCTCTCCATATTTATATTTCCTGTTTTCCATTTCCATCTTCCTATTCACCTATTGTTCATAAATAGAATAATGAGATAAATGGACCTCCGGTTTTATCCTCTTTACTTTGAGCTTTGTACTGCCACTTAAGGAAACAGGCATGTCAAGATCTCCTTTTGCTCTATGTTACAGTTTAATTTTAGTTCTACTCTAACAAAGGAATGCAACTAGTGATAAGAAGCGGATGAACTAATGGAACACAAGGGATACAGAGCAAACATAGTTGCTTAATAAAAAATGTGTACATCTGGATATCTTCATTTTATCTTAAAAATAAAGTACTAAGCTTTGTATTTAGAAACAAACAATCACAACAAAAATCAAAACCATTTCTTATAATCTCATTCTCATTTAGCACATTGTAGGAGACATAAAATGGATACATTATTTCTTGGAAAATTTCAATGCTCTTGCTGAGCTTCATGATTTCAGATCATCAGATGGTGATGAATAATCATTAGAGTTCCTTTCAATAATTTGAAATTATTTTCTTTTAAGAAAATAATAACCCTGGAAAGGCTAAGTGAATTAATACTCAAAATATTGAGTAAGGTAGCGTCTCAACTAGTTGTTAAAACAGAGTTACAGAAAATAGGACTAGACAGTATGCCAAAGTACTAAAGGGCACATGAAAAACTAGTCAATTTGAAAACTAGCAATCTGAGCAACAATTTGATCTAGTACCTTGAATAAAGCCATTTTTTAAGTCTACCTTGATCTTCAAAGGGAAGAATAGGAATGTCCAGAAGACCAGTCACCCAAAGTCTTGTAGGTAATTACATTTTGGAAATATATCTCTTATGGGGTGTGGGGGAGATGAAAATCTACACTACAGAGGTAGACGAACAGTTTTTGGAAACAGATATCTCACCTAATTGCTGGCATGTAAGTGTGGTATTCTGTACTTGAGTTATCTAAGCATTCATGCTTTGTAAAGAATGAAAATAAAAATGGAGATGTTTATCTTATACTTTTATCTGATTTGTTTTAATTGTATTAGTTTTGATAGGAAAACATATATTTTGTATAAAACTCCACTTTTACTTGTGAACAGTTGCCAAATCCTTCAACACAATAGAGGCCTGGCCATGCCTCCATATCTGACTGGTAGCAAGTCTGAGTATATATTTCCAATACGTACACATGCAAGCATACATATACAATACATACATAAATGTATGTAAAGCTGCCTATGAATATAATTTCACACAGAAGTATTCAGCACTGGGGGAAACATATGCAATACTGACCAATTTATCTTATTTTGCACTCTAGCTGATCAGGATGAATGTCCATTAGTGAGGAATATATGCACATGTAAATACATAAATATGGATCCTACAATAGTTGACCTTAGACAACATCTTTCCAGTAGCTGACCCTGGTTCCTTCCATGTCCAATTGCCTCATATATAGACAAACACATGCAAATAAGTCTTTCAGTCAAATCACAGATCCTATAGTCCCTCTGAAAATTGATCTGGATGTATTGGTCCCTCCAATAGCCACATTGTCCACCTATCTCACTCAAATGCACACATCTCTGTCCCTGGTCTATGGTCACCTCAGTTCATGATTTCCAAGTCATTCATGTTGCTTGCTGGCTAATTCAGCTTGATATTTATGAAGGTTTAACTCTGAACAGGAGCCAAATGCCTACCAAGGATGTCCTGTCACTATCCCTCCTAAACAGGAATGGGGAGAGAGAAATGTGAGTCGAGATCAGGACAGGGAGATCACTCAGCAATTACTGTCATGGGCAAAACAGATTCAATTTGGGAAGAACTGATTTGATTTATTAACAATCTATCAAAACAGAATAGGGAAATGAGAAATAAAACATAAATCTTAAACCACTTTCTCCCATCCCTCCCTACTTCTTGAGTTTCTACATCTTCCCCCACAGTGGGGCAGGGGAGATGGGGAAATGGGGGCTATGGTGGGTTTACCACAGATGATTTTTGCTGCTGTTTCTTCTCAGAGGGAGGACTCCTCACACTTTCCACTGCTACAATGTGGGGTCTCTCACATGAGAGACAGTCCTCCATGAACTTCTCTAACATGGATCTTTCCTATGGCATGCAGTTCTTCACACTGTCACAGTGTGAGTTATCCATATGGGAAACAGTCCTTCAGGAACAGATTGCTCCAGCGTGGATTCCCCATGGAGTCACAAGTCTTGACAGCAAACTTGGTCCACTGTGTATTTTTCTCTTCATGGGTTCCCAGGTCCTGCCCTGCCAGGAACTTACTCCAGTCTAGACTTCCTATGGGGTGATAGCCTCCCTCAGGTATCCACCAACTCTGGCTTGGAGTCTTTCCTAGGCTGCAGGTGAGTCCCTGCTGCACCATGCCCCGTCACCGTGATTGCAGGGGAAAGGCCTGTCTTACCATAGACTGTACCATGGTGTGGTAGTTTGAGCCTGGCTGGATGCCAGGTGCCCACCACACCGCTTTATCCCCCACCTCCTCAGCAAGCCAGGGAAGGGGAGAAAATAAGATGGGAGTCTCGTGGGTTGAGATAAAAACAGTTTAATAAATAAGCAGCAAAGCCCCGCGAGCGGGAAGCAAAGCAAAAGCAGATAAAGCTGTTACTCTCTACTTCCTATCAGCAGCGATGTCCGGCCACCTCCCGAGAAGCAGGGCTTCAGTACGCGTAGTGGTTGCTTTGGGAAGGCCAGAAATGAATCTCGTCTCCCCTTCCTGCTTCTCTCCCCCAGTTTATATTGTTGAGCTGATGTCATATGGTATGGAATATCTCCTTGGTCAGCCTGGGTCAGCTGTTCTGGCTGTGGTCCGTCCCAAGATCATGCCCACCCACAGCTATTGGTGAAGGTGGGGGAAGGAATGCTGGAGGGACAGTCCTGATGCTGTGAAAGCGGTAGTCATAATATTGATATCAACAGTAAGCACAGCACTGCAGGAGCTGCTGTGGAAAATCACTACCATCCCAGACCCACTACACACGGGCTACAGTGAAATGTCTCCTCTGGTGCTCAGGGACCTCCTTCTCCTTCTCCACTGACCTTGGTGTCTCTGGAGATGTTATTCTCACATTCTCACTTTCTCCTGTTGCTGCAGTTTTAGCACTTGTGTAACAACTTCTTCCCCTATTCAAATGCACTATTGACAGAGGCGTTGCCTCAAACTCTAATTGGCTCAGCCTTGGTGAGCAATGGGTCTATCTTAGAACTGACTGGCATCGACCCTATCAGCTACAGGGGAAGCCTCTACAACCTTTTTAAGGAAGCCACTCCTGTAGCCTCTCACTACCAAAACCTGTCTACACAAACCCACTACAATATTGTCTAGTGATCATACACTAACTTACACAACCTCATTTGTTTTGGAATCACCTGAGTCCCTGTGACTCATGGATTGATTCTAGTTACTGACACTTTTACCTCTGTGTGCACATGTATACACAAGAACACACACACAGAAAATAGACAGTCCCTTAAACAGGAAAATTTTTAGAAATGGAATTTAATAAGAATCATAGAATGGTAGGGATTGGAAGGGACCTTTAGAGATCATCTAGTCCAACCCCCTGCTGAAGCAGATCCACCTAGATCAGGTCGCATAGGAATGTGTCCAGGCGGATCTTGAAGATCTCCAAAGAAGCAGACTCCACAGTCTTCCTGCACAACCTGTGGCAGAGTTCCATCACTCTCACAGTGAAACAGCTTTTTCTTATGTTTAAGTGGAACTTTTTGTATTCCAGCTTCATCTCATTATCCCTTGTCTTGTTGTTAGATACCATAGAGAAAAGGGATGCCCCAACCTCTTGACATCCATCATTTAGATATTTGTAAATATTAAGAAGATCCCCCCTCAGTCTCCTCTTCTCTAGACTAAATTATCCCAGTTGCCACAGGCGTTCCTCATATAAAAGATGTTCCAGTCCCTTGATCATCTTGGTGGATCTGTACTGGATGCTCTCCAGAAGTTCTCTGTCCCTCTTGAGCTGGGAAGCTCAGAACTGGACACAGGACTCCAGATGAGGCATCACCAGGGCAGAGGAGAGTGAGAAGAGACCCTCCCTCAAGAAGATAAAGCAATCCCTGGTAACCAGACACAGCATGACCATAGAAGCATGTGACCATTAATCTATTTACATACAATTGACTCCTTTTATTCTCTTGCCCCTTTATTCTCATGTTCTTTGTTCCCCTAAACCACCTTGATCTGTTCCTTTATCTACTCTAAAGATGGTATTCCCATACATATCATTAGTTTTATACTTTGGGTAGTAATCCTTTTAGCCTGAAAGGTGATCTAGAAGTGCTCCTATTGACTAATCTTAATGAGTTTCATATCCAGACCATAAGGGGTGACGACTTTCCTGTGGCTGTCATGAGACTAGCTGGGATGGGTTACTCACTTTTCTGATTAAATTATTCTGATTCTGTTGCCCTTGACTGTTCTTCTGTGCTCCTTTACATGTGCAGATGCAAGCCTTTTATCAGATAACTTAATGATCTCCAGCATACATTTAGAGATTTCTGAATTAATAGATTTATATAAATTACCACATTTTTTACATGGGGTATGTCTACTTTTGATAAGCCGAATACCATCCTAAGTACAGGAAATTAGGCAAGGTTTTCCTGCCTCTTGTTTCTGGAAATTTAGACTGTAAATCTCATCCAATTGGACTTCAGGTGACAAAACTGCTTATAGAATTCCTATCCATGCAAATTTATTTTGAAATAGCAGAATATGTTCTAATATTGGCATCCACAATATATACAACTGCATAAGGCACTGTATGAGCAATAAAAGCTGCTATTGCATATTTCAATAAATTCCTTTGAAAAATGTCTCATATTGTTATACAGGTTATGTAACAACTGGTTTGTATGACTTTTCACTGCATGTTTTTTCTGTACCATCATGTTCAAAGAGTTCACTAAACCATATTCAATGAGAAAGTTATATTGTCAACTTTCACCATGCAATTGAAAATGAATCCAGCCTTCCCCCTATATGTCAGAATGTGTATTGACTTCTGTGACACCTTTTAGAAAACAAATAATTACAGGGTTGAGTTTCACCTACATTGACAAGAAATAAAGATCAGAAGCTGCATTAAGAAAGAAGTTGAGTCACATTTTTTTCTTTGCTGCAGTCTTTTCTCTAAAAACTCCTTGGAATCCAAGACATTTGGAAACAGAAATAGCCCATCAGTTATTGCCTCTACTTCTAAAAATTTTTTAATATTTCGTATTGCTGTATTTATTTGAATATATTTCTTTTAGAAAATGAATTGAGATTTAATACTGAGTTTCTGACAGATCTGAAGTAACTTAATAAGAGCTCTCGATAAAATCAGGTCAAGTAGATTAGAGAAACATATTCAGTCAGTCTTTTTTCTTATTTTTCACAGTTTCCTTTATCATGTATAGAAAATGTTAGAAAGGGAATGCATACTCATCAAGTGTCTTCTGTAATATCATGCGTGATAAGCTTAGATCATGCTGGGATAGTATTTTGAATACCTAATTCTATGCTGCATATATCTGCAATGGTATTGAAACTGAAATATTAACAATGTTCTTGTTCATAAAGCTCTTGCACATGTGTCACATGACCCTTTGTGGTATGAAAATAAAAATTATACACTACACAAGACTTGAAATACCTCCAGAAGAATAAAATTTTATCAGGACATCAAGGAGCAAAGTGGTAGCAGATTCAAAGTGCAGGGTTATCAATACTCAAAAAAAAAAAAAATAAAAGGGAAGCTGTATACTGATTATCTTTCCTGTAACAAATGCAAGAAAAAACTCCAGAGTAACTTACAGAACAATTTGCATCGTCAATATATCTATATGTATGTATATATATGTATGTATGTGTCTATGTCTGTAATATCTAATATCTGTTTCTTACAGCAATGAGAAGAATAAATGAAATAACAGATAAAAAGGAATATATATATGTAATATGTTTGTAAGGTCACCAAAATACTAATAAGACTTTCAACTCCTGAGAAAACTGCATAGATAACTGCAGTGCTATTACTATACATGAGTGTATATTCCAAGCATTAGTAAAATATTATTTTCTCTTATTTTCTTTAAAGAGCTACATGAACAGCTTGTTCTGAACTTCTTTCCAGTAAATTAAGAGCCATTATGTATAAACCAGAATCATTCAATGACGAAAATATCATCAATCTGAAAACTAGAAATGTAATTATGTATACTGGGCTTCATTAGAGTATGCTAAATCATTATTGAATAAATTGAACTGATTTAAAGTGTCATACTTCTCATTATAACCAATTTTCTAATTCAGAAATACAGCAGCAACTGCTCTGTGTGTGGTTTTGGAAAACAAAAAAAAGGAGATAAATAAAAATGAGTCCCTAAAATAAATGTATAGAACTTCAGTGCTGTGAATCCTTCATCACTGAGGGCAGATTTGTAGTTGTCACAAATGGAAAGTTCACATTTGGGCTTCTGGCCCAAACTCAATTCAGTTGTGTAATCACAGATCTTTACTGCCTTTTCACACATTCCACAATAACCTACTTGATCTTCTGCTGCTAATCATCTCATCAAGATATAAGTGGTTGTAAGGGAAAAATGAAGCTGTGGGATTTCACATTGTCACAGAAACAGAAAGCCAGATTGTAGCACCTTGCAATACTTTTACCATCACTGCTCTGATAAGACACCTGAAAAAATTCAAATCAACCCTCTGTGATTTATGTCTATTATTCATACAGGAAGACAGTAGTATTAACTGCCATTAAAAAGTTCTTCAATATGCAAGGAGGAAAAGCAGAATACAGTGACTAGGTATCATCAATACTGTTCATAGAGAGAACATGTTGTTTGTATGCTTACCAGTTTGTGTACATGTTGTTGCAATTATTCACTTTTCCTTTTTTTTTTTTTTTTTAACTGTAGTCATGGCCTCATTTGAAAGAGGAGAAAAATAATGTTTAGAATGGATTTGCGACAGTGTATCATGTGTCAATTAATAAAATGAAATATAGACACACTGTTAAAAAGAACCAAAACAACCAGCCCACAAAGCAAAATATCTTTCATGACAATGGCATTGTATACATTATTTAACATATTTATTTACATATATGATTTTAGATAAGTGATAAGCTACAAGAAAAAGAAAATACATAATAGACACATTTGGCTACTTTATATATGTGTTTACCACAGAATAAAGTATAGATAGACTCCAAAAAGTATAGATATGCTCACAGCAGAACTCACAGTAGTTCTAAGAGAAACTATTTTAAAAGTGAAAATTTGGAAAAAATATAGCCTGATTAGCACAACAATTTGATTGTGGGCTTGAGGTTTTTTTTTTAAAAGTAAAGGTCATGTCTTACTAATTTGTTGGATTTTAGTGTAAATCAAGCTGCCAGAATGATGGAGAGGTGTAGTAAACATTGCTTGATAAGATTTTTTTTAGAGATCCCTTGTGTAGAGTCCACATCAAAGGCTAGAATTTAATGCGATGAATCTAGAAAGGAAAAAAGGCTGATGCAATGGGCTATATATTATCTGAAGCACAGGGAAGATACAGTAAGTACAAACTGAAATATTTTCAGTATACCCTGAGAAGTATATCACAAGAATATCATTGTCTAGTTTACAAAAGGGATGCACATTGAAATTAGACAATATATTGCTAGCTGTGTAGCTCTGTATTATGTGGTTTCCAGCAGACAAAATCCTTTGGTGTACACATTGCTGAAGTAGCTAAGATACACTTGCTGTCAACTTCATGTCTTTGCTTCATTTTGTTTGACCTTGCCATATGGAATCCCGCATATCTCAAGCCTGTTATATTATAATTAGCTTTTCTTACATTTTTTCTTTAAGCACAGCACTGTAATTAGTTTTTCCACCACGTTAAGAATAAGGACAGGAAAACTTGAATGATTCCCTTTGTTCTACTGAATCCCTGGTGCACTATTTCTTCTTTTTCCTGGCAAAATGTTGGAACTGGGAAATCAGCGTGCAATCTATAGATATTAGGAAAATAATTAATCTGTACTAGGATAGAGTTTCTCATAGCAAAAGGATTCCCTTTGGGGAGATTTTAATGTTTCTGTGAGACAGTCTCCAGTATGAGAGTAAAAACCTTCAGGGGAAGGTCCAAGCTCCTGTTCTTGGTAGAAGATCAAACTATCTCTGCAGAAAAAGAGAAGGCCAGTAAAAAACAAACAAACAAACAAACAAACAGACATCTTCTCACTCTCACTGTATCCTGAATCCATCTAATTCATTGCTTAATAATTTGTATAGTATTTTGAAACTAGATGGTATTAGGGTATCAAAGATTGATGAATACACTAAAAGATAACCTAAAATATACCACTAGAGACCAGTGACGAATGGTGTTCCTCAGGAGTCGATATTGAGACTGGTGCTGTTTAACCTCTGTCGGTGATTAAGTGGGATCAAGTACATTCTCAGCAAGTGTGCAGATGACACCAAGCTGACAGCTTGGTTGATATTCTAGAGGGAAGAGATGCCATCCAGAGGGACTTTAACAGAGTTGAGAAGTAGGCCTGTGCAAACCTCATGAAGTTCAACAAGGTCAAGTGCAAGGTTCTGCACTTCAGCCATGGCAATCCCAAGCACAAATACAGGCTGGGAAATGCAAGGACAGAGAGCAGTCCTGCAGAGAGGAGCATAATGATGCGAGTGGATGAAAAATTAAATTTTAGCCAGCAAGGTGTGCTTGCAGCCCAGAAAACCAGTTTCACTCTGGGCTGCAATGAAAGCAGCATGTGTGGTGGGTCAAGGAAAGTGATTGTCTCTATTCTACTCTCCTGAGACCTCACCTAGAATGTAACATTCACCTCTGGGGGCCCCAGCATAAGAAGGACACAGACTTATTGGAGTGGACTGAGAAAAGGGTCACGAAGATGATCAGAGGACTGGAGCACCTCTCCTGTGAAGACAGGCTGAGAGAGTTGGAGTTGTTCAGCCTGAAAAATAGAAAGCTCCAGTGAGAATTTATAGCAGAATTCCAGTACCTTAAGGGGCCTACGTGAAATATGGGGAAGGACTCTTTATCACAGAGTGACAGTGTTGGAATAAGTTACCCAGAGAAGTTGTGAATGCTCCCTCCCTGAAAGTGTTCAAGGTCAGGTTGGATGGGGCTTTGAGCAACCTGATCTAGTGGAAGTTGTTCCTGCCCATGGGAGGGGGAGTTGAAATGGATGATCTTTAAGATGTCTTCCAACCAAAACCATTCCATGATTCTATGAATATCCACTGCTCTGTCCTTGTCTATCAGGCTCGTAATTTCATCATAGCAGTTTATCAAGTTGACCAAGCTAGATTGCAGTAAGTATGCACTAAATGACAAATTTCTGGTGTTGAGCAAAATGGTGATGATCAATAAGGACTGACAGAAAAGTTAAATATGGAGACATTCAGTGTTTAAGTATATGGTTCAAATTATGACACATTATGTAACTATGTAATTGATTTTACAACTGCATAGATAAATGTGTAACACATCCACTGTGAATGAAATGGCATATGAAAGAGACAGATTTACTGTACACTGTTAAATCAAGATAGAAAGTCTAAGATAGTACCACTGAGGAATCTATATCACTTAGATTTGAAATATGGGTGCTACATGTATAAAGAAAACAACAGTTTTGTAGAAATTTATGTACTGGTCAATGAGGTGCAATCTTAACATTCAACAAAAGCTAGAAATCAGCAAAGTTTCTTTCTCCTAGTCTTTGCTTCAAGGTAGAATTAAAACAGAAACCTAAACATCACACTTTGATGTTAAATTGATTCTATTGTCTATTGACTCTTCAAGTAGACACGACTCTTGTTTTAACTCTGTCAGTTTGAAAAATTATGTAATCTTAGGACAAAATCATAAGAAAGTTTGATGCAATAACTGATGATGAAGCTCACAACTGGTACTATGAGACTGAAGCTTACATCTGTGGTTTAAACTGTGAGTAGAGAAAATTAATTTCTTTTAATGTGAAAGATTAAGAAATTTAATTTCATTTGGAAAGTGAGTCATAATTTCCCCATTATACACAAGTTTGTCTTTATATTTTCAGGTTCAGAATGGGATTTTATTTTGTTTAAAAATTGTACTTGAACAAATATTTCCATGCAGATTTAATATTGAATGATCTATTGTTCTTCTGGGGAGAACATACACATTACATAATTTAAAAAAAAAACAATCCAAAAAGACAAAGTATATGAGCTTAAAAAAAAGGATTTGATGTCTGCATGTGTTTCTGCAAGATTAAAGTAGTACCATAACCTGCTGAGGTGCTAAATGCTAGTTTGACTATTGCTTAAGTTTTAGTCTGCTACAGGCATATTTTATCACAAAGGTCAGACAATTCAGAGAAATATTGCCTCTCATGTTTCATAGACCACCATATAATGCAGTCATAATAGTCCCCTCAGTTCTTATAAGGTCTGCTGAAATAGCAACCGATCTGTAAAAAACTGACCAAACTGGAAAATTATCTGAGAAGCAGAAAAGTATTGATAAAGCAGATATATGTGATAGAGTGATGGGGGTTTGGGTATGATCAGATCTGTCACAACTATATAGTGGGTTGTAGAACCGACTACTGGAAACGAATTGTCAAGAGAAATACTCTGGAGTTCCTGTAGTATACTTGACAGTTTTGTTCTGGTGAACAACAAAAGAACAGAAAGTAACAATAAAACATTGATTTGTCTTTATTCAGCTTTAACAAATGCGTTCATAAGCCTGAGTGATATCTGACCCTGAAGCTACAACAGTGGATTTTGGAGACTGAAACAGAGAATTGCAGTCAGATTAAAAAAAAAAAAAAAAAAATCCAGTTTAGCATTCTCCCTCAATGACAACAATAGTTGTCATTAAAGAGCTATTTCATAGTGAAATTCAATAAATTCAACAAATGACAAATAAATCTCAAATATCTATGATAATGAGTTTAATAAATTTAAAATAACTATTTTAGCTTTAAAATATTAATAATGTGCATTAATGCAGCCCAAATTTGAAAAGAAATTTAATCAAGATTGCTAAATTTTGCCTTATTTCACTCCAGTAATTAAAACTATCAGTATTTAACTTATTTTTCCTAGATTTTTTCTCTGAATTGATGCATTACCTAATGTCTATTGGAGACATTTGCAAGCCTAAGCAGTTTCTCCTAATGATGTTCTGAGTCTAAGGTCTTTTTTTCAAAGCCTAATATTGTCAGAAACCAGCTCTACCCTTTCAGGCAGATTGGTCTCATCATAATATAAAGTGGTTTTAGTGGTTTTGGTGTTTTGGGCCTTTAAAAACGTATTTTGGATTTTCTTTACTACAAATTCATATAGATGTCACTATGAGCCTTGATGATTAATGATTCTCTCTTCTCCTTTGAAGAAGTCCTTGTGGGAATATATCAATAGTAAATCAATAATAATCCATATGATCCTTTAGAGCATCCTGCCTTTGAAGTGTACTTTTTCCTTCAAATTAGCCAAGATTTATAAGGACATAAAATTTCATTTGCATTTTATACACTACAATACATATTTGAATCATATAATGCAGTTAGCTGAAGTCTGTATTTAAACTGGTCTCTGTGTTCCATCTAGGCTCTTTGTTCTTCAAAATTCACACCATCCTCTCTAAAAGGACAGTGCCATGACTGTGTCATGAAATCAACGGTTTAATTATTTGCAGGAAAAAAGAGAAAGGAAAAGGAGAAGCAAATTTCTGGCCTTGATCATAAAAGGAGTAGAACCAGAGTCATAAAAGCCATCTTCTTTGGAAAAACAAAACCAAAAATAAACCCCAATGATTGTACTTAAAATATTTACCAACTTTTTTTTGTTTGTTTTTTTTTATTCCTGCATCTGTAACCTGTATTGATGGCACGCTAGTTCTGCAAAGTGCATGGGTACTTAAACAGTTTTATCAAAATCTTGCAGTTCTCAGTGACCACCTACCCATTGCCCTCCATGATTTTTGAACCAGCTTTCCTATATTTCCACACAAGTATACCATGAATATCTATGTAACACTTTCTTCTGTTCTCTCCCTCCTGTGCACGTGTTACTAACATATACTGGATGAAATTCATTGACCCAAACGTTTATTTATACACTCAGCTCATCAAATGAGAAGCACCTAAATATGTCATAAATAAAATATAACAAACAATCTTTTTCTCAATTATAGAATGATTTTAGGATGATAAGCTCAGGTATAGTATTTAAAAAAAACCCCAACAATCAACAAAAAACCTCCAAAAATCCAAATGGCATCCAAACATTATCATCTCTCTTTCTTTTAATCAATGATAAGTTATCAATAATATTCTTCAGTACTTTCAGAAACATTTTTTACTTATAATGAAAATAAATAAACAAAAGTAATAAATCATGACTGATGTCATTTGAAACCCTAGTTCTGCCTAGGAACATAATCAGTACAGGGTGAATTCATCAAGTAGAAATCCATCTTATCTAACTTCAGATACTCATGATTTATATTTAGACTAAGGTAAATGGTTTCCTTCTGCTAGAGGAACGAGACAGGAGCTAAAAAGGAATGCATCTGGTTTTTAGAGTTCTAACAGAAAAGGATAAAATGCCCCCTGAAGTTGTTTTCCCTTATCTTCAGAGTGATTCTGTTTGATTAATTAAATGTAATTTCTAAGGGATTCAAGTTAAACAAATTGCTCCTTTTCCAGGACACTTATGTTATATTTTCGTATCACTTCTATCATTCAGAGTGGACCTCTATATCATCTTATTTACAGTGTCATGGGAATAAAAAATGGTGTCATTAAAGAAAAATAAAGTTAAATATGTTCAGTGTTCAAATTCCTTACGATAGACTTAAACATAAAAAAAAAGTATTTAATAGCAAGATCACTATCACTAAAACTGTAAAATGAATGCTTTGCTTTCAAATCTGTAGTTTACCATGCATTTTGAACAGCAAAATACATGAAAAGATAAATTCCAAGGAATGTAAATAGAGCTAAACCAAGTGGAACATCTCCACAGTCATCTGTGAAGATCAGAGTTACTTTTAAGGTATATACATCACATTGTTCTTCTGTATTGTTATCTACAGTTATTTAAAGTAATATGAAATTGCTTGGTTTATAGTATCATGTGCAAATACAAACAAAGGTGCTATGCGTTGATACAGGTAACTAATGTTTTGCTAATTTTCCTCTACTGTTGCCATAAAAAAAAATTAAAAAAAAAGCTGAAATGGAAAACTAGGAAATTGTTTCAAAAATTTTGAAAGGTATTACTTGAAAAAAAAAAATTACAGTGCTACAACAAGATTTCTATTAAGTGACTGCATTATATATCACTCCATTTGTATAAGATATGATTCAGCTAAAGACAGAGGTGCTACACAGTATCTGTTTCCTATGCAAAGAATTGCAGTATTTATTAGTATGAAGGTAAAAGGTAGTTGAAACAGCTTGTAAGACAAAAGTTGCTGTTATATTTGCTGTCACATAGAATGGTAGAATCATAGAATAGTAGGGTTGGAAGGGACCTTTAGAGATCATCTAGTCCAACCATCCTGCATAAGCAGGTCAATCTAGATCAGGATGCATAGGAACATGTCCAGGTGGGTCTTGAAGACCTCCAAGGAAGAAGATTCCACAACCCCTCTGGGCAGCCTGTTCCAATGACATATTATTTTTGTGAGTATATATGTGTGGATTTGAATGGATGCATGCTGAGAATTTTTTAGACATCTTCATAAAATGATGGAAGTCAAAAGAATGAACACTTTTATGGAAAGCTGTTATTTATTCTACTAAAATGGACATAACCACAAAATATGTTCATAACAAATTCTTTGACTAAAAGCCTAATCTCCAGATTTAAAATATTTCCATTAGATTTGTGCAGTGTTTTTTTTGGTAACAGGAGAGGCTACAATGGTGGCCCTTATTGGAAGCTGTCTGAAGCTCTTCCAGCTTCAAGTCAAATATCTAGCGAAGGCTGAACTAATGAGATATCTCTGTGATAACTTTAAGAAGGCAAAACCTGCAGTGGAAAGAGGAAATGAGATAGGAGAGGAACAATCCTCAGGTAGTGCAGAACAGGTAATGTGATAATAACTTATAATCCTCATACTGTCTATGTATTAAATCCTTTGCAACTGAAAGATACAGCATTTATATAGTTGTTTGCAAGTAGGTTAAGAATTGAATTGTATAATCCACCCAATTAAAAATAACAGTAATTGACAGGGGAGTCTTATAAATGGTGAAATGTGAAAGTGTTAGCAAGATCTAATATTTGCATTGATTTTTAGTATTATGTGCATAATTCTGTAAACTGAAATCTTATGTTTGACTAAACTAAGGGAATATGTTTCTGTTTCATTACTCTAGCTCAGAGCTAATATTTTCTCCAAAATGTATAAACAATCTAAAGGTATCATTTCCTTCCTGTTTCTTGATGGATATTCTTTTCAATAGGATTTAGAAAATAAAATTTACCCTGGATCTTGTAAGGTTTCCACTGAGCAACTATCAGCAATGCCTGAACCCAAAGTTTCTGCTGCTATTAGTGTAAAATTACCGTTGCATGGAGAACTAGCTACACAACAATTCTTTCTGTAAATCAGAAAAAAATTCTTATGATATTAGATACGTATTAACATAAAAAGCTCTTGATAATTAAGGCAATTCAACATGACTTCCGAGGATCTAAATTTGTTTTCTTTCTCACGGACTACAGTCTTTTCTAAACATTTGGTAATTTTTTTCATTTTTCAGGCCTTGAAGAAGAAGAGGAGAAATAAGTTCTTAATGATTCTGTATAAGCTTATCTATAATAATACCTTGGTACTGTTTCAGTAAAGTAATGGAACTTTATTCCTTTCTTTTCAATAGACCTGTGTTCCCATGAAAAGAGCATAAAGAAGATTAATGTAAACAAGCAATTTATATCAAAAGAAACCCTCAAAACACAGCAGGAGTAAAAGAGAAGATAAGGGAGGGGGAAGAAAGATTAGTAGTACAGATATTTTTTTTCAAGTCTGATAAATTCCTTAAGCTTCAGTGTAATGCAATAGTGTAATGTAATCACAGAATCACAGAATCTTAAGGGTTGGAAGGGACCTCAAAAGATCATCTAGTCCAACTCCCTTACCAGAGCAGGACCACCTAGAGTAGGTCACACAGGAACTTGTCCAGATGGGTTTTGAATGTCTCCAGAAAAGGAGACTCTACAATCCATCTGAGCAGCCCCTTCCAATGCCTATGGTTGTGATAATTTTGCAATGTAAAGATACGTTGAATAACAGAGAGGTAACAGCTAGTTATTTTGTTTAGAACAAACTATCTATAACCCTGAAATTAAAAATAGATCATACAGGCTTGGGATATCATCAGGGACCTTAAAAGTCAGGAACATCATGATATCAGAAACACTAGGACCATAGCTGTCAATTACAGTCATGAAACAGATACAAACTTAGAGACAGTTTGGATGATAACAGGCTGAACAAGATGGGGATCAATGAAGATCTGGAGGTGCAATTACTGCTGCTGCTTCATAAACTTATTTTAATATTGCTGCTTTGGAGATGCTAACACAGAAAACAGGAAAGGATGTTGATAATACACTAAACATTAAAGTTCGGTTTCAGTTTATGCCTACATAGGGACAATGGTACTTATATTATCTGTGAATACTTAATGTATATCTGCCTATACTGATGGGTGTGTTTGTGTCTGTGTATATGTGTGCATATGCATGTGTCTGAAAAGCACATTGAAACTAACTTTGTGTGTGTTAACCAATAAACCTTGGCTAATGGTATGGATAGGACTGGGATTTCTCTTCCTCTTCTCCCTTTCCCAGAATCGTTTTGAATTTTGACAATTTACTCTTTAACTTGGACATAAGATGTTGTAAACAAAATTATCTGTAGCAGTGGCATATCATCCAAACTTTTTAAAAATCTCATTTTCTACGATTTTTCTTGATATAGTATATATAGAAATGACAACTACTGCTAGAATAATATAGTTTAACCTTACATGGATTTTTTGTTTATTTTTCTAAGTCAAAGTCAAGAAAAGTATTTACAAATGCTTCTTATTTCCTTGGCCTACAGTGGGCAGATGGTAGAGGCCATGCATACATGATCAACAGAAATCACAAGAACAGAAGAGAAACCCATGATGCTGGGAGAATGGAACCCAAGGGGACACTAAACACAAGCCTGGAATTAGAAGAGTGATGTTTTCATAACAGCAGCTTGTGCTTGCAATTTTTTTTCTTCTTGGCAACAGTATTAAAATATTAGCTATGAAAAAAATGCAAGAGGATTTTGCAACTCCAACACAAACATAGAGAAAGAGATTTTCTCTCACTAAATTCATACTTAAAAGTGATCATTTACCTACTGTACTTTATTCCTTTTCCATTACTTTATCTCCAGAGTATAGCTCTATGACTGGGAAAAATAAAAGAATAAATAATAGTACTTTAATAATAATAATAATAATAATAATACATTTTTTAAAGAAAATACACAAAGGAGAGAAAATGTATTAACATTAGTCAGTAGGACAGGTTGTTGATATATCCCTTTCTCAGAGAAAAAAGACATTAGCTAGAGAGGTAAATAAATACTCTTGGTTCATTTTTTTCTTCTTTAACAATGTGTGTAAAAATATTTTGGTGGGGGTTTTGTCTCTGTTACATTATTTATTAACTGACAAAGAAAGAATGGTAAATAGAATGAGAGTCAGAGAGAGGCATTAAAAAACTCCAAGAAAACAATGTCTTTCTTTTGGGAGTCTAATTCTTGTTCCAGTGGAGATAACAGAGACCACTGACACTTCTGATGAGGAGGAAAGAAATGAGGAGGAAAGAAATGTTCAGGTTTGATTTAAGGATGCTTAAAGTCAAATGATACTTGTACTTTTTCAGTTACTGGTGTAGACACTGGAAAACTTTGTATGAAAAGTATTTTTAGCAAAAAAAATGTTGGGTTTCATATGAAGTAGCATTCAGACTAATATTAAGACTTTTTAATTTTCAGATCTTTCTTCAGTACATGTATCTGTTATGTCCAGGATATAGAAATTCTGATTCCACATTTCCACTAGTTCTCACAGTTACATCCAGATTCTTTTTTATTATCAGAGTCTCTTCTGTGTTCTAGCTCGTTAAAATGTTGTCTATTTTGTTCTTTTTAAATGTCTCTACATGAGACAGGCACATAGCTAAGTGATAGTTTTTCCTACTGAAAACAAAGGGTTCTATTCATATATTCCAAGTCATTTTCTGTCCTCACCTATAAAGTCCATTAGTGACTAATTTAGACATAAATTCACTTAAATGAGACGAGTCTCCCTCTGGTAGCTTTCAAAAGCACATTCTCTCTTTATTCCAATAACTTGGATACTTCCTTCAGACCTTTCTTTCTCCTCAGGGTGTCTAGACACAAGCAGGCATAATTTAGGTGTCCAAGTTTGACAAAGAAATGTCCATCTCTACCTGTCAATGAATAATACTAGTGAAACATCATCTCTCTGAGTTGTACAGCAAACAGTTTTTCTTCCAATAAGGTCCTTTAAATTATTATTTTTTAATCTTCTATTATGCAGACCCAATAGCTTGTAGGTTAGAGTACCAGATTAGACTATCTCAATTGCTGAAGTACTAGTCTGACTACATGTACTTGATCTAACGCCTTTGGGAATTTCCCACTTCGTGTAAGTAATAAAATGCTAACTAGACTGAGATTTATACTTTGGTTTTCTGCAGCTTAAAGCATATGTGTTTATCAGAGTTTCTTTAAAATAGGTAGCTTTCTATGAATAGTTTCAGCGTCAATAGATATCATTGGCATTGGTAATTCTAAAGAAGTGTAAAACTTTATGTAAAACATGGTTGTGCATTAGTCAACTAGTTCATCAAACCTCTCTTGTTTGGGAAACATATATATATATATAAATAATTCTGAAAATAATTGCCTAGCATGAAGACTCTTATTTTTAATTTACAGTGCTAATTCACTCTATTTATAGTACACTGATGAAACTTGGAGAGAAGCACAGTAATGACCAGCCTGGGCTCTGCAATTTGTTTTCTGTGAAATGCTTCATACAGAGTGTTCAGTGTCTGAAGGTAGCCAAAGGAAACCTCTGACATTATTACTGTTATCAACATCCATAAGGTAGCAATTTTTCACCATTAACAGAGGTAAAAAAACCCTAACCCCAAAATACCCTAAGCCATTACATGTACAAAGGTGCTGCTTTAACATTATTAACATTTAAAAAAAGACAAATCAAGTATCTGGGAAGAGAAATTAAACACATGTGAATTACATAAATTGTTGGAGACTGGAAAACAATTAAGACAATGAGGAAGTAGCCAATGACAACTATATGACTTTAAATATGTGAGAAAATATTTTTGACTGATATTGACCTACATGCATAGTGAAGACAGTATTTGTTTAGCAATTTTTTCACATAATGTGTTGTGGAATAGTAGCCACAGATAAAATATTATTAAATCACAATTCCATGATATAAAATGATAAGAACTAAAGCAGAAGTAAAAAGGTTATGTTTTTTTTTTTACTGAATTTTATGAAAGAGTTATAAACCAAAAAACTTTCACAGACTCACCATCCTGAAGCTGGGGCTACAAGCAAACCATATTTGTTCATTTCTTCAAATGTTTGGAGAGACAAAGCACATGTAAAATCTGCTTCAGAAATATCTGTGGGAAGTGAGTATGTTGCATTTTCACAGAGTTGTCATAAAATCATTATTTCAAGACAATATATTAATTTGACGTAAATTAACATTTTGAATGGTGCAGAGAAAACTCAGTAATTTAACGAGAGGCCTCAGTGACATGTAATACATGATGCAAATATGTCTGAAGCAAGCATATTTCCTAAAGGACAATTGTAAAGTCATTTACTGGAAAGTGATTTGAGGCTAATCTTTCATTGAGTCAGGTATTTACAAAATAGTGTGAGTGAACAAACATATATTAAAAAAAATATGTTTTTCATTTGAAAAGCTGATTACTTGACTCTGTCTTACTATCTGTAAATAGTGAGAGTAGTACCTCATTTTTCTTAACATTAGATTTCATTGCCTCTTTTGGTTATAAGCTTTTGAGACTGAAAGCAATTTTCTATTAGCATAGTATCTATAACAAGTATCTAATGTTGACAATGACCCTGGGGTTTACTGTAAATCAGTACACTTTTTAGGTGAGAGGAAATGTGTATAGAGCAATTTTAAGTGCAGCTGAAGAAAAAAAGATGTAAATCGAAATATTTCCAAAAACAAATGACCAAGTCAGAGAGATATATGTATTTTTGTTCCTTGATCTTACATACATGATGTAGATTGTACTGAAGAGTCTGTGGTCAAGAAAGTTCTTTGCTCCAGAAGCTTACATTTCTTTTACTTCAACAAAAGTAGTCTGATTCATCTTGATAATGTTTGAAACATTCAGATAATTTACAATAATGATAACTGTCATCACTGTGAGAAGTACCCTGATTACAGCAGTGCTAACAAAAATCAATGTCTTCCTGGAAAAAAAAAAAAAAAAAAAAGAGATCCTACTTATACTTTCAAATTCTCATTCTTTAAGAGAATTTTGAAAAACCAGCAAAAAGAACCTATCTGAACTGTCAAAATTAATAAAAAGAATGTTTCTGTTCTGTTACGGTTGTTTTAGGACACTCACTGAAGAACATCAAGATCTACTGGAAAGTTTTTCGTGTCACTGACAGTAATGCTACTTGAATGGATAACAAAATAGAGAAATATTTAGATTCAGTTTCAGAACTTTTTCTAACTATAGTGACATATAAACTATTTCAACCCAGGCCAAAGTCTTCAACAAAGTATTAAAGGAACAGATCTAAAAATAAAAATGTTCTTTTTTTGTGTCCTTCAAATACATAAAATAAAAAGAAAAAAAGAAGGATATGATCTTAGAAACAGTGAGTGATACTCAAAATCTAAAAGTATCCCTTTACAATATAGCGTTTATGCATGAACCAGGACCTCAAAATAATTGCCAAGATCTGAATGTGTAGAACCATCTGAAACAACCTGTGCTATCCAAAACATCCAGGGATGTCTTGTTTTGTCCCAAGATATCAGAATAATAGCTAGATGGATTGTTCTACTGAGTCACCAATATTAAAAAAAAAAAAAAAAAAAGCATTCTGGCAATTGAATTAAGTTTCTAGTCAACACAGCAAACAAAGTGTAGAAAGACTGTCATCTATCAAAATAGAAATGTCTAATCTAGGGTGAACTGAAGAGTTGTTCTGACTCATGAATGTGCTGAATGGATCTCCTTGACTTTGTGAGAACTTAGGCTTTTCTGCAAACACCTACGTGCAGACACAGACTCAAATACCTTAGGTTGGAGCTGAATAGTACTTTTTGTATCAATATTGAAAAGAAACAGGAGAACAGCCTGTGAGAGGGGAAATTTGGATGGAATGATGTGGAACAAATTGATGAACAGAAAGTTTGTGTCCAACTCCTGAATTTGACAAGAGGAGAACTAAAACACATTTTTCTAAAAGCCTACTACAGTTTTACTGGATTTTGTTTCTCTTAAAGAATTTGAACTGTGGTTTTAGTCATATCTTTGAGAATAGTTCTTAAAGAGATTCTATGACAGTAAATCTAATTATTTTCTGCATTGCAAAATCTGAGAAATTCTTGCTACATTTCACTTTGTTTTCTCATCTCCCCATTTCTACAAATGCATTGACATTTGCTGATACTGTAACTATGTGAGTCAAATTGTAAGTCAGTTTGCTGAAATGGTCTCTTTTATGAAATAAGAAAAAAAAAATTCCATTTCAAGAGGAGAAAATGAATATGAGACTATATTATCACTCACATTGTTCTGATAGTTGTTCTTTCTTCTATTATCTCTGTGGTACAATGGTAACAGACAGTACAAATTCCCACAATATAGTTAAGTAGGCAGCAAATAACAGAAAATATGTTTATCCAAAACTGTAGACATTATTAATGAATTTTCTGAAGTAAAGAGAAAGCACGTAAGCAGCTCCATTTATTTTTTGTGGCTAATCTGAATCCAACCTAAATGTGTTTAACACTAAGCAATTGTTTCAATGGATTTTATTACAATTAAAAACATTGCTTGGATAGAGTTAATGATCTAAACAGCTCAGACACTGATCTGAGGAAGAGCTTAAAACACGAACATGTCTGTAATACAGATTAGTAAGAAATGAGAAACTATTAAAAAAGATACAGGCTCAGTGGTAAGAAAAATGAAAGAAGCAACAATGTTGAAAGTGCAGATGTAATGGGAGGAGACAGAAAGAGTAATAAAGCAGCATCAGTGAAACTGAGATAAAGATGTTTTGGGAAAAGAGATATAGGAGCAGTGAACCACACATCACTGGTCAGGGAAGTCCCTAATGGCTGCAGGCTGGCATGCTTCTATCAAAGTATGACTCTTCCTGTGCTATTCAGTAGAGAATATTGGTTTCTCCAGCTATCCACTTGGCAAATCCTGCTTGCATACACTTTGCGTGCCTCATCTGTATTAGTACACACATGACCTCTAATAAACTGTTGGAGAAAAAAAAAACAACAAACCAATCCTGATCTCCTTCATTTACATTCTTATGTTGTTGGATGGAACTGTTTTGGCACAGCCAATGCTTCTGTTGGTGACTGAGGCACAAGCAGATGCAGAAGATATCATATCCATCCAGTAAGAAAAGCTGCTCAAAAATGTCTCTAGGCTCAACTACGTTGTTGTCATTGCAGTGAGAAGCTCTTTTTCATATGTGAGAAAGGGAAATCATATAAAGAATCTGTGAATGGCAATACATTCTTGGTCTCTTTTTTTTAATTATTATTATTTATTTCTTGAGTTAGTTTATATATATTTCAGAGCACAATGTTCTTTTTTAAAGAAGGAAATAGAGAAAGGACACAAAACATATAGTGTGGTACTACATAGACTCAAAATACAGTCTTGTGGGTACTTGAGAATTGTGAGAATTGATCCAAGACTGACTGATGAACTTCAGCCCTCACCAGTCACTGACTTTTATAATAGTTGGATCAGACAAAGATTTTCTACTTTACATGCATGCTAAGTGTCTATATATCTCTTTCTTTTGATTTATGAAATGAAGGCTTACATAGGGATAATTTAGTAGAAGTTTTTAAAATAAAAGGTGGCTGAATATACTGAAGAATTTATTAACTGGGTTTGATTCGCTGTGTGTTTTTATCAGCAAGATCTACTGACTGACCTGAAAAATTTGTTCTGACATAATATGGCACAAAACATTTTTCCTGGAATACACCTTCTAAGATTTGCTTTCAAAGCTTCCTGCAGTCTGACATATAAGCTCACATTATTTAAAAGGCCCAAAGCACTAGAAGCTGATCAATCCTCATGTAAATAAATTACTTTGTTTAATCTTTTTCTTTTAATCATAATAGAACATAATTACTGTTAATACATTGTTAAAAGCACTGTAGAAAATAAATGCTGTGCTATTTTTGTACTGCTTCTTGTCAGTAGAAGGTCCATTATGAATTTTTCTCTCCAATAATTTTTGGTCATTACCATCTGTGGCACGGAACAAAATAAACAAAATGCCATGTTAATATAGACAGCAAAGCAAACAGTAGGCATTAGTAGACATTATCTGAAAGAAAAGGCCTTTGGAACAGCAGAGGGGCAAAAGTGTTTGATTTCCTTTCTGTAACTCAAATTTCTAATCCAGAGACAAGATTTAATTAGTTCTTATATTAGCACAAGAAGGAAGAAAAATTAGTCAAGGAAGTTCCTTTTGAGCCTGAATGTGTTAGGTTCAATCTTACAAAAAATTTCTGTGAACTTCTTATTGATCTTTCTCTATCCTGTGAGTAGGTGAGGACACAAGGATGCATGACTGTCACTCATCTATCTCTCGACAAGAATACTACTTTGAGGCAATTCTCTGTGCTTTAGTTATCATTAACAAAAGCTAAGTCATGGAAAATTTGCACCAAGTGTACTGCAGACCTCCACAGAGCTCCTTACAAAGCAGTGGATTTGTAACTCAAAAATGTGCTTCATAAATAATAAGCACAAACTTTATCATAGAGATGCCTGCTTGAAGGCAAAAGACAGAGATATCTTTGAGTTTCCCATCTGACATTTAAATCTGTATTTGCTTTAGCATTCAAAATCCTTCCACTCCTACTGTAATTATACAGCCACCTCTGCAGTGCTTAGTCATCATCAGAAGATGTGAGTGGAAGATCTGTAAGGGTAGTTTTCTCTAGCCTTAACACTCCAAATACACAGATTTCTAACTAGTTTTCTGATTCTGCTTTTTCCAAATGAATATGCCAGCTCTTAGCACTTTTCATTTCCAACATTCTCTCATGTTTTTGTTGTAATGCTTTCACCTTTTGCAATCAGTTTCAAGCAATACAGTCAGAGTATCAAAAAGAATAAGAAAACTTTCAGAGTTGACAATAATGCATTTTCTGTGACAGGCTTTCATGTCTTCTGTATTCACACCTATGTCTAATAAACACATATAAATGATGACTATCAAAAATCTTATTCTTTTTTTCTACTCATCATATTCTTTTTGGCAGTCTAAAATGGTATATGTACATTCACATTATCTCTCAACTAAAGAAATTACATTGGGAAAAACAAAAACATAGAAGTGCAAAATCTTACTCTCTTTGAAGAGAAAATTTTTAAAAAGTAATAGAGCACATAACTGTTAAATCAACATTATGAAACAATGAAGACTACAGCAAATTTTGTTAAAATATAAAGGAATTACCACAACATGTGCAGATGAATAAATGTTAATGAAATAATGATAATATTAAGTTTGCTGATGTTAGATGCTGAAACAAGTAAAAAAATTCTGCAGTTAGAATCAATGGTCAGTACAAAAGTCCTACTTTTTGTATTTCTTGAGAGGATTTATGTATTTTAATTTGTGAGAATACACTATCTGCTTTCACTAAATATGGTTATTGGCTATTTACCTTACAAATTTTCTCAGTATACCTCTCACCTGTACCGCAAAATTCACTCTTAAAATAAAAATATAGCACTGCTTTCTTTTCCAGAAAGAAAAAGTGAGACATTTTCTCTAATGTTTTTCTCCTTGGAAGCACTTACTATTAGATGTACAGTGTTTTTCTATGAACTGGGCCACACATCAGCATGCCTATGCACTCAGAAACATATGATCTCTTTTAGCTTGTGTGGGTATTTCTCACAGGAACAACCAATAATCCCAAATCAGACTGATAGAGAACTCTGAAAAACATTATTGAAGATTTGTTGAAGATTGTCCTCTGAGGACTTTGTTTTCCATTTTTGTGAGCTACTTGTGTTGGCGTGAATATGTCAGAAACCCTGCCAAGCAATAATCAAGAACAGATCGACTATAAAAGCATTTCTAGAACTCGCTTACTCCTTACTCTTCTCAATTTTGTAGGATAAGGTGTACCTTTAAGGGATTTATAGTGTAGAAAACAGGCTGAAGGAAATTGATAAACCAACAGTAAAAAAACACAAACTCCTTCCATTCTATGGTGAGAATGAAGCCTCTTTATAAAATATAACTATATCTTTTTTATAATTGTCTCCTTTGACAAAGTGTAAACATATATAGATGGTCCCTGATCTCCATTTGCTGCTTAAACTTGTATTTCTAGTATCATTTAAGATGTTTAGCTAGTCCCTCTGCTTTCTCCTCTGCCTCTTCAAAAAAACCTGTTTCTGAATCCTACTTGCAGACTGTAATGTGTGACAGAAAGCACAAGATGCCTACATTAAGACAATTGAACCAAGCTTCTATGTTCCTTATAGTTGCATGACAAGATGTAGGAAACCCTGAGTGCCCTTTTCTCTTTTGTTAGTTAAAAAAAAAAAAAAAAAAAAAACTAAGAATGACCATTTAATACACAGTCTTCCTTGCTGGAGATGATAAATTCAGGTCATATGAATCTCTTTCCAGGACTTTTGCCAAATTCTAAAAGGATATAAACCAATGAATAAATAGTAAATAAAGAATGTATTTCAAGAGCTACAAATATTTTTTTCAGAAAAAGTTTAGATTCTTTTATAGAAAAAAAAACTTTTCCTGTTACTTATAAAATATTAGTAAATTGAAATTAATATGAAACAGAAATACGAATGAAGTCACAAATATGTATTTATCCTTTATTCAAAAATTTCAATCAGATATAGCCTTAAGGTAGTACAATTTACAATGATGTAAGTTTAAAAGTGCATTTTGGTGGACTCCAGCTAACACAGCAAATCTCTTGTTTTTTCTTCACAGATAAGTTTATGAAATATTTTTTTTACATGCACGTATATATAAGTGATGTGTCATAAATATAAGTACAGCAGAAAAGCATTTGAATACACTGCATCTTAACAGGGGTCACTTTAAAACTTTCCAGAAAAAAAAGAGTAGTTCTTCAATTTTGATACGAGAAAAGTGGTGGCTACTGCAGTAAGGAATTTAGGAACATTATGAAGGAAAATTTTTGTGTCATAGTCTATTTATAATTTATATTCACAGATGGCAATATATGTGCTATGACAAGAAGAAATAATCATTCTGTCATATTCACTAAACCTATTCTTACAGATGTGATGTTCACAATACATTTTTTAAGCATTGTAAGAACACAAAGCCATACTGTTTTTCACTACTTACTCTTGAAAAGAAATTTTCCGTCTGGTTTGCATTACAGATTCATCTTGCATTAAGAACTGAACTTTTATGCCTCTTGTTGTTATACCAGTGTTTTATTATTCAAAGAAATTCTTGGTTTTCAGTCTTACAAATACTGCTCTCAGAGTGCCCCACCAGGGGCTGTCATCACCAACAGAAGAGAGACCTCTCCCTCAGAGTAGTGACCTCTGTACTTGTACCTACTGCACTTAGAACATGTTCTTCACTATTACTTGCAAGACATACATTCAAAAAATGTGGATTTTTCTTCCATAGTTTTGCTTTCATATGTAGGTAGCAACTTTTTGAAAGCTTCTAAATCTATTGCTTTCTGGAGCTATGATATATCTCCATCTTTTCTCTTTCTGAGAGTTGTAAAAAATGCCATTTTTTCATTGTTTTTCTGAAATCTTGTCATTTATCAGTATAACTCGACTATTTTCCATCATACTAAAATTATGTAATATTATCTTAAAAATTTTACAATCTATTTGGTATACATTAGTGCCCTATTTAGTGAGGCAAATAGCTGATAAAAACTGAAGCAGCTATAGTGTATAGCTATAATTTGCTACAAAAATCAAATAATTAGCAAAACACTAAGCTTTATTTTACAGTACTTGGATAATTTGACATTCATTGATTTTAGAAACATTTCTTAATGTAAATTGCAGGTATTTGGAAAGATCGATCCATTTGGCAAATATTTGTGTTTTCTACAAGTGATTACACAGCTTCATAAAAAATAAATAAGTAACTTTTCAAAAAGTTCAGGCAATAACCAATCATCAGGCAATCTTCTATGGAATCATGAAATGGTGGCCTCACAGATTACAGAACTCAAGAAATATTCCTAGTTATTACGATGATACAAGATAGATGTAACATGAGAAGTTTTATATTTTAGCTACTTTATAGAAATACTCAGAAGCTATTCTAAATCTAAATAGTATTTTAAATCTAAATGGCTAATATCTAAATCGTCAAAAAAGGAAAGAAACTGTAAGATGCAAGCAGAAAGACTACTGCAGAAGTCTACGTACATAGACTTGCCTGTCCTTGACCAAGGTACCATTCACAGATCCCGACATTGCAAACATGGATATTCACCTTAAGATAAAATCTTTCCTGTTCATGTTTCTATTTACTGCTGTATTATATGTTCACCCAGTATACTGCTGCTGTCTAATACTGAATCATATCATTGTGCATTATGCTAATACACTTGCCTTGTCCATCCGTATGTAGAGGTTATAAGACATGTAGAAACATACTGATAGAACACTGTGCCCTTATGTACTGAAAAGTGCATACTGGAAAAGAGTAATCTTAGTGCTTTCATGACTTTATATTGTTTTGTAATTAATTCACTAATTTTTAAAACCTTTTTAATTTTTTTTTTAGCTTTTATTTAGCTTCAGTTCTCCACAGCTAGTGCCATTGGATCTGCAATTTTTGACTTCTCAAAATTTCTGATGAGCAGGTCAAGGGAGATTCTACTTCCCCTCTATTCTACCCTGGTGAAGCCTCATCTGGAATACTGTGTCCGGTTCTGGGCTCCTCAGTTCAAGAGGGACAGAAAACTTCTGGAGAGAGTCCAGATGTGCAGGGCCACCAAGATGATCAGGGGAATGGAACATATTTCATATAAAGAAAGGCTGCAGGAACTGGGGCTGTTTAGTCTCTAGAAGAGGAGATTGACCAAGGATTATTATTAATATTTACAAATATCTAAATGATAGGTGTCAGGAAGTTGGGACATCCCTTTTTTCTATAGTAGCTAGCAACAGGACAAGGGGTAATGGGATGAACACAAAAAGTTCCATTTAAATAGAAGAAAAGACTATTTTACTCTGAGGGTGACAGAGCAGTGGAACAGGCTGCGCAGAGGGATTGATGAGTCTCGTGCCTTGGAGGTCTTCAAGACTCCCTTGGACATGTTCCTATGTGACCTGATCTAGGTGAACCTGCTTCTGCAGGGGGGTTGGACTAAATGATCTCTAAAGGTCCCTTCCAACCCCTACCATTCTATGATTTTATGATTTGTGACAGTAAAAAAACCTGAACTGGTAAATACTATATGTTTGGCCTTCAGTACCTTTGATTTTCCTTATTTATAAATAGTTCTGCTGCTGATTTCATTCTTTTATTAAATTCTTGAAGATGGGTTATATAAATTTCCTTTCAGTCAGGTTATTTCATTGTATAGAAATTCCTGTCTGAGTTTCTATTTGATTTTCTAATCTCAGTAATTTTCTTTCAAGAACAAAATCATATTTTTGCCCTGTTTAAATCATGGTAATCTTTATATTAAGATAATAAGTCATTTAATTCAGTTACTGTTTTGCAACTATTGGAATGGTACCAAAAAGGTCAGATTTATAGTCTATGTAATTTTTTGGCTTAAATTCTGCTATAACAGCTCCTACCTTTAAAAAGGAACAGAAAGAAATTAAGAAGATATCTAAGAATAAGAATAAGAATAGTTATAATTGTATTTCTTTATCAAGATTACAAAACAGAGAGCTGTCAATGGATCTGGATTAAAAAAAATGGTATCAAGAGTGGTTCATGGTTCAAATAACATGTTTAGGAGGAAAGAACAGATATACATTATTTCAACACCTGAGAATACATTTTAATGATAAGAATAATAAATTACTAGAATAGATTACCTGGAGAGATACTATGAGGTCTATGGAGACCAAATTTACAGACATCTTTCAGAATGTATCAAAAGTGACAATTTGACTCTGTCTCAAGGAAAAGGGGGCAATACACATCTTGACAGAAGAGTGAGGAACAAATTAGAAATTTTATTATGAAAGACCTGGAAGATCTGTGCTCCAGAGTCTAGAGTCACTCTTCAGACCAATCTAGGCTGTATGTCACAACTAAATATGCATCACCTTTTTCTACTCTTTTCTCCATCATCTACTATTTTTGTGAAGTTAGAAGGAATCCTACTAGTATTCTGGAAAGGATCTATAAAAAGCAGTGTGAGCATTCCAAAAAAGACATATATTCTGCTAATGATAACTTCAAAGTATCTGCTCCCAAGAAGATTCATGCAGAAAATATCTGATTAGTTCAATGGAAGACTTTTCTACCCTGAATTTCATCCAAAGCTATTATTATGTTCTTGTGTTTTTGCTTCTCAGAATAAGCATTGGATAAATATTTTTCTTTAAGATGTCTGCAGGTAGGATGGCAGTCACAGAAGTACTACACTGCCCAGTGAAAAAGTGAGTGTACAGTGTGACTTACTGAGCTGTGACAATGATCTTTAATGATGCAAACACACATGATACAACTTGTGTTGAGGTATTTCACCAAGGTTAGACTACCTGATTATGCATCCCCTGATTTGTGGTGGAGAGAACAGTTCTTCTCTCTGTATTTGTTGCATCACCAAAAGTTTTCAGAAAGCTTGATCTGAATATTCAAGGCTACAGGTCAAGCACTGGATGCATAAAATAGTAAGCATGAGATTACTGCAAGTACTGAAATATGCCAACAGCTTTAGATTTCCATGGAGGATTTGCATTTTTATTAGCATTCAGTGTGCCAAACTGCACAATGAGTTTGGCAAATATGCTGACTTTTGACAGACAGCCAGAACAGAAGGCACCTGATGTAATGCTCAAATATTTATTTGCATTTTTTATCTACTTGCTTATTTTATGGAAGATACTGATGTTATGTGTCCTATTGTAAAGGGATGAGAATCAAACAATACTTTTAATACAGCCAGAACCAATGTGGGACAGATGCTTTGTGCCTAGCAATATCTTTTGGTCTAAAGGTTAAAGAGAAGCTTTGCTTTCTATGTCTGGTATTTTCTATTAAGAAGACAAATAGCATTAGTCACCTTGGGCATAATTGCCTAAACTCAGTAAACACAATAAAACCAGACTAGTTCAAGACTGTCTAAACATGTAAATTATTAAAGTTATTATGTATTTGATCACTTTACATGCACAAAAATGTGTATTATAAGGAGATGAGTACTCATGTTCCCTCCTTTATGCTACAGAAAACGAAGCATAGGTAGATATACGCATGAACTCTGTTGAGGGGTGATAGTGATCTTTTACGTAAAGCTGAGTACTCAGATCACAACACTGTAAACAGAGAATCTTCCTGCATCGGTTTCTATCCTCACTTTCCTTTCAGAACATCTTGATAAAGCAAAGCCAAAACGCTCTTAGCTTGAACAAGGCTTCCTGTTTCTGAAGATCTGTAACTACTAAACTTCAATTTTCAAATGACTGATCAATTTAATCTCCTCCAATGAGTTATTATCTTCTGAGGACCTCTGTGCAGACAATATCCTCAAAGCCTGGAAGAGTCCAATATTTCTAACTGTTCCCTTACAACATCAGTTCTGCAGAGGACATTTCCCACAGACACAGTTACATATTTTACATCTTCAGTGGGAGAAGATTATTTCCTAAAGAAGGTAGGTGAGATTGTCTATGAAATTCTACATCTATCTACACCTCTCACACTCTGTCTCACTTCCACCGTCTTGTGTGAGTAGATAGTATTTCATTGTCTTCTGAGATTCTGTCTTTAAAGAATTCAAGCAGTAGTTGACAGTTAAGCAGATGATATTGTACTCTTCTTATTTTTCTTTAAAATGTATGTATCCAAGTATTTCACAGAAACAACAGAACTAGAATGTTAATTACTTTAGTTGTGAAACTTTGTATATTCCAGTATACCATGATAAACTTTTTAAATATACTTCCTGACAAGTGATATACGTTATCTCAGTTTGTCATTCTCAAAAAAAATTTATATATATACTCATAGAGTTTAATAATTACAGTCATATGTCCAGTCATACTGCTGGTTTCTGCTCACAGCTTTTCTAATTTGACTTTACTTTTATACTATTCTTCATCACTGAAATTCTTACTTCTTTCATCATTAGTCATAAATAAAAGCTATCTTTCCACCAGGATTGATGGAATTCTTGACATTTTTCCTTTTCATGGGTCAAAACTAAGACTGGGGCAGAACTTTGCATCGTGGTGTAGACAATTTACTTCGAAGAACAATAGAAATAAAAATAATTGGGGACCTGAAAGCTGTGAAATAGAAAAACATTTTATTGTAAAAAAAAAAATTGGATTCTAGATCTGTCTTTATGAGTTCATCTCAAGTTCACTTTGATAATGCTGTGCATAGGATCAAATTGAACAAGGAAAACAACAAAGAAAAAAAACCCACACAGACATATTGAGAGTCAAGAAAAGTAAATTGTAAAATAATAAAAAGTAGTAAGACTCAGAAAAGAGAGAGAAATAAAAAGAGTTTCACATTAATTTAGGGATTCAGTTTTGTGTTTTGCCATAAATTGCAGGTTTATCTGTATTTCTCTGAACCAGCTTCAGGACAAAAGCCATTGTTCTGTGAAGAGGATGATTATACTAACAGCCTAGAATATCCTGTTTGTGCTGGCATTCAACTCCAGTTCAAGCTTCTGTTCCCAAAAACTAGTGAACCTTTTGGGTCTTTCTGTTAACAACTTGCTCCTCATTGGGCTGGAAAATATTTGTTTCTCAAAGAAGACAATTGTGCGCTTTGCCAAACCACATGGTTACTGACAGTTACCATTTACTGACTTTTGGAAACCTGTCCAGGGATTAGATTTCTGCTACTTTGGAGACCTGCCAGCTAGTGCAGCAGATGGATCTCATAAGAAAAAAACTCTTCTTTTCCAAGCTGTATGGTGACTTTATAGGGTGATAAGACTAATCAATTTACTTGCACATGTCACAGATGGAGTGATGCACTTCACTTGTAAGAGAAAAGTTGCAATATGCTTGTAGAATCATAGAATCATAAAATCACAGAATCATTTTGTTTGGAAAAGACCTTTAAGATCATCCAGTCCAGCCACTAACCTAACACTGCCAAGCCCACCACTAAACCATGTCCTTCAGATAATTAATATAGAACAAACTTTGATAGTAATTCTGATCTGGATGAATTCCTGTGGGACCTACTCTAGGTGACCTGCCCTGACAGGGGGCTGGACTCGATGATCTTTTGTGGTCCCTTAGAGCCCTTAGGATTCTGTGATTCTGTGATAGTGAGATGACAAGGTGCCATGGAAAGGTTCACTTGATATTTACTGCGTAGAGGACAGAGTCATAAAAAATTGTAATGGAGACCCTCCCATTGAGTCCTGAGGTTCAGAAAAGACTCCCTTGCTTTCTAAACTTCTCAGAGAGGAGTCTAGGTGTAGCTGGATCCAGTCTCACACTTGTTCAATGGATTATGTAGAGAATGTTATATGTGCACAATTATTTAATATTATCACAGACTTAACACCAAAAGGAACCGTTATATCATCTAATCTGACCTCCTGCATAACAGAGGTTGTTTCATGCTGTTGTGTTTTTCTTTTGTGGTTATTATCTTAGATTTTTTTGTTATCTTCAATCCTATACAAAATCTTTGAGCAGGCTACTGTTTCTCACTGACATCATCAAAAAGTGTAAGTGTGGAAAGGCAGTCTTTTTTATTACTCTCATTTATCTGTAGAGGATTCAAAGATTCTGGTAATCTACATTACTCTATGACATCTAAAGGACAAAATCCTAATCAATAGAATCTACCCTTGGGTGTTAGTCATAAAGGACATATTGAAAAATAAGCAAAAAGAAATCCACAGTTTTAAAGTCAGGAAGAACAAAACGGCTAATCATTTTTTTTTCTTTCAGTCCACCCACACAACATCTAAAGACAGCTGAGAAATTCAGCTATAACATTAAATGCCTCTAAGCTTTTCAAATGAGTTCAGAAACAACTGTGCACAGTTAGGAAGTCTGTTTGGGGTTTTTTTTTGTTGTTGTTGCAATATGTCTGTCCTTTTAATGCTCCAATACCATTAGTCAAATATTCACTTCAATAAATTTCCTTGACTACATTCTTAGGGAGGAAAATATGATTTTTAAATTCTTCGTTATCCATTTTTGAGTTCCTTTTCACAGCACGCTAACTGATATTAAATGACTACACGTTTCACTCCTTCAGAGAGAGAAGTGTCAGTGCTCTTAGTATAAGGTTAGAAATACTTTAACATTTACATTTAACATACAGTTCTGTCAAATTAACACAGTATTGATGTATTATGAACCAAGAACAAATAAAACCAAATCAGACATTTCTAACTGTCAAAATATAACATATTGAAAACATTATCCTGAAAAACATTTATGGATTTTCTATAATTATATCAGTATCCATTTATACTATATGTGCATAAAGCAAAGTTCTTAAATATGTTAATATAATAAACACTATGAGAATATCTCTTTTGAAAACATGAAGCCTACACTTTTATTCTGACAACAGGAATGATGTCTATCATATGAAAAAGATACAATAGTCTTTTATGGTGTGGTAGGTTTTAGATATACTAAATATTCCTATAGTTAGACAGTAAATGTTGTTTTTCAATTATTTAATTCTTTTTTCCATTCTAGTCTGCATAAAAAAGGAATATAATTTTATTTTATGCTCCAATTACAAAAGCTTGGGAATTCTTAAAATGTGAATGATAAAATATGTCCAGAAGTTACTGCATTTTTCCTGTAATAATAGATCATTATTTTCATGTCTATACCTGAGCAGTCATCAAAACATATCATCACATATTGCCAAGCAAGTGTTTCAAGTCAGTGTTTCAATTTGACTGCAGTCTTCTTGTCTTCAAATGAAGGATTTTAAATCAAGGATTTCAAGACATCAGTTGTAGTGCTTTATTAAATGAGGACTTAAGAAACTGTGTTTTGACCTTTTCACTTCTGCTTTTCTAAATACATTCAGGAATTTAAGGGAAATCACACATGTAATAACCACAGCTTCTGGGAAGCAGGTTTTGGTTTCTAGGTAGTTTTACAACTTCGTATTTCATCTCTTAGTGCCTTGAGATAATTTGTCCTACTAAGCACTATGTATGAGACAGGAGCTATAATTTTAAATCTGCATCCCATATAGAAAGAATGATACTCACTTCACTCAGAACTTGCATCTGAGTCAGTCTTGCGGAGTCCCTTTATGTCAATAAAGAAAACAAATTTGATTTTGGGGGGGGTTTGTATAATGGAGCAAAAGTTGTACTTCTTTCGACCTGCATAGTCAAGTAACCATACTTCTGAGATAAGCAAATATATAGAGATTTCCAGGAGGTTTTCACGTGTTGAACAGAAACATATCCTCATAGACCCTTTGATATCTTCCAATATGTGTCACCTTTGATTAAAATAATAAGAAAATATGCATGCAAATTAGTCCTGTAATCTAGAAAGTGAGCTGATACAGACCAGACAGGACATATTATTATAAATGCGACTGAAATAAATTCTAAAGGATACAGATATAAAAAAACAAGGAAAAAAAAGTCAAGGTAGAACATAAGGAAATAGAACATCTGTTAATTTTTTTCACATATTTTTTTCTTTTATTTTTCCGTCCATTTTGGTAAACATAAAAAATTATTAAAGTGTTCTATAAATCATCAGAAAAGTCCTCTCTGAGAAATGACTTGATTGACTCAAGTCACTTTTTATTACATAATTGCTCATAAATATGTATGAACAACACTTCCACAACAGTTTCAGAAAAATACAGCTACAGCACTTATGTGAAAGGTTATGTTGAAGCAAGTGAAAAGTAAACCATCCAATTTCAAATAGAAGGGTCCTTAGCATTCCAGAGATTAAGGGATCTGTGACACTGCAGCAATCCACCTCTTGATTTCCCCCAGGGAATCGCTGTTTTTCAGGATACTGGCCACAGACATTGTTCTCACAGATGCAGGATTGCAATCTACTCAGCTATCCAGGGCAGCCTGCCCACCCTATAATCTGCACTAGACTACTTCAGAAGTAAGAGATCACTTTGGATGTAATGCAGGGTTCCTGTTCTTTATACTGTTACCAATACATAACAATCCAGCTATAAAGACTATACAAAGACAAACTATAGGAGATATAAACAGTATTAAGATAGCATGTGAGGCTAACAGTCCAGAAGCTGATAGCAGCTATCTGAAAAAGATGAAATAAAAACGGGAGATGTACATAAGGGGAGCTATGCACATGCTATGGACTAAGTTAGTAGTTGCATAGGTAGTCATTCCACTTTGATGAATTACAGATGTGTATTCATACACTACTGTTGCAATTCACTCAACAGCTTCTGTGTCACTTGACGGAAGAGAGTTTTATCCTTGACTATAGCTCTCACATGTTGAGGAAAGTCCTATTACATTCTACTTAGAATTACTTGTGGATTCTGCTGTTCTATGGCTTGAACAAGTATCTGAGTATTGTCTACCACCACTCTACTGGCATTCCCTTACTCCATATCTGGGCTATACTAAACTTACACTATAATCTTGCTAGGTAGGTACTGCACATATAGTGCCATTACCAGTATTTAATACTACTGTGGATTATTCTGGCACAGTTCATATGCACATGGTTACTAGATCACAATCCTCATAGTCACACAAATCCTTGAGCATGATGATGAGTGAATTGCACATCTATTACTGTGGCTGATATTTTTCATGCCCTTGATGCCTATTAAATGACTATACTATCTGCCCACTTTCCCACTGGTGATTTGTCTATTTCCTGATATATTTTATAGGGTAAAAGAATATATATAAAGTGTTAGACAACTGTGTAATTCAATATTGCTTCATTTACTCTGACTACCCATACCACCTAGTCTGCTCAGAATCTGACATTTCAAAATAAAGAGAATATTAATCATATAAGGGGTTACCCAGTTAATAGTTTAAATTACAAATGCAGAAGTGGATGGAGTTCTCGCTTGTTTTAATTCTCATTCTTTTTTCCTTCCTGGAAGTGATGTCTTCAATCTATTCTGTATAAGGTTGCTCACATTTTCTGCTTCTCTGTTTATTTTCAGTGCCTTGCTTGCATTGACCTCAAAGTTTTTATCTACACTAGGCAATTAAAGTGCTTTCAGCCATGCCCTCAAATCCTGAAGTGGAGCTACTGAGTTTATCTTAACTTTCAGCAAAAGCACATTATTTATTTATGGTTTTCTGTTGATTTTCTAGGGCAATAATTAATCATTTTTGTACCTCACAGCATATGAACATGAGTCAGCAGTGTGCCCGGTTGGCCAAGAAGTCCAATGTCATCTTGGCCTGTATCAGGAACCATGTTGTCAGCAGGAGGAGGGAGATGATCATTCCCCTGTGTTGCCACTGCTGGCAACATCACCAGACTGCCCACATGGAACACTCAGCCCACTCCCTCTGAGGGGACAAGATCACTGCATGTTCAGTATGGATGATGCTTTATTCCAACTAATTGTTTACACCATGCGCTTTTATCTGCTAACATGACCACCTCCTTCCACTCCACCCCATGCCCGCCTCTTCTGTACCCTCCACCTCTCGCATTACAACCCTAGATCTTCTGGACACCTACAACACTCCTGTACTTGTCTGTGGTGAGGCTGCACCTTGAATACTGTGTCCAGTTTTGGATCCCTCTCTACAAGAAGGACACGGAGGTACTGGAGAAGATCCAGAGGTGGGCTACCAAGCTAGTAAAGGATCTGGAGCACATCTCCTATGAGAAATGGCTGAGGGATCTGGGGCTGTTTAACCTGGAGAAAAGAAGGCTCAGCGGGTCAGTCTGTTGTCCCTAGCAACAAACAATAGAACTAGAGGAAATGGCCTCAAGTTGCACCAGGGGAGGTCCAGACTGGATATGAGGAGAAATTTCTTTACTGAAAGGGTTGTCAGGCATTGGAATAGCCTTCCCAGGGAGGTGGTGGAGCTACCATCCCTAGAGGTGTTCAAGAGAAGTTTGGGTGTGACACTTAAGGAAATGGTCTAGTGGTTGACAGGGCTGGGACAAAGGCTGGAACTGATGACCTTAAAGATCTCTTCCAGCTGAAGTGATTCTATGATATGATTCTATATGCTTGTGTAATGAATAGAATGACGTGTAGAACTCCTTTATAAAGATGCATAAAGATCCTTTATGGAGCTAGATATGTCAAAGTTACTACAATGTGTAGGATACTCTTGCTGGGAGTGCTGTAAAAACACAGGGGTTCCACAGCACAGGTAATGAATGCCTTTTTTTCCTCAGTCTTTATTAGCAAGACCAGCATTCAGAAATCTCAGTCTCAGTGACCAGTAGGAAATGCTGGAGTAACAAATACAGAATCTTGATGGAAGTGAATCGAGTTGGAGAATACTTAAGCAAACTGTATATACATATGTCCATGGACCTTAATGGCATGTACTCAATGCATGCTGAGGGAATTGACAGATGTTATTGTGAGGTCATTCTCAATAATCTTTGATCAATCATGACTACTGGGAGAAGTGTCTAAATCCACTCCTATCTTCAAGAAGTGCAAAACAGAGGACCCAGAGAACTACAGGTCTATCAGCTTCAACTCCATCTCTGGGAAGGTGGTAGAACTGCTAATTCCGGAAAACACTTCAAAGCACATTAAAAAAATAAAATCAACAGATATAGTCAGCACAGCTTCCTCAAAGCGAAGACATGCTTTACCAACTTGATCAACTTCTATGATTAAATGACTAGTCTGGTAGATGAAAAGAGAGCAGTGGATATTGTCTACCTGGACTTCAGTAATGTCTATGATGTATGGACTAGATGAGCAGACAGTGAGGTACAGTGAAAACGGGCTGAATGTCTGGGCCTGGAGAGTAGTGATCAGTATGAAAAGTCTAGTTGGAGGCCAATAAAAATTGCTGTACCTCACATGTCTATATTGGATCCAGTCCAGTTAATCACTTCATTAATGGTCTGGATGATGGGATAGAGTGTACCTTAGAATGATAGAATCATTTTGGATGGGAAAGACCTTTGGGATCATCAAGTCCAACCACTAACCTAAAACTGTCAAATCCACCACAAAACCATGTCCCTAAGGACCTCATCTACACATCTTTCAAATATCTCCAGGGATGGTGACTCTATCACCTCCTTAGGCAGCCTGTTCCAGTGTTTAACAAACATGAAGTGAAGAAAAAATAATATTCGATATCCAAACTAAACCTCCCCTGGTGCAATTTGAGATCTTTTCCTCTTGTCCTGTCACTTGTTACTTTGGAGAAGAGGCTGCCCCTCACTTTGCTACAACCTCCTCTTCTCTAGGCCTAGTTCCCTCAGCCAATACCCATCAGTCTTTTTCTCTAGGACCTTCACCAGCTTTGTTGTCCATCTCTGGAAAGGCTCCAGAACCTCAGTCTTTCTTGTAGTAAGGGGCTCAAAACTGAAATCAGTATTCAAAGTACAATCTTATTAGTGCCAAGTACAGGGGGTATAATTATTTCTCTGGTCCTGTTGGCCACACCATCTGTACCGCAAACTTAATGCCTTTGAGCTGACACCTAGAGTTTCTCCTTCAAATGACTGTTCAGAGACATCAGTAGTGAATGTGTGCCTTTGCAACATCTCCGCTTCCTCCAGCTGCTGGTTACTCTTGGTACTCACCACACTATTTCTGATACAAGTCCCTTCAGCAGCTTTGCAGAAGGCACCACACTGGGAGGAGCGGCATCTCTGACAGAGGATTATGCTGCCATACTGAAGGACCTCAAGATGCTTGAGAAATGAGACAAGAGGAACCTCGGAAAGTTCAATTAGGAGAAGTGCAAAGTTCTGCATGTGGGAAAGAATAAGCCCTAGCACCAATATTTGTTGTGGCCACCCAGCTGGAAATCAGCTTAGCAGAAAAGTATATGGAAGTTCTGGTGGACACAATGTTGAACACGCAGCAACAATATGCCCTTTCAGCAAAGTACTGGCAGCAGGTTCAAGTAGTGATCCTTCTCCTCTACTTGGCAGTGATAAGGACATATCTGGAGTCCTGTGTCTAGTTCCAGTCTCTTAGGTACAGGAATAACCTACACAAAGTCCAGTAAAGAATCACTAAAATAATAAAGTGACTGGAGTATGTCTCCTTTGAGGAAAGGCTGACAGAATAGGGACTATTTAGCTTAAAAAAGAGAAGGCTTGTGGGAGTCTTTTCAATGTACATAAATATTTGAGACATAGATGAAGAAGACAGAGTCAGGCTGACAAGACCAGAGGCAAAGGGTGCAAGTTGAAACATAAGGTGGTCTTTTTGAACATCAGAAAACATTTGTTGACCAAATACTGGCACAGATTTCCCAGAGAGATTATGGAGCCTCCATCATTAAAGATATTCAAAATCTTTCTGGACCTGGTTCTGGGCAACTGGCTCTAGGTGACTCTCCCTGAGCAGGGGGATTGGACCAGGTAATTCAGGTCCCTTCCTACTTCAACTGTTCTGTGATATTAAGATCTCTTTTGCATAATTACTCATTAAGAAATCTAAAGATAATTGCTTCCAAACTCAAACATTTTTGTAGAATCATTAGGTATTTTGAGATAATTAACAGTAATTTTTATGTGAATAACAACCCCTCCCCCCCTTCAATATACAAAAATTTATATAGAGCATCATGTAACACGTATTCTTCTTGATTTGACATTTCACTGAGTACTTCATCACTTGACATTATGTAATGCATCCTTAAGACAGCTTTCTGAAATCTCAGTTGTTTTCTCCATCATAAAATGTTCGTCAGTAGCTTTTATGCTTGCTTAATATTTTTATAATTCAGCATTGCATTCCTAATTACAAGTGATATCAAAGCAATCAAATCAAGTGTAGTAGAAGAGTGAACTATCCAATATATCCTGTTTACTGATAGATTACATAATTTTCAAACAACGAATGTGACAAATATTATACTATGAAACTGTCATATACATTTTCTAAGTAAGAAAATATTTAGATTGTATTCAACTTTATATTGATGTATAAAGAAAATGCAATGTACAAATACATTATATCTTAAGACTGTTTTTTGACCAGAGAGCAGATATGGGTTTTTTAGGGTTGTGTAATAATAATTGAAATAGTTTATCAGTGCTTTTGCTTAGTACTTTCATCAGAGGCTCTCAAAAATTTTAAATACTGTTGATTAGTACTCTTTTTAGGAAGCTATTATCTTATTTTGGAGATAAAGAACCTATAGAACAGAGTGGGTTTGGTATTTTAAGATTCACATAGAAAAAATATAATAATAAGAAGAATTAAACTTAACATTTTATAGTGAAATGTAAAAACCCTATTAATTTTGACTGAGTCAAATTTTAAACCTGCAACTCCTAAACTTGTATTTTTACCAAATTCATTTTTCCATTTAGAGTATATTTTATTCTGTTAAAATATTATACATCTATATCAGAAAGAAGAAATTAAATTCTTGACTGCCCTGAATTACAAGCAAAAGAGGAATATTTCTATTTTTTCAAGAATGTTTTTAAGAGATCTGTTTGTAAACATTTTGCCTTTAGTAATATCTCTGGTCATGATTGGGCACTTTTCTATACAATCAAATAATTTAATTTCTACAAGGTTAGAATTCTGTTTAATAACAGAGTCCAAATTTCATTACAGGCACAAACCCAAAAAGGGATTTAATAGATTGTTGTATTTCTGCTTTGTAATTTTAAATTTAAGCTGAATATTTTGTATTAGGATATTGATGACTGTAAGACTTTCTTTTAAATGTCACATCACATTTTAGTGATGAAATGCAATGGTAATACGATAAGATTACTAACAACACAATTGACATCAGATACAGATCATAGTTCTGATAAAATAATAGCTTGCACTGTGCATGCAGAGATATTGAGTGCACAATCATATTAAGCCCACAGTTTGAACACAATTCAACAGCAGTACACATTTACTGAAGGTCTCTAATGACAAATGTGTTTAAATAAGTGTCCTCATACCTTGTATAAAATAATCTCCTATGATTTCTTTCCTGATGAGCAAATTTTATAAAAGTAATATGAAAAGTGTCTTTTTAAATTAATGGTTTTGGGAGTTTATACATAAATCTCAGGTAAAAATATAAAACAATCTACCTATTACCACATCTAGCTCTCAGAAAACCCAGACAGATAGGAAAAGGACAAATAAAATGGATTCCAGAGATAAAGAAAGGAAAAAGCCTAGCTTTGTTATTGATTTTTTTGTCATATCTTAAAAATTATTATTTTTAAAATTATTTTTCAATGAGATTTGCACTGCTCATTGCTGAAATAAAAAGTTTATTAGAAACTGGAAGACCACATTTATCATTTTCTTGATTAGTTTGCTTTATTATGATCTGTAAATGCTTTTATTGCAAGTTGAACACATTCAGAATCAAAGATGCAATTCTCATAATAAAATAGAGATCAATAGGTTGTCTTATTTAATACATATTCACTTATTGCCTAAAATATTATTTTCCACTAAAAATACTCTTAAAAAATATTTAACTTTTTTTCCATATAGATCTTTATATTCTTCTTAGTAAACAAATCTTAACATAAATTAAAAGAACATATATTGAGAAAATATAACTTCTCAATTCTGTAAGTTGAAAGATACATTGTAATTAGCAAGAAATCTCTAAATTCCCTGAAATTATTATATGCAAACTATTGCATTGAGTTCTATTGTTAGTAAAAAGGGGGTTTATAATTGAAAAAGAAAAAAAAAAAAGCTAGCTCTTCAGCTGAATCTTCAGTGAATTCCTAAAGTCCCAATAAAATATCAGATTTTGTGAATCAGTCTCTAAAATTCATGTGTTGAAGTAAATCCTTTTATCAGTAGCACTGGTGAAAATACTTCTTCCTGGAATGAAAAAACTGAAGAAAATTCCATGCAGTCAAAAAAATATCAAAGGAAATTATAGAAATGATAAAGAAAGGACTTAGAGAATGTTGCCATGTTAGTACACATATTTGTGGTTAGACATGTCCTGATGACTGAAAACAGATCTGCTCTCTTTCCCCTCTTTCAATAGCTGAAAAATACAAAGTTTTTAAAAGGGTGCATAAAAGACCAGCAAGGATGACCAAGGACTTTGCCAAAGTTAAACTAAGAGAGATTAATGATAGAATTTAAAAATGCACATCATTGAAACCATTAATGACATGAGTAAGACAGTTGTTTATTGTCTTTACCAAAATACAAAGTAAGAAACATTCAATGAAACTAGGAGATACAGAATAAACTTAAGGAGTTATAAATATACATTTATAAAATGTATATTTCAATTGCATGACTTCTTACCTTAGCATCCTGCCAAGTTTAAAAAGACTAACGAACATTAAAGAGATGATGGACAAGTCTGAACAAACTAACGCCATTAAGAGATATTAAAACATTAGAAATTTTTTTTTGATGAATTTGTCAGATGCAGATTGTTGGAGGCATTGAAACTATTTGAGAGTATTACCAAGTGCTTACGTGACCTTACCTTCATACTCTGTTCCTCCTATACCTTGATCTCTGCATTGTCTACTTTTGATGATAGGACTCTAAGCTAGACAGACCTTTGGGACAACCTGTTATGTCCATTCTTATGCTATGGAGTACTTTTCTTGGTTTTGCTCTTCTGTTTGTACATAACAGTCAATGAGCAATTTGATAGCCAGACAAAAGATGCTAAAGGTAATAAAATAGAACCTAAAAAGGAAGAACGAGTTTTAAATCTTGCTTTCAATCATTCTGAGATTTTTCTTTAAAAAATTTTTAAAACTTTTGGGAAATTAAGTTTATGAGGTTCAGAATGAATTTATACTTTTATGAGTTAAATTGAAGTTTTTAATAACTTCCAAAATGTGTCACATTGAGATTTCAAAACATATTTACTTTTTTTTTTTTTTTCCTGGAAATTATGATATGCTTCTTGCAACCTAGGGACAGGTCTTACACATGATCACAGAAGAAATACAGCAAAATTAAAACTGGAAAAACCTGAGTTATGTATCTGAAGGGTCCAAAATACTGATTCTTGAAAAATGCAGATCACTTCTACAGTGAAAATCAAGTTCAGTGGTGACAATATTGTCAAGACTTTAAAGTACTTCACAATGCTTAAATGTGTAGTGGTAGTTGTGCAATAGGGTTTTTTTTAAATTATTATTACTACTACTGAAAGAATCATTTTATAAAGGATAGGATATGGAATGTGAATGTTTCTGCAATAAACATTTAATTGTCCAGCATTTAAAAAAGTACCACTATTATTGTGAGAATATGAAGGCATTAGTTGTGCACTCTGGAAGTGTACTTTTTATTTCTGGGCTGGTGTATGAATACAGACTTTTCTGAATCTCCTACTGTGTTCCAAGGTTGACCAACAGGATTAATCGATAACACATCTGACCCTGAAGCTGTTAGACCAGATGGTATTTTAGACTTACAGTCTTCATTTTACTTTAAAAGCCTTCTGATTCATTTTGTTGTTTATGTTAATTAAGAAATTATTGAGATCTAATTTTGGAATGACATGTCAGATTCTTTTTTGGATTTCTATATGCTGTGAATCTCATTCTGACACCCAGTTTGCTCTATTTTGGAGGCACAGAGAAATTTTAGAAAAGACAGAAAGTCAGTGACAACATTTTAAATTATTTTTTTGTGATTAACGTATAAGCCAGGATTCATCACTTACCTTCCACTGCATGAAAATTGGGTAAATAATACTTAACACTTATCTGTGGTCCAAACAGAGTAATTTATAACATTAGAGTATAATTCATCCTACATGCTTTAGACACCTATCTTATAAAGACAGTAATGTAAATTTGGATACATTTGCTTGTCTCTATTATTATTGAGAAAGTTTGATAACTAAACATGATAGGTGAAGTTAACTTCATTTAAGTATCAGTCAGGTTGGACGGGGATTTGAGCAACCGGCTCTAGTGGGAGATGTCACTGCGCATGATAGGTGATTGGAAGTGGATGATTTTTAAGATCTCTTCCAACTCATTCTATGATTCACTGATTCTATGATCTGTACAGTATGTTTGCTTCTGATAGAACCTCTGAAAACTCTTTTGTAGTGAATTAAGTTAAAGCAACATTTTCAGAGAAAGCTCACCCGACAATTTAGTAATCTGTACTGGTTTTGACTGAGATAATTTTCTTCATAGTAACTAGTTTGGGGCTATATTTTGGATTTGTGATAAAAAGACATCCATATTTTAGTTCTTGATGAGCAATAGTTATCATCAAGACCTATATTGTTTCTCACACCACTCAATCAATTAATTGGCTGGGCATGAGAAACTGGAAGGGGACACAACTAGGGTAGCTAACTCTAACTGACCAGAGGAATATTCTGTACCATAGGACATGATATCATGCTCAGTAATAAAAGCTGGGGAAAGAAGGAGGAAGGGGAGGTGTTTGGAGTTTACAAGCAACTACTAAGTTTCCTGGGAATGGCTAAATACCTGCCTTCTGATGGGAAGTAATAAATGGATTTCATGTTTTGCTTTGCTTGCGTGAGTAGCTTTTGCTTTAAACTGTCATTATCTCTACCCACAAATTTTCTCACTTTTACTCTTTCCATTCTTATCACCGTTCTGCTGAGGAGGTGTGAGTGAATGGCTGTGTGGGACTTAGCTGCCTACCAGGGTTAACCTACAATACAATCTATTTTAAAATGGCATTATTTTCACCTTAGTTCACTTACTATAAACAGATTCTTGATAATCAGCTCAAATATAATTATCTTCACTGATATACTCATTTGTCTAAAACCTAAATTGGGTGATACTTTTGCCCCTGTAAAAACTAATTTAAATTCTGATTGCTTTTCTAGAGTGGTAAACACTAAAGTTTACTAAAAAATTGCCCACTAACACACTTTCTGTTTGATTAAATGTCTCTACATTTGCTGCAAATCTGCAAAATAAGTATATTAAAGAATATATGATTGAAAAGAAAATGTCTTATTTAGTGTACACTCTGATTTCAGCAAAATTTTCAAGTTCTACTCCTCCTAATGAACTCATAACAGAACTCAAAACTTCTCAAACACAGACACCCACTTCCTCTACTCCAGAGTTCTTAGATGTCATTCATGATGCTTTCTGATTCATTTGAAATCCATGCAACATTATCATGATGCAAATTCATCTACTTTTATCCTGAAAATTGCCATGTCTCACTAGATTTTTCTCCTTTTAAATCTTTCTGGTGTTTTCTGCTTGGATCTTTTCTTTAAAAGACAGTAGTCTCACTTTCTTTGATATGTTGTTACCAATATTTTAGTTATTTTTAAGGAGAAAAGAGAGGACATAAAAAAAATCAAATCAAGATAGTAATTGTCATGGTTTAGCAAGAAGTTGTTTTTGCTTGGTAACAGGGTGTAGAGGGTTGCAGTGAAGTTCCCGTAAAGAGTTTTTGGCCAATCTGGTGCCCCTGTGATCACTATTTAGGGACAAGAATTTGAAGTGCCTGAGAGGAGGTGTAAGAGTGATACAAGATGGAGGCAACCACACTGACCCCACAGTCAGAGGAGGAGGAAGGAAGGAGGAGCACCAGACCAGAGAATCCTCTGCAAGCCATGGTGAGAATGCAGGCTGTACCCCTGCAATCCATGCAGGGCAATGGCAGGACTGAGAGCCACCAGTAGCTCCGTGTGAGTGCACCCAGATGGGTGAGAGACTGTGTGAGGAGGTGGCCATGGTGCAGGCCTGTGGGCCACAGAGCAGACCCATACGAGAGGCAGAAAGGAGCTGCAGCCTTTGGGATGAATGCACATTGGAACTGCCCATACAGGGCTGCCCTGTGTGTAAGTTACCCCACGGAAGTACAGGGAGGGCTGGCATGGAGCCCACCTGCCCTGAGGAGTGGCAATCAGCAGGAGCTATCAGGAATGGACTGCCTGAAACCCCCACTCCCTGCCCCCCTGGGCCATTCAGGGTGGGAAGGAGATAAGGATACCAGAATCAGGACTCTGAGCCTGGGAAGAGGGAAGGAGTGAGGAGAAGGCAGTCTAAAAGGGCTGGTCGGACTCTTCACTGTTGTACCACTATGTGTTGTTTTATTTTGGTTATATTTTGGGGTTTTATGGTTACGTTTTAGTTGATGTTGCATTAAATTATTTTTTGTTTTCTTTCCCAAGCCTAGTAGCCTGGTCTGTTTTCTCCTGGACCTTAAACAGCAATTAAGCTCTCCCTGCCCTATGGCAATCCTCAGGTCTTTGGTACTTGAGGCTAATCATAGTCTTTTGTCCCCTGATGGGCCTAAACCAAGACAGCCATATAAACACATATATTCTTAAATTAATCTCTTCTAAATCCAAAGTATTTATTAGTTCTTTGCAGTTTAAGTTTCTTGGATGTGGCAGCTGTTTCTCAGGCTACCTCTCTGGGACCTTAATAATCCTCTCAGTGAAAATATTCTTCCTAATGTCCAATCTAAACCTCCCCTGGCACAACTTGAATCCATATCTTCATGTTCTATTATTCATTACTGAAGAGAAGAGATTGAACCCCACATCACTACAACTCCCCTTCAGGTAGTTGTGGAGACTGATCATATTTCCTCTCAGCCGCCTCTTCTCTAGGCTAAACATCCCCAGCTCCCTCAGCTGCTCCTTGTAAGAACTCTTCTCTAGACCCTTCACCAGCTTTGTTGTCCGTCTCTGGACACATGCCAGCATCTCCATGTCCTTCTTGTTATGAGAGGACAAGAACTGGACAGAATATTTGAAGTGTGGCCTCATCAGTGCACAGTACAAGGGGACAATGACCTCCTTGGTCCTGCTGGTCACGCTATTTCTGATACAAGCCAGGATGCCATTGGCCTTCTCAGCCACCTGGGCACACTGCTGGCTCATGTTCAGCCAGCTGTTGATTAACACCCCTAGGTCCTTTACCCCAAGTCTGTAGCATTGCATGGGATTATTGTGGCCCAAGTGCAGAACCCAGCACTTTGTCTTTTTAAAACTCATGTGATTGGCCTTGGCCCATGTATCCAGCCTGTCCAGGACATTCTGAAGAGCCTTCCTGCCCTCAAGCAGGTCTACACACCCAAATAGCTTGGTGTCATCTGCAAATTTACTGAGGGTGAGCTCAATCTATTTATCCAGTTCATTGATAAATATGTTAAAACAGGCCCCAGAACCGAGCTCTGATGAACACCACTGGTAACTGGCCACCAACTGGATTTAATTCCATTCACTATGACTCTCTGGGCCTGGCCATCCAGCTAGTTTTTCACCCATCTCAGAGTAGGTCCATCCAAGCCATGGGCAGTCAGGAGGATGATGTGGGACACTGTGTCAAAGGGCTTACTGAAGTCCAGGAAGACCATATCCACAGCTGTTCATCTGCTAACTGGGTTATCATGTCATAGAAGGAGATCAGATTGGTCAAGCAGGATTTGCCCTTCATAAAGCCATATTGACTGGGTCTGAACCCTTGATTACCCCGTTTTCCTCAGGAGAGCACTCAGGATAATCTATTCCATAACCTTTCTCAGCACAGAGGTCAGGCTGACAGGTCTGTAGTTCCAGGATCGTCCTTCTGACCCTTCTTGTAGATGTGAGTCACATTTGCCATCCTCCCATCCTCTGGGACCTCTCTGGTGAGCCAGGACTGTTGGTAAATGATGGGGACCGGCTTCACAAGCACTTCTGCTAGCTCCCTCAGCACTCTTGGGTAGATTACATCTGGCCCTGTCAACCTGTGTGTGTCAAGGCAGCAGGTCACACACCATTTCCCCTTGCACTAAGGCGGTTTCAGCCTGTCTCCTGTCCCTGTCTCCTGGCTTTGGTGGACAAGTGTCCAGAGAAGAGCTGGTTTTCGTGTTGAAGATTAAGGCAAAGAAGCACCTCCACCTTTTCCTCATTCTTGTTAACTAGGCTTTCCCCCTTGATCCATTAGTGGTTGCAGATTCCCCTTAGGCCTTGTTTTGGTGCTAATATATTTGTAGAAACTGTTCATTTGTCTTTTATAAGAGTGGCCAGCTTAACTTCTAGTTGAGCCTTAGCCCTTCTAATTTTATCCTTATATGACTTTACCACAGCCTTGTAGTTCTCCTGGGCTACCTGAACTTTCTTTCAGAGATCAGATTCTCTTTTTCCTCCTGAACTCCAGCAGAAGCTCTTTGTTCAGTCAGGGTGGTCTTCTGCCCTGCTGACTCATCTTCTTGCACATAGGAACAGCTTGATCTTGCACCTTTAAGATTTCCTTCCTGACGAATGTCCAGCTTTCCTGGCCTCCTTTGCCTTTCAGGACTGTTTCCCAAGAGACACTGGCTGCTAACTTCTTAAACAATTCAGTGTCTGCCCTCCAGAAATCTAAGGTGACAGTTCTGCTGATCCCCCTCCTTGCTTTTCTGAGGATTGAGAACTCAATTATCTCACAATCACTATGTCTTAGGCAGCCACTAACCATTATGTCTCCCACCAGACCTTTGTTTGTGAACATCAGGTCCAGAAAGATGCCTTCCTTCTTTTTCTCTCCCACCAGCTGCATGAAGAAGTAATCTTTCACACATTCCAGAAACCTCCTGGACTGTCTCGTTTCTGCTGTGTTGTATTGCCAGCAGACTTCTGGTAAATTGAAGTCTCCCAGATGAGGATGAGGGCCTGTGACTCCAGTTTTCCCAGTTGCCTAAAGATCTTAATAATAATTTAATTAATAATTTAATAATTTATTCCTTATCCTGGGTGGGTAGTATCTAACAGACTCCTACCATGACACCTCCATTGTTGTCCTTCCCCCTGATTCTTGCTCATCGACACTTGACCCTATCCTCACTAACGTTGATCTCAAAACATTCCCTAATGTATTTTAGACACTCTCTAACACAGAGGGATACTCCTCTGCCTCTTCTGCCCTGCCTGTCCTTTCTGAAGAGTCTGTAGCTATCCAGTGCAGTACTCTAGTCATGTGAGTCATCCCACCACATTTCTGTAGTAGAGGTGATGTCAAACTTTCCTTGGTGCACAATGGCTTCCAGCTCTTCCTGTTTGTTACCCATATGGTGTGCACAGGCACATTCACTGCATTTAAAACTTGTTTGTAAAGAAGTTGGACTACTGGATTCATCGTAGAGGAAAAAACAAAAAAAAAACCCTAGACCTTTTTTATTCACATTCGAAAAGAATAAAAAAATATTTTGAATGTATATATGTCTACATGGAAGATGTTAGTAGATAGTGGAAAGAATGACTATACTATCATTTTAAAATAGATAAATTTAGGGAAGAAATCCTGCTATTAAATTCTTCATAAAAACTGAAATAAGAATTCAGTGAAAACTGTAATTTCCTGCCTCACATATTTTGCCTTATAGATTATTTTTAAACATCTTGAGACTTCTGAAATTTCTTAAATTGATCAATCTTCAGTATTATCAGTGTGAACGGATTTGTCATATCATATACTAATCACGTGGTAAGTACTGTACAACTGAAGAAAATAGTTATAGCCTATCTAAAGAAACTGTATTCCTAAAATCAATGTTTTCTACCAACTATGTCTTTGTTAAATGCATCAAGACAACTACAAAAAACCTGTAAAAAATGTCACCATGTTAGTCTCTTATGCAATGAAATAAGCATGAAATGTCAAAGATAGGTCATTATTTAGAGTACATGGAAAAAATATGTTTGCCATGACATCATCTACTACTGTCATCAGTTTGCAGTCCTTTAATAGTATGGATTCAAGCCAAAATATGTACTTAGAATTGGGAATGTCTCTAGTTAAAGTTGAAGAAAAGAAAAATGAATCCTGGAGAAAGGTAGAATGCTACTTATTAAATATGCATTGTAAAGCTAAGCAAATTTGAGGGCACCTGTCCTTTCCCATCTTAATAGCACAAAGTTTTCAAGTTTCAGAGACAACAAAAACAAAGAGAGACTAGAGGATGCCTTAACTGTCCTCAGGAGAGAGAAGAGAACAGAAACTTCCCACAGGGGGAAAATAGAAGATAACACAGGTCCTATTAGGAAACCATTCTTACTAGATAAATAGAGTAAGATAGTTAGGAAAGAGGGAAGCTGACACTGAATTAAAAATGAGATGACATAGTGAAACAAAAAGAGAAGGAAAAGATATGGGGATTAACTTCTATTAGATAAAAAAAAAAATGAAGATATGTGAGATTCCTCCAAGAGGTACATTCAGGAAACTATGAGGTTCCTATTTTTTATGCTGGATGTTAACATTTACTGGAAAATTAAAAGAAAACTAAAAGCATCGAGTCTGAATGCTAGCAAGCAGGTTTTTTGATGGAAGTGTAAGTCACTAAACACAGTAAACAGTAACAACAAACCAAACTAATTTTGCTTTTGAGAAATGAGATTTTCTAAAAACTTCAGGAAAAAAATGTATATTAAAATTAGTTTATAAAATTTCAGATATATATATACACATATATATATATATATAGCCAGTCATAGATCATTGCTGTCATTGCTTCTTTTTAGTTTGTATGTCTATCATAAAAACTACTAGATATCCTACGTTTATGAAAAAAATAAGCTTTCAGATGAAGTTTAATTACTGTATATCCAGTAGATGAATAGAATAAATTAAAATGGAAATAAACTGACTTTAAAATAATTTACTTATTTTTCAGTCTTTATTCTTCAAAAACTGAAGGCGTAGCAATGTTTAGTCATTCTGAAAGAAGTTTATTTAAACAAACTAGCAATAATCTTCTGCTTCAGAGATAATTTCAGATTATTATCATTTAACTCTTTGTCTTCCTCTCAGTATTTTCTCAGAAGAGAGAAGTTAATATTAGGTTTTTTCCTATAGCTTTGAAACTTGTTATTCATCAATTTGCAGATAAAGAGGAAATTGCAATTGATAATTTTAGGCAATTTGTTGACTTCCAGATTTCATTCTTTCTACATATATTAGAGACAATATCTTCTTCAATCATCTGGACAATGAAATGAAATTCGCCAGTAACAATTTGTGGATGATATTAAATCAGGGGAAGATGATAGTAGGTTTGGGGCAGGGCTACCATTCAGAGAGACCTCATCAGACTGTAGGAAGAGGCCAAGACATCTCATTAAATTCAGCAACAAAAAAGTACTTCCTGAGTCAAAATCACTTCATGACTCAGTATAGACACAGAACCAGTTGGACAGAAAGTTTTTTTATGGAATCCTGGAATCCGAACATAGAAGATGTTGAACACAAATTTGAAGTGTACCCCAGCAGCTAGAACCTTAACTAGGCTGCCTTGCCAAGACTGTAGTCAGTAGGTCAAGGAAATTATCATTCTACTGTACTTGACTCTTGTGAGACTGCCTCTGGATTGGGACCGAGTCCAGTCAAGGAACAAAAGGTGATCAGGGGTCTGAAGCGTAAGATGTAAGAAGGGGGGTTGAAAGAGATGGACTTCTCTAGGCTGAAGAGAAGGTTGAGGCAGAGAGCTAACATTACCATAGCTTAAGTGGGTGTTGGGTGTTGTAGAGGCAGAAAAACAAGAAGGGAAATTCCTACTGGATATAGATATTCTTCATAGTGAGAGGTTAACCACTGGAATAGTTTACTTCAAGAATTCATAGAATTTCTGTCTTTTAAGATGCTCAAAATTCACCTAGATAAGGCCATGAGTAACCTTAATCAATATTGAATTTACTCCTGTTTTGAGCAAGAGGTGTTACTAGGTGACCTTCAGCAGTTTCTTTCAACTTCCTTTTATTTTCTATGCTTTTATGATTATTTCAATTTTTAGTCTAACTCACTTCATTAAAGTAACCATTTTTGAGAGTCTTATCTGTAGGGTCCTGTAAATATATGTGTATGTACCTGTAATTATATACATAAATGAACATTATCTATACATATATAAACTTCATTCAGAAAAATATCTTTCATTCATGTGAGTTACTGCCAACTCACATGAATATTATGTGTTAGATTTGTGTGAAATCATTTCTGGTGACAGGGGAGGGTCTGTAATGGTGGCTCCTGTAAGAAGTTGCTTGAAACTTCCCTCAGCTCTAAGTCAGATCCACCTCTAGGGCTAATACAAATGCTCACCAGGAGAGTTTTTTCTTTCTTTCTGGGAAGTGGTGGAAGGAGTGGGATTAGAGAGAAACTACCATACAGACCCCAAGGTCAGTGAGGGAAGACAGCAGGAGATGTGCTAGAGCAGACACTCCCCTGCATCCCATAGTGAGGTGACATCTGTCTTCCTGAAACTCATGAAGGGTAACAATTGAACAGAGATCTGCTGGTAGCTCATGGAGGACCCCATAGCAGAGAGGGTGACTGTGCCAGAGGGGCCATGACTCAGTGGGAGGTGATGTTGGAATAGAATGTGCCTGGAGTTATGTTGCTATGGAGGAGACCTGCGCTGAAGTTTATGAGAAGCTGCAGCCCTTGGGAAGGACTCAAGCCAGAGAGATTTATTAAGGACTGTATCTCATAGGAAGGACTCTTCATTGGAGCAGGGGAAGAATGTGAGGAGTACTCCTCTTCTGACAAGGAAGCCTAGCAGGGCACTCTAGCTAATGAAATGATAAAAGCTGGAGTCACATTGTCTTTAGTGGGGAAGGCCGTTACAGACCACCCTGACTCTGCTATCTCCAAGGACAGTTGAGAAGATAAGAAAATTTCTGAGCTAGTGGTCAATGAAACAGACATCTCCAAGATAACATTGTTGCTAGAAACTAGCAAACTCTGATGAACTGTAAATTCAGCAACAAATGATTGGCAGTCAATTACTTTATTCTATAAAAGCCCAGTCCCATTTCTATAGGGTAGGGGATTCCTGCATACTGTCTTCCTTGAGGTGTGTCTGTAAATCTCTCCTCCAGAGCTGAGTGAAAGAGAATCACTTGCTTTCATTGGTATTTCTTTCTCTATGAAATAATTAATCATTAAGCTAGTTTTAAATTTTTAATTCAATTAATAATAAGTAGTAGCTATTACTAATATCATGTAGTTAATCTTCCTGTAACCCATTGCCTCCTTAAAAGAAAATCTATGTTTTGTATCTTGATTTTATTGTATAGGAAATATATTTCCAATTCCAATCATATCGTTATTGTGAAAAAATGAAATCCTCTTTCATTATACTTTCTCAGTTTGCTATCATTACCCTGGGAGTGGGGACAGGAAGGAGCAACAGAGACCATCTGTGATGGACTGATCACAACCCCCATTCTCTGCTCCTCTTCACTGTTGAGAAGTCAGGAGCAAGTATCTCAGCCAGGTGAGAGGGAGGGATGGGGAGAAGGTCTTAAAGGGTTGGTTGCATTTTCCTTGTGATCCCAGTCTGTTTTTATTTCCTCTTTATTCTGTTTCTGTGGACTAAACTGATCTGTTTTCTTCCCTAATTTGAGTAGTTGCATCTGTTTTCCCTGTGACCATGACAGGGGGGTGAGCCCTCTTTGCCCTTGTCTCAAATAATAAGTTCCTTGGTTATTTTTTCTTCTCATACTGCTACAAGGGATGAGGGTGTGAGTATGGGGTGAGCAAGTGGCTATGTGGTACTTCATTGCCAGCTGAATTTAAACCAAAACATCTCATATAAAATAAACTCAATAGCTTAACCAAGACATTGGATTAAAAAATAAAATAATATAAAGATTTTTTTAAAACATCATTGTCTTACATGAAAAGATGCAATGAGTAATTCATTAATTTTCCAGAAGGTTAATGTGAATCCTGTGAAGATAAAATGAGAATGTGTAGTGCTGTTTGCATTAGAACAGCCACTTAAACTCTTGGGCATGTTATAATTCTAAACTAAATTCATCTTTCCTTAGATATTTATATATAAATTAGATACTTAACATTTAAAACCACCACATGGCTTAGAAGCATTTAAAAGAAGCAAAGGAAAGAATATCACTTTTAGAATATTTGACTTCTTTCTAAAACATTTAAATGGTTCTTTATGAACCAATTCTGATTTCTCAATTATGTGAAAATAGAATTGTAAGGTCAGAAAAACTATAAAGATGGTGTGTGAATCTGCTAGCTACTTGAAAACAAGGATAGTTGGTACTAGGATTTCATTAACTTTCTTCTTGATCATTTCTAGGCTTTCTTTTTATATTAATTTGCATTGTCTTTTTTAAAAAAAAATTGTTTATATAAAACTGGATGCTAAGAAAACAGATCTATTTTCCTCAAAAATAACCAAAGGTCTTTGAAAATATGTGTGAAACTGATTATGAGAATTATTTCAAACAGCATTTGGGAAATCAGTTTTTAAAATAAGTGAGTTGCCTTGAAGAATATATCTTTACCTAAATTCACTATTAATTTAAATATAACTAAGTTCCAGAAATAATTATAATGCGAGATAGTTCAGTTAATGCAATCATTTCATTACTTCTTTTATTAGATTGTGATAAAAAACTTCTGTAAGATTCAAATTCTAAAATATGTAGTTGTTATCATTCTGAGATATACCTGTCTTAAATGTATATATTCTGACATTCTTTGAACATCTTCATACATTTCTTGATGATCTTGTTTTTCATAAGTGTTAAAATATATTTAATCATGTTTAATAAAAAAAGAAACCAAAATCACATAAATGTTTATGGAATTAGATAATTTTCAGGGGCATTTAAAATTCTCATCCACCTGAAAAATTAATGTAGTTGAACAAATATATCATTTACAAGTGCATCTAAGTACCATGACAAGTACCAGGAAATTGCAAAAAACCCATTGCTACCCAACAATGAACAAAAAAAATTATTGAAAAATATCAGAAATCAATACTTATTTCTTCATTTTATAATAAAATTGAAGAAAAAAATCTTTCCAAATTTGAACTTTTTCATGTAACAAGAAATATATGTCTTGACTTGTGTGCCAAGACTTTGATGCAATTTCAAATGTTCAAGTTATTAATAACTCCTGAAAAAAGCAGCCCCTGAAAAAAATTAAGGAAGAACCTGAGCTCTAGAACTGCTGACACCATTCTAAAATAACAGCATATCTAGCTGTAACAGTAATTCAAACTGACCTAAGCTGCTTTGTGAGCATTGCAAAGGCAACTTGTTCACTACAAAATCTTTTTTCTGACTTTTGGTGAGAGAATAATTATTCTTTAACTGTTTTAGTGATTCAGCCTTTCACAGGACAACAAAGGTTAAGTCTTTTATGTCCTTCCCACAGAAAATTTTTCAACTTCCACTAAGTCTCTTAGAAAGAGAGAGGGAGAGAAATTTTCAGGGAGAGAGATTTTCAGGCCATAGGTCATAAAAGCAGTCAATTCTTGGACATTTTCATCTTATAAAGAGGAAAGCAAGATGAAAAGTTTCTATATGTCTTAGATATCTTATTTCACTTCAGTTTTGATAGTGTTTTATAACTATTTCAAAAATATATATGTAGAGGGGTATTAAAGTACCTATTTCTACAACTTATAGAGACTACAGTAGAATTCTAGACAAAAATACAAAGTCAGTATTTTTAATTTATTTTACATATATGTTATTTTCCTTCACTGAACACAAATAAGTGTCTTGCATCTGCAAAAGTGATTAAAAAAAATTATTTTTGCACTTTTTTGCCTTTGGTAAAAATATAAGGAGAGCTTAGTATTTACTATATTTTCCAGTCACTTCTGAAAGGACGAAGTGGTATACTATATATCCTCTAAAGGAAATATTTAGTTTTTATATGTAGTGCAATAAGTATATCCCTTTTACTTGGGTGCTATCTAGTGTACTTAAGCTTGTACTTAAGCTCCAAAGTGGTATATGAGCTCTTTAAAGACAAACTGGAATGACTAGTGTCACCTCAATGTTTGTACTTACTAAGCTAACATATCAAAAGGTTTGTGTATAGATGCATGCATTTAAATGTACCTGATTGATTTTGATAGACAAAGATCTTGCTAAAATTTTACCTTATGTTTTCTAATAGCATTCCTGAACACAAGTACATTAGCAAGAACAGAATTCGAAACAGAAGTGTGTACATACGTGGATGTGTGGATATGTGTGGATGGAAGCCGTGTTTACACACACACACTTGCACATACAAATGCAACAAGCACAATAGCATAAGAGCATTTTCATCTGCTATTCTGCATTTGAAAAGTAAGAATATATGTAAGAACATAAATTCTGAACTAACATGAATTCCTATAAATCCATCTAATTTGGTGTTATGTTTCAAAAGAATAGTTAGAAAACTCACCTCACAGGTGCATCTGAGCACAGGCAAAACTGATTTTTTTCGTCTAGGGCAGTAGATGAATGGAAGCAGTAGAAGCACTGTGTAGGTGCTGACATATTTGACTGTTCCAGTGCCCTGGAAACCCTGTCCAAACATTTCCTCTGCAATTAGATATGGGAACAAGATATGTGGCTTTTTATCAGAGACAATTTTTCCTGCCTGTTCCTCATTTATTTTCATAGTGATCTATCCTACTCTGAATAGTGGTACTTTACCCCAGCTTCTGATTCTTGGGGCAGCAAGATTTTTTTTTTTGTCTGTGACACTGGGAAACTATTAGCAGTCTCCAAATCATCTGTTTAGCTTCTGAGTAATCTGTCATTTTTCTATCATGACAAAGTTGCTCCAGAGAACCTCTTTTGATATCTTATATTCTGCTAAGTAAAGGAAGGAATGCTAACTACTCTCCTCTGTAAAATATTTTATCAGGAAAGTTAATCCCTCAAAGGACTGGTTCAACCATATCCCAGCAATTTATATTTTTTCATTAATTGCTGAAATGTGATCAATATGTTACCAGTGCAGTTACTCAAATTTTAAACATGTTCTTAATTTTATAACATTCTCCTTTGTTGTTTGTTCTAGCAAAAAAATGCTGTTTTCACAGGCCTTTGCTTCAGATATATCTTACTTTGTTTTCTTAGGACTAAATCTTCTCTATTTAATATCATAATATTGAAAAACTCTATGATATTATTTATGTAGGCTCCTGGTTTTGGATGGGATAGAGTTATTTTTCTTTCTAGTAGTTGCTACAGGGCTATGTTTTGGTTTTATGCTGAAAAGAATGTTGATAACAAAACAATGTTTTGGTCATTGTTGAGTAGTGCTTGCACAGCATCAAGGAGTTTTCTGCTTCTTGCTGTGCCCTGACAGTGAGTAGACTGGGGATGCACAAGAAACTGAGAGGGAGCACAGCCAGGACAGCTGACTTGAACTAGCCAAAGGGATACTCCCTACCATAGAATGTCATGCCCAGAATATAAACTGTAAGGAGTTGATGCGTGGGAGTGGATTGCTGCTCAGGCATGGATCAGTGGGTGGTGATCAATTGCATTGTCCATCTTTTTGTGGTTTGTGGTTTGGTTTTTTCCTTAGGTTTTATTTCTCTCTCTCTGTCATATTTATTTTAATTAACCATTGTTATTATATTTTATCATTGCAGTTATTATCATATTTTATTTCATTTTAGTTAGTAAACTCTTTTATCTCAACCCATGAGTTCTAATAAATGTCCTGTTTTTCCCAATTTTCCTTCCCATCTTACTGTGGGAGTTGGTGATTTGTGATCAAGCAGCTGCATGGTGCTTAGTTGCTGACTATGGTTAAACCATGACAGCATTTAAACACTCTCATGGATTTGTATGAAGCTGTTTCTAGTAATGGCAAAGAGACTGTTGCAGCTCCTGTAAGAAGTTTCTTGAAACTTTCCCCAGCTCTAAGTCAAACCCACCTCTGCAACTCAGCCAATTGGCTGTCTGCACCATCTCTTTTTAAGAAGCCAGAAAAGAAGAATTCTTTCTTTCTTTGAGAGAAGTGGTAGAAGAGTTTGATGAGAGAGAAACGATCATGTGGACCCCAAGGTCAATGAGAAGAGAGAGGAGGAGATGTGCTGGAGTAGAGACCTCTCTGAGTTCTGTGATGAGACAGCACCTGTTACCCTGCAACTCATGGAAATAAATGTTGAAACTGACGTGTTTTGGCAGCTCATGGAGGACCCTACATCAGAGGTGATGACTGTGCTCAGAGGAGGCCATAATTTATGGGAGTTCGGCATTGGAGTAGAAAGTGCCTGGAGTTCTGCTGCCATGGAGGACATCCACACTGGAGAAGTTTGTGAGAAGCTGTAGTCCTTTGGAAGGACCCATGACAGAGAGGTTCATTTGGGACTATGTTCCATGGGAGGAACTCTGAGTTGGAAGAATGGAAGAATGTGATAGACTGATCACATCCTACATTACACGCCCTCCCCTCCCCCAGGGCCACTGAGAGGTGAGGAAATAGGGATATCAGGAGCAGAGAGATGAGCCTGGGAAGAGGTGATGAGTGGGGGAAGGAAATCTTAAAGTATTGGCTGTATTTTTCTCATCATCCTACTGTTTTTGCTTTCTGTCTATTCTATTTCTCATTGGTAGTGGATTAAACTGTTCTTGTGTTCTTCCATAAATTAAGTACTCAAGTCTGTTTTGCCTGGAATCCCAATTGGCAGTGAGCCCTCCCTGCCCTTATCTAAATCCATAAGGCCCTTGGTTATCTTTTCTCTTCACATCTCACTGAGACCTCAGCCATCTTAAGGAATGTGGTGAGGGGGTGTGTGAGGCTTGAGCAAGAGGCTGTGTAATGCTTTAATGCTGACTGGGACTAAACCATGTCAAATACACTGATAATTTTAGGCACTAGTGTAGTCCCACATAAACCTGAGCAATAGTTCACAATGTTAGATGATTGTTATGATAGGTCTGTGTTTTTTATGGCAGCTTTGAGCTAGGTTTCTGAAAACAATACAGTACAGAACTATATCACCCCTAGGAAAATATTAAAATACTCAAGTTACTGAATGTCTCAAATTCTAGATCTGTGAAACATTTTTTATACAGACTGCATGTCCTGGAGGCTAATGCTCAGTCAGTGTCAGATTTTATCCTGTCAAGGTAATTACCTACTTACTATACAACACTGCCTGAGTGTGTTTATTGTTACCTATGGACCATTTTGCCAGACATGAGTAAAGGCTATTGAAAAAAAATGCCAAAGGTTCTGAAAGAAAAAATGGCTAAAGCAAAATATACAGGAAAAAAATTGATTTTGTTGTTGTTGTTGTTGTTATCTTTTTAGGACTTGTTAGTACAAGTTTGTCTTTACGTTCAAAATGCAGTGGTTCTTGAGTTACCCAAGGATTTCACAATGCCCTAAATATATATTGTACTCATGTTATCTGTTCACCTGAAAAAGATACAAAGTTAATCAAAGCTGTATAATTTATACACAGATGATTTATTAGTCACTGTCTGAACTCAAGAGAAAAAGAAGCTAACAATAAAAAGTTTAATGAAAATAGTAAAATTCTATTTAAAAAATCTGAGCTAATACAACGCAAAATATGCTGCTAATGAGCACCAAATAAAACAGAAAAAAATCATTGGCCCTCCAAACGTTCATGAGTTAACTTCTCATGTGCCCCAGTATTCCCTGATCCAGTACAGCCATTTAGCTTCCAATCTACCATCACTCTAGATTCTATAGGAGTCATATAAGAAGGAAAGAAGCTGACTTTTACCATATGTGCACTATTCATGCAGGCTTGGTGATGGATATACCCTGCAAGGGAGAATCTGCCCAACTTTAATACATGGGGTTGGAGTACAAGCCATCTACAGCAGTCTACAACAAGCTAAACCAAAGAATTAAGTAGCTATCAGAATAGATTCAAATTGGACTACTTATGTTTTCTAAGACCTTATTTAAGAGTTAAATAGTGTATGGAAAACAGTGAAGGGAACTAGTGTTGAGAAAACCCATGTGGGGTAGTTTTCAAGCTAAGAAACAAATTGAAAAAGCTGTTATATCATTTGGTAAAATAGAATCAACCATTAATTCCACTCAAGAGGAAATGGCCTCAATGACTGAAGAAACTGAAAATAACTTTTGCTGAGACAGATTTCTGTAAAGATACACAGGAGAGAGCAATTTACTGTTTTACTTCATATGCAGCTACCAGGAGGTAAGAGCCTGTCAGGAGAACCTTGCACAGTACCAATTGCTAGCTTTGAACTAAAGGTGGACATGGATAAATTCTTAGACTCAAATGTTAACAGAGACAGACATATATCCTCATCACAGAATGTGTAGGATGGACTCTTTCTTACACAGGAGCTTTGTATTTGACTTTACATGCTACAGTACAGATTTTAGCAATTATAATAGTCTTGCCTTCATGTTTTTTACTGACTACAAAAGTTAAGCTCTCAGTAACTCAAGTAATGGTTATACATCACATCAACACACTTCTGACTACTCTCAAACTTATGTAGGTCAAGAAAAGGCAAGATTGAATAGGAAAGGGCAAATTCCTCCAAGAAGGTGCTTTGCACAATCCCCCATTCTTAGTCACAGAACGTTTTGTTACATCCCTGCCAGAAGTATTAGCATGTGCATAATGGACTACTCAAACAGGGAACTTGGCCTTATAGCCAAGTAAATACAACATTGCCTTTTGTTTTGTGCTGATTTTGCAAGGAACCAGAACTGAAATTTTTCAAACTTATTTTGAGTTGGGCAGAGAGGAACTTCATGAGGTTCAACAAAGTGCAGAGTCCTGCATCTGGGAAAGAACAACTACATGCACCAGTACAGGCTGGGAATTGACCTGCTGGAGAGCAGCTCTGCAAACAGGGACCTGGGAGTTCTGGTTGCCAGTTAACTGAACATAAGCCAGCAATGTGCCCTCGTGGCCAAGAAGGCCAATGGCATCCTGGGATGCATCAAGAAGAGTGTGGCCAGCAGGTTGAGGGAGGTTCTTCTCCCCCTCTACTCTGCCTTGGTGAGGCCTCATCTGGAGTACTATGTCCAGTTCTGGGCTCCCCAGCTCAAGAGGGACAGGGAAGTGCTGGAGAGAGTCCAGGCAGGGTCAGCAAGATGATCAGGGGACTGGAACATCTTCTTTATGAGGAAAAGCTGTGGAATCTGAGTCTGTTCAGCCTGGAAAAGAGGAGACTGAGGGGGCATTTCATTAATACGTACAAGCATTTAAAAGGTCTATGTCCAGAGGATGAGGCAACACTTTTTTCTGTTATATCTAGCAACAGGACAAGGGGTAATGGGATGAAGCTGGAACACAAAGAGTTCCATTTAAATAGAAGAAAAATCTATTTCACTGTGAAGGTGACAGAGCAGTGGCACAGGCTGCCCAGGGACGTTGTGGAGTCTCCTTTCTTGGAGGTCTTCAAAACTTGCCTGGACACTTTCCTATGCAACCTGATCTAAGTGAACCTGCTTCTGCACGGAGGTTGGACTAAATGATCTCTAAGAGTCCTTTCTACCCCTTACCATTCTATGATTCTATGATTTTGTCTTACCTTGGCCTCTAAGATGTAGAATCTAATATACGTAGAATGTAACATATATAAAAAAATTTAATGCAATATGGGATTGTTGACAAAGAAAGATGTAGAGTAATAAAATAAAGAAAATAAAATGAACCTATGCAAATCCTAGAATACAAAGAAAGAATCAATATCATATATGTCTTGAACAATTCAGGATGTAGATGACTCAGTGTACTCACTCCTCGGGTTGAAGCCATGGAGAGTAGAAGGATCAACATAACGCCAGAAAAAGGGATATATCTTAATATATACAGGGAGCTGCTGGAGAGAGTTCAGTGCAGGGCCACCAAGATGATGAAGGGAGTGGAGCATCTCCCTTATGATGAAAGGCTGAGGGAGATGGGGCTCTTCAGCTTGGAGGAGACTGAGGGGTGATCTCATTAATAATTACAAATACGTAACAGATGAGTGTCAGGAGGATGGAGCCAGGCTCTTCTCAGTGATGTCCAGTGATAGGACAAGTGGCAATTGGTACAAGCTGAAATCTAAAAAGTTCCAAAGAAACACAATTAAAACTTCTTCACTGTGAGGATGATGGAGCACTGGAATAGTCTGCCCAGATTAATTGTCGAATCTCTTTCTCTGGAGACATTCAAAGCCCGCCTGCATGAATTCCTGTGTGATTTACTTTAGGTGGTCCTGCTCTGGCAGGGGAGTTGGACTAGATGATCTTTGAGGTTCCTTCCAACCCTTAAGATTCTGTGACTCTATGATTCTGTAACAAATACACAGAAGGAAGAAACTGAAAGATTAGATTAGTTTGAGGTATAGCTTTACAAGTGTTCTTGGTTGTTTTACCTTCTCTTCAGAAAGAAAGAGAATCAAGATCTGTCAAATTGAAAATTAATATTTTAATTAATACTGATGCTTCATCATGGACTAACTAACCATCTATCATCTATCCTGACATTAAAGAATGACTGTGCTTGACAGCTTTATTCTCTGTACAGTATTCAAATCCAATCCAGACAAATTCTTTCCTGTTGGACAGGCAGTCCTGCCAAATATTTGGAAAGTGTCTGTCTTTATAACAAAATTATATAGAAACCTATATAAAGGATACCAACCTATAAAACTGTATAGAACCAAGGCACAGAAGTTTACTTGATACTTTTTATCTACCACTTCCTGAAATTTCACTTTTGATCTCCAACTGTTACTTTTTCTTAACTCCTCTTAAAAGAATCTTAAAGGAATTGTTCAAATCAAACTCTATAACAATTATATTTGCTTGAAGATTAGATCAAATTGTATACTTCCACACGGCCTTGAAGTAGTTCCCTCCATCCATACTTTATTTTGCTTTTTGAAAAAGATATAATCTTCTTTTTCTGATCAGTCTTTTCTTTTTTTAACAAAATTCCAGAAAACAATTTCCATGTAGAAATCTGATAGTTATTCCATTTCTTAGTGTTTGTGTTAAAAAGGTGGAAGTTCTTACTTTTTGAAATGAATGGTAGTCTGTGGCTCTTGAATTAGATGTGGCTGAAAAAAAATTCAAGTCAAATTCCCATAGTGAGACTGTCATGTAACTAGTACAGGAGTTTGCTGACACGGGTGGTTTTAGGGAAATCTGATGCAGGGAATCAGCATTCAGGACCTAGTAAAGCTCTTGATGAGTCATTATCAGATTTAGTTGCACACCAAATGTAACTAGCCATAAAATAATGTACTGAAAGTCCAAAATAGTAAAGATGTACAGGAATTCAGCCTTATTTATCACCTGTCATCCAGGCCCACCATTTGTCTTCTCTTCAGATATCACTGGTTCATGGAATTTAAGAGGATAAGTAATGGAACGGAGATAAGTAACAGGGATAAGTAACCTAAAGATTTATTGCATGTCTTATGGATAGGTCTTCCTTACCCTTAATCACATTTCTTTCCTCACAAAAGTGACCTCAGCTTTGTTACCATTTTAAGCGTGCTTTTGTTAAACAGAGCAATATAAAGTTTCATGATAACATTAATTTCCAATTGTTCCCTTCAGTTACCAGAACAGTACCTGCTATTGAAAAATACTTGGATTCTAACACTGATGCTCACTTCCTCCCTTAATGGAGTGCTATGATCATGAATATCAATGCCTGAAATGATTCCTAATTTTTTTTGCCATTATGTTAGGTCTTATACATGAAGAAAGAGTAATATATGTCCCTTCTATTCAGAAAGGTCACTTTGAATAAAATGAAAAATACTGAAGGATGGTATAAAGGCTTGTGATCCTATATTTTGCAGGAAAACCAGATGAGAATTTAGCTTTTCATGTTCTATATTAATGTGATTTTATTCTTATCTGCTCATTTATATCTGTAGGAGTAGCAGAAATAAATGGATTAAAACAGTACTGTTCTAAGAAGTATAAGAAGAATCCACTCTCCTATCTGGAATCAATAGAACATGTCTTCCATTAGTAACAGAAATTAATGATCTGTTTAACTAATAGCAGCACAAACTTTATTCATGGTATAGCAATAAACATTCTTTTAAATATAACACTCCAGATTATACTACAGAGCGAGGAATCAGTGGTGCTTAATGCAAGACAATATAGTTACAGACAAAGTGAAATGATAAAAGCTGATATAATGAAGCCCATGATTCTAAGAATGAAATCTGACAACTGAGACAGAGATTTTTACAGTGCAGTATGCAGTACTGGACAAGGCTGGCCAAATGTTTGTGGGAAAGTTGACTCTGAATTTATGCTGTTTTGGAGAAATACATAAATGAGTAAATATATTCTTCAGTTTAAAATGGATAAACCCTTCTAAGGTTCAGAATCAGGCTCTGTTCAGTTTTTAATGTTTCTCATGAAATCAAGAAAAATGCAAGTGTTTCAGAAAAATTTTATCTATTTTTTGTCTATTCAGTCTTCTAAATGAAAAACCAAAGTCAATAAAGAAATTCACAATGCCAATAAGAAGAGCTGAAAAAAGTTGCCTCAATTTTTCTAAAGCTGTGCATTCTGATAAAGGCTGATCTGCAGTTTAAGTAATGCATTCAGTTGTTTCTATTAAAATTGGATCATTTAATTTCAGTATTATTCTGAAAAGGGAAGAAAGTGGCACAACAATATTATCTAGCAATCTGTATTCAGTAAGTGTATAGATAGAACATATATTAGAAGGTCAGTCTAACATTAGATGCAGTAATTTGGTACTGAAAAATTTGCAAATACTAAAAGTTAGGTATACTGAAGGGATCAACATTCAGAAGTATTCTCATTCTCATTCAAAACAGTCCAGTCAGTATAACAATTCATAAACCATGTATATGTAACATTTATTTTTCTAGTCTTTTCTGCTATTGCTGAAACCCATCATCACAGCTGTACTCATTAACTTAGACAGCCCTTTGGCTCTAGTATCAAGATTACACTTCTGTGTGTGATATCTTCTACCACCATTAGTTATTATAGGGAAATAAATGCAATTTCCATTTCTGAAATTGAAAATAGGTGGAAGCTGAATGTTCAGTAATGTCGATAAGGTGGAGTTTTATCTTTTTTTTTTTTTAAATAACAGATGTCAGGACATAATTGCGGAAAAGTAAAAGAAGACAGTACATGTGCATGATGTGCCAAATACTGATGTATTGCTGATACATTTGATTTCATACCTGTGGATTATTTTGACCCATGATAATTTAGATTGTGTTGTTAAGAATTTAATCTTCATGTCTAATTGTTTGAAAAAACCTTTAATAATGTCACACTAAGCTATCATAGGATTGGACTTGTGAGGTTCAAAATTACAAATCCAACTCATACTCAAAAGACTTGTATTACTACCCAAAAAATTAAAATGCTGGGGGCCTAAACAATTACTCTCACTTCTCCTAAAACCAGTTTGGTAATCAAATCTGACTCACTCCTCATAAAATTTGATCATGTTCAGACATATTAGGAAGAAAGGTGCAATGCAGAACTAATATAAACATTTCTGGGTATTTTAATCTACTTAAAACAACTCCAAAACTCTGAAAAAGTCAGAATTAAACTATGTAGATACCTAATTGTGAAGTCAGTTAATCAATTAGTTTGAGTTTGAGTTAATTGACTTGTACTATAGAGGATGAGATTGAGTCTTTATTTAGAATTCAGTTCTCCTGACGGATGATGGTAATAAAAGTCTTCAGATTACTGTTAGGAGTATTCTAAATTATGTATTCTACTGATTTTTTAAAATTAAGTTAAAATATTAAGAGTAAGATCTTTCATAACTTTATCCCACATGACACTAGGACAAATGCTGAGATTTAAAGCTGATCTCTAGATTAGCAGTGCTATGCCGGTGGAAGATTTCCAAATTGCAAAGGAGATAAGAAGAATCTAGAGAAATATTAAAAATTGGGAAGTCACTGAATGGAAGAAAAAATCAGTTTCAATATCAATGAGTGGAGGAAATCAACAACAGATATAAAAGTATCCAACTGTGCTCAGTTAGGCTCCTCCTGAAGTGTTCAACTGAAGTGATATATTATTTAACTCAATATAATTTTTTGAATTAAAATATGCTCTTCTGACCATTTTCAGAATACAAAATTTCAGTGAAGCTTGACAGAAACCTTACAATTCCCTTATGCTCTCTAAGAAGGATAAGAAGAATAAATTATGATACTATCTAAAATACAAAAGTAAGAAAGTAACAAATTCAAAAAGTACATTATATGACACTGAATACAATAATTTATGATGAACAGATGAAAAACATCTTTAAATGCCACCTAAATAACTATGTTCAGCAGAAATTTCTAATGGAACCACTATATTGTTACAACTGTTCCATAACTATTATGAATTGGGAAGTCCTTATTATCGCTTTGAATGTTCTCTTCCAAGTAAAAAAAAATTACATTCCATGTCTCCTTTGTATAGAACAGTCTGTCTGCAGTAAGACTGCATGTGAGATCAGTTTTACAGGAATCCCTACATAAGAAAAATTATCAGCTTCAGTTGCAGGTGAAAGCTCCAGGAAGACCTTCTAGAGGCTTTTTGATATTTAAAGACAGCTCACAAGAAAGTCAGAGAAAGACTTTTTGCAGGGACGGGGCAAGGGGCAATATTTGAAAACTGAAAGTGAATAGGTTTATATTGGAAATAAACAAGAAGCTTTTTACAATGAAGGTGGTGAGACATTGAAACAGGTTACCCAGACAAATTGTGGATCCCTCATCATTACAAGTGTTCAAAGTTTCCAGATGTTGTGGTTTGGCCCAGCTAGCAAAGAAGCACCACAACAGTCTGTTGCTCAGCGCCTCCCATTTCCCCCTACCCTCATTAGGATGGCAGAGGCCCCAGCAAATTGGGAGGAAAAAGATAAGCAAAGTTGTTGTGGATTAAGACAAAGACAGGGAGGACTCGCTGTGAATTTAGGTTCTGGGCAAAACAGACTCCACTACTCAACTCAGAGAGGAAAGTAGGACTACCTACAAGAAATAGAATGGAATAAAAGCAAAAAGGGAGTAGGATGATGACAAAACTACAACCAGCACTTTAAGATCTCCCTCCCCCATCCCTTCTTTCTTTCCGGGCCCAGCTCACTGCTTCCGATATCTCTACCTCCTCCCTCTTCAATGGCTCAGGGCAGGTAGGAAATGGGTGATGTGGTCAGTCTCTCACAGATAGTCTCTGCTGTTTCTCTCTTCTCAGATGAGGAGAACTTCTCTGGTGTGGGTTTTTCCCAGGAGCTAAGGCTTCTACCAATAAAGGTCCCTCACATGGGACACAGTCCTTAATGAACATCTCTGGCGTTGATTCTTTTTCACGATTGCAGCTTCTGCAATTACAGGGTCCCTCCCTCAGGACATGGCTTCTTCTGGGCATAATTTTAATGAACTTCTTTGGTGTAGATTCCTCCCCACAGTTACAGCTTCTGTGAATATTAAGTCCCTCCCACAGGACACAGCCTTCTCCGGCCATGGTCACTACCCCTGGCTCAGGGTTCTTAGCAAAATGAGTGTCTGCCTCTGATTTGGGGACTTTAACAAAATGCAAACAAATCACAGCTTCACCAATCCTCTCCATAGAATGCCTGGGAGTCTCTGCTCCGGCAGACCCCCTTCTCTCTTTCGTCACTGACCTTGCAGTCCCTATGATTTTTTCTCTCACTCCTTGTGCTACCAGCTGGAGAAGAAAAAGGAATAGAAAAAGCAAGAGACAGGAAGAAGCTTTCTCTTCCGACTTCTTCTTAAAAAAGTGATCATGGAGACATCTAATTGACTCAGCCTCAGAAACAGGTCTGGCTCAGAGCTGGAGTGAGTCTAGAGCAACTTCTTACAGGAGTCATTTTTACAGTCCCTTCCCCCTTACCAGAAACGGCTATCATGTCAAACCATGACACCAGACCTAGAAATCTTGCTTTTTATTATCATATCATAGCTGAACATAAATGTTGATAAGTTCAATCTAGGATAAAATAGCATCCCAGATCAGTTTTAGATGTGCTTACAGCAATCAGAGAGGTGGAGCTGCCTGAAGGAACATGGAGCCAGGATTTGAAGATGGAGTTTGGCAGTTTCTAACTGATAGACACAGTTGCAGTGTATCAGGAGAGCAGGACTGTGAAGAGGATGACTTCTGGGATCCCACATAGCCCACTGGTCACTATATAGGCCCATAGTGATGAGATAGGTCTGTGGTGATCAGTGTGGCAGGTGGCCAGGCAGAGGCATAGTTGCAACACAGCCTAGGCCAGGATAAAGAGTGTGGCTCTGAGCTTACATGCAGCTTTCAAGCAAAGCAGGTGAAAGCCTTATGAGCCTTCTCACATCTCTTTCCCAATGCTTTGATCTAAGATTATATAGCCACACCATATCAGAATTGGTTTTGAGCACAGCCAGCCCAATGAGAAGGAAGGGAAAAAAAGCCTAATGACATGCTGAGGACCCTGATATGTCAGTCTTTAATACTGGTTTCTACAATACTACCAGCCTTCCACATTCCATTACCATATTTTTAATCTATCTTAGACTTTTATGAAACCCATGAGCTCACCACAACAATTTAAAAGACTAAAATGTTGAAATTTCTAAGATATTCACTTCTAGAAAAGTGCTTACAAATACTATACAATGGTTTCTTTCCAATATGCTCAGATGACAGCCTATTGGCTAAGCCACTGGTTCCTCTTTAAGTGTGATTTGTGTTCATCTTAAGTGATATATCTCATTTTAACATCACAGTCTTTCAGATCAAGACCAGTCCTTTAGATTTCTTATGTTCTCTCACAAAGAACTGACTTTCTATAAAAGATTTTTTTTTTAATTTATGAAATGAGTACTTCTATATAAGCTGAGGGTGAAAAAAATATATTTTGGAGTATTATTTGAGACCATGAACTCAAAAAACCAGGAATGTAGAAACCAGGATTCTGGCTGAGATACATTTGTAAATCACTGGGGTCTACTTAAGAGTTTAAGTAAAAAGTCAGAGCTATGTATAATGCTGTTTTTGGGAAAAAAAGTACATCTGGCTTGAGATTTTCAGCTTGAACAAAACTCCCAAATGGAATGCTTGCAGATAAACTTAATTAGCTAGACCTATGGAGCAGTCAGATCTGATACTGATTGCTGTTTTGGAAAGATATAATCTGACAATGAGAAAATTACAGGATATTTCCAAGAGAGATGAGAAACTAGGTATTGCTGCCTGAAGAAGTTATATCTGGACAACCTGGGCAATCTGTGCCAATACAGACTCTATACCTGCCAAAAAAAGGACAAAATTAGGAGTTCTATTATGCAGTACATGCAGGACAACTAGGTGATCAGGCCCAGACAGCATGGGTTTATGAAGGGCAAGTCCTGTTTAACAAAATTAATCTCCTTCTATGACAGGATGATCTGCTTCTTGGATGAAGGAAAGACTGTGAATGTTGTCTACCTTGACTTTAGTAAGACATTTGACAGTTTCCCACAGCATTCTCTTAGATAAATGTTCTTGGCTTCGATGGGTAAACATTTTCCTGTGTGTAAAACCAGTTAGACGGTTGAGTACAAAGAGTGGTGGTCAATGGAGTTTAATCCAGTTGGCGGCTGGTCACAAGTGATGTCCTCCAAAGCTTGGTACTGGGGCAAATTCTGCTTAACATCTTTAATAATGATCTGGAAGTGAGCATCCAAAACCTGCCTGGACACATTCCTGTGCGATCTGATCTAGGTGGACCTGCTTCTGCAGGGGGGTTGGACCAGTTGATCTCTAAAGGTCCCTTCCAATTCCTACTATTCTATGATTTCGTGAGTCTATGATAGAGTGTACCTGTAGTAAGTTTTCAGATGACACCAAGCTACTTGGAAGTGTTGATCTGCTTGAGGGTAGGGAAGCTTTACAGAGAGATCTAGATAAGCTGGATGGCTGGGCCAAGGCCAATGCCATGAGTTTCAATAACTCCAAGTGTCGGGTCCTGCACTTGGGGCCACAACAACTCCAGGCAGTGCTACAGGCTTGAGGAGAAGTGGCTGGAAATCTGCCAGGCAGAGAGGGACCTGGCAATGTTGGTTGACAGCCTGCTGAACATGAGCCAGCAGTGTGCCCAGGTGTCCAAGAAGGCCAATGGCATCCTGGCCTGGATCAGGAACAGTGTTGTCAGCAAGAGGAGGGAGGTGATCATTCCCTTGTACTCAGCTTTGGTGAGACTGCACCTCGAATACTGTGTCCAGTGTTGGGCCCCTCTTTACAAGAAGGATATTGAGGTGCTGTAGAGGATCCAGAGGTAGGCTGACAAGCTAGTAAAGGATTTGGAGCATGTCCCATGTGAGGAGCAGCTGAGGGATCTAGGGCTGTTCAGCCTGCAGAAAAAAAGGCTCAGGGGAGACCTTATCACTCTCTACAACTACCTGAAAAGTTATTCTGTTCTCCCTAGTAACAAGCAATAGAACAATTGGAGACTGCCTCACGTTGCATCAGGCAAGATCCAGGCTGGATATGAGGAGGTATTTCTTTACTGAAAGGGTTGTCAGGCATTGGAACAGGCTGCCCAGGGAGGTGGAGTCACTGACCTTGGAGGTGTTCAAGAGATGGGTGGATGTTTCACTTTGGTGAAATGGTCTAGTGTTTGATAGGGCTAGGACAAAGTCTAAAATAGATGATCTTAACAGTCTCTTCCAGCTGAAACGATTCTATGATTCTATGTTGCAGTTATTTTTTTTTTGTAGAGTAAATATTAATATTAACCAATATTAGAGAAGTTTTAATAGAAAGGCAAAAAAATTCTCCATGCAGAACACCTTGTACAATCAGGAAGAACCAAGCTTTAGTCAATATCAGAATAAAATAGACCTGTGATGTACAAAAATAGACCTGTGATGATCCAGCTAAAGTGATACCTATTCCAAATACGTAATTTGAAAGTATTGCAGACCTACAGATTTGTTTTAAGACACTATGTATATAGTTTCATGCTGATTGTTATCTCTATGCAGACTATCACAAGAGCAAAAATATCATCAGATAGACTATCTGATTATCTTCTAGACTTTCAAAATGTTGCCTTTTCTTTAGAATAATCACTTTTGATTAGCAAGTATGTGTCTCTGAAACAACTCTGCTTTTAACAGTAATAATCACATCAAGATGAAAGGTGAAGAATATCCTACAGAATTGAAGAGACAATACTTTAAATTCTGTTCTTTGTCCAATTCTATAGAATGTTTTTGCCCAAGTAAGGAAGGTGAACTGAAGACAAGAAAATTCAAAATATTAAAATTTCTCAGTTATTGCAAAAATTACGTTTAAAGTTTCATAAGTATCATGGTTTTGGCCCATCCAGGGACAAGAGAACACGATTAGGCTTAAGTACCACAGACTTTGGAACTCCCAAAGGACAGAGGGAGCTTAATTGCCTCATGGTCCAGGACAAAACAGACAAGGCTACTCAGCTTGGGGAAGAAAAAAAACTTAATTTAATCCATCTGAAACTAAAACATAACAAATAGAAATATCCAACTGAAAAATAATAGAGAAGGGCGAATGATGGAAGTGCAACTAGCTCTTTAACATCTCATTTCCCCCACTCCTTCTCTCTCCCTGGGCTCAGAGTCTTGAGCCCAGTATCATTACCTCCTCCTCCCATAAGCAGTGCTGGGGCAGGGAATAGAGGGTGCAGTCAGTCCTTTCCAAATTTCTCTTGACACTTATCTCACTCCTGAGAAGTGTTCCTTGCCAGCCCTCCTTTGTTTAAACTCAGGGTCTCCCACACACCAGGCAGTCCTACATGGGCCGCTCTGACGGGGCACTGCAACCCCAGTTCATGTTCTTCGGGATGGAGTCTAAACTGCTCACCTCCCTCTGACCCAGAGTCTCCAGCTCTCATCCCCTCTGTCATGGGATCTCTGGTTCTCACCACAGGCTACAAGGATATCCCTGGTTCAGCATCATTCCTTCTGTCTTTTCCTGGCTGCAGGGTCCTTGTGGTTACCTCCCTCTTGCCTTTCCCTTCCATCTTCCTTCTGTGCACTTCAAATTCCTGTCCTTAAATAGTGATGGCAGAGGTGCCAGATTGGCCCAGCCAGGTGAGAAGTGGGTCTGAACCTCAATGCCAAGGGAAAGTCCAAAAACTCTTTACTGGATCTTCACTGCAGCCCCCTACCCCTGTTACCAAGCAAAAGTGCCTACTTGCAAAACCACTAAAATAAGTTTTCTATTTCATAAGATCTTTAATAATTCCTTAATCAAGAAATAAATGCTTGGAGATTCAAAATAACATTTTAAAATTAATTCATTTCTTCTTAAAAGACAAAAGTTCTAAAAAGGATTTATTCTCTCTTTACAAGTCAATGTACTATAATCAGCAGACCACAAGAGAATCCAGGGAATCTGAATTGTGGAATAAACAGTGTACTTAAAAAAATTATAAAATATACTAAATATCATTGGAATTTAGACTGTGATATTTTGGGAAATTCAAAGAGACTGGGCATTTAAAGAATCATAGAATAGTTTAGATTGAAAGGAACCTTAAAGATCATCTAGTTCCAATGCCCATGCCAAGGGTAGGGGCACTTTCCACTAGATAAGGTTGTTCAAATATTCAGAGTATTGGAACATTTAAAATACTTAGCTAAAGCAGAAGACAAAAAGATCTTAAGAGAATAATTTCCAATTTTGATTCTTTTTCAGGAAAAAAGTGGGAACTGAAGCTGAAAAACTTCCATGTAATAAATGTTTAAAATTTCTCACTGATATATTCATTTTCATTCCTTGTTCAAAAAACATTAATTGAAATATATAAAATTTTCTGAACATAGTTAAACCCAATCCTCATTAGACATAAAATATATCTTCACTTATAATTTGTCTTGGATTTCTAATATATGCCAAACCTATGGACATATGATAGAACATGTTTATAAACATCGTTTTTCTGAAGGAAGAAGAGTACCAGCCAAAGCTGCTGTAAATTTTTGTTAACTAAGAACTTACGTTTTAAGAATTGACTTGTCCAAATTTCTGTCCATGAGTGTAGAAATATGAAGAACAGCAATCCCTTATGCAGACTGGGCACAAGAATACAAAGATAAAAATAAGAACACCCACATACATAAAATATACCTGCAAATGTACAAGTACTTACAGTGATTTAATGCTTTCTTATATAGGGGGAAAAAAAAATCCTTCATTATAGCACTGCCAAGAAAAATGAATCCTGGCATTATCTCAAAAGTCAGATATAGTCAACAGTTAGTTATCTGTGAGAATTTTCTCTAGAGATTAATTACAGGAGTTAAATTGTTGCCAGGATGAAGCACAACAATGTATCTGATCTTTTGCACCCTGGGCACTACAGTATATGTGCTAAATTTGCCAAACCATCCTGTTTGCTTCTGCTTGTATTGGCCTATGCCTTTAAAAACCTGTTGATAATGATCTTAAAAATCAATATAGTAGCAATTTTACTGCAATACAAGTGACATATTTTATCTTATTAATGTTTTTCCTTTTCACAAGTATTTATACACATGCTGCTGTCTTGAACAACTGCTAATGAAGAATATCTATAAAAAGGAATAATGTGAAGAAATATTTTTATTTCCAGTGAGTAATGGTTCAGAAAAGGAATTATTTATTTATTTAATTAAGTAGAGTAGCTCTACCCTTAAAGTCTACGTAATAAATTGATTTTTAAATTACAAATTATTGTGTTCTTTCATTTGTTCTATTTTTCCTGTCATATTTACATAATATTCAGTGTGTGAAAAAAGAAGAATATGAACCTTTGTGTCACATTCTGCAATTCCCAACTTCTAAAATAATTTCTGATTGAAAATACTGAGTTTTAAATGCACTTCAGAAATTTTGAAGTAAAAAAATAAGACAACCTTTTTATTTCATGTTTTCTTGTGTTTATGTAGTGACTTCCTTCAACTATTTCATTCTCCTAAGGAAAGGTTTTGATCAGAGTGGATAAATTGAACAGGGATGGACAGATGCAAACCAGGGAAATACTTCAGCAATATAACAGTCTTGCAAATTGTTATACAAGATATAGACTGAGATCCAAGCTCACTTCATGAAAGGTCTGTATTACAGAGAGAGATAGGAAAACTGATTATCATATATGATCCCATTTGATGGCCTTGAAGGAGGGAGAAGACTGCCTACACACCTAAAATTTCCATTCAGACATAAGACGTCATAAAATGAGGCCATAGCATTTTTTTATGGGTACAAACCAGTATGCTATGATCTTTGGCACAAGCATGATATTGAACCTTTGACAAATGTCTTTGTTTTTCAAATGCTCCAATCCTTTCTGAAAGTTCTTATCACTATTTCTTACTGCTTTATATTAGGCAGAAAATGATGTACAGTTTCTCATGGAAGTTCAAGATATCCCAGGAAAGTTCTTTCCAGCTTTTCCCCTGATGGAATACCTGTATTAGTCTCTGTAAATACTCAAGCCAGCAATGGTAAATGGCTATTTACCTACTGGTAAATACATGAACTGAGACAACATATGTCTGAAGAGACAGAAGTATTTATGATGAAGAGGTGTAAAATGGTGTTTTCTGTGCCATCTACTTCAGAATTCTAGATATCAGCATCATTAGAACTTACTAAAACAAAAGTCCACAAGCACTACCAAACATTTATAATTTCTGATGTCTACCATCTGAAGCAAAATCCTACTTTTTAAGAAAACAGGAATATTGAGGTCTTCTGCTTTGATTAAATATTTTATGGATGACTACAATACAAAAAAGAAACACTATCAAATTAAAAGAAATTAAATTTAATACATTTTAGAAATTATATGAGATGGATGTCATGATTGTGTTAGTAATTTCTTACTTAAAATTTTGAAAACTAAATTTTGTCAGCATTCAGATTGTCTATGCTTTACATTGACATGATGGAAAATCTAGAAAAATTTCCAATTAAGATTATTTACTGTGTCCAATTCTGGGTTCCTCTGATCAAGAGGGACAGGGAAGTGCTGGAGAAAGTCCAGCACAGGGCCACCAAGATGATCAGGGGACTGGAACATCTTTCATATGAGGAAAGACTGCGGGAACTGGGTCTGTTTAGTCTGGAGAAGAGGAGACTGAGGGGAGACATTTACAAATATTGAAATGGTGGGTGTCAGGAGGTCGGGGCATCCCTTTTTTCTATAGTAGATAGTAACAAGACAAGGGGTAATGGGATGAAGCTGGAACATAAAAAGTTCAATTTACATATAAGAAAAAACTATTTCACTGTGTGGGTGAGGGAGCAGTGGAACAGACTGCCCAGAGGGATTGTGGAGTCTCCTTCCTTAGAGGTCTTCAAGACCCACCTGGAGATGTTCCTATGCGACCTGATCTAGGTGAACCTGCTTCTGCAGGGGAGTTGGACTAGATGATCTCTAAAGGTCCCTTCCAACCCCTACCATTCTATGATTCTATGATTCTATGATTATTATGTCTGAGTGCTCACAATATTCTAAATTTTATTATTATGGCTACTATTAGAGATTAATATCTGAACCAACTTTTTTGTGTAGCTCACTGTTGGTTTACTAGATATCTTCCTTTTAACATCAGCCAGTTCACATATGCCAGAGGAATATACTTTCTGATGTCCACTTCTTTTATGAAGCTCAGTTGCTTATGCAGCTAATCTCTGCCTGGACATTGTTGTCTGATCTGCTGCATAATATGATCTTTTACTTTAAAAGTTACCACAAAATATTAGTAATTAATTAGATAATGGATTATTGAATAGACATAAAATTAAAAATCATCCTCTCTTAAATTTGAGAACTAAGTAGAAATATGTCAATTACTTTGAATGCAAAATATATAAAAGTCCTTGAAATATAAGAGCTTCTTCATATAAATTCTTTCTGAGAAGCAGGATGAGGGATGAGAGAAAAAGAAGACTCATGTAGGATTAGGTGAAGGAAGGGGTTCAGTTACTATGGTGACAATGAGCATATCCAAGCAAATGTCACCTAAGGAGGTGCTACTGAATGACTGTGTAATGTGTAATTCAGTAAGTATAAATATCTTCACATTTTGAAAACGAAATGGCACATTTTAAAATGGCCAGCACATAGCTTGAAAGTACTGAAGAAATTCTGTGGTTTTTTCTTTTTCTCAAAAGTTTACTTGAGTGTCATTCACTAACATCTGAGTCCTCACAGTGTCAAAAGGTCATGACAGTACCATTACATTTTGTCTGACCTCACTTTCTTTTACTCCCTCTGCTCATTTCTGTGCATTTTTCTGTTTGAGCATAGCAAGAATAAACTTAGAAAAGAGCAAGAAATGTGTATACCTTCATATAGACAGACTGTAACGAAAATGAGAGAACAGAGAGAAGAGAATCATAGAATCAAAAAGTAATAGAATAGTTTGGGTTGAAAAGGTCATTTAAAGGTCATCTAGTCCAACCCCCCCTGCAACGAGCACGGACATCTTCAACTATATCAGGATACAAGCTCCTTCCAACCTGACCTTAAATGTTTCCAGGAAGGAGTTACCTACCACTGCTCTCAGCAACCTGTTCCACTGTTTTACGACCCTCGTTATACAAAAATGTCTTCCTTGTATCTAGTCTTTTTGATTTAAAACCACCTACTACAATAGATCCTGCTAAAAAAATTGTACCCATCTTTCTTATAAGCCCCCTTTTAAGACTTGAAAGGCCACAATAAATATTCCTGGAACCTTCCCTTTTACAGGCTGAACAACTTCTACTCTCTCAGCCTGTCCTCATAGAAGAGGTGGCCTTGCCTTGACTTGCCCTGCCCTGCCCTGTGGAACCTCTTGTGTTCCAGCTCATACCCTTTATCCCTTGTCCTATCATTGGGCATCATTGAGAACAGCCAGATTCCATCCTCCTGACACCCACCCATTACATATTTGTAAACATTAATGAGATCGTTCCTCAGTCTCCCCCAAGCTAAAAAGCCACAGCTCCCTCAACCTTTCATCAGAAGGGAGATGCTGCACTCCATCATCTTGGTGGCCCTACACTGGACTCTCTCCTGCAGATCCCTGTCCTTAATAGCTTTTAAACTCCTTTCCATAACCTTGTCAGTATCCACCTGCATTACAAACAGTGGGTAGTATTCAGTTGGCCACATTAGACCAGGGAGATAACTGGCAATGTCTCTAACTCAGGCCCCAGGGAGTCAGCAGACCTCTCTGTGGGTTTTGTCTGGTCAATGTATGGGGCCTTCAGTTCCCATCAGAAGGGAATCATCTACTACTATAACCTTCCTTTTCTTTTCAATCAAGGTAGTCCTAAGGCACGAGGGTGATTAACACCCTGGGCACCTCCTCAAGTGGCGCTACATCTTCATATTCCGTTGCCTGGCCCTTAACTTCCAAAGCCCCATACCTGTTGTGCAAGGGCAACTGGGGAGGAGCGGGTGGCCAGGAAGAGATCAACCTGCCTCCTCAAGAAGGGACGTGTATCCATTCCCCTCCATCTCTTAGGTCCCCTCTGTTAACCTGTCTAGAAGATGGTAGGGAATATTGTACTTCTTGTGAAGGCTTGACTTATTGCTTACACCTCAGAGACTGTAGATTCTCAGTCCACCAGTCTATCTCTCTCTTGCACTCCCTGATGCTCTTGAATTTTTCCACCACCTCCTTGAGTTCAGCTACCAGGCTAAGCAGGTCATTCACCTGGTCACATCAGACACAGATGTTGTCTTTTACATCTCCTGATACAAGTGCCAGATCCCAGCGCTCCCTGCAGCAAGAAACCTGAACAGCTACATGTTTATGAGGGACCTCTGTCTGGGTTGTCACATTTGGAAAAATACATTTTTCCAGTATTGCTACCATAGCTGCCTGCCTCATCAACTGCTCCAAATGACTCTTCCCTCCTGGATGACTCACTAGCTGCTCCTCTGTGCTCGAGTTTGCTCGGATGAAAGATCCCCATGCTCTTGATGCATTTAAATCCTGGGCTGTGGCTGTAGCTGTCCTGTCAGCCAGTCCCACCTCCCTTGCAAGGGCCACATTAGTGGAGATGCTGACAGCACTTGTCACATGTAGCCTGGTCTGAGAAAAAGAACCTTGCAGAGCCTGTTCTGCTGTTCCACTGACTGACCGGTGACAGTCTGCTCTGGCTCCAAAGACCGATTGCAGTGAGTGCTCAATACCCAATACACTAGTTTATCTTTAAACTTGTCAAGGACCTTTTAGTGATATTAAAGTGATATGAAAGTATTAGGTACCAAAAAATAATATCATTTCTGGGTCACACAAACATGAACATAGACCTTGGGGCACTGGATCACTTTTATGATTTAAATAAAATATAGACAGGAAATAAAGCAATGGAATTGGACTTGAATATTTTTAGTTAAAGTTAAGCAAATTATGTTACAATGAAAATTAATACTGAATTTTAAAACGAGTTATCTTAATATTAGGTTTTTAGACAGACACAGAAATTGAGTAGCCATGCTAATGGGGATCAGAATGAGATTTGTGCTACAGTGACAAGTAAAAATCATACTTTAGGTACATATAATTATATAATTATATATTGTTACCTGTTCAGCATTAAAATATTCACAAATGTCATAATGGTTTGCAGTCAGGATAGTTCAATGTTATTTTCAAACATGATGTAAGTCAAGAAAAAGATTAACTTTTTTTTTTTTCATGGTGATTGGTCTTGAAAAAACAAATTAGTGACCTTTTCGGAATTCTCTCTGTTGTATAAATAAAATGTTAAATCTTCATATACTTACAAAAAAATTTTACTGTAGTACAAAAAATCTATATCATCAAATACATAAGCACAAAAATAGCAAGGATGGAAAAAGAAGCATCCTGGTATAGGGAAAGGAAAAAGAGGGGAAAAAGAAAAAGACAGTGGAAATATCAGGATCCATTGCAGATTGTAACTAACTTAACACTTAGGGGCAGAATGTGACTCACTGAATAAACTGCATCAATGGAAGAAGACTCAATGGAAAAGGGCAAAGGTGAAGTACCCAGGAACTCACAGTAATGCAAAGGAGATCAGAGGTTGTCTTCTCTTTTAGAAAAACAGCTATCAACAGTTGAGTGGATCAGATAGTGGGTTAAATATTTCCTTCAATCAGTCAGACCAGAATAGGAGGAGTGAACAAATGGCTCAGTCCAGTATAGATTTTAAGAACTAGACAACTAACAAAATAACTTCAAAGATACCAATAGTCTTGTGCTAGCTTCAACCCACATATTCCTTCCTGGAGACTAGGGATGCACAGGATAGTAGAATTAAAGATTCGTAAACTGGGAAATCACGATGATCTAATTTTGAAACCATAGCAATGAGAAGGGAAGTCCCCAAAAGAATGAAAAATCCCCAAATTAGGTAGTGTTAAATGTCTATGCTGTGATCAACTGATGTCTCAAGCAAGATCTATATCATTACATAAGGTTGAGCAAGAATTTAGTGGCAGCCAGTTGGATAAAGTGTTGATCACCAGTTACTTTAGATAATACTAAATCCCACATCTCTAGGAGGAAATCCTGCATATAAATGTGAGACCACCTTAGGATGAGTTGGGTATTTAGGTATGTGCAGAGAGGTGTTCATTATATAAACACAAATAACCACTCACATATCTTGCTGAAGTTTCTACCTTGTTATGTTGCATATAAGATCCTACTTGTTTTGGGGAAGGTGTGATGGCTGTTGTAGATGCACTTTATTCTGCAGAATAGCAATAAAAGCAAATATGTCAATTCAGTGTGCTGACTGGCTTTTTGCACACTGGGTGAAGAACCCTTTTTAGGGACATCATCAAAGTGAGCATAATACAGAGACTAATAATGGGAATCACACCCGTATTGGGATTTAATTGTGTATAGCAATTGATCTATTTTGTTGTTTTTCACTTTTGTATTGTGTTTTCAGTGTATTTTATACCACTCAGGTAAATCAGAAATCCTGTGTAACTTTGATAATCCTCAATGAAGTAAATTTGATACTAAACATTGCACTCTCCAAGTGGAATATCAAAGAAACTGGTTAGAGAGTATTAGACTTTGACATGGGTTCTGAGCAAGCTCATATTTTACCAGTCTAGGGAAAGGTTCTCCTCAGTCTATTTTACAGCAGCTCATAAAGCAAGAGAAGAGAGAAAGGATAGCAACTTGACATCTGTCCTGGCTTTGGCCAGGATAGGGTTAACCCTCTCCAATTGCCGTCAGAGGGCGTGGCCAGACTATTCAATCCCATGTGACCTCACACTTAGGATATCAGGGCAGAGGCTGGGCAGTGGGAACTGTGGTTCTGTTGTCATTCTGCAGGAGGTGAGCAGTTACACTGGGCATTGTTCGTTTTTTTGTGTCCTTTGGCCATCATTGTAACTGCCTGCTCTTTGTGATGGTCTATTAAATTGTGCTTATCTCAACCCACAAAGTTCTAGAACTCTCTTGATTCTCCTCCCCATCCTGCTGAAGTTGGGAGGAGTGAGTAATGGGATGGTTTGGTTATTGTTCAGCCACGGTTAAACCACCACAACATCATATCCAAAAAATTTCTCGACACAGATCTGATTCAGAATATGGTCAGATGGCCATGGTCAGCATGATTTAAAATGCTCCTACTCCTCAACTTATATTACTATTGAGAAGAAAATCCAGAAAGTAAATTCAGAGAATGGTTTGTGTATTGAGGTAACTAAACGTGATGTGACAGTATTTGAAAGTATTTAAAAAATTTTACAACAACAAAAAGTTACTCTAGAGAAAAAATAAAGTCAGTTTATAAAGCTATCAAAAGCTATTACCTAACACATACATAACTTCATGCTTTTGAAAATGAAAGTCTCTTTTAAATATTTATTGAAGTACAGGTGAAAAAACCCTTTGAATCATAGAAAGAAAGAAAGAAAGTCTGGGAAAAACAAATGTAAAAGCAAAGAAAACGAAAGCTTTTATCAACATTTCTATCCCTGTCTTCATTATACATAACACAGGCAATCAAGTGAGAGAGATAAGTTCATGCTAACTGAATCTTTTCCAAAGCTGAGAGTACATCAAGTTTGCAAAACTAATAATTCTTTTCAGTTTCCTGATCTGGATGGACATGCTGGACTTTACCTTGGCTCTTTACCTAGATAAGCCCTAGAGTTTCTCTCTTTCTGCACTGTTTCCTTACACCAAGATGGGGTGAAATATATTATATTAGGATAATATTTACTGTTAACATGGCAAAGTTACAAGCAAATCTAAATGTTGTGGTTAAGGACTGACTAAATGGGAACTCAAAGGATGTTTTATGTTTTGGGACCCAGTTGCTAAGATATACCTTAATCATCCTGCACAGACAAGAATACAGATACAGTCTGAATTCAGATAAATGTTCTACTAGAGTTTTTGATAAATTAATAAAAACCTCTTGATAAATTATGAGGAAAGCATATCCTTTTTGAACACATGGATTTTGAGTGGAAGACAGACAGTTTGTCAATCTTTGGAATTGGCTATATTGCAGGCTATATTTGTTTTGGTGGAAAATAATTTTCTTCCTATTCTATTTTGACTGTCCTTAAAGTCTTGATTTTGTTTCATTTATACTCATATCTTGATTGGTTTTTTTAAAGAGTGTAAGAATGATTGCTTGTTCACCAATGAAAAGCTGTGCTTGAAATCGAATTTATAACTGTCTTTCAACTAATTATCATTTCCTTTCTTCATGGTCTTTCCGTTCCTTCTGTGGTGCTATAGATAATGCATCCTGAGAAAAGAAATTATAAAAGCAAGCATTTAGCCATTAAACAATACAAAGATTCATACAACTGGGCATAGTACACTTTGCTCCTTAACAAGGGAATGATGTGATTCATCTATCTGTACATACTAGAATTAAATTAGTTACTAGAACTAAACTGCTGAAGTAAAATAAATATAGATATTATAAACAAAATACTGCTCTGATTTCTGGTTCCCACATGTAAGACAGTAACATGTCAGCGGTTTTTTATTGTTTTTTCTTTGTTTGCTTTTTTTAGTTTACACTAAAAACTTTTCAGTTCAATCCCACTATAATGCCTCATGATTCTCAATTTCAGATTCATAAATGTGCTCTTACATGAAACTATAGAGCTGTATATTCTTCAACTCTATATAGCTTGTACAAAGAAACCTTGTTTGCATGTTTCAGTTCACATTTTTCTTGGGGATTTTGATTTCTGAAAATAATTCCTTCCCACTAAATATTTTAAGATCATCTTTTCCAAGATATGTTTCAGTAATTTCAATGAGTAATGCATACAAAGACCTAAATCTTACCTTCTGAACTGCTACATGCAAAATGATATACTTAAATTTCCCTTTATGTCTTCACATAACTACAAAAAATGAAGTGGACACTAAAACCTAACGTATAACCACTACTAAATAGAGGGAAATATACTGCTTTACATATGATTCTTTTCAGTCTGACATTATCACAGAGCAAGAAAAGCTGCAAGATCTGCCTTATTTTATGAAAGAAAGAGCTGAGAGCACAAGTGATCAAAGAAATAATAATCAATTATGTTGCAGGAATGGCATTTTTGTTGTAGAAGAAAGCTATCTAAAGAAAAAAAATATTCAAAATGTCAAGTATAACACTGACATGCCTTACTTTTACCATAGACTTTGGATATGAAATTTCTAAGCTCAGGGTCTAAGTCTAAATTCTCTAGATACTGAGAGGGGAGAACTAGATTTTTGAGCATACTTTATGATAACCGTTGCCAAATTCAGTGTCTTAGAGAACCAAGAGGAAATGTCAAGCAATAGAAGTTTGTATGCAACTCTGCTAGTGTCTTCTGTATAGCTTCTAATCTAAGATTAGTATACACAGACTGCAACAGCATTTGAATGCCTGCAGTTTTCTTTCAGTTGTGGAGGACTATCTCAACTCAGAAACTGATGCCAAAAACCACAATCAGTGCAAATTCACCTTGACAGGGTAACCTATGTTTTCCCTGGGCTTTGGTCCTCAGAGTCTTCCTGTCCATGTACTAGTACAATGATTCCTCCATTCAAATTTAGTTGTGCATTCACCTCTTCTGGTGAAGATACAGGTAAAGAATGTAGTTAGGCAGTAAAAGTGAAAGAGCAAGATGTGACTTTTTGGCCCTTATTTTAAGGCTTGATTTTGAATGTTCATCTGAAACTTATGTGATAAAGCACAAACCCCACGTTTTGTTATTAGTTACTTGATCTCTGGTCTCAATTAATTATAGGTGAAAAACCAAACATCAGCTTTCCTTCTGTCTCTACACTGTTTGGAGAGGAAGTTTTTAATGTCCTCAGAGATATGCTTAAAGATCAGATCTTATTCTTTCTGTGCAAATAACGTTTTAATATTGAACTCAGTGCTTTCCATATGTTATGTAAAATATCAGCTAATATGATCACTTTTTTCAGTAAGCTCAGATAAAGTGACACTTTCTATACTAAGTCTTACATGATTTGGTAGTGAAGTAGTTCCTGTTCAGCTTAGCTGAAAAGAGGAAACTCAACAAAAGAAATAGAAGAGATTTAGTAGCTTAGGGTATTCTAATGTAATAAATGTACAGCCAAAATCCTGTTAGGTCTATAAAGAAACAGATCTGATAGAACTCCCAGTAAAACTAAAATTGTTCTGAGCTAAAAATTTGGTTTGTGAAATTTCTTTCTCTTTTGTTGCCTTAGTTCTACATGGAAAAAGCAAATATCCTGTTGTATATTGTACTACAATTTTTTGCAGTTCTCTATATGATTTGCATTGTTATTTTCAGATATTTATTTTTAAGGAAATAATGGGCAAGGGGATTTATAGCTGGAAAAAAAACCTATCTGTTAAGAAATATTCAGGGAGAAAATAGTCTTTGTTTTTCTCTATTAAGTGAACAATCAGAAAATATAGCACATTAGATTATGATAATTTAGTATCATTATACTAAAATGCTATGTTAATACCAATAAACTGTATTTATTTTGATTTTCAAGCTGCAACACAATGGTGAGACAACTTGTACGTATTAATCCAACCTTATATGAAAAAAAATATTTGCCATTCATCAAAGTTAGCCTAGATGTGACAAATGATGTTATACTGATAAGGAATAATGCATAACTTACTCTGATTACAGTTTATGTAATACCTTCATCCCTGAATTTCTTTTATAATCTTTAATCCACATAACATCGCCGACTTCAGGAAACAAAAGGATCATTGTACGTGGTGGAAAGATTGATTTGTTTTTTCACCAAAAAGAAGAAATTTCCTAAAGACAGTGAATTTTATCTGATCTCCCACTGAAAAGATGTTCTGGATGTATTTTTCTGAACCAAAAACATTAAATTGATATTAATGTTAGTGACATATGCTGTTGTTCTCTAAGAGAATAAAATTGAACACTGTGAAAGAATCAATATGGTCCAAAGTAATTGAGGGAAAGGGAGAGATTTCTTAGATCACCTAGGGCTTCATTAATAACATCAACCTCTGTGTTTTCTGAATCATACGATGCAGATAGCTAGCAATATAGTCTGTGCACAGATCAAAGGCAATGAAAGATTCAATATCAGAGATTAAAAAAATGTGACTGCCTATGCTTTTTCCTGAAAAACTCCACTTGAATTCTTATGTTATATTTCAGTGCAATTAATAACCAACACCATGCCGAGAGATGAAAGAAATTCAGGATCTCAGTGTCCCTTATTGACAGACACATACAAGCATGTACGTCTGTTGCAGTTAGCAGCTTTACTTTTTATCTTCTTTCAAAGTTGATTATAAAAAAAATCTGAAAGAAAAAGGAAGATGTACTAAATCAGAAAAGAAAGAACACAGATGTATAATGAGATACTGAGGAAAAGGGGTGAAGATTCAGGAAAAACATAGCACTGAAAATATTAACTAAAAATCTAACCTATAGAAAAAACATAGGGGTCTGTTTTCATCTTAAATGGTATTTTTCATTTAATTTTCTCCCCTCTGTGCTGTTGAGGAGGAATAATGAGAGGGCAACTGACAGGGCAGTCAGCACCTGGCAAAAGTCAACTCACAAGTATTTAGGAAAATAATTATTAATTGATGAAATGCATCTGAATGTAGGTGGCTGTAACATTCATATGTATCTTTGAACTAATGAACTTAGATTTCCTTTATATTCACTTCTATACTCTGTTCAGATTGTCAGGAAGTAGATGTTTGTTAAGAAAACTTATATTCTAAATGTTTTAATTTATTTTCATGGACTGTTCGTGATTCAATATTGCCTTAAAAATTAATTCTACACCAGGTAACAGTAGAACACAGAGAAATATCCCTGCTTCCAAATTCCAGTGTGTGATTGAACGGCTTTTTTCCCTTCTTTCTCCTCATTGTGATCTGTCTCTGAGTAATAAAAAATGAGCTGGAGTGTCAACCTGTGATAAGGAAAAATCTTCAGGTTTGACTAAGGATAAAGTCTTCTGTAAATATTCTATATAAGATTTTAAGTGGAGCTAAATTAGAAAACACACACAAAAACCCCAGCTATCTTAGAAAAAAAAAAACAAAAACAACTCTCAGACACCAAGCTAGTAGCAAACATTTTTAATGGGGGAAAAGTCCTTGTGTCTTTCAAAGACATAAAACAAATATATAGTCAGAAAATCTCTTTTAAACCAATGGATATGATTCAGCCTTTCCCTTATAATTTAATTTCTTCATGAGTTCTCATGGAGAAAAGTGCAAATAATTATGTGGAGAAAAACAAGGTAAAAATAGTTGACATTATATAATAGATGTAACCAACTAAAGATCTGTTTTTCGTAATTTCATGTTTTAGGATGACTACATCATCTTCATCCTTAGTTTGCATGTTATTAATGCAGACTGTAAGGGCTGAAAAGCTGCTTTTGTAAATCTTGTGTTGACTTTTTATTCTGTTAAACTAGATTATATTGTTCAGTAATATTAGAAACAGATACTTTCTGATATTTTGAATCAAGAATTTATAGTGAATACAGCTTTGTATGCATAAATCTGCATACTAGAAAATGTTTTAACAATGCTACCTTTGTCATCTGAGACTTATATTTTATTTTTTTAATCTGTTAAATCAACCTACAATAGCTTCTGACAAACAAATATAAGTACCTTGACAAGACAGAAAAAGGACTTCTATAGACTGCAATTTGCACCTGTGTAATACAAGCTCCATTGTATAATCCTTTCATGCTGTAAAGAAAGTAATTTTCTCTTAAAATAACAATAAGTTGCTTTTTGTTTGCCATTACAATGTGAGTGCACACCATTAAATTACAGAGGTGCATATTAACTGTATCATCAAATGACAAAAATCATCTGATCCTACATTTGTCATGCAACTCAAACTCCTACTGAAGTTTGTAATAGTACATAATAATAGGCTAAAGTTGGGGTGATTTTGTTTGTTTGTTTGTTGTTTTTATTTTTTTTCTATACAGTACTATGTTTTCAAAATCATAATTAACTACGCTATGCAATGAGAAATTGCTTCTCTTAAGAGTACAGAAAAAGAAGGTCTTTCTGGAAACCTGAAATATGGGAATTAAATTCTAGTTACAGAAATAAACTATTGATTTTCTACGTGACTTTACTGGACAGCTAATACATTACAGATGCCATTCCATTTTCAATAGTTAACCAACAACAGTTATCTTTGAAGAGGAAGAAAACCCTATGGTGAGAAGCAGTCAAGGAAATTTATGGCAAGTTTAAAGGAAAGAAGAAAGGTTAATAAAATTATTTCCAAGTCCATGAAAAAAGCAGTTAATGTAAGTTCCTCAGGGCTGCTTCCAGTTCATTTTCAATATTTCCTACAACACAGGTGACACAAACACTTTGGGCAGCCCGTGCCAGTGCTTAAGTATCCTGAGGGTAAATAATTTTTTTGTGATATATAATTGAAATTTATGTTTTGTATCAATAACATGTAGGTATATAAATATTTTGCAATGCTATAAGCATACCTAGTCAGAGTATAATAATTTAAGAAGCAAGTGTAGTTGTGTGTACACAGTAACATTTAATTTCCAAATATGAGAAGTACATAGAAATAAGAAAGTTCATTGAAAAAGGTTAAGAGTCAAGGCAAATCATAGCAAAAGGATGTGTTGGTTTTTTAAAAAAACTATGCTGGTGTATCAGAGATAATACCGAATATTTTCAAAGTCTTTAAAAAATTACCATAATAACTAAGACAGAGAAGTAAGATACTAAAAAAATTCTTTGGAAAAAAAAGTCCTTCCCTCCTAGGTGCAAAATCAGCAGAAACAATAATTAATAAAGAAGTAAATTTATTTCATATGTGGAGAAAAAAGTAACAGGAAATAACATTAACAACCCCTTCAAAGATAATTGTTGGAAGCATAACAGTCTAGAGTTCTTTGAAGTGGTTGATAAGCATATGGATAACTATCATCAGACTCCTACAATATGCTTAGACTTATAGAAAATCTTTTAATGAAGTCTGAAGAAACTAATATGATGCTGTAGGTTAGGACTGTAACATTTGCAATAGCATGTAACAGTGACTTCATCCTGTAGGGTTCTGTACTAATGCTTGTACTGAGCCACATTTTTTCAAACTATTTTGAAAATGAAGTACATAGATGAAAAAAATTACCAGCGATATAAAATGGTTCAGGATAATACATAAATTTATGTAATACAGATTCTAAATACAGATTCTTGTTTTTTGTATGAAACATTGTGCCTTGTAAGCAGATTTATCTGTGTTCAGCTTGTTTAAACCTAAACATCAGCACACTGACATTGCATAAGTGGAGATTTTTTTTTGTCTAGTGGCCCAAAAAGTACTACTGTCATTGCTAGTGACAGGCTACAGGCCTTGTACTCTCTGTGCCTCATTCTGACTGTGCAAGGCCCCAGTCATGGCCTTTGGTTGCCAAGCTGTTATGAGAACTAGCTGTGTGAGCCTGAAAAGTAGCTCTCATGATGGTCCTGAAAGTATGAGCAGAGGCTGAATGCAGAGAGACCCCGGGAAACTAAACAACTCTGTGCTGATCAAGCATTTTTCATTGTGGCTGAGCAGCGGTGCATGTTGACCAAGGAGGTTGTGCTGTATCAATCCTCATAAGTTTTCAAGATGTGCCTGGGCATACCTCTGAGCAACCTTGTATGAATTCAGAGCCAATTCTGTTGGAGAATGATATTGAACTAAGGACCTCCTGAGGTTTTACATTCATACTCAAGAGATGCATAAATACTGGTTTTAAGAAAAATAGAAGCAGTCAAACCTGGAGTGGTGAGTGGTGGGATGGAGAAGAGATATAAGGAAAGTCACCCAAGTGGACAAGGCACCTGTTACAGCCTGTGAAAGTGACATTCCTCCAGACATCACACACCATGTAACATAGGGGTGGAGGCGTAGAACTGCAGACCATTCAGAGACTCATCCTTTAATTAGGACATGAGGAAGCAAAAGCAAGGAAAGGACCTCATAAGGAGCACATATTGAGCTCATTGAATAAGAGTATCACAGACTGCAGCCATTAGTTCTAACTACACAGCATTGGCTCTGTGACATTGCATATTCTTGGTGTAGGATATGACTGTTAAGGGAAGGTTGCTTTCAGTATGCAGTGCTAATAATTAACAATGTGTAATAAGTAATTATTGTAAATGTGTGATGTGAATTAATGTCAACCTAGTAAAATGTTGTTTTAACAGTTTGAGACTGTCCTGATTTTTCACTCTTCTAAGCATGCTAATCACATTTCCCTCTAGTTTCCTGATACTCACATAGGTGTTCAGTTGCAAGAGCTAATGGCAAATGGTTGCAGAATGCCCTAAAGTGCTGTTTTTTGACTGTTGATAAAAACATGCTGAAAAACTAGTACATATCTTGAAATAATAAAATTAAATGATTAATTATTTCTTAAAAAAATTAACAAACATTTTAAATGAAAATGTAAACTAGATTATTTTTTAGACATCTTTTTGACTTTTTACTGTAAAAACACATGAAAGAACTGCATCTCAAGTATAGTATGTAGTACATATTCTATCATGTGAAAGAAGTTTATAAAATCATAAACTGAAAAAGTTTAAGCATGGGATATCCTGTAATGTTATAATGCATGAAATTAGGGATGCAGAAAACCTATCAAAGCAGGTGAAATTATTAACACAAGCAACAGAAATTTTACAGCTAAACCTGGTTTTATACAAGATTATAGAGGTAAAAAGTGTAAAGACAATCAAAAGTGGTTGGTCAAGTTTATTAGAAGACCAGTATATCCAGAAATCCATGATCACATATTTTCCTTAGGAAAAGCTGGAGTCTTAGCAAACAAGAAGTTACTAAGGTGTGTTTGAGAGATCTAACTACACACATCCCTAATCATCCACTTCCTAATGTCTTATGACTAAAAAGTCATATTAAAAATCTAGAAAATATCAGTTGTAACTCACAATATCACTGCTGACATTTCATCATGTAAACATCTTTGGAGACTGGTGATAGTGAAGCAAATAATGATACTGAAGGAATGTGAATTTGGTCAGTAACAGTGGTTCCACACTGTACACATCTAGTTTATACTGATCTGTGATGAAAATCTTTGCAACTGAGACAAGCTTCCTAAACTTCCTTTTTAGTTAGAGAAAACCCGGTACTTTTAAGGAAAGACTTATCAGCTCCATTTTAATGTCCACATTGGTCTGCACATACAAGTAAAAAATTGTATCAGTAACCAGGAAAAGGCTGTATTGACTGAAGTTCTGAGTAATGCATAAACAGAAATGATGAATGTCAAAGCAGTTCAATGCAGATACTCAAGTGTAGAAATCCTCCAAGTATAGGATCCAGGGACCATGAAATCATAAAATCAGAGTTGTTCAGGTTGGAAAAGACCTTTGAGATCATCTAATCCAACTGTATGAAACTAATGAGTTCATACAAACAAATAAAAAAGCCCACCAAAAATATATTAAAAAAAATGGGCAAACCACAAATATGTGGGTTTCCTATATAAAAGATTTCATTACTGAAATAAGTTCCCATGAAAAGGTTGCTAGGTTCATGAGAAGATTGGACCATGCTTGGAAATATCTTAAGTATTGTGTCACAATACTGTTAAATTGTAAGGAATCTGTCTGGTTTGATTTTGACTGAAGATACCCAATACACAGGACATTCCTGGTCATAGTGAAAGAATAACACAGATGGAGATTTGTTCTCAATAAAACACACCAACAACAACACCATATTTTCAAGAAGGTAAGAGAGATGATATGTTTGGCTGGAAGTTATGTTGTGACACTTACCCTGAGAAGAAGATCATGGAAAAATGTTGTTTTTACTGCTCTAGATGTTCAGCTGTAATTCCCTGGGAGAGGAATACAAATCCTCTATATCACATCATTGCTAGAAGCCCCAGAGAAAGAGAATAGCGATTCAGACTTGCTGTGAAAACTTGTTTGTTTATCCTGGCAGAGGTCTTTTCCCCACAAAATGAAATAGACTCAAGGTGGACTTGCCAAATCTCATATAATGCATGCAAAAACCATTTATTCAGTCCTCCCCTCATCACAGTCTTCCACAGTGTTATATTCTCATTTCTTAGAGCAGCATTTCTGTTTTAGCTCCTCTATGTAAACAAGATGTGTCTTGATTTGTGACCTGTAAACTAGCTTCACTAGGGCACTATGATGTAACACTGTAAGGCTGGAGAAGAGAGCTTTTTTTTTCTGTTCCATCAGTTAAATCACACTCCTGAGAAAAAAGTTGATGATTGTGTTTTTAGCCTTTACAAGGTGTAGGTAACACAAAGGGCATAGAAGGGACCACAAAAACTATTCTCAGACACTGCATATGTGAAAGGTATCATATCCTTCAAATATATTCTGTCTTCAGGGTGACACAGATGCACTTTGATATAACCAGGGAGTATTTAGAGGGGGTGATGTAAACATGTTTTGATTTCCATGTTATCTGATATGGGTAAAACAAATAGGATGTTAGAAGATTTCTTTGTGGACAGCAGCAGATATTTTGTTGAACCATATACTTACTATATATAGTCCATCTTTCTCTTCACTGACCATGTGTTAGCCAATTGAGACGTACTTTGTGTCCTACAGATTTCTCAAGTGATGCAACCCTTGTGAAAAGCAAATATACAAAAGTGCATATGTAAAAACTCTGAGTCATTCACCCATCTGTGAGTTACAGAGCCTCTTATCCTAAACTAACTTGTTTTGTTTTTTTTTTCCTGTATGGTTTAAACAGTTTTTGAAATAGACCCTGGGAATAGTCGATTCGTCTTTAAGTTCAGTGAGGCTTTTCTCAGCATCGAACATAAGAATCGCAACGTTTGTACAAGTCAGATTACTCTTCCATGTTTCATCCATCATCAATACGTCCTTACAGTCATCTGATAACATTTCAGCTTTAAAATTCTGTGTAAATGTTAGATTCTCATTGTAATAAAACATGAAATTCTCCTTTCCAGTCAAATTGCTTCCATGTTTCCAGAAGATCATCTGAACTATTGCAAAAAATACAAGTAGTAGTTTAATGCTGAAGTCAGTAAACAGAAGGTTCCTCTAACTCATGTCAAAAATTTGGTTCCTCAGTCATGGTAAATATGTATTTGCTAAATGATGCACAGTCATCAAAGTGGCTCATGCCAATATTAAAATAATTTATCAAAATTATCTGAAAAATAAACATAAAAAAATAAACACAAATACTTGTAGATGGTGTGATACTTCATGTGTCCTATTCTGCAAATAATCAAATGAATAAGAAATAAAGCTTTTTTTGTTTATTTGTTTGTTTTTTGAGAGAAAATAACAAGGTATAAATGAAAAATCTCATATTATCTGCCTCAGAAACTTCCTACTGATCATCCTTGAACTGAAATGATCTATAGATTTTCCTTAACAAAAAAATGTTGGAGACTCTTGTTAATAAAACATATACTCCTAGATGACCTGACCCAGCACTTTATAAAGAGTGGAAAGCATATAAACATATTTGTATGTAACAAGTGTCATACTAATATAAATTATTAATGTTCAGTGCAGCTTTCATGACCATGTTCTAAATCCTTTTTTTAATAATTATCTTTCACATAATTAACAAGGAAAAAAGAGATTTTATGCTTGGATAGTAGCAAAAAACAATTGAAAAAACATTTGGTCCTTTAGCCCAGAAATAAGAAAGATTTTAAAGAAAATACCTAGTTCTTAGTATATTTTAAATTTGCTTCTCAAAACTGTGTGCTCATAAACTCTATAGAATGTGGAAATATTGAATTTACAAGTAGTTCAGTTAGTGATTTATATCTGTCCTTTCTCTTCAATGAATTCTGATACATATTTTCTTCCTATCTCTAGAGAGTGGACCAGAATGCATTTTGTCAGCCTTAATACTTCACTATTTGTTTTACATAACATTCAATGAACATGGTAACATATCTCAGGTCATAAGACACAAAATTAGCCACTCATAGAATCATAGAATCATAGAATCATAGAATCATAGAATGGTAGGGGTTGGAAGGGACACTCAGGATGAGTTGCTCCATCACTTTTCCAAGGATGGAGGTGAGGCTGACCAACCTGTAGTTTCCTGGGTCGTCCTTCTTTCCCTTTTTGAAGACTGGAGTGACATTGGCCTTTCTCCAGTCCTCAGGCACCTCGTCTGTCCTCCAGGATTGTTTAAAAATGATGGAGAGAGGCTTAGCAATCACATCAGCCAGCTCCCTCAGCACTCTAGAATGCATTCTATCAGGACCCATTGACTTGTGAGCCTTCAGCTTGGCCAACAAGTCTTTAACCTCTTCCTCTTCCACCCCAGGGCAAGTCCTCTGCTATCCTGGCCATCCTGTTATCCTTGCTGGACTGGGCTTCCTGAGGGCTGGCCTTGGCCGTAAAGACTGAAGCAAAGAAAACTTTCAGTTCTTTGGCCTTTTCTGCATCCTTGGTCACAAGGACATCCTCAATGTTTAGCAGCAGGCCCACATTCCCCCTCATCTTCCTTCTGCTGCTGATGTACTTGAAAAATGCCTTATTGCTGTCCTTAACATCCCTGGCTAAATTGAATTCTAGAAGGGCTCTTGCCTTCCTAGTTGCACCCCTGCATGTACTGGCAATGTTCCTATACTCTTCCCAAGAAGCCAGCCCCTGTTTCCACCTCTCATAGGTGGCTGCTTTCTGCCTGAGTTGTCCCAGCAGATCCTTGCTCATCCATGGAGGCCTCCTACCTCCTTTTCCTCCTTTCTAGTGCATTGGGACACACTGATCCTGGGCTTGGAGGAAGTGGTGCTTGAAGACTGACCAGCTCTCATGGGCACTTCTGTCTTCTAGAATCATATCCCATGAGATCCGTCCAAGTAGATCTTTGAAGAGGCCAAAGTCAGCTTGCCTGAAATCCAGGGTCATGGTCCTGCGTTGTGTCCTGCCTCTCCCACACAAGATCCTGAGCTCTATTATCTCGTGGTTGCTGCAGCGGAGGTTGCCTCCAACCTTCTCATCCCCAGCCAAGTCTTCCTTATTTGTCAGTACCAATTCCAGCAGCACACCCCTCCTCCTTGGTTCCTCGATTCACCTGCGACAGGAATCTTTAGGAACCTCTTGGACTACGTATGCTTGGCTGTGTGGCTATCCCAGCAAATATCAGGGTGGTTGAAGTCGCCTATGAGGACCAGGGATTGTGACCATGAGGCAGCTCTCAGCTGTTCATAGAAGGCGTCCTCCACTTCTTCCTCCTGATCAGATGGCTTGTAGTGAACTCCTACAACAATATCACCTGCCTTGCCCTGGCCATTAATTTTTACCCATAAGCACTCTACTCCCTCCTCATCCCCACCCAGGCACAGTTCAGTACTCATTAATTACTCCCTCACATAGAGAGCAGCTCCACCTCCACGCCTTGTCAGTCTGTCTTTCCTGAACAATACATCACCCTCCATGGCTGTGCTCCAGTCATGACAGTTGTCCCACCATGTCCCTGTGACCGCAATGAGGTCGTAATCCCACATCTGCACCCACATCTCCAGTTCCTCCTGCTTATTCCCCAGGCTATGTGCATTTATGTAAAGGCAGTGCAGGGGCTTACTCAAATACACAGATTTCCCTGGACAGGCACAGAAGGTTCCTCCCTGGTTTGGGTCTTCCTCAGGGTGATCAGCCTTCCGCATCTCAGCCCAGTGTGCAGACGAAGGGCACTTATCATTGCATTCCCTGTCCTGCCCTGTTTCCCAGCTAGAGGGAACAGCTTATTCTATTTTGCTTCTCCCCTCACCCCCCACCAAATCCCTTAGTTTAAAAACCTCTTTACTAACTTTGCTAGCCTGCTCCCAAGTATTCCAGTGCCCTTATGGGAGAGATGAATCCCATCCTGCCTTATCAAGTTGTAGTCCCCAAGGAAGGATCCATTGTCAAGGTACCCAAAGCCTTCCCGCTGGCACAAGCTTCTCAGCCAGGAGTTCATTTGGCTGATTTTTCCATTGCAGACTCCCCCTTTATCACCAGTGAACAGGATAGAGGAGAAAATAACCTGAGCCCCTCTACCTTTTACCTGCTCCCCCAAGGTTTTAAAATTCTTCTGGATCCTGGAGATGTCATACCTCATGACATCATTCATACCTACATGGAACACAAGTAGGGGGTAGTAGCCTGCATCCCTGATGAGCCATGGCACTCTCTTGGCCACATCCCTGATCTTGACCCCAGCCAGGCAGCACACCTCTCTTGACTCCCTACCTGCTCCACAGATAGGTCTCTCAGTGCCCCTTAGCAGTGAGCACTCATTCTATATGAAAATGAATTCAGTTGTATAACAGTAGAATGAAATTCAGAAGAATGAATTGTTTAATGATTACTTCATTTTAGGTATGTTTGCTCTAATTTAAATGTTTTTTTAAGTGAAAGTGCTGTTACAACTGTGAAAGCTAAAATACTTTAAAATATGAAAACTACTTTTTAAAAATGTTTGAATATGTGGTTTGTAGGGATTTATAAAGCATAGTTAAAATCAGTAGTTGAGCTGTTACATTCTTAGCAATTGTTCCAAGAGAAATCAGGATGATCACTTTTAAATGATATCTCTTTAGAAGTCAACCAACTTCAAAACCAACTAGAAGGGATCTTCACATATCATTTAATACTATATCTCCAAATTCAGCTAACTGCACACAACAGTAATGAGTAGAAGGAAATATGAGCATTTTGAGTATAAGATATGGGGAAAAAAAATGATCAAGAGAAAGAAATTATGAAACAGAAAAGATCCAGTTCTACTCCTGCTAAAATCAAGAACACTAAAATATCCAATCTATTTTAATGAAAGTTAATATCTATCCAAGTGGAAAATTAAAACAAGCTAAAACTTGGAAGCTAAACCTCTTTTAATTCAGATAATATGTTTCTGATTTTATAGTAGTAAGTACAGGGAAAAGACAGGCATTTAAAGGCTCTATGACTGTTTAAGACATATTTTTTTTGTTTGATGTAGGAAACAAGACTGATACAACATCATATGGGTCTTTTGTGTCATTTTAGTTAAGTGAACCATGACATAACACAAAAAACCTGAACCAGTTCTTGCCTCTGAAATTAAGTGTAAGTTATTTTTAAGCAAAAATATAAGAAGCAGCAGTGGAAAGAAAAAATATCATCCCCTCTTGAAAATCACTCTATACTACTCCCAAAGAAAAAAGTGCCGGCAGACACAAAACCCCTCTCTTGTTTATGCTCAAGGCTATACAACAGACTTTCAATTTGACTTGTGCACATTCGGTGCCTCTCATGGCCTCCTAGTTTCTAACTGAACTGGTTGCTCATTTTAGTGAGCATGAACAACAGTAGACTTATCTGTCTATACTTGCATTGGTATGCTTGGTCAGGTCCTTAACTGTCTACAGAGTTTACATGGGATTATACTGACTCTTCATCCTCAGCTTTCTTGTAGATGTACACAAAATACCAGAGAGGCAATTCCCAGGCTGTCAACTTGGGTTTGAGGGGACAACCTAGGAGTCTGGCTACTTGGAGGTGAGTAAATCACATTGTAGTCTACCATGACCATATTTCTGGTGTGTGTAAAGCACCTTTTAAATAGATTGTGATAAAGAATATTTGAACATCTTCTTTATACTTGAACCACATTACACAGGCAGAGATGTTTATTGTGTATGTCCACTAACATAGCTCATGTGTCTTTTTTTTTTTTACTAAAAACAAGACAATATGCTTTCAGATGTAAGCTGCCAAATTAATTCCTGAAAATAGGTTTCAGAATTATTAGTGTTTAGAAAACATGAAAACTGTTAGTCTTGCTTTCCAAGGGTGGAGTAAGTATATTTGTTTATATTTATCCAGATTTTGTTTGTATTGAACAGGTTAGTGTTAGAAGTCAAATGCAAACAAAATGATAGCATTTCACCTAGGATGAAGTTGTTCTCACTGTTTACCTTAAACTACAGCAAACAGAAGACTTGTCTCCTCCTTTGAAGCCTATGTGTACAATTTATTGAACAGAATGGCTTTCCTGGCAAATTCTGTATGTAGAAAGCTTACTGCATGCAAGTTGTATGTATACAATGAATAAATGTAAAACCAAAAGACACTGTTAAATGATAGAAATACTGATTGAAATGTCTGAGATTATCTAAAAACCATTTTTGTGACTCACTACTCTGAAGGACTTGATTCATTAGTGATAATAGTTCTATCTAAAAATGTTAGACTAATGCTAGAAACTATTGACAGTACTGGGTTTATCAGTCTAATTTTGCTGCTATCTTATGATCTTCAAATGGAAATAGACTAAAGGCTAGCACTGTTCTGTTTCCATATCCTGTTAGAGTTTATAGACAAGAATATGCTGTAACTAGATCGTGCAATCCTATCTTACATGTAGACCTATTATTTAAATTTCAGAAGAATTCTTAGCAAAATATCTGGTGAAGCAGCTTTTTCCCAAATGTCTTTGTCAATTTTCTCAGGAATAATATCTATATCTGTCACATTTCTATTAATAGTGGAGCGGTCAAATAATTCAATTATATTTCAGCTACTTATATCCTTTGTGCTCATCTCAGTGCACAACAATTACAGATGCAAAAGTTAAACCATGAGAAAAACTCATTACCAAGAAAACTGTTATTTAAAACCACAGAAACAACAGAAACAGTTAAACTTTCTGATTTTTTTAGGGTGCTCTGAGTCCTTACCTGGTTATAGAAGTTGTTCCATGCTAATGAAGATTTTTCAGAGTGCTTTTTTAAAAGATAGACTGATATACTTCAAAATTACAGATGGTAAAAGGAGAAAACAAACATAATTTGATGACTGGATGAACTTAAGGATCTTTTACAATGTGATTTGATAATTCCTGACAATATTTATACAAACAAAAGTTCCATATTACCTCTATCTACTTGTTAGTGGGGAAAGAGTCAGCACAAATGTTTGAAGTTTCTGTTTTTACTCAGGTCAAAACTGGATTTTATGGTTCTATGATACAGTCATAAAAGTAAAAAAAATATATTTTTCAGGGTGTATATACAACATTTATTGTGGTAAACCTACCAGATAATAAAGGGTTGAATATACAGTGTTTTCATTAATCACAGTTTAAGACAAATTCTGAGTCTGTAGGCAGCACTGAAGGTGTCTCTTTGAAGAAATAAAACGTTTCATCTTGGCAGAGCTTTTTCTTAGGATTTCAGAGAGGTGCTGATTGTCTTACTCATAACAAGCAGAACCGTTTAATCATTTTATAAAATGTATGCTAATAGTACCCCAGAAATAATTTTCAAAACGTTGTTTCTAAAATAAAATTTCAAAAATAAAATAAAAATTGAGAGGCTTGCACTTGATGGTGGAAAAAAAAAAGTGAATCAGAAAATAGAATTGACTTTAGTAATAGGAGAATTTTCACTGAGGAAAGTCAGCTCCCCAAGGCATGAGGCAGGGGTGAGGAACAAAATGTTCCCCCTACAATTCAGGAGGAGATGGTCAGTGACCTACTGCTCCACATTTATGTGCACAAATCTATGGGACTGGATGGGATACATCCTAGAGTGCTGAGGGAACTGACAGGAGTGCCCAACAAGCTACTGTCCATCAATTATCAACAGTTCTGACTGACTGGGCAGGTCCCATCTAACTGGAAGTCAGCCAATGTAACACCCTTATATAGGAAGGGATGGAAGGATGATACGGGAAATTACAGGCCTGTCAGTTTGACTTTAGTGCCCAGGAACCTGATGGAGCAGATCATCCTAAATTCTATTACGCAGCACATGGAGGACAACTAGGTGATCAGGCCCAGTCAGCATGGGTTTATGAAGGGCAGGTCCTGTTTAACAAATTTAATCTCCTTCTGTGACAGTGATCTGTTTGTTGGATGAAGGAAAGGCTGTGATGTTGTCTACCTTGAGTCTAGTTAGGCATTTGATACTGTTTCCCACAGCATTCTCTTAGAGAAATTGTCTGGTTTTGGCTTGGATAGGCATACACTTTCCTGGGTGAAAAACTGATTAGATGATTGAGTGCAAAGAGTCATGGTCAGTGGAGTTAAATCTAGTTGGTGGCCAGTCACGAGTGGTGTCCCCCAGGGCTCAGTACTGAGGCCACTCCTGTTTAACATCTTTATTAATAATCTGGATGAGGGGATAGAGTGCATCCTTAGTAAGTGTGCAGATGACACCAAACTGGGTGGAAATATTGATCCACTTGAGGGTAGAGAAGCTTTACAGAGAGATCTAGATAGGCTGGATGGCTAGGCCAAGGCCAATGCCATGAGTTTCAATAACTCCAAGTGTGCTGTCCTGCACTTGGGCCACAACAGCCCCCCAGCAGTGCTACAGGCTTGGGGAGGAGTGGCTGGAAATCTACCAGACAGAGAGGGAACTGGCAGTGTTGGTTGACAGCCTGCTGAACATGAGCCAGCAGTGTGCCCAGGTGGCCAAGAAGTCCGATGGTTTCCTGGCCTGTATCAGGAACAGTGTTGTAAGCAGGAGGAGGGAGGTGATCATTCCCCTGTACTCGACTTTGATGAGGCTGCACCTTGAATACTGTGTCCACTGTTGGGCCCCTTCTCTACAAGAAGGACCTTGAGGTGCTGTAGAGGATCTAGAGTTGGGCTACCAAGCTAGTAAAGGATTTGGAGAACGTCTCCTATGAGGAATGGCTGAGGGATCTGGGGCTGTTTAGCCTGGAGAAAAGAAGGGTCAGGGGAGACCTCGTCGCTCTCTACAACTAATTGAAAGGAAGCTGTAGTGAGGTGAGGGTCAGTCTGTTCTCCCTAGTAACAAGCAATAGAACAATTGGAGACTGCCTCACATTGCATCAGGCAAGATCCAGGCTGGATATGAGGAGGAATTTCTTTACTGAAAGGGTTGTCAGGCATTAGAACAGGCTGCCCAGGGAGGTGGTGGAGTCACTGTCCCTGGAGGTGTTCAAGAGATGGGTGGATGTTTCACTTAGATGAAATGATCTAGTGTTTGATAGGGCTAGGACAAAGGCTGGACTCGATCTTAAAGGTCTCTTCCAGTTGAATCAATTCTGTGATTCTGTTTCTAAAACAACTTAATTAAAAAAAAATATTGAATATGTATTCAATTTAGAAACAGAAAAAAAAAGATCTTGTTTCTAACTTTTCCGTAGTATGTTATACTCTTTAACATGTTAAGGAAAAAATATAGACAGGAAATCGTAATGGTTTTGTAATGACAATCTTATTCTAAAAGCCTTCATTTAGTTGAATTTTGATTTCTAAACAGATTGGACCATAAAATGTGTTATGGTAAACCTCACAGGAGATCATAGCATCTGAGATTTTCCCTTCACTACATCATTAATCACATGTAACTGCAGCAGTCTTTTCTATCCTCTTTCTTTTCCTTCTACTTAGGGAAGAGAATAGAATAAAAGGAGATCAGATGTTTTTGAGAGTCTTCTTTCATGTGACATGGGTAACTTTGTTTGGTGTGTTTCCCTTCTGTTTTTATTAGCTAAAGATGTCTGAAATAAATGATGAAGCATATGCTAAAATTCTTTATAATGTATTGAAAACCAGAGGATCCCAAACTAAACTGAATTTATATGCATAGACTTGGATTGCTTTTTAAGGGTTATGAAAATAAGATCAAGGGAATTAATGGTGGGGAAGCAAAATATCTTTGAAGAAATAACATTATTATTTACCTCATTATATCTCTAACTGCTACAGAAAAGGGTCCTGAATAAATGCTGAGAGGTCCCAAATTGGTACTGAGTGTAGACTTTAGGTACAAAAAAGGGGTTTGAAAGTGCAAAGTGAATCTTATCACCATTTATGACAACTGTGGAAGAGAAGCCAGCCTTTTCTCTCATTGGAATAATATAAACATTAGCATTACTTTAGGATTTCTGAGATTTTTTTTCGATTACCTACTTTTTATGTGTGTTGTTTATTGAAAAAGGCTGTGTACGAGTGTAAAATCATTTTGTATACAAGAGTAATTGACTTACACATCCCTAATTTTCAGTTGCTCCACTCTTAGGTCTGTAAGAGTTACAAAGGTGTGTGAAACAGCTACATTACCTTCACAGAGCAAATAGGGAAAAGAGTACAAGGGAACTATATTAATAATAGCCTATCCCCTGAATAGGAGAAACTGAATCACAGTAGAAAATCTATGAGTGAATGTTCTCTGCTGAACTGCTTTTTATTTCTTTGTTAGTTATTTTTTTTTTTCTAACTCCAACTCTTTTTTTCTCTTTTTGTCTCCTTACTTTTCAGCTCAAGTGCACAGGAAGACTTGAAAACAGGATACTGCTCTTAAAAATGAACGTTTTTGAACTCAGAGCAGTGCTCTCATACCAGATCAGAGAGCCATGCTCCTTCATGTTTACTTTTATCATAGCCACATCAACATCTCATTCTTGATGCAGAGTAACACACTTTCAGTGTAGGCCCAGGGTTTCTCTCAGATGTCTTGTCATTAGTGTGAGAGATAGGAAAATGTTTGGAAAGGTGGAAGCTGACAATTTGCAACTTCTTTCTTTGTTTAACTTTCATCAAAACTGAATTGCTACTTAGCAAACCAATTCTAAGAGAAGGTTTTTTGTTTTTTTTAAAAAATAACCTGATTAAGATGTTTGTTGTCTCCATTCTACTGTGGAGTTACAAGTTACAAATTAACCTGTTTTATATCTCATCTTCTTCTCTGGGGTTTTCAAAACCTGCCCAAACACATTCCTGTGTGACCTGATCTAGATGGTCCTGCATTAGCAGGGATTGCAATTATATCATTACTTAAAGATCTCTTCCAACCCTGTCATTCTATGATTCTGTGGTTCTGTGTTTTGTTTACTGAGGACAGAGATGTGAAAAACACAATAATTGTATTATATATGCAAATATGTTTGTTGTCTATATGTATCATAAACTTATACATGCATAACCAATGGTTGAATATTTCTTTAAAATGAAGAAAGAATTTGAGTCTCTTGAATTTCACTGGCCAAAAAACAGAGATGAGTTTTATATCATGTTCTGGGGAAGTAGAAACTGTAAAATTACTGTCTTGTAACCAAAGAGAGATGGCAAGAATGATACTATCTTTCCTTCATTGTCACTGTGGTCAGTAGAGGTATACTAATAAGCAAAAATGAGCTAAAAAGATAGAGCAATAGGGATACTTGATAGCCCTGAGACAAACGGCAGTTCCACAAAAGGAAAGAAAAATGTCTTTGTTATCTAAGGTTTAAGCAGTTTTATACACTCATTTTTTTTTATCATCCTTGCATTGCAGAATGCAAGCAAACTCCTATTTTATTTATTCAATTTTAATAAGAGAAAAATGTGAGCAGATTTATGTTGTAATGTGGTCATATAGAGTTGTTCTGAGATATTTTCACCATTGAATTTTACATTGCAAGCTCGTCAGATTTTATGTATCAGTAGTGTAACACTAAGCATTTTAATTACAATGAATGATGAGTTTCCTCCGTTGAATAAAACAGAGACACCATCTCATGAGCTTACTTATTATGTAGACACTTGACTTCTGCTAAATATTCTGGCAACATACAGACAGAGTAAATATGTTTTACCACTGAATAGTCTATATTTACTGAAGTGGTCCACTGATTTAAGTGGATGATAATAGGCAACCTCAACACAGCTGACACAGTGGAAATAAGTGGTAAGAAGAAAGCTTTTAAAAGTTCTGTGACCATAATTCTGGAATAAAGCCAAAATTTATTGAGTTGTTTGATATTATGTCCTAGTGACGTAAAAGCAAATAATATTATATGCTGTAGAGATTTATTCACTAAACAGCACCAACCACTTAAATAGCTGCATGATGAGATTTTAACATTTTCAAGGAAAGAGTCCAAACATCACTGAAAACTTTATCTTTTTTTTTAAGCTTGATGTTGCTAACTAAGAAAATACTTAGTCATAAAAAATATAACTGATTTTACAAATGCAACTTAAAATCAAAACAAAAATAGGCACAAAGTTGTTTCATCTTTCTGAGATTTTAAAAAATATTTATTTTTCATCATTTTTTATTAGAAAAAAGTGCATTAATATGATGAAGTTTAATTTTGTGAAAAGTATTAGTTTTGTCTTGTATGTCTACTATGTATGAATTTACTATTGTGTAAATATAATACGTCAGTCAGACAATTCATAGTTTAGCTATGCTGAGGGCTAACAGTACTACCTTTGGAAACAATTTCCTATTACCAAAACATCTCTAGCACGTCTTATGTATTTTGTCTAACTTCTTGTATGTACTTATTAAACATTAGACATATTTTGAACAAGCACAAAAATTTGGTCCCTCAGATCTTTAGAAAGAGAGATGACTTCATTTGAGGTCAAATTGATGTTTAATTGTCTTCCTTTTTCATTATGCAACTTGTTCCATAATTGCAATTTTTACTTCTTCCTAAGCACAAAAATTAATTTAGAATTGCTTCAGTTTTTATTGTGTGTACTTTGGGCACATTAGTAACACAAAGAGTGGTGAATGTCCCATTGTTTGTAGTTCTGGGAGTATTTTCATTTAGTTTCATGATTTAATAATAATAAAGTATTGCTCAGACAGAATGTTTGTAAATCTTCGTACAGTGCTTTGAGGTGTTTATTTATGTATGCGACTTTAGTATACACTCTTTGAGAACAACAAAAGAGTATTTGACAATTTGTGATCGTTTTAAGCTAACACTGCAGATATAAAGTGTATGTTTACATGCAATAGGCATTTGCATGTTCTGTGTCTTATACCTATATGAAATGGTTTTAATAGGTATCAATTTTGTGCAAAACACAAGAGAACTGCTCTGATCTTTGAGAAGTGTTATGTTATCATTGCAGAGTGCTAAAAGCATGTTAACTAACTAAGTATGTTCATATGAAACTTATCTTTCCATAGGAAATTACTGCTTGCAAAGAACAATGGGAAGGGTGAGGCAAATATTTAAGAAAAATACCTTGTCTCCTAGTAATTATAATGAGACTGTCCTGGGAATGACTTGCTATTTGTATTGCATAACGCTGTTTTCAAGGGGAGCTGATTCAGATGGTCTACAAAATATTTCTTCTCTGTTTGTTGCTGCTCCTACTTACATTTCCAGCATGTGTTCAGAGATGCATACACACATACAGAAACACAGACAGCCACACACATCAGCACAAGCACATAGATTTTCATGCTGCCATGTAGACGTCACTAACATTCACATAGACATTAACGTGAACTGCTCATTTGTTGATCTGGAAGGGCATTCTATAAAAAAAACATACACAGAAACACATACACAGCCCAGGTGCCCAATCACAACACATTCTTGGGTCCTTCAAACATTAGCATGGGCTCTAAACTCATCCAATACCCTGAATCCCTTCCTTGTTAAGTATCTCAGACCTCAGGTATTTCCAGACACAGGTTTCTTATCTACTCACCGGCTACTCAAGTTTGATGGCCATTTAGTCCTACCAGCAAAGCTCACCTATGCATCTGCTGCTTACCCTGTATATCCCCTTACATTTTTTCTACACTCTCGTAATAAATTCTACTTAATTTCACAAGCCCCTACAGATATCCCACGTTAAGTTTGCCTTTTCTAAGAGGCCCATGATAATCTTTTTTCCCCTTTCTTAACAGCTATGCAGTTCGGAAGAAGCACCTCTGAGGCTACACCTAAGATATTCCTTCAAAGTCCCATCAGTCAGTGACCTAATAATTCTGGTCTTGATATTGCAACCACTATCTTTTGCTTCCTAGAGTCTGCGTACCTCTGTCATTAACCTAGTTTCCTGTCTATTTCTTTAAATGCTGAATCCTTGTTAACTACTCTTCCAAGCTGCAGGTCCTTATCATACAGGTGACCATGTATCCTTACATTCCACATATCATTCCAATTTCACATACATTTGTTACCCTATCTTGAAATCTAGATAATTCTATTTGCTCAATATATAATATAATAGTATGATTGAAAGAGAACCATGGACTAATAATATGAAAATTAAATATGACAAAAAAAAACCAACTTAAAGGGGCATTCCTCTTCAGTTTGAATTTAAGAGATATAGCAGTCTTAATGCACTTAAGTGCAGAATGACTATAATCCATTATTGTTCATATACCATGAAAAAAGTAAATCTAATTTCAGAATACATGAGGTGAAATATTTCTGTCAGAGATAGTGACATAAACGTCTGCCTTTGCTTCAATATGTATCACCTAGTGGGATGTCACTTAAGTTATTATGGACAATTCAGGTCACCTACATTCTAAAAACAGAATGTATAAGGAAAAGGGACTCCAATCTTTCAGCATTAGATAGCAAAATGCTAGTGTAATCTAATAGAAGGAAGACTGAGAGGAATAATTCTGTTCACAGCTAAAAAAAAGTTATATAAACTAATGAGCAATGTTAGCACTAAAGTAAATGGACACCAACTACATATTAATAAGTCCAGTCTTTAACTGTTAGAAAGGTGATATTTTAGAACACAGCTTCCACATCAGAAGAGGGGGAACAAAAATCTAAACAATGTTAAGGCTGTATGATATTAGATAACACTGGATTCCACAAGAAAGACTTTTTAATCCTGTGTTTTCCCTGTTACAAAATGACTGTAGATAATGATCAAAGTCTTGGAGTCTGTCATTGCATTTTTCTAAGACAGGTTAGAAAAAGAGGAGAGAGTGATATTTGGATAAGCATCTACTCTTGCAAAGGTGCTTTAAGCTATGTCTCAGCTGTAGGACAGATGAATTCTGTGGTATTCCTTGAGCTTCTGATCCCTCAGAAGTTTGGACTCAGGATTTAATGAGCACTGATTCTTCATTTCACTCAATGCCCAGAAAAGGTAGATGGAGAGAAAGGGAAAGTACATTAATTCAAGGCACAAACAGCATATATACTGCATATATATACACATTGCAACTTGTAAAAAGTTCTGAGTGTCTATGACGTAGATGTAGTAATTTTATATTTAGTGAAGAAGTAGTTTGTATAGTTGTGTGTGCAGTGGTAGCAAGAGGTATCAGACAGGAATAAAAAGTGTTTGCTTGAAAGTACAGAACAAAAAAAACCTATTTCCTGTAACTTTTCAAATATTAGTAATAATAACATAATAAAATTGATGTAATGCTTTATCTTCCTTTGCTGCAAACCTCAATAGAAATATGGGCTGGATTTTCAGTTGCTCTATAACTTCAATCAGAGCCAGACTTTCCTACAGAGCTCTAATTCTAAGTAAATATCAGGATAAAAGGTACAAAGTTGCAAAACAAAGTCACTTTTTAGAAACTCTGATGCTAGCATGCTGGAAATTAAAATAGAATGCATATACACATGACTAACAAGACTATATTAAATAATTATTCCTCTACTAATAAAGCAACATTACAGCTGAGGTCCAATTTTTTCATTTCCTGGAAAACAAAAAAATGACAAAGAAAAATATAAGGCTTTAATGTCTATTAATTACTAATGTCAGACTGAATTTGAAAGTCTATGAATACCAGAGTGAAGTTAAAGAATACTGTAATGTTTATGGCATTGACTATAAAGATCTGTTGTGAATTTAATAAATGATGCCAGCTGGGATTACAATCTTCTGAGCTGAATTGCAAACTAAATTCATTTGTGAAATTAGAGTATCTGTCTGCTAATATATTACTGTTGGTTTATTTTTAATGTTGTGGACAACTTAAAATATTTTCTTTTAGAGTACAGCATGTTCTCCACTATACAACTCTCAAAAATAGCTGAAATACTCAACTTGTATCTAACTGAGGTTGCATAGCTATAGCAACAAGATCTTGAGGGAAACTCCCTGGGGAGAAAATTCTTTAAAGAAAAAGGTGACTCAAAATAATGAATCTAAGGAGAGCCTTATTAAAGCTATAGAATAATTTAAACAGAAGAATCAGCAAGGCATAAAATATACCTCCTCAAATTCATCCTAAAAGAAACCAGAAACCTCCTAGAAGTGACAACCACTTTGAGAAACAGGATAATCCATATGTAACGTGGGGAATATTTTGGAGTAGTGTGAAATTAAGAGAAGTGGGAAAAGTCATTCATGTAATCAGAAAAAAATAGCAGAAACTAGTGATTACTTGGGAGTAAATATGATAAACAATTAAAGCATTATAATCCTAAACAACATATAATGTAGCTTCTATGTATGTGAGTTTCAAAGCCAAATTCATCCAATGTAGAATGTCTGGACTCCTAATCTAAAACAATGAAAAATTATCACACTCAGAATGGCAGAATTTATAGCAACTGAAGCTGCCAGTAGGAGACTTTGTAAAGAGAACTGTGTCTCCAGATTAGCCTGTCACAGATGCCCAAAGACCTGTGCTGAAAGGAAAAGTTATTCAGTACAGAATTCACAGTCCACAAGCATTTCTTCCTTTAGGGAGCTGCAGCAAAGGAGGTGTACTTCTTTCTTTCATAAGACAACACAGAGTCTTCTTCTGGAAAAAAGCTTCAACAATAGCACACTCATGTGTTACATAAGAGATTCTTGTTCCAGTTCTAACAAATTGGTTCAAATTCTATATTCTTAAGAAAATGTCACAACCAGAGCTATATGATATTCTACCATGAACAATAGCATCACTTTTCCTTTGGATGCTGTCTACCTTATTAAAATTAATAACACTAAATAAAAGTTATTAGCTGGACATTAGAGGAGATGTAAGAAGGAGTAATAACAGTCTAACCCAGTAATAAAAAATGCTAATTTGGGACAGTGGACAGTCACATTTGATATATATTTTCAAGTGGAACTTCTGTATCTTATCCAATGACTGTCATGACCAGAATCAAATCATAAACTACCACAGTTAGATGAAACACATTCACTTTCTATGTTTTAGTAATGTCAGTCTGACTACAGTCTTAATATCAAAAATGACTGTTTGATCATCAGAACTTTCAGAGTCACAGACAGCATGATAAGTATATGAAATTTAAGTATTTATTCTTACATTTGCACTTTTCTCTGAGAATCAGCCTAGAGATATATGGAGAAAACTAAAAAGTGCATATACACCCCATATAAAAGTCTGCCCCACTTCTGGGAGACAGCAGTAACAAGTAGTACACAAGATAAATGTTTAGTAGGAAAATTTCTGTATCATACTGACCAGAATGTCTTATTCTTACCTTGAGGAAGCCTCGGGTTTACTATGGAGGAAGAAAGATTCACTTATTAACAAAGAAAGCCACTAGGGAAGAATTCTGACAGTTTTTCTTTTACTCATGTCCCACAAACATTTTCTAAGGTATAAAAAGAAAAAGTTGAAAAAAAAAAAAGTACAAGACTTTGAGGCAGAAAATATACTTTAATTCTGTAATGAAATTATGATATTTGTTTTGATTAAAATTAATTCTAATTCCATTAAGAATTCTAGCATTCTGAGTCATATACCCTTTAGCATTAAATATTTTTTGTTTGTAGGATTAGATTTTGCTTTTCTAAGCAACATGAATAGATACTATTCTGCATTAGAATGTAATCATCCATTTTTGTTATTATTAATTAAAGAAATGGTAAAAGGTAGGAAACAAAACATATTTTCAAAACATCAAAAGGTACTGTCTGCTATTAGCAAGAGAAGGTTGTTTCAGCTTTATTGTGTAAAAAGAGTTTAAAGGAGAGCTCTGTAAGATTTTCCTAGTAATTATTTGAAATTATTTGAAAAGTAAAGGAGCCAGAACCAATTAAAGTATTCCCTCCATAGGTAAAGTGCCAATAAAGTTTGTCCAGAGAAAGACTGGAATCCTATCAAACTGAAAACAAATGAAACTTTACTCCTGTTCCAAATAGCATTCTGCTATGCTAAAGATGGGACTCTCACATCTCAAAACAGCAGCAACAACACTGCTGACACATAAGTCTTCTGTCAGCTCTATCCCACTCTGCCTCATTTCATTTTTTATTTACTTCTCCTAATGTGATAGGAAGTCTTTGGGATTTAGTCTTCATAGATTCATAATTTAAATATAATCATAACTTTGTGGAACATCTGTCTTTCTTCTATCACTTGAGCTAGCTTTAATTCCTCTGACAGTTTAGCAACACTGAGGTTTGAGGTTCAGCGTATAACTAAGTTGAAAATTGGTGCAAAATAAAGTTGTAAAGTTCAACAAACTATCACAGAGGATTTATTCAAGAATATGGATCTTAGTCAACAATACTGAGAACAGCATTGCAGATAAAACTTTTTTTCTCTTCGAAGTCCTTAGCTGTTATCCTTAGACCATGAGATAATTAGATCATGAGCTAATTGAAACATACAAATTAATTGCACTGATTGTTATTTATATGAGGTGATAGTCTTTTCCTGACAATTTTGCTTTGATGAGGCAAAGGAAGCACTTGACATTTTGCCATTGAAAGTTAATTGCTCTCCTGCACCAATTAAAATGACACAGTATTTGAACTGAATTGCTTAATACGCTGTTCCAAAGAAAAAAAGAAATCAATGGATAACCTAAGGTGTCCATGCTTTTAAAGTACAATGTTTAAGTTTGATCAAATTTGTAATAAGCCTAGAAACCCTTTAAATGCCAGTGATTTTTGGCAGACAATTCTTTATTTCTTAGGAAAAAAAAGTGTTTGGCTTTCAGTATACCAATGACAGATGGATGATTCCTCAATACTGGCATCAGCTTTGAAGAAAATTTCCTATGAATTCCCAGACAAGCAACAAAGACTAAACTTCAACAAGAGTCATGGAGTAGAAGTGGCAAGGAGAACAAATAAGCTTGACTATGACTGCAAACTGTTCTTACCTTCTTTCTTGCTGTTCATCTTTCTTACAAAAACTGCAGTAGTACTTCACAGAATATCAGAATAAAATCTATTATAATTCTATACCTGATCATGGTTCATTGTATTCCAATCTTCTCCCACACATCAGTTTTCCCTTTATTATGTGAATTGTGGTCCATCATTTGTGTTTCTTTGACTCCTGGTTACTTCTAGAGATGAGCCAAACAGGTACTACTAGCCAAATAATCTCTTAAATACAAGAGTAAAGTAATAAATAATATAAATAATAAATAATAAAGCATTTATGTAATATTCACTATGCTACAAAAAAGTACCATCGTCTTATCTATCAAGCAACTTTGTAAAATAAAGCTAAAATCCAGGCTTTTATTTTATACTATAGTAACAGCTGACCTATATAGTCATCAGTATGTTTCATTTCTTTCTTCATTTCTTCTTTTGTGCATTGTTTCAGTTTTCACATGAGAACTTAAATTCCCCTTTCTAGTTAAACCGTCTTCCATCTACACCTTCATCGCTAACTGTAGCTGAATGGTTACACTATTTTTGCAATAGATGAGAGAGGACAGCATTTCTGGCTGAGACATTGGCACGTACACAAACAGAAATAAAATGACTTGTGGGGTGTGGAGGTATCCAGCTCTTCCTGCAGACAGAAACTAACATGATGTTAACATTCCCAGTCATACAGTAGGCACAGTACCAAGTCACCATCCCCTTCCTATCATCACTGTGGATACACATTTATTTGACTTCATGGCCTGAAGGCATAAACAGATTTTGTCTTTCAGCTTCACTCTACACCATCAGAACTACTTACTTGAATGCTTAAGGTAATTTTTTAGCTTAGTTTACTGGGCTACTATTTTGGGGCAGGTTTTTTTTTCCCAGTTTTTGAATGTCCTAATAAGGTTTGTAGGCAAGTTTCCAATGCCCTTAAAACATAGCTCTAATAATTAACTACTAGCAAATACAACCCATCACTGTTTCATTGTGTGTTATTCTTTGTCTTTTGTCATCATGTTGCTGTTTACCTTGAAAGTCAGCGATAATGAACATCTTGAACGTTATCTTTTACTTTCAGAAATAAATGGCAGAATTTCACTTCAGTAACACCAAAATTTCATACATTACTTTTCTACTTATGCTCACAATGTCTCATATATCACATAATTCAAACAATGAAATACATTTATTCTTGGTATCATTAGAGTACCAAATTATTAGCATTTAAAAAATAGGGGTAGGACTTGAACTCGAAATTATTTTAAAATACTCATTTCAGCAGTTACCACATCAGAATTGTTATTAAAAAGATAAAGATCAAAAGATATAAATAATATATTATAAAACTTGTTCTGTTTCATATTACTTTTACAGTTCATGTAGTCTGTTTTTGCTGCAGTTGAACAGCTAGAAAAATATTTAACTTTAATTCCACACATATTAAATCATGTTTTGACATATTCTTCATTATCACTTTTGTCAAGTCAATACATGAAGAAAAACTCTCCTTCAGATAAGATACGTGTTAATGCAGCTAAAATTTGCAAGATCAGTAAGAAGTACAATAGTATTTCAGTGTAAAGAGTTGCAAATATATATCTAGATTGTCAGCATACAATTCAAGGAAATATTTTAGCATAAGGTCTATTGAACTGTCTTCTATAGTTGAAGAAGTTAACCAACACAGAAATGCTGAATCAGATTTTGTTCATTCAGCAAATCCTGAGAAGGATGAATTCTTGTTGGTTGAAGCCAGAGATTGATTAAATAAAGCCCTGACACCCTGATCTTTTTTAATAAAGCTTTATTAAGCCAACTTAAGGAAATAGATGACTCTTCAGATTTTTTTTTTCTGAAAATATACTACCAAAGAAAATCCCAGCTCTAGAAACATCTTGTGCACTGGCCAAAATAACAAAATCATTCCAGAAAAATCGTAGTGGAAATTGTTCAACTCACCTTATTCTCTTGCAGTATTGTGGGAGTTATTGTAAGAGGAAATTAAAAAATCATCAAAAACCTTTAGTGGGTCTGGGACGGTAGTGATTTTCCACAGCAGCTCCTGCAGTGCTGTGCTTACTGTTGATATCAATATTATGACTACCGCTTGCACAACATCGGGGCTGTCCCTCCAGCATTCCTTCCCCCACCTTCACCAATAGCTGTGAGTGGGCATGATCTTGGGAGGGACTATGGCCAGGACAGCTGACCCAGGCTGACCAAGGAGATATTCCATACTGTTCTGGTTTAGCAAGGAGCAGCTTTTGGCTTAGTAACAGGGGGAGCGGGTTGCAGTGAAGACCCGGTAAAGAGTTTGCGGACCCTCCCCCGGCTCCTGGGTTCACACCCACCTCCGGCCCGGCTGGGCCAATCTGGCGCCTCTGCGATCACTATTTAGGGGACGGGAATTTGAAGTGCTGGCAGGAGGTGTAAGAGGTATACAAGATGGAGGCGACCACGCGGACCCTTCAGCCAGAGGAGGAAGGAAGGAGGAGCAGTGGAGCGGAGACCCTTCTGCAGGCCGTGGCGAGAATGCAAGCTGTGTCCCTGAAACCTGTGGAGATCCGTGGCAGGACTGAGAGCCACCAGCAGCTCCATGTGAGTGAGCCCGGACGGGCGAGGGACTGTGTGGGGAGACGGCCATGGCCCAGGCCGTGTTGGAGAGCCTGCACGCCGCAGAGCAGCCCCACACGAGAGGCAGAGAGGAGCTGCAGCCTTTGGAATGGGTGCACGTCGGAGCAGCCCGTGCAGGGCTGCCATGCGTGTGAGTTACCCCACGGACTCGCAGGGAGGACTGGTGTGGAGTTCACCCGTCCTGAGGAGGGACAGACGGCAGAAGCTATTGGGAGCAGACTGACTGAGACCCCCATTGCCTGCCCCCCCAAACCGTTCAGGGGGGGGCAAGGTAAAAACCCCGGGATCAGGGCTCTGAGCCCGGGAAGAGGGGAGGTGTGGCGGGAAGGTGTTCTTAAAAAGGCTGGTTGGACTCTTCATTGACGTATTCCTCTGTGTTGTTTCGTTTTGGTTATGTTTTGGGTTTTTGTGGGTATGTTTTAGTTGATGTTGCATTAAATTATTTTCTGTTTTTTTTCTTCCCCAAACCGAGTAGCCTGGTCTGCTTTGTCCTGAACCTTAAGCGGCAATTAAGCCCTCCCTGCCCTCGAGCAATTCTCAGCCTCTTCGGTACTTGAGGCTAATCGTGGTCTTTGTTCCCTGATGGGCCTAAACCACGACACATACCATATGACGTCAGCTCAGGAATATAAACTGGGGGAAAGGAGCAGGAAGAGGGAGGCGAGATTCATTTCTGGCCTTCCCAAAGCAACCGCTACGCGTACTGAAGCCCTGCTTCTCGGGAGGTGGCCGGACATCGCTGCTGATGGGAAGTAGAGAGTAACAGCTTATCTGCTTCTGCTTTGCTTCCCGCGCGCGCGGCTTTGCTGCTTATTTATTAAACTGCTTTTATCTCAACCCACAAGATTCCCATCTTATTTTCTCCCCTTCCCTGGCTTGCTGAGGAGGTGGGGGGTAAAGCGGTGTGGTGGGCACCTGGCATCCAGCCAGGCTCAAACTACCACAGCCCTTTTGGCGCCCAACGTGGGGCGAGATAATAGCAGATTTACATTAACTGCATTGCAATTAGAGTAAACCAATGAGAGCAAAGTTCCTGTGCTGGTCACGGAGCCTTGCTGTTATGCAGCTTATCTTACACTTTCTAATGTTTGGGAACATGATGCTCCTAACATTGACTCTCGGCTGTGCTTTAACCTTAATAGCTTTGCTAAGCTGGCTATATAATTTTGTGAAGAGGATGAAAGGGCCTGGGAACATGATGGCCCAAATAATAATAGCAAGTCTCATTCTGTTACTGATGAATTTAGTGTGCTGTGGGAGCTATCTTGTGGAGGCCATGGGGCAAAGCACCTCTTTCTCCTCAGCTCGGACTGATCTAGACAATTCTGTTACACAGACTTCCCAGGTCCTTAGTCACCCTTATACGAGAGTTTTAATATTACTAATTAACATGGTTGGTATATTATATATCTTGTGGAATCTGGAGTCATCTGGGTATCAGAGAGTACAAATTTGCGATGGAAACATGTTAAAATGCCCCCTGAAGCGGCCAGTCCCTGGGTGGCAGGGTATGTGGATGAATTTAGGCAAATTCCTAGGACGGTTATCACCTCCTGTAATCTGGGATTTTACATCTGAACAGATAAAAAACCCTGCTTTACTGACACGCTACCTGATAGAAGGGTGTCTTACCTACCCTAATGAGGCCCATCAGGTTCAGGCACTATACTGGGGCCTAGCCTCTGCCTACCGAGCTGCATTCCAGTCCTCTCAGAGAACTGTAATTGAAATGGAAACTCAAACGGTACCTGAGACCAACATAGTTGAGTCAGTCGCAGTCCAGCCCTCTCAGAGAACTATGGCCGAGGTGGAAATTCAAACTATACCTGAGACCAACATAGTTGAGTCAGTCGCAGTCCAGCCCTCTCAGAGAACTATGGCCGAGGTGGAAATTCAAACTATACCTGAGACTACCATGGTTGAGTCAGGGAACCAAACAACAACCACAGTGGTTGCCCCAGTAGTGAAAAAGAAGCAGTGGATAAGGAGGTCAAGTCCATATCATCGATTAGTAAGGGCAGACGAGGAGGAAGAGGAAAGGCTAGAAGAAGAAACTGGTCCTTCGGTAAGGAGATCAGGAGAAGTGAGAGAAATCGAAAAGGAAATGGAAACTACTCGGTCCCTCACCTCAACAGAACTTAGAGATATGCGAAAAGATTACAGTCGCCAGCCAGGTGAGCGGATTGGTGCCTGGCTGCTCCGATGCTGGGATAACGGGGCTGACAGTCAACAATTGGAAGGCAGAGAAGCCCAACAGCTAGGATCTCTTGCTAGGGACCGGGGAATTGATAAAGGCATTGGAAAGAAAACCTCAGTTTGTAGTCTCTGGAAACGACTCCTCTCAAGTGTACGGGCAAGATACCCATTCAAGGAAGACCTTGTAAATGCCCGAGGAAAGTGGACTAGAGCTGATGAAGGGATCCAATATCTAAGGGAATTAGCTGTGTTGGAAGTCATCTATGGTGATCTGGATAATGTCGAGGCCTCCACAGATCCAGACGATGTCCAGTGTACACGGGCCATGTTGAGAAAAGTGATCCAGAGTGCCCCAGCTACATATTCTAATATCCTGGCAATGGTGTATCATCCAGACATGGACATACCAACAGTGGAGAGGGTATCTTCTTGGTTACAGAACTATGAAGAGAGCCTCTGCACCTCCTCATCAGTGTGGGATGATGGCCTGATTGTTAGATCTGCCTCAAGAATTCAGTCATCCACTGTCCCGACCAGGGGAAAGGGAAGTCCCAGACGCAGGAGTACACCGCGAAATGAACTCTGGCTCTTTTTGCGTGGCCAAGGAGAGGATATGAGGAAGTGGGATGGTGAACCCACTTTTAAGCTAGAAGCGCGTGTACGTGAACTAAGGGGGAAGGCAGCTGTTAGAAAAGGACCGCCCAAGAGGGCTGTCAGCAGAGTGGCTGCCAAAACAAAAGAGGACAATCAACAATCTCCAAGACATAGAAGAACTGCAACTACTTCCTTCGAAGCCAATGAGGAGACTTCAGGTCTGCAATTGCAAGGATCAGATAGCGAATACTCTGATGAAGAACAGAAATAGAGGGTCCCTGCCTCCAGCCAGGAGGAGGAAAGGGATGACCGAATCTACTGGACTGTGTGGGTTCGATGGCCTGGCACATCAAACCCACAAAGGTATAAAGCCTTAGTAGACACAGGGGCACAGTGTACATTGATGCCATCAAGGTATAGAGGCACAGATTCTGTCTGGATCTCTGGAGTGACAGGGGGATGTGAAGAATTATCTGTATTAGAGGCTGAAGTGAGCTTAACAGGGGACAAATGGAAAAAACACCCCATTGTGACTGGTCCAGAGGCCCCTTGTATTCTTGGCATAGATTACCTCAGGAGAGGGTACTTCAAAGACCCCAAGGGGTATCGATGGGCTTTTGGTATAGCCACTGTAGATACAGAGAAAATCAAACAACTCTCTAATTTACCTGGCCTCTCAGAAGACCCTTTTGTTGTGGGATTGCTGCAAGTTCAAGAGCAACAGGTACCAATTGCTACCAGGACAGTGCACCGGAGGCAATATCGCACGAACCGAGATTCCCTGGCTCCCATCCGTGAGTTGATTCATCAACTGGAGGCTCAAGGAGTAATTAGCAAAACTCATTCTCCATTTAATAGTCCCATATGGCCTGTGAAAAAATCTGATGGAGGGTGGAGGTTAACAGTAGACTATCGTGGCCTGAACGAAGTGACACCACCACTGAGTGCTGCTGTACCAGACATGTTAGAGCTCCAGTATGAACTGGAGTCAAAAGCAGCCAAGTGGTATGCTACGATTGACATCGCTAATGCATTCTTCTCAATTCCATTGGCAGCAGAGTGCAGGCCACAATTTGCCTTCACATGGAGAGGTGTCCAATATACCTGGAATCGATTGCCCCAGGGGTGGAAACATAGTCCTACTATTTGCCATGGTCTAATCCAAACTGTGCTGGAAACGGGTGATGCCCCTGAACATTTACAGTACATTGATGACATAATTGTATGGGGCAACAAGGCAGAAGAAGTGTTTGAGAAAGGGAAAAGAATAATACAGATTCTCCTGAAAGCTGGTTTTGCTATAAAAAGAAACAAAGTAAAGGGACCTGCACAAGAGATACAGTTTTTGGGCATAAAATGGCAAGATGGGCGTCGGCATGTGCCTATGGATGTTGTGAATAAAATAGCTACTATGTCTCAACCGACTAATAAGAAAGAAACACAAGCTTTCCTGGGCCTTGTGGGATTCTGGAGGATGCATATCCCAGGTTATAGTCAGCTTGTGAGCCCTCTCTTTAGAGTCACCAGAAAGAAGAACTGTTTTGAGTGGGGCCTTGAGCAACAACAAGCTTTTCAACAAATTAAACAGGAAATAGCTCGTGCAGTCGCCCTTGGGCCCATCCGTACAGGACCAGATGTGCAGAATATCCTCTACACTGCCGCTGGAGAGCATGGTCTCACCTGGAGCCTCTGGCAGAAAACATCTGGAGAAACCCGAGGTCGACCATTAGGGTTTTGGAGCCGAGGATATCGAGGATCGGAAGCCCACTACACCCCAACTGAAAAAGAAATACTAGCAGCATATGAGGGACTTCGAGCTGCTTCAGAAGTCATTGGCACAGAAGCTTATCTCCTCTTGGCACCACGTCTGCCTGTGTTACACTGGATGTTCAAAGGGAAAACCCCTTCTATACATCATGCAACCAGCGCTACATGGAGTAAGTGGATGGCGTTGATTACACAACGATCTCGGCTGGGGAAATCTAATCGCCCAGGAATCCTGGAAGAAATCATGGACTGGCCAGAAGGCAGAGATTTTGGAGCATTGCCTGAGGAAGTAGCTCGCGCCCAAGAGGCACCACCATATAATGAATTGTCAGAAGATGAGAGGCATTATGCTTTGTTTACTGATGGATCCTGCCGCGTGGTAGGAAATCATCGTAAGTGGAAAGCTGCTGTGTGGAGTCCCACACGACGAGTTGTTGAGGCCACTGAAGGAGAAGGTGAGTCAAGTCAGTTTGCTGAAGTGAAGGCTATCCAACTAGCTCTAAAGATTGCAGAACGAGAGAAGTGGCCAGTACTCTATCTTTACACTGACTCCTGGATGGTGGCTAATGCTCTATGGGGATGGCTACAGCAATGGAAGAAGACCAACTGGCAGCGCAAGGGTAAACCCATCTGGGCTGCTGCATTATGGCAAGACATTGCTGCTCGGGTGGAAAATATGACTCTGAAAGTACGTCATGTAGATGCTCATGTGCCAAAAAGCCGTGCCAATGAAGAACAATGGAATAACCAACAGGTAGATAAAGCTGCTAAAATTGAACTAGCTCAGGTAGATCTAGACTGGGAGCGTAAAGGTGAGCTATTTATAGCTCGATGGGCCCATGAAACATCAGGACACCTGGGAAGAGATGCAACATATAGATGGGCTCGTGATCGAGGGGTGGACTTGACCATGGAAGCCATCACACAGGTCACCCATGAATGTGAAACATGTGCCGCAATCAAGCGAGCCACACGAATCAAGTCTCCCTGGAACAGAGGCCGATGGCTGGGTTTTCAGTATGGTGAGGCCTGGCAAATTGACTATGTTGGACCACTACCACAAACACATCAAGGCAAGCGGTATATACTCACCATGGTGGAAGCAACTACTGGTTGGTTGGAAACATACTCTGTCAACCACGCCACTGCCCGAAATACTGTCTTGGGTCTTGAAAGGCAAGTTTTGTGGCGACACGGCACTCCAGAAAGAATTGAATCAGATAATGGAACTCATTTTCGAAATAATCTCATAAACTCCTGGGCAAAGAAACATGGCATTGAGTGGATATACCACATCCCCTATCACCCACAAGCCTCTGGAAAGATTGAGAGATATAATGGGTTACTAAAGACCATGTTGAGAGCACTGGGCAATGGGGCATGGAAGCAGTGGGATAAAAATTTAGCAGAAGCCACTTGGCTGGTCAATAGCAGAGGTTCAACTAACCGTCCTGGTCCTGCCCAAACAAAACCACTACATACTGTGGGAGGAGATAAGGTCCCCGTAGTGCACCCAGGGAAATGGCTGGGGAAGGCAGTATGGGTTGCACCTCCCATGGGAAAAGGCAAACCCATTCGTGGGATTGTCTTTGCTCAAGGGCCTGGCTGTACTTGGTGGGTGATGAGAAAGGATGGGGAAACTCGATGTGTACCTCAAGGAGACTTAACCTTGGGGGAAAAATAACCTGTTATGTGAGTTATCTGTTGTAGATGAACTTTGCAAGAAAAAACCGAACAAGTGGACAAACCAAGCCGGTGCTGGTGCCCAACACTGAACATACTGTTTCCCCTGGCCTGGATATTCATCTTGATGGATGAGACAGAAGTTATGACCTGCTCCAGTGAACATCTACAGAGGATGAAAGATATAAGAATGTTGTTTGTTTGTTTGATGCAAGATGCAAGAGGGAATACAAGAATGATGTTTGTCTGTTGAAGAGTGGGGGTACTGGTTAATGAGAGTATATAAGAATGTATATGGATTGTTAAGATGGTTTGTCTGAGCATGACATAAATGGTATGGAATAAGGGGTGGAGACTGTAGTGGGTCTGGGACGGTAGTGATTTTCCACAGCAGCTCCTGCAGTGCTGTGCTTACTGTTGATATCAATATTATGACTACCGCTTGCACAACATCGGGGCTGTCCCTCCAGCATTCCTTCCCCCACCTTCACCAATAGCTGTGAGTGGGCATGATCTTGGGAGGGACTATGGCCAGGACAGCTGACCCAGGCTGACCAAGGAGATATTCCATACCATATGACGTCAGCTCAGGAATATAAACTGGGGGAAAGGAGCAGGAAGAGGGAGGCGAGATTCATTTCTGGCCTTCCCAAAGCAACCGCTACGCGTACTGAAGCCCTGCTTCTCGGGAGGTGGCCGGACATCGCTGCTGATGGGAAGTAGAGAGTAACAGCTTATCTGCTTCTGCTTTGCTTCCCGCGCGCGCGGCTTTGCTGCTTATTTATTAAACTGCTTTTATCTCAACCCACAAGATTCCCATCTTATTTTCTCCCCTTCCCTGGCTTGCTGAGGAGGTGGGGGGTAAAGCGGTGTGGTGGGCACCTGGCATCCAGCCAGGCTCAAACTACCACAGAGAATGAATTCTCATTTTCTCTAGGTCTGATAAAAGTGAGTCTCTGAGATCTAGGATGCTATACAAATCATATTCACCAAAGGAAAGCTGATGAAGAGGTATGTTGAAAGAAAGGATTAACAATTGCTTCAACTCAGATCACTCACTGAGTAAAACAACATACATAACAGGAAAGTGTCAAAGTGAGTTTGTTATGAGGTGACTTTATCAAACTTGTACTTTTCCTCACTATTATGATAGGATTTTATTTTATCTTGACCTTACAGTTGTATTAATTTACATAATTATTGGTAAAATAAGTTTGATCAACGAGGTAATATGATAACTCAGTAAGAGTCAGTTGAAAATAGTAAACTTATTCCTTCAATTAGGTTGTTAAAAAATGTGAAAAAAAAAAACTTGTTCCGTATAAACTTTTAAAATCTTTTATTACATACTTTTGCTATTTATTTGTAGGCTTGTATCTAGAAGAGTCCCTCAGGGATTGGTGCTGGGGCCACAACTGTTTAATATATTCATTAATGATCTTGATGAGGGAACAGAGGGCACTGTCAGCAAGTTGCTGACTATAATAAACTGGGGGGTGTGGCTGACACACCACAAGGCTGTGCTGCCATTCAACGAAACCTAGACAATCTGGAAGGTTGAATGGAGAGAAATCTACTGAAATTCAACAAGGGTAAGTGTAGAGTCTTGCATTTGGGAAAGAAGAACCCCATGTACCAGTACAGGTTGGGGAATGAACTCTTAGAGAGTAGTGTAGTGGAAGGGGACCTGGGTGTCCTGGCAGACAGCAGGATGGCCATAAGCCAGCAATGTGCCCTCTTGGCCAAGAAGGCCAATGGTATCCTGGAGTGTAGTAGAAGGAGTGTAGGCAGTAGGTCAAGAGAAGTTCTCCTCCCCCTCTACTGTGTCCTTGTGAAACCGCGTCTGGAATATTGTGTCCAATTTTGGGCCCCTCAGTTCAAGAAGGACAGGGAGCTACTGGAGAGAGTTCAGTGCAGGGCCACCAAGATGATGAAGGGATTGGAGCATCTCCCTGTGATGAAAGAGCTGGGGCTCTTTAGCTTGGAGAAGATCAGACTGAGGGGTGATCTCATTAATATTTAAAAATATGTAAAGGGCAAGTGTCAGGAGGATGGAGCCAGACTATTCTCAATAATGTCCAAAGACAGGGCAAGGAACAATGAGTGCAAGCTAGAGCATAAGAGATAACAAAGAAACATAAGGAAACACTTCTTCGCTCTGATGGTGAGGGAGCACTGGAACAGTCTGCCCAAATGAATTGTCAAATCTCCTTCTCTGGAGACATTCAAAACCCATATGGATGAGTTCCTGTGTGACATACTCAAGGTGGTCCTGCTCTGGTAAGGGAGTTGGACTAGATGATCTTTCAAAGTCCCTTCCAACCCTTAAGATTCTGTGATTCTGTGATTTGTATTATTTCTTAACACTCCTCCAGTGTGGCATCCCTCCCACAAGATAAAATCCTTCACACAATCTATCATGGGTCCTTCCCATGGGCTACTGATCCAGCATGGGTCCTTACCACGGGGCACAGTCCTTTAGCAGCAGAGTGCTTCAATGTGGGTGCTCCATGGGCCACAGTCCCTGCCTGAAAATCTGCTCTTATGCAGGCTCTCCTCAGGCTTCAGCTTTCAGGATATATCCATGTGCTCCAACACAGAGTTCTCCACAGACTGCAGCTGGATATCCACTCCACCATGGACCTCCATGGACTGTCACCATGGTCATCATAGGCTGCATCACAGTACTTGAAGCACCTCATCTCCCTCCTTCTCCACTGATCTTGATGTCTACATTGTTGTTTTTCTCCCATTTATTGCTCTTTTCTCTCACAGAACATTTAAAAAATATGGGGATTTTGTACTTTCTAGTGTTTCAGATTGTTTTATGTTTTTATATGGTTAAACCCCCCATATTTCCATCCAGGAGAAATAAAAAAGAAAAGGGAAGAATGAAACTCTGCAGGATACAACTATGCTGAACATGGCTGAATCTGCAGGAATTTTAGTCATACTATCTAGTGTCAGTCACTTATACGGTTTAAAAAACGGAGTACTCAATAGTACTGAGATAATGATGACAAAGTGTACATGCCTAGACATTAGTCTGTTCTCCCTTCTATAAAAAAAAAAAAAATCCAATTTAAAAAAAGGGAACTTTTTGTGTAAAAAAGGAAGTAAATTGATTCAAGAAGAAAGAAAAAAATCTAATTTTTCATTTGTCTGATGCATAGCTATGCAACTTGATCTAATTTTATGAGTTTCTTTTCAGTACAGTTAGGATGTCCATAGAGCTGCAACTTCAGTGTGCTTGGAGTCGTGAATCTTTCTGTGGTGAAGTTTAGTATGTCTGTCTGGAGAGGCAGGAGGCTGCTCATTCCTTTGAAAGCCCAATTGTGTCTTTCAAATGCCTACCAGGCTAAGCAACACTTTATTATGAAGCTAAACATAAAGAATTAAGATATAAAGATATGATAAACAGAAAAATTTTAACACATTGTGCCAAGAGGAAAACCAGGTCATCTGTGCTTGTTACTATCTTTCTGTAAAACTTTCCACACAATTTTTTTCTTTTTAGCTCACAATTTCCACAAATGTATCCATATTTTTAATATTCATATAATGAATTTTACAGTTGTAACTGCCCTAATTATTTTTTTCTGAGGTACATCCAGAAGTCACATCATGAGGCTGCACTGTTCCTGAGTTGCCCAGTAGTGGTTCACATGAACAGTGGTCTCAGTTCTCTTATATAACATAACCTCACATGACACTAGTAAGCATATTTCATGACTAAGGAAACCATGTTGACTAGGTTGACTCCAACTTTTGCTTTTATACCCCAAATTTTCATACTTATATATATATCATACACTGAATGTTCATTATCAAATTAGAAATAATGAGAATGAAAACCAAAATAGATCAGGTGTTATTCTTTGCAAAAATTACTTAATGGAACTTTTGATTATGAAAATTATGGGGACATTGAAAATTTGACAATATTGTTGATTGACTAACTGTTATGAAAAGATGTTTAGTCTGTTGGAGACAGACTGTTAGATTAATATTTGTTTACAGTAGTTCACAGAATCACAGAATGTTTTAAACTGGACAGGACCACTGGAGGTCACCTGGTCTGCTCAGGCAGTCACATAATGCCTGTTCCTCAGGATCATGTCCAGATGGGTTTTAAATATTTCCAGAGTTGGAGACTTCACAACCTCTCTGAGAAACATATGCCAGTACTTGCCCATTCTGACTGTATATTCAAATAGATAGCCCTGTGCTTCAGTTCGTTGCCCATTGCCTCTGATTCTATGACTAGATACCATTGAAAAGAGCTTTGCCTCTCTCCTTTTTACATTCTCCCTTAGGTATCTATGTAAATTGATCAGACTCCCATGAGCCTTCTCTTCTGTAGCTAAATGGTTTTGTAAGCTTTTCCTCAGAAACACCCCAGTCCATTCACTATTTTAGTGACCCTCCAGCATGTTCATATCATGACACAGGACTTCAGGTACAATTTCGTCAGTTCTGAGTAGAGCAGAAGGATCACCTCTCTTTACGTGCTGTTGAATGCAGCCCAGGATGCTATTAACTTTCTTTACTACAAAGGCACGTTGCTGACACACGTTCAACCTGGTGTCCACCAGAACCCCTGGGTTCTTTTCTATCAAGATGACTTCCAGTTGATGGCCTCCGCTTAGTGCACGGGGCAGTTCCTTCCCAGGTGCAGGACTTTGTACTTCTGATTGAATTTCATGAGGTTCCTGTCAGTCATTTTTCCAACCACATGATTTATTTAAAAAAATATTCAGTCCCAAACCTATTATCTCATAATTTCAGGGTTATGTCACCAATAATATAGTTGTCCTGTGTTCAGGAAGCTGAATGAGAAGAGTCAAATGCTTTAACAGTTTGATTTACCCAAATCATGACTCAGGAAGAGCAATACAGAAACATAGAATCCTAGAATAATTTCAGTTTTAAAAGATCTTTAAGATCATCAGTCCCAACCACTAACTCCCAGACCTCTCTGGGTGGCTCGTTTCAATGCTTAATAACTCTATCAGTGAAAAAGTTCTTCCTGATGTCCAAACTAAACCTCTTGTGGTGCAACTTGAGCCTGCTTCTTCTTATTCTATCATTCATCACTGGAGAGAAGAGAACAACACCCATCTCGCTACAACCTCCTTTCAGGTAGTTGCAGAGAGTGATCATGTCTCCTCTCAGCCTCCTCTTCTCTAGACTAAACATGCCCAGCTTCCTCAGTCATTCCTCATAGGACTTGTACTCTAGACTCTTCACTAGGTTTGTTGCTTGCCTCTGGACGTGCTCAAGCACCTCAATATCCTTCTTGTTGTGAAGGCCCAAATGACATTAAAGACTAGCATCCTATAACAGTAGCTTTACAGGATAACTAAGAAAATATTTTCAATTGAACTCTTTAATCCAATGATTCCTGAATTCTGGACAGTTAAGAGATTCCAGAGATAGGGAAAATAAGAAACTATGGACTAGTTTTCTGTTTTGTGGTTAGATCACTCTCCAGAATCGTAAAGAGTTAAAGTTTATGAAGTTTGTAGATCAAAACTACCATGACTCTGAAGATACTAGTTTCTATAATTTCTCTGTAGAGCACCATCTTACAATGTGTGTGCAGTGCTTTCAAAGAATCCTTTTTGCTCCAAGTCTCCAAAGACCTTAGGAAACATGCCATTCCTACTTTCTAATCAAGTTTCAATATTAAAAAAGTGCAAAGAAAATATTACAAAATATGTCAAAACTCAATCCTTGGCAGCACAGAAAGAAACAAAATTTTAGACACCTACAGAAGAATAAGTATATAAAAAAAGGTGATATGCTTATGAAGTCTAGACATTTTCTGGGTTCAGGTGGCAGCTAAGGTTTAAATCACACATTTACCAGTCTCCTACATAAGCACTCAACAGCTTTTGGAGATCTGACCTTTATTACCCAAGTAGATCTGTTGCCTTACTTTAGACTTTACTGGAATTATTTTTAAAATAAATCATTACTCATAGTCTCTGACTACAGTCGTGATTGTATCCATCTTTGGAGAGGTGTCACCCTACTATGGTACAGAGTGGTACACTGGAGGTCTTCAAGACCTCTCTGGACATGTTCCTATGCAACCAGATCTAGGTTGACCGGCTTCTGCAGGGGGATTGGACTAGATGATCTCTAAAGGTCACTTTCAACCCCTACCATTCTACGATTCTATGATTCTATGATAGTGATTCATATCTATTTTGCTCAGGACTACTTACTTCCATAACAGATTGTTATGCATCTGTTATTACAGGTCATATAACTTAGGGCAAGTGTGATCCCAGCTGCTTCTGAGAATCAAGATATTTCATTTTTCCTGTTCAAATTGTCTGACACACTGTGTAGATTATGTTACAAGAAAAGTAATTCTGATATTTTTCTTGATTTAGGGTGTGGTATTGGGTAATTTGAGCAGGACTCAGGATTTTCATGTACTCATTAAGTAGAAGGAACCCAATCTGATGCCATTTCAGATATGTTGAATTTCGTGAGTAGCACTGGAATGACTTGTAAAATCACACAAGGATTTGTTTTGGGAGAATATGTTGACCCGCTTTGACAAAGAACCTGGGCAAAAATTAATATTTACGCAGTGTAAGTGTGAAAAGATAGAAATGAAATAATGATGGTGTGGTCATAAAGATGTCCTGTTTAGAAGGGAAATGTTACAGAAGAAAAGTTTGCTGAAAAATATTGACAAATTGCCTGCCATCCTGGGAGCTGTGAGCCTGGAGAAAAGGCCTTGGAAGCAGAAACATCCTTGAAAAGTGCATCTGACATCTTTGAAATACAGCTGAGTACCTAGAAACTAAAAGCGTCTTCAGATACCATGTATCACATGCTGATAAACACAGAATTTGTAATCTGAAAAAGTGGAAAGATTCTGGAAAATAAGATTGGTCTGAAACAGTATAAAACATCAGAATCTATTGACTGTTACAGGTAAAAAATATTGTTTAGCAGCAGCATCTATTGACTGTTCAAAATACTGGTATCCTACATTCTCATGTTTACATGATACAAAAGAGTATTTTTATCCTAAATGTAGCCTCTCTCTCTGAGAACATCATACGCTGCATGTTGTTTTCCTTTCCAAGCTGGATTCTCCACATAAACTTTCTATGAGATCTTGGACCCTTACTGGGGATGACTGGCTTCCTGCAGACTCTCTGACGTGGATTATCTTTGAAGTGAAACTCTGTCTGCTACTTTATTGGCCCTCTTTTGGTCTCACTTCTGGGGTTGGTTTGGTTTGTCCTCCATCACTGGGGTCGCTGAATCTTCTGTTCTTGGTTTGTCCTCTCTTTCAGGATGGCTTGTCTCCATTTGAAATCTAATTGATTTGATACTGGTATCATATACTCATATAAATAATATATTATATTTGCTGTTATAATGTTCATACATTTGTTTCATTAACTATAATTTTCTGATAACCAGTAATGATATACATCTATTTAGTTGTGGTTATGATTTGAGGGATATTTGAAGTAATCTGTAAAAAGGTAGAGACATTTAGAGGATAAGAAGCCTCCATGTCCTTGTGTATTATTCTATACATCCACAGTTCAGGTAATCTTTTAGCTTGTGACAAATGGTGACATGAGCTACTTGACAGATTTACCCATTTTAGATGTCAAAGTCCAGTACACTCTGACCATGTTCCTTGATCTTGTAATGTTTATTATCAGTTTTACTTATTTTAAAGATAAATTGTGTTACAAGGGATTTCAGATTTAGCAGACTGACTAAAAAGGTACAGTATAACACAAATATAAGCTACAGTTAGCAAAACACAGCAACTGTAATACACAGTTCAGTCATATTACCAATGTGATTCCTATTACTGCTCTCTGTAAAACATTTAAGGATGGAGGGAATACATTGAGTGAAGCCAGATCAAGACCTTTTATGTCTATCAATCATGTTGGTCTGGTAGACTCAGGGAGACACTTACACTTTGAAAGAACACAAGGAGATATCTTGATCAGCTCAACTATTGACATTTATTTAAAGCAGAGATCATTCTCTGGTCCCCTTTGTGCTGAGATTAATCCAGTTTCTTTACATTACTCTGAGCTCCTTGGGTACATAACTTTGTTCATCTCCACTAAACCTTCTTCCATTTTAGGATATTATTGCTCAGACATGACATGGCATATCAAGGCTTCCATTAAAAATAAAACCAAAACAACTCATAGGGAAGTAACTGACTATCATCAGTAATAAAACAATAGTTTTTTGAATCTGTTAATATTCTCTTGTAAGTAGAAAGTTTTCTGTATTTAAGAGAAGATGAGACTTTTAAGAGAACTATGAGACTTTTTGTAATGTTAAGAGGGTGGCTAGGTAACTCAGCTTTGATTCTAGGTGCTTGGTTGTTTCTGGATGATAGTTTGTGTACAGTTTGATTGTATAGAGGAATCTCAATCTTTCATTAGTCTGCAAAGCTTTTATTTCAGCCTATTAGATCAATGAACAACAGTATACATATAGTTTTCCTATTAAGAGAGAGAACTATGTTCTAAAAAATGGCTGATTATTTATTACAGTGTCATTCCAAGTTTTCCAATTTTACCATACCACCACCAATCACTTCTTCAGCTGTAAACAAATGTTCATCCTCTGTTTTGTTAGGATAACTGTTCTCAGTATGTATCAGTTCCTTGCACTAGTTTTTTAGTACAATAAATTATTTGTGATTGTACTATAATGACATTGTAGGGAAAACTAAAGGCATTGAGAATTTTTTTCTCTATAGGAAAAAAATGAAACATTTGGTACTGGTGAGTAGGCAGTAAATAGATTTCCCAGAGGAAAACGCCTAATTAAGAAGCAATTAACACACTGTCTACAACAAAGGCTAAAAAATGCACTAAGAGAGTAGGCATTATTGAAAGACATACCAATATTCTTTTGTTAAGTAGTATACAAATTTGTTAACTTGAAACAGTTTAATTTTGGTAATTTCTGAAATTGTTTGTTTATATGGAATCTGACAGTGTTTGAATGCACAAAAATATACATTCAGAATACATTATCAAGTGATGCTTATCCCTTTGCAACTTATCAGGAAATTGTCCTTAATTGTTCATAGTAGTACTATTGCACATGAACACACGCATGCACACAAACCTGTTAAGGTTATCCATCCCATTAATGAAAAGTTTTCATTTCAGTTTTTGGAAAGATGAGAATCTGCATCTAAATATGTCAAGTCATAAAAAAACAAACAATGCATCAACAATTGACACAGAATATGTAGAATTTGCTCAAAGAGGATGACTCAGTTATCAACATAAGGTTGGTAGGAGTGGAAGGGGAGGTTGGTGCAGTTGAGGTAGTCCTCTAAATTAGATTTTTTTTTTTTCTCTAAGTCAGTAAAATCCATTGTAAATAAAGACTTTTTAAGGTGACTTATCAAACATCATTATGAGCCAAGCAATGTGACCATAGTGAGTATTTCAAGAAAGTACCTTTATTGTCATACAGAAACAATTAAGTAGTTTCAATATCTGGGAGAGAGGTCGTTGTCATTTGACAATAGATGTCCTAAAACTTCATCTGTCAACCAATGCCCCAGACTTTTACTGAGTGCAGTGTTACCAGAAAAAGACTGTTCTGACCTTAAACAGCATCTCCAATTTTCCACTCTTACACAGTCTTACCAGAATTTTCATCCTTCCTGCACTATCCTGCATCTGTATGCCCTCTTGAGATGCAACCCTGAATATGCATCTTAAGAAATGTATTTGCCTCCCCACAATTTTGCCAAAAGTTCACTCTAAAGTACTCGCCTTTGTTGTCTCATTTTTATTTAAGTAACTGTAGACTTCCTCTGAACAAGTAATTCATACTGTCCTTTTTCATCTCTTAACAATTCCTTACTTTCTCTCCAAGACTGAGTTTCATCACTAATTTACATAAACTCCTACTAGGAGCTAAATTTCCAAGTCTATCTTTGTTGGACTTTCACCCTAAGACTGGTAATGAATTAAATGGTTCTGTTGGCCTCATTTTCTTCATCTGGGAAAGACAGCTAAAATATGGAAAAAAAATCCTGCTGAGACTTCAGCACCTTGAAAGACTATCGTGGAGGAAGAAAAATTATAAAATTAAGTAGAATTAATAACTTATGACTAAAATTCAAAAGTGTTTATAGCAAAACAAGAATAAAATATTTTTATAGTGTTTCACATGCAAATTGTCTATGAAAACTGATTGGACTAGAAATGATACCTATCATCATCTGAATTGATTTATTCATTTTAGAAAGCCTCTAAAGCTGTGCACCAAGAAAGGCATAGCAATAGCTTTCTGGGAGAAGGGGAAAACTGTCACTGCTTCCACATACAGTGACCAAAAAAAACAACTAGGCTATAGCAAAACTGGAGCAAGACATTAAACTTCTATTAGTCATATTACTCATTCTTAAGGAGCACTCCCTGTATATGTTTGAATACACATCTTGCAGGTTTGGCCGAGTACATCCTGTGAAGCATAGAAAATGTGTCTAGAACCTAAAAGGACAAGATGCAAGTTTCACACATGTTTAATTCATCATTCTACGTCAAGTTAAGGTTATGGTAATCAAGGAGAGGATGCCAGTAAGGAAAAAATGTGCAAAAAAATTAATTTCTACTAAGACTTCACCCTGAATTTAAACAAGCAGACAAACAGAACAACCATAGATTCATAGAATCATGGAACAGTAGAGGCTGGAAGGGACCTTTAAAGATCATCTAGTACAACCTCCCTGCAGAAGAACATTCACCAAGATCAGATTGCATAGGAACATGTCCAAGCGGGTCTTGAAGACCTCTCCATCATCCTGCCACTGCTCCATCATCCTCACAGTGAAATAGTTTTTTCTTATATTTAAGTGGAACTTTTTGTGTTCCAGCTTCATCCCATTATCTCTTGTCCCGTTTCTAGCTAAAAAAACCAATATCCCAACCTCCTGACACCCACCCTTTAGATATTTATATATTTTAATAAGATCTCCCCTCAGTCTCCTGTTCTCCAGACTAAACAACCCCAGTTCCTGCAGCCTTTCCTCGTATGAAAGATATTCCAGTCCTCTGATCATCTTGGCGGCCCTGCGCTGGACTCTCTCCAGCACTTTCCTGTCCCTCTTGAGCTGAGGAGTCCAGAAATGGACACAGGACTCCCGATGAGCCCTCACCAGGGCAGAGTAGAGGGGGAGAAGAACCTCCCTCGACCTGCTGGCCACACTCTTCTTGATGTATCCCAGGATGCCATTGGCACATTGCTGGTTCATATTTAGTTTATTACCAAACAGGACTCTCAAGTCTCTCTCTGCAAAGCTGCTCGACCCCTAGCGTGTACTGGTGCATGGGGTTGTTCCTTTCCAGAGGCAGGACTCTGCACTTGTCCTTGTTCAACCTCATGAGGTTCCTCTCTGCCCAATGCCCAAGCTGGTTGAGATCCTGCTGAATGGCAGCACAGCCTTCTGGGGAATCAGCCAGTCCTCCCAGTTTGATATCATCAGCAAACTTGCTGAGGGGACACTCTGTCCCCTCATCCAGGTCGTTGATGAAAATGTTGAACAAGACTGGCCCCAGAACCGATCCCTGTGGAACTCCACTGGCCACAGGCCTCCAACTCAATCCTGAGCCATTGATCACCACCCTCTGGGCTTTGGCATTCAACCAGCTCTCCATCCACCTCACTGTCCACTCATTCAAGCCACATTGCTTGAGCTTTTGTATGAGGATGTTATGGGATACAGTGTCAAAAGCCTTGCTGAAGTCAAGGTAGATGACATCTGCTGCTCTCCCCTCATCTAGCCAGTTGGATATGCACTCATAGAAGGATATCAGGTTAGTCAAACAGGATTTCCCCTTGGTGAAGCCATGTTGACTCGCCCTGATAACCATCCTATCCTTCATATGTTGAGTGATAACATTCAGGATGAGTTGTTCCATCACTTTTCCAGGGATGGATGTGAGGCTGACCAGTCTGTAGTTTCCTGGGTCATTCTTCTTACCCTTTTTGAAGACTGGTATTAGCCTTTCTCCAGTCCTCAGGCACTTTACCTGTCCTCCATGATTACAAGAGCAAGAACTAGAGCAAACAAAATATCCAAGGATGAATTGAATTACCCTCCAATTCTTCTTATGTGTTTATTTTCTATTTTTGAGAAATAAAACATCTCCGTGAGTTTTAGTGTTCTTTTTCTTCCCTGTGCCGTTCTTGCAATACATCAATATTTTTTTAATCGTAGTAAAATATCGAGAAGGGCTAATCCAACAAAACTGTTGAAAGGATAATCATATTTTGAGGGATTCTTAGCTATATATTCTTAGTGAATTGTTACAATGACCCTATGTCATTTCACTTTTTTCTTCACCATACTTTATTAATTCCTTGAAACCCCACATGATTTCACTTTAAAGCTTCTTTTGACAGCATGATTACTTTGATCTGCATTTTTGTTAGCTTTTAATGACCAGCAGGTATAAAAAGTATATCTTATCCCTTCTCATTTCCTGAAAAAAAAAATTATAATTAGATCCCTGGACTCCATAGGCTTAGATCTTAATTTCATTTTTACTGGTATAAATCAGATGTGAAGTACAAAGGCAAAATGAAGATAAATTTTGTAAACCAATCACAGAATATGATCTACCGTACATCAGTCACATGTATCTGATAGCTTTTTTTGAAGTAAGGAACAGACCTTAATTATGATCTTTTTCAAATATTGGGCTTTGCTTCGTTGACAGCAAACTAAGCCAAACCAAAAAACCCTACAACAAACCACAAGAAGACAGTAAATCAAAGGTCTCTACTTGTGTCATACTGTGATATTACCTTCAGTTTCGACTTCCAAAATTCATATTCTGTTTGGCATTTTGTATATATTTTAAGTTAGAGACAAGCTAGCTCTGATTAAACAGTCTAGGGTGACTAAAAAAAGGACAAATGGGTTGGAAAGAGCAAGTATTTCTATTGCTGCAATCACAAATTATATAACAGCTTTTATAAGACTGAAAGAAATGGCAGATGGAAAGATGAAATATTCTGGTAATCTTTGAAGATGTTACTATATTGATTGAAAAATTAAAGTATCTGTTAATATCTGTACTAATTTACAATTCATTAAAAAATCATTACTACAAGAACTTAATGTAAAAAAGACATTTTTTTTCTGTTTTCATCAAACACGTCTGTCACAATATATTTCCTGTCATGTTAAAAAAGTCGTCTTTCTGGAAAGCAGCACTTATGGGAATTGCATTACTCTTAACATGGTAGCAGGCTAGTATTCTGACTTCCTGAGGGCATTGCTTCCAGGCAACTGTTTGAAATATTCATTATGCAATGCCACATAAATCAGTTCCGTTGTGGTTCTGCACAGGTACAAAGTGTATTGGTGTTGTAATTTCAAAAAACCCCATCCAGACAATTTTTTTTTTTTTTTTTAAATTACACTTGGGACTTGAGACTGAAGAGGATAATGTTTACATTATTTATTTTTAGTACCTGAGAGTCTAAAGTTTAAAATAAACCCAAATTATTAATTTAGTAAAATTCACACTATACTTCAATCATTCTTCAATCATTTAATCCTATTTTCCTAAAGATCATAGAATCATAGAATGGTAGGGGTCTGAAGAGACCTTTAGAGATCATCTAGTCCAACCCCCCTGTAGAAGCATGTCCACCTAGATCAAGTTGCACAGGAACGTGTCCAGGTGGGTCTTGAAGACCTCCAAGGAAGGAGATTCCACAACCTTGGGGGCAGCCTGTTCCAGTGCTCCATCATTCTCACAGTAAAATAGTCTCTTCATATGTTTAAATGGAAATTGTTGTATTCCAGCTTCTTTCCACTACCCCTTGTCCTGTCACTATTTTTAAGAAAAGTGAAGAGCAGTAGTAGTCCTTTGAGATCTTCTTGGATCATGCCAAAATTTACAGAACCACATTATGAATTTTAGTCCTTTAGATACTATTAATGGAAAAACTGATGGAATGATTCCTGGAAGTAGGTGTTAGTCATTTTGAAAGCATGAAGTTTGAGAGTTTAGTTGTATAAGCAAAATCAAGGCCTATTGGTTTACATTTGTAATAAACAAAAAAAAATTAGAATGTTCTGTCAGAACGAGAGATCCTTTCAGGATGTTAGTAAAAAAATATACATTATTTTTCAGTTTACAGCATCTTGATACACAAAACCTGCTTTTTCGATGTATCTGTAGAACAGAAAATGTTGAGGAACTATATGGAACACTGATTCAGGTTTATCATGTGTAAAAAAGGATTTGTAAGCTTATTCAACAGTATTTCAAACCAATGTTGTAGATTTTGTAGAGCAGCATGGGATTTTAGGGAGAAAGACACTCATAAGCAACCAACACATGTTCATTGTCCTTATGCTCAGTAATAGGCAATGTAATTTTAGTTCAAGTGGTGCCTTTGCTAGTATACTGCCAGGAGAAAATGTGAAATCATGTCTTGTTCTTTAGATTATGAGTAAGTATTTTACATTAACTGTTTCTTTGAGAATATAAGTAAATATTGCTGTAAATAGATTTCTTAGTTGTCATATTTCAAGACCAAACTGAGTTTCAACCTGAGATTCAGCATTTAGGATACTAAATGGTACTTGTAATGGATAAAAATTAATAATTAATTAAATCTGAAAGAATAATAAAAGTTTTACTGCATTATTGTTTTATGTAGAAGACCGTTTATGTGTCAAAATACTTATATTTTTTCTTAGTGGATCTTGAACAAGGTACCTTAGAACGAAACAGAAAACCCTCAAACTCCCCAGATGATCTGAGCATGGCTACCATATAGTCATAAAATATGTTAACAACCATTTTTATACGAAAACACAGAAGAAGTTCTAATCAATGTTTTGCATACAAATTTGTATGGATTTTCTATTAACTCAGAAAGGCTTTCTCCAGTTACAGGAATGTCAACTTGTTGATCTTGTTACTTTGAAAAATGGGTATAAGGGAAGTTTCTATTGTAATACTCTCTCTAATTTTAAATTCTGAGAAATATTGAAAATCTAAAATCAGAGAGAATGAAGAAGGAGAAAGAACATCTAGGTCCTAAGCAGGAACTAGAACCCACAACTTGAGACTTTCAAGGAAATTTCCAGAAAATTTAGCACTATTCTCTTTCTGTATATTTTTTTACCATTGCTTCATAGTACACATTCTTCTCTGCAAAGTTTATGTCCATACTATTGTGCAACTTTACTATTTAAACCCATACCTAAGTGTCTTATCATCATCTCTCCTTGAAGGTTGATGATATCTCAGGTTCTGCTTCTGCTCCTTTGAGAATAAGAGAGATTATATTCATATATATCAAAATATTTCAGATACTGTGTCAAATTTATATGTGTTTGGTTTACTCATGGTACTGTGCATAAATCTCAAAAAGCCTTGTAGAATAATTATTTTAAATTTATGTTGTGTACTACCACAGAGATTCTCCATTTTGGTTACCTGCTATGAAAAACTAAGTCTTTCTAGGCTGTAAACCAGTTCTTTCATTTCCACTATTTTTTTCTGTCATAATAATATATTTTTAGAGAGGGATGATCTAGAGCACTAGATACAAATACAGGTTCTTCAAAATATCTGTTTACAGTGGTTCATTATACTGAAAAAAAAGGAAAAATATCTACTTTTTCACAGGACATTGTCCTAGTCCAAGTTAAACAACTGAAGTGTAGACAGCTTGCTTACACATCGATCTGGAAGGAGCCTTTGGGAACTGATTTTCACAGAAGCCTCTGCTACAAAAAATTCAATGTGATACTCTCCAGTCTCAGGGATGGATGTTGGCCCTCCATATGCATAATCCAGAGTCAAACACTGGGGTTTATAGGCTGTGAAGAGATAGATTTTCAGCATGCCTTGATGTGGTCCTCATGTTGCTAGGAGCGGAAACAGAGATCAACAGATCAGGCATATATCCTTCTTTAGAGACACATATTATATAATGTTGATGTTAGGTTGTCAGCTAGTACCTGTTATCAGCATGAAATACTTTTCCAATCCACCCTTACCTCTCCTGATATGTAAACTTTAAGCCTGATGAAGAATATTATCGTTGAATGTTTCAAAGGAAGTATAGATACTCTCATACTGTTTAGGTACACCCTATCAGTTTAGGTAATTTAATGCAGTTTTAAAATAAATAGAAAAACTTGTGTCTCATATTAGTGAAAAAGTAGCATACTAACTTTATATTATATGTAGTTTGAAATGGAATAAGTCCAGTAAAAGATTCCAATAGTAAAGAATTTTTATTTTAGTGACCAGTTACAATGTTCAGGATAACATAACTGTCATGAAACTTCATTCACACCAGTTAATTAACTTGAAAACTTGTTATGTTGCATTTTGAAAATATAACAGAAGCCTCCCTAGTTGTTACAATGGCAGCTGGAGTGGGTGCTCTCAATTCATTAATAAAATATGTAGCTTCACTAGTTCCTCAGTATTTCACTTTTCTGGAAGAAAATAGCCACATTCATTGCATACTTGTAATATGAAAGGAATCTCTGCATGACATACACAGATCAAGAATATGATGTCTCAATTATGTAATGTGTAAATTCAAAATAACAGATTGTCTGCGTAAGAAATTATTCTCTAGTTCTATGCTGACATGTCTAAGAAATTTCCCTCTAACAATTCCTGAAATGGGAAGAAAGCCTATAGGTTTCCTTTTCAACAGATCTTCTTTAATTTATGCATTTTTGAAGTACTAGTTAATCACTCATCATTGAATACTTGAAATTGTCCAGAGCAATTTTTTTTTTTTTTTTAAAGTATGGGTTTTGTCTAGTTGCATTTTCAGTGTTCCTATTTGGTTAAGGGACAACCAAAACTATTTCTATAATTGGAATATTATAGCAGGGCATCAGATAACTGAGTATGTTTACAGGATAAGTGTGGGAGATTTTTCCCAGATAATTAACAAGCATGTTTATTTAATCTACAGAATGCAGGAAACTTGATTTGATGAATTTCTCTTGCAGTAATTCCATTTTTTTATTTCTGAAGGGTTTTTTTGTGTTTTGGTTTGTTTTTTTTTTTTTTACCAACAATTATTAAATTATTACTTACTGGGAGTTTATTAATAATAAAGAAGATAATCTTTCACCTGTAGCGTTTGAGTTCCATCCAGCTCAGCAGGCATTAAAAGCTGTTTCTATCTAATTAATTTTGGTGCTTCATACATGAGAGATTTTCAGTTTGAGCTCCAGTGTCACAAGCTTACTGCCATACTTTCACTAATTACCAGACTACTCAGACAGCAAGAGCTTTAGAAACTTAAACTGAACTCTGTGCTATCTACCTCTTTATAAAGGCCTAGCCTGACTTAGAAAGCACATGTTGGAAGAAATCTTTTATAGACTTGAAAACACACAAAAAAAATAGTTTTCTGAGGCTGCCAGGGTGGAACCTCTCAGCCTCTCTATCTCTACATGATGCTTTGAAGTTAATGTGTCATGGTTTAACCCCAGTCAGCAGCTAAGCATCATGCTCACTCACACACTTCTCCTCCCCGTGGGATGGGGAGGAGAACTGGGAAAAAAAAGGTAAAGCTTGTGGGCTAAGATAAGAACAGTTTAATAACTAAAATGAAATTAAAAAAATATAGTAACTACTACTACTAATAAGGAAAATAAAATTAACAGAGAAATAAATCCCAAGGGAGAAAAAACAACCAAAACCAAATGATGCTCACCACCTACTGATCAATATCCAAGCAGGAATCTTGCCCTCTTGGCCAACCTCCCCCAGTTTACATACTGAGTATGAGATATTGTGATATGAAACATGCCTTCTTGGATAGTTTGGGTCAGCTGTCCTGGCCATGCTCCCTTGTAGCTTCTTGTACACTGCTAGCCTTTTTTGCACTCCTAGCCTACTCAATGGCAGGATGGGATGGTCATGAAGTTGTGCAAGGACTGCTCAGAAATAAACAAACATCCTTGTGCTATCAACATTCTTTTCAGCATAAATCCAAAACACATCCCTGTAACAGCAGCTACTAGGAAGAAAATTAACTCGGTCCTAACTGAAATCAGGAAAACATAATGGGTAGATTGTAAGTAACTTAGCTGAGAAGTCGTGTTTTCTTAAGCATATTGAGAAAAACAGTCTATGATTTAAACCTTTGTCTTTCTATGACCAGTCCCAGCACTGAGAACATCAAAAGCTTTGAGTCTCTGCACACACTACAACTCTCCTACACTTTGCCTTTTTTGTTCAGGTACCTTTACTATAAACAAAAAGACTCTTAAAACAGACAACTTAAGAACTATTTATTAACACAGCAATTATTTATTGGTAAATACATACAATCAAGAGAAAAGAGTAGTGTGGTACCATGCTAAATATTATATTAATGTGCTGATTACTCTGAATGAGACCATCCAATGAGTTTCTGCTGGCCAAGCATATGCCAGTTAGCTAAGTTATAGTTGTTATCTTGGAATAGCCTTACTCTTGATGTTATTGGGCTGTTATAAAAAAGGATGCCCCAACCTCCATTTAGATATTCGTAAATATTAATAAGATTCCCCCTCAGTCTCCTCTTCTCCAGACTAAACAACTGCAGTTCCCACAGCCTTTCATCATAAGTAAGATGCTCCAGTCCCCTGATCATCTTGGTGGCCCTGCGCTGGACTCTCTCCGGAAGTTCTCTATCTCTCTTGAGCTGGGGGAGCCCAGAATTGGAAACAGGAGTCCAGATGAGGCCTCACCAGGGCATAGCAGAGAGGGAGAAGAATCTCCTTCGACCTACTAACCAGACTCTTCTTGATGCATCCCAGGATGTCATTGGCCTTCTTGGCCATGAGGGCACATTACTGGATCATATCTAGCTTATTATCAGCCAGGACTCCCAGGTCTCTCTCTGCAGAGCTGCTCTCCAGCAGATCAACCCCCAGTCTGTAGTGCTGCTTGGAGTTGTTCCTCTCCAGGTGCAGGACTGCACTTGTCCTTGTTGAACCTCATGAGGTTCCTCTCTGCCCATCTCTAAAGCCATTTGAGATCCCTCTGAATGGCAGCACAGCCTTCTGGTGAATCAGTCAGTCCTCCCAGTTTGATGTCACCAGTGAACTTGCTGAGGGTACACTCTGTCCTCTCATCGAGGTCATTGATGAACATGTCAAACAAGATCGGTCCCAGAACTGATCCCTGTGAATGGATATGCTAACATGCATTTAAAGTTTTTTCTTCATTGGTCTACAGCTTCAGGATATGCTCAAATTTGGTATTCATCCCTTTTACATACATACTATTTCCTTTCTTTACCCTTCAAGTAATTTTTTTGTTTCAATTCCTTGTCTATTTTTTTTAAAACTGATCATTACTGAATTTTTTATAGTGCAAGCAAAGCCCATATCCTGTGTCTTACCAGCCCACATCTATGCTCCTCTGTGCTACAATCTGTCCCTGCTTCTCAAAGGTATTTGCTATCATACAAAACCTGTATTTATCTCCACTATGTCTTTGTGCTAGGCTTGTAAATACTTCATTCTGTCTTAAACAACTGCTTGTTTCTGCTGTCTATATTAAATTATTGTTGTATCACACAAAGATGGCCAAATTATTAAACAGCCCCAAAAATATAGACACCTGATCAATTGGTAAAATTTCTGTCAAAACTAATACCAGTAAATCAAAATTTACAAGTCAAAACAAGCTCAGACATACCTTGAGCTTGACAAATCCATCTTGAGTCCTTGTAAGTGTAGTAAAATATAAGTAAATATTGTTACAAGAAACAGTTGGAAACATCTTCAAATATTCATCAGAATGAGAAAAAAGATACCCTGTGATCTCTAATACTTTTCAGACCAAGAGACTATTTTTTATTTCATCAGTTTCTCACTACTATTAATTTTTTTTGGAATGCAGTAGAAGATCACCAGGGAGTAAGAAAAGTAATATTGACTCTTCCTGGGTTCTTTGGGTTCTTTTTTTTTTTTTCATTTACAATATTAATTATTTCACATTCTTTTAAACTATCAGATGAAGTTGGCTTTTTAGGTCATTAAATATATCACTTCTTCCTTTGACACTCAGTATCATAGATTTTTTTTGTCTTTTGCAGTGGAGCAGCTCTTGTTCTGGAGATAAAATGGACCATTGCAGAAGAGGAAATTTCAGTATTGCATTTACTGCTGTGACAGTACTTCAGAGTTGAATATTCACAGTATGCAATAGTGTGTCATAATGTTTATTGTAGTGCCATAGCAATCATCATGATGCTAGATTATCTTCAATACAGTATGAATTAGAAGTTAAATCTCAAGCTTTAAACAAAGGATCATAGAATCATAGAATTATAGAATCACAGAATGGTAGGGGTTGGAAGGGACCTTTAAAGACCATGTAGTCCAACCTCCCTGCAGAAGCAGGTCCACCTAGATCAGATCTCATAGGAACATGTCCAGGTGGATCTTGAAGACCTCCAAGGAAGGAGACTCCACATCCTCCCTGGGCAGTCTGTGCCAGTGCTCCTTCACCCTCACAGTGAAATAGTATTTTTCTTATATTTAGATGAAAATTTTTGTGTTCCAGCTTCATCCCATTACCCTTTGTCCTGTTGCTAGATACCATTGAAAAAACACCTGCCCCAAACTCCTGGCATCCACTATTTAGTTATTTGTAAATATTAATCAGATGTCCCCTCAGTCTCCTCTTTTCTAGACTAAACAGCCCCATTTCCTGCAGTCTTTCCTGGTATGAAAGATGTTCCAGTCCCCTGATCATCTTGGCGGCCCTGCACTAGACTCTCTCCAGAAATTCTCTGTCCCTCTTCAGCTGGGGAGACCAGAAATGCAAACAGGATGCTAGAAGAGGCCTCACCAGGGCAGAGTAGAGGGGAAGAAGAACCTCCTTTGACACTCTTCTTGATGCATCCCAGGGTGCCATTGCTCTTCTTGGCCACAAGGGCACATTACTGGCTCATATTTAGCTTATTATCAATCAGGACTCCCAGGTGTCTCTCTGCAGAGTTGCTCTCCAGCAGGTCAAGCCCCAGCCTGTACTGATGCATGGTCGAGATCCTGCTGAATGGCAGCACAGCCTTCTGGGGAATCACCCAGTCCTCCCAGTTTGATATCATCAGCAAACTTGCTGAGGGGACACTCTGTCCCCTCGTCCAGGTTGTCGATGAAGATGTTGAACACGACTGGCCCCAGAACCAACCCCTGTGGAACTCCACTGGCCACAGGCTTCCAACTCAATTCTGTGTCATTGATCACCACCCTCTGGGCTCTGTCATTCAGCCAGCTCTCCATCCACCTCACTGTCCACTCATCCAAGCCACACTGCTTGAGCTTTCTGATGAGGGTATTATGGGAGACAGTGTCAAAAGCCTTACTGAAGTCAAGGTAGATAACATCCACTGCTCTCTCCTCATCTAGTCAGCCTGTTTTGCACTCATAGTAGGCTATCAGATTGGTCAAATAGGATTGGGTTTTACATCATGATAACATCAACAATATCAGTAACAATAATAGTAATAATGTCGTTATTATGATGTTACACCAAGGATCTATTATTGTTGTTGATTTTTTTTTTTTTTTTTAGTTATAAATATTCAGGCTGAATGTGACTTCAGGATGTCTCTAAAAGTTACTGCTCAAAGCATGGCCATCATTGAGTTTAGATTAGTTTACTCAGGGTAACATTTAGTATGAATGAGACCAGGGAAGGACACCAGGATGACTAGGGCTGGAGCACTTCCCCTATATTGTGAGACTGAGGGACTGGGTCTGATTCGACTTGAAATCTTGGGTGACCTGTGAAGATCCTTACAGTAGCCATCCATTTCCTACAGGCAGGTAGGTCAGCAAGGGGATGGAAACAGCCTCTTTACAGTGGTGTGTTGCAGGAGTATGAGAGAAGGTCAGTCAAGCAGGAGGATATGAAAAATATTAATATGAAGCTTTTCAAGTTAAAGTATGCATCTGATTGAAGATATTTTTAAGCAAAACTGATAGTGAAAAACTTCTACCAAAAGTATGTTAGTCTAGAGGTAGAGGTAGCCCTGAGAACATCACTGTGGGTCATGACTGTGTGAGGGGGAGAAGAGGATTATTGCCAGGGCACTATGCAGACTGAGAGTTCCTTCAGGCCAGGAAGTGGAGAACCCAGGACTGGATGTACCTCCTCTCATTTCCCAGGGCCTGAGTGCAGTGGGAAGAGGTGGCAGCCAGGAACATAGGGCCGGAGACAGTGTTGGGCACAGGCATCCAGGAATGTGGCTAAGCCAAAATGATGCCCTGAGCCTTGCGCTAGTGTCCCAGGTAAGGGCTGATAGGAACAGTGAGGCTGAGCACTTCTCTTGGGATCCGGAGTAACTGGGGAAATTATTAGCAACCAAAATATCTACATTTTGCACCACAGTAAGTCTCGCTGATTTAGCCCCTCAAACTACTGATTAAAGTGATTTTAGACAATTTTTTTTTTCGCTCTAAGTTTAAAACAAATACCCCACTGCTCATTGCCAATAGTCCTCATTATGGGTTACCAGAAGGATTGAGATAGTCATTAAAGCTGTAGTTTTAAGGACCAAATTCTATTCTTTGCTGAACATCAGAAAACTGGAATAAATATTTTCATGAAGGCAGTTACCTCACCTTTAGAGGGATGTCGCTGAGCAAAATCTGGAATTATTCTTGTGGAAAAGTCATCTCTCATAGAAAATAAACAATACCACTTTCTGAGCTTGTGCAGTATATATTTGGTTATCATCAATAATCCGTTATGGAATCTAATCTGTTATATCTACCACAAATAAAAGTTGCAGAAAATTGCAACCAAAGTATTAAGATGCTAGCATGCATTATCTCATGAAAAGTACCACACATTTCTATCACTTGGCTCTAAACAAAGGCTCAAGGCCTGAAAAAATAAAATATCTTTGATTGTCAAGCCTGGTTCCAGCCACTTCTTTGCTAGGAAAAGAAGAGGGGAAAAAAGGAAAAAAAGTAAAAGGAAAAAAAGGGAAAAAAAAAGTTTAAAAAATGCCTGAAATAGTAATTTTTTTATAAAGCAATTAAAAATTAGTTTAGTTGCATCTTCTTTCTAACTGGGAATTCCTGTACATTTTATACTCTGCCCTTCAAAGCTGCAATTTTGCCCATTGCACAGAGTAATGATAACTTGCATGTTAACTCTCCTATCCTACACTATATTAATTTGCTGTTGGAGTTTAATTAGCCTTTTGCCACTAGGTGATTATGATGCACTGTTTTTTCTCCTGCTTTTAAAACACTATCAGTGTATTCATAATTGCATGCCTGCTTTCATAAATGTTCGTAAAACTATCCTTTCTTAACTTGGAAATTCAGGACTGTTCTGTTGCTCAGAAAAAAACCCACAAACAACCCAAACAGTCGTACAATAGCACATTTCATAAAGTAGCTTAACAACTACCCCCCAAAAAATGAGACTATAAGTCTGACAATGCTTAAACTCAGACTGAGAGCTATTTGACTGGTAGAGCTTTGCATTTTGCTTAAAGAGAGAGCTGGACAATAATTGCCTCTTGATTTTCTCAAAAATCAGATTATATCTGCATTAGCTCTACTTATTCGCATGACAAGAGTCCAGTAATAGACTAAATGTATTGATCCCTGTAGTGCAAAACACTCTTTTATTACGTGGTAGAGTGTCTGATCAGGCACAAAACCTTTAATACCTCTTAAAATGAAAACTCAATATTTTTTCATTCTCAAGGTTGCAATTTGCATTTACTGGTCTTTTGGAAATAAAATCTATGAATTTTATATACAGAGTAAGTCAGTTCTTTGAGGTGGGTAAAATATTACTCTGCAGACCTTTAAATGGAATAATCTTAAGAAACTCTGGACTGATATATCAAGCTCACTGTAATTTATAGTTTTAATCTTGATTTAGTTGCAATATATATACAGAGATAAGCAAACTCAACTTATTTATCTTTGCATTAAATCATATATTTTACACTGAGGATGTATTTCCGTTTTTAGTACCAGAAATTATTAATTTCCTCTACAAGTTCATATACATTTGGACAGGTGTAGCGCTCAGACTTCTTGATGCCTTTCATGTTCTTGCAGATGTTCAGATCTGCTAGTATCACTGAAACAAAAAGTCATTACACTGATGATTAGCACTCACAAAAATAATAAAATTATATAATCAAAAAGATTGATAAGAATAACATAGATATATATTTATCTTGAAGATATGATAATGCATAGAATTCTTTTCCTGGTTTCCATTTTTTTCTAAAGAGGTGTCATACATTATTGTCCTCAACCTCATGCTGCACAAAGAAAATGTCTACCGTCCTATTAAAAAAACCCATATTCGCAGGAATCGGTGCTTCTGTGTTACACGATATCTCACAAGAAACACTGACTGAGGATACTGAATATTCAATTTAAATTCCTTGTGTGGTCACAGAGGATTTAGTCCAACAAAATTGTTTCCTCAGAAGTGTACTCCTTCTAAAGTTAGAACTTCAATATGTTAAGATGGCTAGTAAGAAAACTTACTGACACTAGTCTGTTAAATGTTGAAAAATGTAGATATATCACAAGGCAAACCACATAATTAGCAGGAAAGGAATTGAATTTGTAAAAAAAAAGGGTGGAATCCATCTGCTTCTTAAGAGACATTTTGTGCATTTTGCACTTAATTAATCTGATAAAACTGTTAGTAGAACTTGATTCTGGAGTGCAAAAGATGGGGATTCTCCTATCGTAAGTATTAATCAAAATGAAGAAACACATTCTTTCTATGTCTTTAGAACACATTTTGTCATTTGATTGTTTTTTTTATTTTAATACAAAAGATAAACATACTTAAAAAAACTTCAATCACTGTCTATATGATTTAGAACATGTAGTTAGTTAATTCTCTTAACAGATTGATGATGATGTTTGAACCTTATTAAGTGAATTAATTATTTTGATGTAGATTTTTTATGACTTCGATGATAATTGTGAAAATGCATTTATTGCATAAAAGATAAGGCTATAATACCGTTTCTTCATTTTTTATGTGCTTTAAATAGGAATTGTCTTTGAAAATAAAATGCTAGCATTTAAAACTTGGGCATAATGTTATTTCTCCTAATAGTACTGATTGCCAAATCCTCCGTGACACCTAGTTTTGGTAACGTTTGAATCAGTATGTTGACATTCTGCTTGCCTGAAAATCAGGTCTATGTGGCCAGTAGAGTTAATGAGGTTTTTTATTTCAAGATAAGCAGGGCAATTGATTATAGTGAGGTCCCCTTTGAGAAAAATATTTAGTCTACCTGATAAATGGAGAAAGCTTTAAGTACGGAAGGTAGGAATGTGTCTTTGTAGGTTGAGTCCCGCTTTCAGGCTGATTTTTTAAATAGTCATTTTATGAACTGAAACCTCTTATAGTGCCTACTGAGTTTCTTGTTTCAATTTCTTTTGAGCTGCAGTTCCCTAGTTCCTTCTGTGATTATCATAATTGCTGCTATAGCCACACACTGTACTCTGGAACCTTCTAAGTTTACTTAGTTTCTTTTCAAGGAAGGAACAGCCACTTTTTTTACCTGAGCATCTGAGCTGTCTACAAGATATTTTAATGGAACATAAATCTACAATCAAATACGAAATATAATATATCTATATATATATAAAAACTATATACATAATATAAAAATATAATATATATAGCAAATATATTTAATGATAGGGAGCATAACGCCTATTGGAACAGTAATGATTGCCCTGACAAAAGCCAAAATATAGGTAAAATAATGTTCAGCAGTTTGATGCCTTTTTTTTTTTTTCTTATGATCTGGCCCTTAACTAGGTTGTTTGTTTTTTTGGTTTTTTTTTTGTAGTAAAATGTTTATCTATCATTATCTTTTATAACATTATATTCAATATTAAAAGTTGCTTCAAGACACATATGTTAGTGACATCATCTTAAAGATAAATTGCAGGAAACCACAGAATCACAGAATGACAGAATCTTAATGGTTGGAATAGATCATCTAGTCCAACCCTCCTGGCAGAGCAGGACCACCTGGAGTAGGTGACACAGGAACTTGTCCAGGTAGGTTTTGAATGTCTCCAGAAAATGAGACTCCACAACCCATCTGGGCAGCCCTGGAGCAATGCTCCATCATCCTCCCAGTGGAGAGATTTTTCCTTGTGTTTCTTTGGAATCATTACTTTGTGCAGAAACCTTTAACTATTTATTATTACTGAAGCTTAATACAAACATTTATACAAAAGCAATTCCTCTCACATTAATATTTTAGTGTATATTCTGAAATTACTGCTTAATTATATGCTAATTACTTTGACAACACAGATATATTTACGTGAAGAAAATATATAATTTTTCAGATAAACATTCTTAAGCAGAAATATGCTTATGGCTGAAAACATTTAAGTGTTTACATATTATTTGAGTCACCTTGGATTAAGGCTTTATTTCAAAGTGTATAAGTGTAAAACACCTTTTTCATATGAACACTCTAATATGACCCCTAATCATTTCTTCCTAAGCTCTTTCCTTCATACAGTCTAAGACTATTCTGGAGTGAAGAGAAGCACGTTGTACTTATGCTGATACAGTCTTCCACAAAAGGAGTTCTATTGATAGATTTTATTAGCTTTGTATTAAAAGAAAGTTAATCAAGCCCAGATACAACCATAGCAAAGAAGCATTAGTGGTAGACCCTCATCTCTGCTTTATCAGAAGATTTATTCATTGATCTTTTGTTGCAGAGTATGTTCTTATTCGGGTTTGTCATGCAAAGTACTAACCACACATCCCTATGAGATAGGATATTTAACTTCGACAGATTGACCTTTTTACAGTACAACTTTTCCAATAATGAAGATGGATAATTATTGAGAATATTTCACTTGGAAAATGGGTTTAGAAGAAAACCAGTACAGGCAACATTTTTACTTCTGTAGCTCTTACAAACACATCCTTGCTGTTTTAAAATGTTAGAGAAGAACATTGTAATTTGGCTGTACCGAGACACACCAGAGTTCTTCTGCTATCCTTACTGCATACACTCCAGGCCTCTACTCTGTCATTTTGTATCTCTGAATGTTCTTGCAGCACACAAGGGGTCCAAGAATCTCTGGCAGTGACACATTTCTTACAGCTAAGGATAGCAGTGGAAAGCCAATTACAATAGTTTCCCTACTAGGCCTTGTTTTGTTTGAATCTTTGTAACCCTTGTGGCTTAGTTTTCTCTGAACTGCACTGTTAAATTTCTAAAGAGACCGCCCTTCGAGGCAGTCACCATTTTCTGAACCACAGCTGATGAAGAACACTGTGGAGGAGACAAGCTGTGCTCTTTCAGAGTGATTTTATTATACGTACTTCTGCTTTGTTAAATCTAAACTTTTAAACTAAAGTTCAAGTGAAGGCAGTTATGGTACACCATCACTTCTCATTATCATTAACTTTATAAAAGAGAAAATATTTGTTAAAAGGTTGTATATGACTTTACGCTGTCTTTTCCTTTCACCTTACTAGAATCTGAACTGTTAATATATTCTAAAGTCCGAATGTTTAAGACTGTGAACTGGATGGAACAGGATATGTGCACTGTAAATAATTAATTATGAATCTTCTTGGAGATTAATGATATGATTCAGGATAAAAGTCGATTAAATCAAATTTCTTCTGACTGGCAGGAAAATTACTATTTTACACACACAGTTAGCTTCTACATCAAATGAAGAGAAGCTTAAAAATGAAACACCAGCTTAATTTAGTAAAAGTGACCTTGAAAGGACAAAAAACGTTATAGAACAAAACGTATTCAGTAGCTTTAGGGAGTGTCGTGGTTTGCCCAGTCAGCAATGAAGCACCACGACAGTCTCTTGCTCACTGTCCCCCATCCACTCCCATCCTCCTTAGGATGATGGAGGCTCCAGTGAGATGGGAGGAAAAAAGATAACCAAGGATGTTGTAGATCAAGACAAGGGCAGGTAAAGCTCATTTCCAAATATGGTTCTAGTCAAAACAGACTCCGCTACTTAGAGAGGAAAGTAAGAAAAGTTTATTCCACTACCTACAAGAAACAGAACAGAACAAAAAGCAAAAACAGGCCAGGATGATGAGAAAAATACAACATGCACTTTAAGACCTCCCTCTCCCATCCCTCCTTTCTTCCCAGGCCTAGTTCACTCCTCCCAATATCTCTACCTCCTTCCCCCTCAACGGCACACGGAGGGTATAGGGAAGAGGGGATGTCTCAAAGATAGTCTCTGCTGCTCCTCTCTTCTCAGAGGAGGTCAACTTGCATTCTTTCCCTTCTCTGATATGTGGCCCCTCACAGAGGACACGGTCCTTAACAAACTCCTCTGATGTGGGTTCTTCTCAGCAGCTATGGCTTCTGCAAATATGGCGTCCCTCACACAAGGTACAGTCCTTAATGAACTTCTCTGGTATGGGGTCTTCTAAGATGTGCAAACAAATCTCTGCTTCACCACTCCTCTCCACAAGATGCAAGGGATTCCCTACTCCAGCATACCTCCTCCTCTCTTTCCCTCACTGACCTTGAGGTCTGAGTGGTCACTTCTCTCTCCTCCAACTCCTTGCACCACCACCAGTGGAAGACGGAAGAAAAAACAGGAAGAAGGAACAGGAAGAACCCTCCTCTTCTGTCTTCTGGTTATGAAGGTGCCCAATTGGCTCAGTCCCAGAAGTAGGTCTCACTCAGAGTTGGGAAGTTTTGAGTAGCTTCCTACAGGAGCCATCTTTACAGCCCCTTCCCCATTACCAGAAACAGCTCCACACAAAAGTATGACAGGGAGAAAAAAAAAAATGCTTGGAGAGGTTAATAATCTGGCATTTTCTTTATCCTTTATATGTATAAAAACAGATCACAGCATTTTTAAGTAATTTCACAAGCTTATTTAGTGACTGTAACTGTTTATAAATGTGATGAATAGTTTCACCCTGACATCCTGCTCCCCAGAACTACACGAAAAATAAAATTCTTTTTAAAGATTTTATTTCAGCATTTTTATAAACTACTTCATATGCCCCCAACAATTTATGTCTCTTTCAATCTGTCTGTCAAACTGAAAAATTATTTTATCTACTAGAATTTGAGAACAAATACAGCAGGTTATGGCCTTTTCCTCCAATAATATTTTAGACCAGTTTTGATTTTTTTTCTCTCTGACTCTCAACATTCTCTCTGACAGAAGAGCAGCTAAGGGTTTGTCTAGTGTGGAGGAAAGGAGGCTGAGGGTTGACCTCATTGTTCCCTAGAGTTTTGTGAGAAGAGAAAGTGGAGACAGAGGTGCTGATCTCTTCTCTCTGGGATCCAGTGATAGGATACATGGGAATAGTTCAAAATTGTGGCAGGGAAGATTTGGACAGGACTTTAGGAATCATTTCTTTACTAAGAAGGTGGTCAATCACTGGAACAGGCTGTCAAGTCGTCAATAACTCAGGTATGCCAGTGTTTATGAGACATTTGTACAATGCCCTTGATAACATGCTTTAACTTTTGGTCAGCCCTGAAGTGGTGAGGTAGTTGGACTTGATAATCATTGTAGATCCCTTCCAATTGAAAAATATTCTTTTTCATAGACAGGCATGTGCTTTACATTGTTAAAGTTCTTCCTTCATGATAGTTCCTTCATTCTTGGGACTTTTATATTAGTCAAGTAATTTGTAAGACTTACTTTCAAAGTATTTGAAGTATACTTCTTTATGATTTAATCTAATTAAAGCTCATCAGAAATCAGATTGAAATCTTTTTTTTTCCTCACCAATCACTTTCCAAAAAGAGAGCGGAGGTATGGTGAAGTTAGAGCAATTGAAATTCAAACAGAAACACCATGTCATCAAAAGTATTAGTTTTCCTTAAAAGAATTGCTAATCAATATTAATATGAAATGACTTGATTTTAAACTGTTTATACAGTATGGAGTTGCCAAGGAATGCATTAATGCAAGAAATCTCTTGATGTGATTTTGAATAGTTAGAAAGAAGCTGAGAAAAGTGAGTTCTTTAGAATACTCTGTGACTGAAGTCTTTACAAATTTTAATAGTCTCAGCAAAATACTTTCAAGCCAGTAGTTTAAATATTACTAATGTCTTTTAAAAAAATGATTTAAAAAATTACATAGCTTGCAAAATATTATGGAATGCTATCAATCTTTATTAATCATTACATATTTCATAAAGTCATAATTCATCATCATCCAGTCCAATTTTTGTTCAAAGAAAGATTAAGTTCAAAATTAGACGAAGTTGCTCAGGGCCTTCTGCAGTCAAATTTTTACCGAAAATTCTTCTAGGACAGAGATTCTATAACCTCTCAGACACCTGCTGTAAGTGCTTAATTGTTCTCAGGATACCACCTAACCTCAGCATTTATCTTATTTGCAGTATTTCATGTTATATACATTTACACCTGGTTTCAGACAAGATACAAATCATAAACCATCATAATGTTGTTTTTTAACCAACTTCCCATAAATCTTATAATTGTAGGGGCTGAGGCATTGGAGGGTTTGGGGTTTTTTTACTGTATAGTTAGGTTTTTTTCAGTATTATAGCATATTTTAATTTTTGTTATATAGGCAAGATACCTGATATAATCAGCAAATTTCCCACTTATGTTAATTTTTGATAAATCTTAATAATGGAGTTTCCATATTGAAGAGTTGCTACTTATTCTAAACTGACCTGAAATGGACATTTTCTCAATTACAATTTACTTACAAGCTGGTTATTTAGATCATTTTTTAAAAGTTTATTTTACTGAATTCATGATTTAGTAACAGCTATCCCAGTTACTGTTTTCCTTCTAACTAGTGTCAAAGGTCATAAGAGAGGAAAGCCTATTCTGCCCTTGTGAGACCACATCTGGAATATTGTGTCCACTTCTGGGCTCCTCAGTTCAAGAAGAACAAGAAGCTACTGGAAAGAGTTCAGTGCAGGGTCACCAAGATGATGAAGGGAGTGGAGCATCTCCCTTCTGATGAAAGGCTGAGGGAGCTGGTGCTCTTTAGCCTGGAGGAGACTGAGGGATGATCTCATAAATGATTGCAAATATGTAAAGGGTGGGTGTCAGGAGGATGGAGCCAGGCTCTTCTCAATGATCATTGATAGGACAAGAGGCAATGAGTATAAGCTGGAACACAAGAGGTTCCAAAAAAAAACCAAGGAAGAATTTTTTTCACTGTGAGGGTGACAGAGCACTGGAACAGGCTGCCCAGATGGGTTGTGGAGTTTTCTTCTCTGGAGACATTCAAAACCCATCTGGACAAGTTCCTGTGTCACTTACTCTAGGTGGTCCTGCTCTAGCAGATGATCTTTCAAAGTCCCTTCCAACCCTTAAGATTCTATGATTCTGTGAAATTGCGTGATTTCTGCACATATGTCAAGCATATGTTCACGTGAGTAATTAGCCATCTGTAAGTATTTTCAAAAAGCCTAAAAATTAAATGAAAAATTACAACATTTTTCTGAGGGAATACTTCTTGTATGCTTACCTATAAGACATACATTTTTTTGAACATGTGGACCAAAGCAAATACATAGAATTTGCTTATTTTCTACCTGTCTCCAGATTCAATCACTTTTTTGTACCAGTTAAATCTCAGAAATGTATTTTTAAAATGAAATATGACATTCGTGGTAAATATTAAATAGAAACTTATAAATATTGAACAGAAACTCACTAAAAATTAATAGAAACTTCTGTTTTTTAAAGAGCAGTGATGGTGTGTTTCCCCCATACCTCCAGCCTGATTTTATTTCCCATAATCCTGCTCAGGTGATACCACTGGTGATGGTCATAGTAGATATGTCTGGTCATGATGTCTGTATCTGGTTGAAAGTGAATTTAGGGGAGACGGATCACACCACCAATAACCAAAGACTCATTTGAGTAATGAATCCACCTAGGCACAGTGCTAGTCAATGTTCAACTCAAGACAAATTTGGAAGAAATCTATTGTTGGTGTGCAAATTGACTATATGTCAATCATCTTACCTCATAAATATCGAGCAGTCCAAGAGCCCTTAGAGCTCTCCTTCACAGGAATGGGCTGCACAATGGGGTCTTCCTTTTGAGTAGGCACACCTCGAGGTGACACTTGCTTCAGAGATACTTTACTCCTTGAAAGTGAGAGATTCCTTGCTGCTACAGATCATCAGTAAGTGACTAATAGCTTGCTAAACTTTGTAAGCTTCCGTAAGATTGTATATTTGATTGTACACATATAAATCATTGACCAAGTCTGGGACTGGGATTGAATCCAGACACATCTTGACTCCACTAAGTAAGAGTTTAGAAAGCACAGGGACCTTTCTGTTCCTTGTGACTCAATGAAAGGGTCTCCCTGATAGCTCCAACTTAACGTATTCTCCATTCAATAAATAATCAAGTGTACCTTTCCATCAAATCTTCTAAATCCCTGTCACATATACTACGGAACTTTGTTAAATTGCTGTTTTATATCAATAAACATTACTCTTTCTCTCTTACAAGTGAAATGAATCACTCCATCTATATCATGCAAATTACTTTTGAAATATTTGACTGGGTAACAGAAGTATCCAAACAAATTGTATGACAAAATAAATGAGAAAATGAAGGCAATTGTAGTCTTTAGGCTATTGCAATTGACAAAAGAAAAAGAAGAGCGGAAAATAACAGTTTACTTACAGAATGCACTGAGTGGACAAAAAAAATAATTTGTATAAATCACTATGTCATCTGTTTCACAAAATGAAACTGTACATAAAAAAGAGAAATAAAGGGATATGTGAGCTGAAGTTAAACTTAGGCAGAATTATAGCTCTCAAGAGAAACACGACTACAAGTACTTTGCAGGTATCATTTTATGTATCTACACCTCACAGACAACATAATTGTCTGTTTTAGTTTTAAAATTACTTTCTGATAGTTCCACAAATTTATAGAAATGTCACCATCTTCCAAGCTTTTAATATTCAGTAACTATCTCAATTTGATTGAGCTAAGCTAAAATTGATAATGTTCAGCCTAAGCTCTTGAGGAAATCATGATTATCATTGTAAGAATAAAACAACCCAGAAGCTCAGACTCTTTACAAGACATAAACATGGTAGCTATCCTCACTAAAAAAATGATGGTTCCTCCCTGTGTATATATCTACATGTACAAAGGGTTCACCAGACAGTTTAGTCAGATACATTGAGACCTCTTTTTAGTGTGATGACTGTAAGAACTATATTTGCCAATAATTCTATAACCATAAGTTAAAATTATAACAAAGAATGGATCTGGAGAAAAAGTTAATAGTCTTTACCTACTATCCTAATACTATTACTGTACCAGAGAGTAATTACAATATTACACTATTGTGTAATTTCATCCACTAATTTATTCTTTGTATTCATGGCTGTACTGATTGAAAATAAGTTACTTTACTCCATATCGGGGTTTAGGTCCGTCAGGGGACAAAAAGAGCACAATTAGACTCAAGTGCCAAAGACCTGAGAATTGTCAGAGGGCAGGAAGGGCTTAATTGCCACTTATGGTCCTGGACAAAACAGACCAGACTACTCGGCTTGGGGAAGAAAACAGAAAATATTTTAAACCAACACCAACTAAAGCATAACCATAAAACCCCAAAACATAGCCAATACAAAACAATACAGAGTGGTACAAAGAGTACAACCAGCGTTTAAGACCACCTTCTCCCCTCCCCTCCCTTCTTCCCAGGCTAAAAGCCCTGATCCCAGTGTCTTTATCTCCTTCCCCTGAACGGCTCAGAGGGGCAGGGAATGGAGTTTTGAATCAATCTATTCCTGATAGCTCTTGCTGTTTGCCTCTCCTCAGGGCAAGCGAGCTCCATGGATTGGACTAGATGATCTTCCAAGATCTCTTCCAGTCATTAAAATTCTGTGATTCTGTGGTAAGCAACACTATCTACCTGACTCTGAGCAGAAGAGTAGGACTAGATCATCCAGTCCAACTGTCCTTTTGGTCACACAGAAAAACTAGGTATGTAGCAGGGAGTCAACAAACCAATACTTCTCTCTAAGACTGGTCTTAGCACCAGAACTTTTGTTTTTTTGATCATGGGGTGGTTTATATGGCACTTGGACTACTCAAAAGAGACAGGGTATATCTGTCACAAAAGGGATTTCTAGCATCCTGGGACAAGGATTGGAGGGGGTTGTTGAGAGATCTTTAAAGTAGATTTGAAGGGGAAAGAGACAAAATCAGGCTTGACAGGTATAAGCTTGAGGGTAGCATGCCAGTGTCTGAGGGATAGTCTGTTACCAATATCCTTTGGTTTGCCATCTCAATGGAATCAGAAAATGGAGAAGCCTGCAGCAGCTGGAAGATGAGGGTTAATGTGTTAGAGGTCACAGAAATGACTGAAAATGGTCACAACAACTACATGCAACACCACAGACTTGGGAAGGAGTGGATGAAAAGCTGTCTGGCAGAAAAGAACCTGAGAGTATTAATTGACAGCTGGTTGAACATGAGACAGCAGTGTGCCCTGATCTGTATCAAAAACAGTGTGGCCAGCAGCATCAGAGAATTGATTGTTTCCCTGTACTCAACACTGGTGAAGCTGCACTTCTAGTACTGTGTTCAGTTTTAGGTCCCTCTCTAGAAGGCTGTGGAGGTGCTCGAGCATGTCCAGAGACAGGAAACAAAGCTGATGAAGGGTCCGGAGAATAAGTCTTACTAGGAGCATCTGAAGGAACTGAGGCTGAAGAAGAGGCTGACGGAAGACTTTATTGTTCTCTACAACTATATGAAAGTATATTGTAGTGAGGTGGATCTTAGTCTCTTCTACCAAGCAACAAGTGACAAAACAAGAAGAAATAGTCTTAAGTGATGCCAGGGGAACTTAGACTGGATATTAGGAAGAACTTTTTCCCTTAGAGGGAAGTGGTGGCATCACCATCCCTGAAGGTATTTAAAAGTCAAGTAGATAAGGTGCTTAGAGACATGGTTTAGTGGTGGACTTGGTGGTGTAAAGTTAGTGGTTGCACTTGATGGTATTTAAGGTCTTTTCCAGTTTAAATGATTCTATGATCTCAAAACATCCCTTCCAATGTCAACAACTGAGTGATTTTGTGATTTTTCTGTTCTTGGTAACTATCAAAGGTATATTACTTCAGTTGATGTCTTATGACATGTCTGCAAATAAAAGTTTCCTTTCTAATGATAAAACAAGTATCATTACATGGAAATAGCAGTTGTTATGTAAAAATCCTTTGATGAGTGATTATCAGGATAGCACAAGACAGGTGCAAAGATGTGCTTTAGTAGCTAAGTTCTTGAAAACAGATAAAAACCCTAATTATTCTTCTAATTTGAACCTTAAAAAAAAATGACTGTAAAAGACACATTCAAGCTGTGATTAGAATAATAAGAGCTCAACAACAAAGTCACGAGCAATTAAAAATATAGCAATTACCGCAAAGAGAGGTAGATGTGTAATTAACTTATTTTTGTTTAAACATCCATAGGATGTCTTCCAGGTCCATAGGAAGACATTAAACTGTTAGCAAGGCAAATGAAACAATGAAGTAAGATGCAGGACAAGAATTAAAGAAAGAGAACCTTAATCATATTAATATAAGCACTAAAAAAGCAATAAGATAACTAGTCCTGTGCTTTTACAAAATTCAAACACCATTTTCCTAATAACATAAATAAACTAAATAAGACAAACATCTGTAATCCTACTTCTGAAATAGTCATTTGAAAGTGTAACTGGACTGTCTTAAAAAATCATGGTCATGAAAAGTCATTATAAGAACACTTAAGTAAATGTACTAAGCAAAAATTGAACTATTTTCTTTTCCCTAGATGCACATAAGTGCTATAGCCCCCAAGGTATCATTACAATATTTCTACAAAGGCTTAAATATTCATTTATTTTATTAAATCCCTTTCACTTTTGGTATCTTTCCAGAAGCAGATATAAATTTAAAACACATTCCTAATTTTATTTCTTTCCCTTTTGGAATATTAGTATACCACTAACTTTACTCCTCCTTTTTAAAAAAAAAAAAATTAAAAAAGGAGAATTTCTGTGATGTGTCATTATTTATTCTGTTTAAAGTTTTGTAAACTACATCTATCATGACACAAGAGTTTAATAAATTGTGGAAAAATATTTATTTTACTAATTATTAATAATAATTTTAGATACTGATACATGAGAATGCTTGATCCTCTCCTTGTATAATGGGTCTTCCTTCTCTCAAAATATAAAATATAATTATAAGTTTTTCTCTGTTCTTTCTAATTAAGAAATTTTACTTTGTCATTTGATATTGTTCATACATAATTCACGAGATTTATTTGATTCTTAATGTATTCAAATTCCTTCCTATCCTTATTTCTATTAGACCTTTCTTCTTTACCTTCCAAGAAGGAAGGCTGAGATAATATTTGTTTTAACATGTATTTAATTTGTAAAGTAATTATTCTTTGAAAATTATTCAATTATAGTTCAATAATTATCTAGTAGTTTAAAATCAGAAACTGTGGGAAATACGTTTCTTACCAAACTGAGTACTGGAGACCAGGAGAGACAACAGAAGAATCACCAGAAATTTATATATGGGACACTGGATCACATCCTAACCTCTAATAACTATGAAAAAAGTTGAGATAATTGACTCCAGGCAGATCTAGATGTATGAATGTGGTCACTTTCTTTCTCAGTTTCAGATTGAAACTTATCTTTCTAATCAGGTAACTTTCACAACTGTTTATACATATAGAAAGATAATTATTTTAAGCAGAGATTGGTGTATCCCCATAAGCAGAAAAGAGGGGAAAAGAGTCAGGAAGCCTCCATGGATGAACAAAGACCTGCTAGGACAACTCAGGCAGAAAGCAGACATCTATGAGAGGTGGAAAAAGGGCCTGGTTTCTTGGAAAGAATACACGAAAATTGCCAGAGCATGTAGGAGTGCAACCAGGAAGTCTAAAGCCCTTTTAGAGTTAAACCTGGACATGAAAGTAAAGGAAGACAAGGAGGGGTTTTTCAAGTACATCAGCAGCAAAACATAGATTAGAGAGAATGTGGGCCCACTGCTGAACAAAGAGGGTTTCCTGGGGACAGAGGATGCAGAGAAGGCTGAGCTACTGAATAGCCTTATATGATGGCACAACTGGCTGGCTGGATGACAGGAGTGCAGTGCATGCCATCTTCATTGATTTCAGTAAGGCTTTTGACACTGTCTTCCACAACATCCTCATAAAAAAGATCAGGCAACTTATTAGACAACTCAGTCCCACAAACTCATTCCCTGGTGGGATAAAGAAAAGAATCAAAAGCACAGAAGTGAGAAAACTTGTGGTTTAAAATAATGATAATTTAATAGGCAAAAGAAAAACTGTATATGTGAACAAAGCAAGACAAGGAATTCATTCACCATTTCCCATCAGCAGATAGATGTTAATCCATCTCTAGGAAAATTGGACTCTGACACACATAACAGCTACTTTAGGAAGACAAATGCCATCCCTTCAAATGGCCTTCACTTCCTTCCATCTTCCCCTAGCTTTACAGTCTGAGTATGACATCATACAATATGGAATATTGCTTTGGTCATTTGGGGTCAGCTGTCTCATCTGTGTCTCTTCCCAACTTCTTGTGCACCATATAACCTACTCACTGATAGGGTGGCATGAGAAACAGAAAAGGCCTTGGCACTACACAAAGATTTCTCAGCAATAACTAAAACATGCCTGTGTTATTAACACTGTTTTTAGCACAAATGCAAAACATAACACCATACCAGCTACTGTGAAGAAAATGAACTATCGCAGTCAAAAACAGTACGCTTAAGCAAACAAAACCCAACAATCTCGTTAGGAATCTACTTTTTTTTCTGTCTATTTTTTCAAATTTGAAAATTCAGAAGAAGTTTCTTTTCTTTAGAATCTAAAAAGCATAACCTGACTACAACATAAATATCTTAAAAAGAAAACACACCTTGGAATTTAAATATTTTCTTCAGTCTGAGTTTTATAGAGTAATATGGTGAAAGTCAATATCATGGAGAATTTTTGAGAACAATTGCTTTGTTTTATTATTTTCTTGAAATATGTTATACATGGTTTATTTTGTTATGCCATTCTGAATAAATTATTTCAAAGTGAGTTCAAATGGCACATCATTATGTTGCACAAAATGACATTTTTAGCTAAAAATATTTATACTTTCTGAATTTACAGAGCAGGTGAAGTTAAATTAAATATATTTATGCCAGGAAAAGATATCTACTCTTGGCCTTATCAATGACTTCACCAATGTCAAATAGCTGACTTACAGAGAGCCAAAAGCCAGGACTTTTTGCTCCAGATCCTTTTTTTCTGAACTGGTGGCATTTATTTCTATAGCACTTGGTACATGTTGTGAATTAGATTTTAAAAATCAAACTAAGACCAAGACAATATTCTTGTCAGTGTGTTTGCCATGACTGGTTAACCTCACTTGTATTAAAAAATAATAAATTACTTCCATTTTGGGCTGAGGTTCCCTGTGTGTGTTTAATTGCACAGGAATTCTCAGGAGCATTTATCCTGGGAGATTGCTATTGATCTATGTTCAGGGAAAGAGAATTAAATTATCCTCAGAGAATTTGTGAGGTTCTACGTCGCACAACTAATTTCAGCATTTGTGTTGAAGTGTCCTGGCTCTAATATTCAACCAGAAAATGTTACATTCTCAGTCTCAAAGGACACTAAACATACTTATTTGTTGGGAATATAACAACCAGTAAAGCAAAGAGTGTTTTAGCCTCCACCTGTCTGGAGAGAAAAATTAAAACAACTCTGACAGCAAGAACTAGAGATTGCAACTCAGCTAAATACCTTAAATATCAGATTGTAGATTTTCTTCTTTTTTATCCATCAACAACTTCTGTATGCCTAGCTGCAAATAAAAATTCTGGGCTTTTAACACCAATTATTGATTGTCTTTATAGTCATAACACTCTCCTGGTATGCAAAGCATCTTGCTTCTTACTTAGACTGAATAAAGCAAACAATCAATGCATTTCCACATATGGTATTTCATTTAGATCTCCACAGACTCTTTAAAAGACATAGATATTTAATTCACTAGATTGAACCAATCATGCATTTTTTAAAAAACCTTAAACATGTGTTTTAAAAGTGGCCACCTCTCTCAAGATTTTCAATCATATTAAAATTTCTTCATTGATATCATAGGGTAATCAAATAAATTACAATGACATATGTATCTGAGCCAAGTGCATAATATTTTGGTGAGGTAGCACCTACACTAGTCAGCTAAATTAATGCCAATGGATACTATCCAAGCTCCAAAAGCTTGTAAGCTGAAAACAGACATGCTTATATCCTTCCACTAAAGTGTAGTTAACTCACTGTAATTTCTATTTGAAGAACAACTACAACTTACAGAAAGGCTTGACTGCATCATGTGATTAGTTTTGACACTTTGTTCACATCTTCACTTGGAAGAACTACTTAAGGAAAAGCTCTGCAGTGTATAATAGATACAAGTTACCTTTTCTAACACTTGTTTGTTGGTAATCACAAATTCAGAAAAGGCAGTATCACCTTGACTGAATATTCCTTGACTGAAACTAGCATTCCTAAGGATGTAAGATCCTACTGTAGACAAGCAGATACCTTTTGGTCTTATAGCCACATAGCAAAGTTTTCTCTATATATTTTGAATTTTATGTGCAATTACATTGCAAAATCAGATAATATAACAACATACTCTCTAGATATGGAGCTCTCACATTCCAAGGACCTGTAAACTAGACTTCAGTAGAAAAAGTGATGCTACTGAAATAAAGGGATAGATGTACACTAGCTGCTTGGAATATGTATACTTAATTTAACATCTGAAACAACAGTTCTGCTGGTTTATCTCTTTTCACCACTAACAGTAATCAACAGGGGGTATAACAATTTACCACTTAATGAATTATAAATGATCTAATTAAATGTCTCCTTGCAATTGTCTTCATGCTTCATTAGTCAGGTGGTTGTTTATTAAGCTAGGAAGTTTATTATCATTCTAATAATTTGTTCAGTTTTACTTAAATTTATAAAGGCTTTAATGGTATTATTTGAATGAGAATTTGAGAAACTAGTAAAAATATTTTTCCCCAAATTATTTACTCCTCCATAACACATGCTCTGTCTTTTCTTCAATGTATAAAATGTTGAGGATGTGCATGCTGTATGTATTTTAGAGATTATTTAACCCAGTCTTTTGTCCTTTTAACCTTGGAATGTGAAGAAATGACAGTTCCTATAAAACACTTGCCTCATCTTTAATCAAGTAGCCAGTAATTGACCAGCAAGTCCATTATAAACCAGAAGACACAAGGAAATTATATGCTCTGTGGAATCTAGATAATTTTAGTGTAAAATTTTGGTTTCAATTAGTTGCTGTGTTTATGTTTTAAGGCAGACATTAGAAGAGAATCTTAAAAGATTGTGAATAATCAAGCAAATGACCATTGGAAACAGCTGCAAATATAAAGTATATGAATACCAGTTTCTATAGATCAAGAGTTAGGTCAGAAAGGCAGAAACAACACAGTAATTAAACTGTATGTCCTCCAGTCCAAAGGCTTGTTATGTACAGATCCTATTTCAGATATTTACTTTGCTTTTAAATATTCATTTTGTCATGTAGAATCAGCAAATTAAGTTTGTGGCTTTCAATAAATATAAATAGACAAGATGAAGCCCATTGCTGAGCTTATCCTTGAATAGTCAGTGTACACTGATGACACCAAACTGGGAGGACTGGCTGATTCCCCAGAAGGCTGTGCTGCCATTCAGCGGGATCTCAAATGGCTTTAGAGGTGGAAAGAGAGGAACCTCATGAGGTTCAACAAGGACAAGTGCAGAGTCCTGCATCTGGGAAGGAAAAACCCCATGCACCAGTACAGGCTGGGAGTTAAACTGCTGGAGAGTAACTCTGCAGAGAGAGACTTGGGAGTCCTGGTTGATAATAAACTAAATATGAACCAGCAATGTGCCCTCGTGACCAAGAAGGCCAATGACATTCTGGGATGCATCAAGAAGAGTGTGGCCAGCAAGTCAAGGGAGGTTATTTTCCCCTTCTACTCTGCCTTGGTGAAGCCTCATCTGGAATCTTGTGTCCAGTTCATGGCTTCTCAGCTCAAGAGAGACAGAGAATGTCTGGAGAGAGTCCAGTACAGGGCCACCAAGATGATCAGGGGACTGGAATATCTTTCATATGAGGAAAGATTGCGGGAATTGAGGCTGTTTAGTCCGAAGACTGGGGAGATCTTATTAACATTTATAAATATCTAAAGGGTGGGTGTCAGGAGGTTGGGACATCCCTTTTTTCTATAGTAGCTAGCAACTGGACAAGGGGTAATGGGATGAAGCTGGAACACAAAAAGTTACTTTTAAATATATAAAAAAAAAAAACCTATTTCACTGTGAGGGTGAGGGAGCAGTGGAACAGGCTGCCCAGAGGGGTTGTGAAGTCTCCTTCCTTGGAGGTCTTCAAGACCTGCCTGGACAGGTTCCTATGTGACCTCATCTTGGTGACCCTGCTTCTGCAGGGGAGTTGGACTAAATGATCTCTAAAGGTCCCTTCCAACCCCTACCACTCTATGATTCTATGATTCTATGATAGTTACCTTGCTTGAATTCTTGTTATAGACATTAGGATTTTGATGTGATAAGGAATTAAACAAAAAAGTAGATCTATTATATATGGAATTATATTTATGAAAAAGAGAAGTGAATTTGGGGTATCTTGATGGTACAGGCAAAAATATTGCTCCCAAAGGCAAGCTAAGCCCAAGGTGAATTAAGGACTTAGTAATTATGTGCTAAGAATACACACTCACTAGAACTGAAGCCAAAATTCAGTGTACACCTGTACTTTGGATTTCACAAAATTATTTTTTTTTCCACAAAACTAGACCTCTATTACTTCTTTCTCACTGTGCTCTCTCCCCATGTGATTTTGAAGTGTTGGGTCAATTAGTAGTATTCTCATCACTGAAAGAGCTATTATTCCACAAGGTACCTATGAGGACAGAGCTCAGCCAATAAAAAATTTAGCTACAGTCTGCGAATTGATATGTGACTCTGTGTGAGAAGACTAGTAGAGATTAACCTACTTTAAAATAAGTACTGAAAATGGAGCTAGGCATCTCTCTAAACATCTACATTTAGTCATAATTCAATCACCATAAGACAATTAATCCTGTGTAGCTGCCTACAGGCTCATCTTTTCATAGAATCACAGAGACATGAAATTTGAAAAAGACCTCCAGAGGTCATATAGTTCAAGGCCCCACACAAGTAGGTCCAGTTACAGCAAGTTGCTCAGAATTCTGTCAGGTTCTTCATGTCTCCAAGGATATCACTGCAAAGTCTGTTCCCAAATTCGATCACTTACACAGTAGAAAACCTTTTCCTTATGTCAAGTCAGAATTTCACACGTTTCCATTTTTGTCTACTATATTTTATCAACATATGTGTCATCCACTGTATACGTTAGAAAAAAGTCTTGTGTTTTGTTTTGTTTTGTTTTACCACTATTGGAAAGTGTAGATGGCAGTAAAATCCCCATGGTAGTTTTAAATTCCCAAGGCTGAACAAACCCAGTCCTCTTAGTCTCTCCTTGTAAATCTTGAGTTGCAACTCTCCTACACTTTGATGGTCTTTGCTATACTCATCCCAGGTTGTCAGTGTCTTTTTTTGTACTGTAACTGACATAGTCCTTTGAACGGAGTCTTCAGGCATCAAAGAGAAGGGAACAGTCACTTCTCTTCATCTACTGGAAGAGGATTAAAGGATTAAAATAACTGTTACAGTGTGATAATTTTCTTCAATTGTGCAACATTTCTCCATCAGATCCTGAAGAAGCACTTCGCTTCCTATCTTCCGCTTCTTTTGTGTCACTAAGCTAATATGAATAGCTAAACAGGAGTCTTGTTAAGTGAGGATCCTTAAGGACAGCTCAACTCTCTTTTCAGCAAAACCAGTTACAGAATAAATACAGAGTACACATAAACACAAACTCTTTAAAGTAATGACAGTTAAAAAGAATAGGAGATAATAATGATTTTCTCCCTTTCTTTCTGAATATACCTTGCACAAAGTCATCAACTGAAACAAAGACATAATCAACTGAAAAGAACAGGTTGGTACTAAAATAATTAGTAACCAAAAATGCACTGTAGAAAACAAGGATAGCCTTTATATTTCACAGTCATCACATAACCAAATATATCAATTTAGAGGAAGTACAGGAGGAGGCTCCTAGAGAGGCCACAAAAAGGAGGTCTGCTAACTGCATATTATATATATTTGTTGCTGTTCTGTCAAATGTTTTGGGCTATTGACAGTGTTTGTGTGTGGCATGTATGTGTAGAGAAAATAGTCAGGGGCTACATGTCCAAAATCAAAAGTAGTAAAATTAAAATAGTGGAAAAAATGGTCAAAGTATATCCTCAGCCTTTCAAAGTTTCTTGGTACAGAGAGCTCTAGACAGAGATCAGAATAATTGAGTAAGAAGAAAGTTCCTAAAGAAATGTTGTCTTTCCAAATTGCTTTGTCTTTCCTATTCGTGCTATGAATGGAACATTTAAAAGATCCATTCTCAAATAGTACACATGCCAATATCTTTGTCTACCCATTCAACTTTTAGATGGGCCAATCCAGTGCTCAAAAGAGAGTTCTGGAGAGAGTCCAGCACAGGGCCACCAAGATGATCAGGGAACTGGAATATCTTTCATATGAGGAAAGGCTGAGGGAACTGGTGCTGTTTAGTCTAAAGAAGATGAGACTAAGGGGGGATCTCATTAATATAAATATCTAAAGGGTGGGTGTCAGGAGGTTGGGACATCCCTTTTTTCTACAGTAGCTAGTAACAGGACAAGGGGTAATGGGATGAAGCTGGAATACAAAAAGTTCCACTTAAATATAAGAAAACTTGTTTCACTGTGAGGGTGAGGGAGCAGTGGAACAGGCTGCCCAGAGGGGTTGTGGAGTCTCCTTCCTTGGAAGTCTTCAAGACCTGTCTGGCTATGTTCCTATGCTACCTGATCTAGATGGACCTTCTTCTGCAGGGGGATTGGACTAAATGATATCTAAAAGGTCCCTTCCAACCCCTACCATTCTATGATTCTATGAAAAATCCCTTGAAAAATGAGTAAATACTATCCAATACTGATCTAAAAATATTGGGAGAAATTCACAATTAACCAGGGGAATTGTGTATACTATTATTTCTACAGACAAGGAATTAAAAAATAGACCTATGCTTCTAAAATGTGTTGTCATTTTTGCAGTTTGATTTTTCTTGAAGCAAATGTCATCTGATTTTCCTGGTTTAAGTTCTTCTTTTTCAGTTTTTGTACCCTTCAAATATTTCAATATTGCTATTCTCAATTTCCTGCACCTAGTTTACAGTATGCAGATCTCTTTATTCTTTAATAGTCTCAGTAGTTCTTCCAGACAATGAATTTGGTTTATTTTTCATTGCTAAATTTGTCTAATTTGTCAAACAATTCTTCATTATGAAGTGTCACACTCTCTTCAGTGTTCTAATAACTATTTTTGAATATCAGAAAGCAAGGAGTATCTGAGTTTACTTCCCAAGATTTGCATTTCTCTATATCAGTGTTGCTTTATTTTTCAGTTACTACCGTACTTTCAATGTAACATCTGGTTTGCAGCTCTCTATACCACTACCATTTCCAACAAAATCTCCTCCCTCTCTCAGATGATCTTTCTGAATTGTTATTCCCATGATGTACAGCTTGCATATTTCCCAAGACTAAATATCATTTCATTTCCTGCCAGTAATTCTAACCTCCCTTGGTCTCATTATATTATTTTTTTATCCACAATGATATTTATAATACATTCCAATTTCATATCATCAGAAAATTTAATTAATGTGCCATTTACTCCTTTATCCAAAACAGAAATAAAGTTGATAAATAAAACTGGGTGTAACACCAGTGCTGGCTACATCTCCTTGGCTACTGCAATTTAATATAACTTTGCTGATGGTCCTTCTGGTCAGTTTTCCATCAGTTTAGTGGTGCCAATTTCAATCAGTTTTGTAAATAACAATGAGGTTTCTGTATTAAAAATATTCACTACAGGATTTTATAAAAGTTGAAATTTACTTTTGCAGTCAGATTGCATTTCAACTCATGAAAATTTGTAGATTTAATTTAAATGACTGAAGCTGAAGTCCTGAAATAACATGTTATTTGAGGCCTTTGCATGATGCTAGCAGGTATTACACAGGTTCTGTAGGAAACAGCCTGAAGACTAGACAAGATACCCTGCAGTATCAAAAATTACACTAAGTACTATTATTTAAAATTGAATCATTCCTTTATTTTCCATCTTGAGTCAGTGGATTGTGGCTTTCACAGGCAATAAATAGCTCAGAAAAGGAGTATGTCTTATAATCATTTATAAATCTACTGTGTTGTCTCCCAGAAGAGATACTCTTTTTGACTGACAAAAATTGACAATGGAGCTCATTTTAGCTAGCAGAAGACAAATATATACAGCCTAATTTGGCCAATTACACAAAAGCATCTAAAGACATTTCATATTTCCTGGGGTATATGAAATACCCCCACAAGGCTAACAGAAGAGATGTAGGACCTATGAGATAACCATGCTTTTCTGAAGTATCTAGAATACCCTAAACATCTCAAAAGCATTAGATTCCTCTTCATATGCAAAGAAATTATTTCCCTATGTTTCATTTAGTGTTTGAACAAATCACCATTCTGCTCTTCCCCTATATTATTAACCCTTTGCTTCTAGTTTATAACTCTGTACTAAGATTCCTTAACCATCCACCTTATAACTTTTAGTCTATAAATTCACACAATAAATATATATCCTAGTAGTTAACAATGTAATAATATTTTTCATATTTTGCAAATATTACCCAATTACCAGGCATGCACAAAGCTTAACCAATTAACATACAACACCCGCATCTAATTAAGCTGTTCCAACCCACACTAATAGAGCCATAAACAGAAACTACCACTAGGGAGCTTAAAGGAGTCTTAATGAGAACTACAATTGTACTGGGGAGAAAACAGGAAAATCATCCCTCTTCATCATCATCTTCACTGTCACCACCACCTGATCTGTTGGAGGGGATGTCCAAATGATGGTTGTCTGATGACTTCTTTGCTGCTCTTCTCACTTCACCACTGCGAAGAGGTTTTCCTTTTGTTCCTTACTTTCTGCCTGATAGCTTTAAACTGATGCATGCTATCAATTACAAACTTTAAAAAGGAAGTTTTCTTTATTTAAGGTTATTAAAACTTTCTTTGTGTAATAACTGCATTATTGCTCAGAGACCTACTAAAATATTTAAACAGCAGCACAGGAAAATGGAAGCTGCTATGTCAGTGAATTGGGTAGATACAAAACTGGGATATAGCTGGTGTATTTATCATCATCAGATTTCAAGAAAGACTTTCTATTTTTTCAGTCTGTATGAATTTAGATTAGATAATCCATCTACTGGAAAATAACTGCTGAAGAAGCAGATGGGGATCAACAAAACCTTTTGTATCACTGCATCTGATTCAAATAAAAAATGGTATAACTTCTTTTTTCCCCTCAGTATTATATTTACAAAATTATCTTTTTCCAGAATCTGTACTTTCTTCTTTACCACAACATATGGTTGTTTAAAAATTCATCAGAAAAAATTAGGTATCACCCATCATTTCCCATTAAGATTTTACTTTTTAGATAACATGTTCTCAAAGCTATTGAGAATAAGCTAACTGTGGTTTGTTGCAATACCCAAAGCTTTCTTGCTAGTTTGTTATGTTTAGTTCTATAGCACTACTAACGTTTCTGCATTATTTATCTGGTTTGGGCCTGCTGGAGAAACAAGCAGAAATAAACTTCAGTAACTCCAGAAAATGAGCTTACCAACATACTTTGAAAAGAAGTTTGAGAAAGAGGACAAGACATCTCAAGTTCGTGCTGGAAAGACATATTGCTAGGTAGCTTGAAAGTGAACTAACATTCATAAAAGAATTAAACTACTTCGGACAAAGAAAGTCCTAAAGAAACATCTGAAACCACTGAGATCATTCCAGTTTCCAGAAAACAGTAGAAGAGATAGTTATCTGATTAGCTAGAAATGCAGATTACTTTGAATTTTTTTTTTTTTCTAACTTTCTGCAGTTTCTTGTCACTAGAATTTATATTATTTTGGGGTTTTTTTTTTTTCAGTAGCATTAAAAGTTACTACAGGCATAACTATAACTGGCATAACTGGTTTTTGGAAGATGAGATGGTATTTATCTATCAAAAAACCCCTAGAATATTTCTTTAAAAAATAAAATCAATATAAAACAAAACAAAAAAAATCCCTTCCAGTAGATATTTTCACCCATGTGCTGTGAGCTGCATAAAAGGTTGGTGCTAGGCATCTCTCATTATGATCTGCATTATAAGAGCAAAACCCAGAAACTAAGCACCATACAGCTGTACAACATACAACACCATGGAGCACTATACACTCCTCCCTGTCAGGATGATAGAGAGAATGAAAAGGGTAAAAGTGAGAAAACTCATGGGTTGAGATAAAGACAGTTTAATAGGTAAAGAAAAATACACACAAGCAAAAGAAAACAAGGAACTGTTTTACTACTTCCCTTTGGCAGGCAGGTGTTCAGACATCTCCAGGGCTCCATCATGCATAAGATTTTGGGAAGGTAAACACCGTCACATCTTTCTCTTTCTTTTTCCTTCACCTTTATATACTGAGCATGACATTATATGGTGTGAAATATCTCCTTAGTTGGTTGGGGTCAGCTGTCCCAGCTGTATCCCCTCCCAATCTCTTGTGCACCCTCAGCCTACTTGGCCTTGAGTCTGTGCATGCACTGCTTGGCAATAATAAAAAAAATCTCTGTATTATCAATACTGTTTTCATCACTAATCCAAAATGTAGCCCTGTACTGGCTACCATGAAGAAAGTTAAATCTGTGCTAGCCAAAATCAGCACAGATGGTGAGCACTTTATAGATACCAATAATAGGAATAATTGATTTTGTGATCAAAATGTGCATTGCACTTGCAGTATCTTGCTAAGTATCACTTTTTTATGTGTGTGTTTATGGTATGTTTTGTATCACTGTGCTAAATCCAAAATCCTGTGCAATATCAATTCTCTTCAAATAAGTAAATTTTATATTAAACATTATACCCTCAATATACAGAGTGTCTCAGAGAGCTTGATCAGAAAGTGTTGGACTCTGGCTTATGATCAATTACTAAAATATCCCAGCTTCAAAGACTCAGTCCTAACCTGCCTCAAAAAGGAAGTCTCCAAATTGGTCACCTCAGCCTTGGTGCAAGTCATGCTGTTGCATACCTGTGTATTCGCAGATAAGATAGGAAATGATTCATAGGGACTAATTGCTTTGGAAATACAGACATAATAACTGATTTAATACAAAAATAATACCAGTGTGATGTTCATATCAGTCAATTGTTATGAGATTACCCTTCTTTATCTCTCTTTTAAGCAAACTTGTCATCTATATGTCTAATTCCCGGATATTTAGTTGTATAAATGTATAGATGTATATATGCAACAGATATCTCCAGAAAAGCTTGAAGGTGGGCTTCCTATGCGACCTTTGGTTTAAAGAATCACTCTCAATTTCTCTTTGGAGACTTCAAGGGACATAGATGTACCCATCTGTCTTCTGCCCCAGTTCCTTCCCTCCTGGAATTATCACACACATGATGAGAGCAACTGTTTGCACAGCTAGGATCAGCAGCCTGATAGACTATGAGCAGAGGAGGAAACAATAGCCCTTGTGTCAGGAGCTGGAGCAGGAGCGTTTGCTATCCTGCTCTGCTGGAACTCAGGAGGCAAATGTGGAGGAAAGAGGGAGAAAGGAGAAATATGTTTTCAAAGCCCTGAGTAGGGCCCTGTACCAAAAGGGCTACACCTGCCATGGACACCTGTTATTTCTGGCTTATGGCCTGAAGGGTTGGGAAGCTATGGTCACATCTCCCATCCCAGCAACACAGAGAATGACTGACAATGACAATCTTTGGGCCTAGAGGGAGAGTGGAAGGATGGTTTCAGAACCAAAGTAAAGGAACAGATATTCAGAAGAGTGCCCGTGGGATTTGGATTGTGGTGGGTTGACCTTGGCTAAGGGTCAAGATCCCACCCAGCTTCTCCAGAAAGCACTCCCTGTTCCTCAGCAAAATAGAAGAAGAAGATATAAAGTTATGGGATATGATAAAAGCAGGGAAATTGCTTACCATGGACAAAAGAGACTTGAGGAAAATTCATTTACTTTCTTGGTAATTAAAATAGATTAAGATACTGAGAAGCAATCAACTATGAAAACAATACTTTTCCTTCCCTTCCCACTCTCTCAATAAGTAGAGAAAGCGTTATCTCAGCCCTAGAGTGGTAAATACTCAGAAGTGTGCATGTGGTAAGTGGATATAACAGTTTTATCTGTACTAATATAAAATATTTGTGTTAATGAGATAATTTGGATTCTTGAAACATTAATTGGTCTAATTTTCAATTCTTAGCTTTCTATATATGGTGTGTTTTTCTTGTAACACCATTATGGATATAATACTGTTTCTCTTCCTGCAGCAATTGAAACACAAAGCATTAACAAAGATTTGGTGGCAGACGTTCTTCTCTAAATTATCTTTTAAAGTTCCTGAATGGCGCAAGTAGGATGTGTGTTCCTAGCTAAAGCCCACACACATACCAACATGCAATCATCTTGAACTAACATGAAAACATGGAGGAAATCTCCCCATTTCTCTCAGGGCCATTTGCTTACCCAATGTCTGAGAAGACAGAAGTAGTACATTACTAGACCTTCCTCTGATATTTTTTTTAACATACTGCCTTTATCTTCTTCCTCAAATGTCTTGTTGCCCATATTGAACTAAGTAATTTGTGTTTAAATAAAGTACTCATGCATCAGCATGCAGATTACTGCACACAATACAAGACCAGGTAATGGGAAAGAAAAACAGTTTTAGGTAAGGCTTTGTGAGACCTAATATATAAATGTCTTAATAGGAATAATTCCTAGTCAGCCATGGCTCATTGCTTTCTCTTACCTATGTAACAAAAAGGCCAGTCAGTTAACATTTACCTTACTTATCACAGAATCACAGAATCTCAACGGTTGGAAGGGACCTTGAAAGATCATCTAGTCTAACTAACTCCCCTGCCAGAGCAGTACCACCTAGAGTAGGTCACACAGGAACTCATCCAGATGGGTTTTGAATGTCCCCAGATAAGGAGACTCAACAATCCATCTGGGCAGCCTGTTTCAGTACTCTACCACTCTCACAGTCAAGAATATTTTCCTTGTGTTTCTTTGGAACCTCTTATGTTCCAGCTTGTACCCAGTGCCCCTTGTCCTATTATTTGACATCATTGAGAAGAGCCTGGCTCCATCCTACTGACACCTCTCCTTTATGTATTTATAAACATTAATAAGATCATCTATGCAGGGGTTTTTAAATAAAATTTCATTTTCCAGGTGCATTTCATGTTTTCCAGGTGCACTTGACTACGTGAAATAGTTCCAGGATAATCATGTATACATAGAATAATAAAGTAATACAAAAATAATCTTATTTAAACTATTAAAATCATTGTGGCATAATAATTTTGGCCATTGACAAGGTTTTAAGCAATTCGATTGTGGCATACTTAAATAAAAAGCAAATAATAATTTCTACTTCAGCATCATTCTGTATAAAATACTTGTCTAATACTTGACATATACCTATTTTTCCAGAATTTTAGAGAACTGTTCACTAGTATTGACATCCTTAATATCCTAGAGTGCATATTACCTTAATATGATTGTATATCAACATGAATAATATGAATCTCAGCGTGGTTTACAGTTGTTACCTACCTTCTTTATTTCAGTAATTCTTTGAGACTTTTATCACTTAGTATGAACAACCGCAGGGTTGGGATGCACAGAGAGACACTTAGTCAAGGTCTGAAGTGAGAAGAAGCGAAACTGAAAGACTGTAGATGTAGACTGAATATAAGAAAGATTTTTTTTTTTTTTTTTTACAGTGAACATGGTAAGACCTCAGATTGCCCAGAGAAACTGTAGGTGCACTGTCATTGGAAGTGTTCACAGTTAGGTTGGATGGAGCTTTGATTAACCTGAACTAGTGAAAGACCTCCCTGCTCACGGCAGAGGGATTTGACTAGATGATGTTTAAAAGTCCCTTCCAACCCAAACTCTTTTGTGACTCTGTTTCTATGATTATAGGAAGTTAGCAGGAGACACAGCCAGGACAGCTGTCTCCAGTCAGCTAAGAGATATCCCATGTCATGACATCATACTCAGCAATAAAAGCTGGGGAAAGAAGGAGGAAGATGGGTAATTATGGCATTTGTCTTCCCAAGTAACTGTAAAGTATAAGAGACTTGCTTTCCTGGAAATTGCTAAACACTTGCCTGCGGATGGGAAGCAGTAAATCAATTTCTCATTTTGTTCTGCTTGCACAAGGAGCTTTTGCTTTTAAACTATCTTTAACCCAGCCTGTGAGTTTTTGCACTTTTACCTTCTGATTCTCTCCCCATTTATGCTCTGGAAGAGTGAGGGAGCAGCTGTGTGGAACTTAGCTGTCTACCAGTGCTAACTCACAACAAACAGAATACTGTGGAGTATTGCATTTTATCTCTTTCTTCATTAGCCCGAGGACACTTTTTTGAATTGTGATCATTACTTCTGTTTAATCATAATTCTGAGAAGTGGTTGCTCCATGAACATTGAACACTCCCCTTCTTATGATGCAATTAGATTAAAATGAGCACTGTCATGTCCAAGGTATTTCAAACTAAATCAAGTAAAGCCTGCTATAGGAAAGACTGCTTATAGTTGTCTTCACATATTGGGATGACTGCAGACGAGTTATCCAGAAAACGAAACCAATTAACTCCTCTGATCCTGCCAAGCTGGTCTATTAGGTGAGCTGTTAATAAATTGTTTTTGACAGTTTAACATATTAACAATAAAAAATGAGAACAATATATTTCTAGGCTCAACCCATAAATATTTTCTTTTTTAAAGAACCAAACACATTTCACCACATATAATTTATTACAAAATTGAACTACAGTTTCAGTCCTGCTGTCATGGGTTTGTGAGGAGCCACTTTGGTTTGGTAACAGGGGGAGGAGGCTGCAGTGCAGACCCAGTAAAAAGTCTTCTTTCCCCCAGCTCTGAGGTTTGGACCCACCTCTTGCACAGCCAATCTGGCAGCTCTGCCATCACTATTAAAACATGTGAGAGATTTTGAAATATGTAAGATTTGAAATATGTGAGAGAAGATGGAGGAGTCGTACAAGATGGAGGTAAACATGCAGACCCCACAGTCAGAGAAGGAGGAAGGAAGGAGGAGCCCAGACCAGAGACCTCTCTGCAACCCATGCTGAGGGCACAGGCTGTGCCCCTGTGCTGGAGCAGGTAAGACAGATGAGGAACCCGTCCCCTCTGAGTAGAGAAAAACAGCAGGAGACATTGGAAAAGGATTGACTGAAACCCCCATTTCCGGCCCCTCTAATCCATTCATAGGAGAGGAGACGAAAACCCCAGGACCAGGGCTCTAATCCCAGTAAGAGGGAAGTGGTGGGGAGCAGGGTGATCTTAGAGGGCTGGTTGTCCTCTTCATCACTGCACCACTCTGTACCGCTCTGTTTGTTTTGTTTTGGAATTTTATGGATTTTTTTGGTTGGTGGTAGATTAAATTAAATTTTGTCTTCTTCCCCAAGAGGCCTTGTTTGTTTTGTCCAGGACCACAAGCAGCAACTGAACTCTCAGTGTCCTTCAGGAGTTCCAAAGTGTGTGGTACTTAAGTCTGCTAGTGGTCTTTTGTCCCCGGATGGGCCTAAACCACAACACCGGATTTCTTATTTTTCTGTGGATGAACACAATTACTCAAAAAACTGTCATACACTACCTATAATAATTATTTTCTACAGAAGATAATTTGAGTATGCAAGACATCATAGCTTTTGCTGGAGGCTTAAAATTGATTATTGGGACTTAGTGAGAAAGTTAAAAATCTCATAGACAAGTAAACTGCTTCAATGAAAATATGTATACAGAATACTAATATTTAAACTATGAAAGAAGTGGTTTCATACATTGAATATGTGCTATTTTTCCTGATAGCTTATGTTACTCTGTAAGTGCTCTTAAAACATTCAAAATGTATGAATTTAAAGTGTAATCCAGTTATATCTTATCTTTTTCTCATACTCTATCCCTTTCAAACAGAGTTAGAAAAGTCTGACAGTTTTCATACTGATTAAGGACTCCCTAGGGCACAATATTTGATTCTGATTCTTATCTGCACTGTTTCCTTTTGTAGTTTTAGGGATATCACTTTAATCTCCCTCCATTGCCTGTTCCAATCTTTTGAGTACCCTGCTGTCTATCGAAGAGAGAAACAGAATCCCAAGGAATTGGTTTATCAGAAGGTAAAATACACTATTGACATTAAAATCATACAAATCCTTCAGGATTATATTTTCCAGTTTTCTTTCATAATGCTTATATTTGAAAATGGAGGTTTAAGTATTTAAATTTGGTACTACTATTTCTTATATGTTTCTTGGGAATTAGAAAGGTATAGTTTTTGCATTTACTTATAAGACATCATTTTAGTAATTCAGAAAAAAGATGGATGTGACAAAACCAGAGTATAGTTAACAAAATATGTAAATATATAGTATTGGATTTAGCATGTACTGGACTGTGTTTGCTAATAAACTATTATAATATTTCTTGTCACAGATTTCAGCAGTTCCAAATAGCACCTGATCTAGTAATTCCTGGATATGGTTTATCTGTTAAATTTTTCTTGCTCAGCATGCAGTGTTTGGGAGCTGAAGGCTCTTTAGCAGCACAGAAACTGACTGTGTCATGGCAGTTGCCTTCAGTGCCCAAGAGCAGTTTCAAGCCCTTTCAGTGCAGACTTAACACTATTAGTGTAGATTCAAATCCTAGACCTTGCTTAAATGTTTCTTATTACCAAGACTCTTCAACCTAAGAGTCGGTCACTGTGTTTATAGATTTTTCTTCTCAAGCATATGAACTTAATTTTATATATATGTCCAGTTGCAACTTCAATGTCATTCTCGTTCTTGACTCCTTTTTTCCATTTTCAAGTAAATAAAGGTTTGGAATTCATTGCTTTTCTGTAGAAAGTAGTACAAGGAGAATATAAAAACATATGAGCATTATCTGCTTTGAAAAACTTTAAATCCAGTACCTAACAAATATTTCCTTTATATTTATATACTTATTTCTGTGTGCTCTTTACAAGTGCAAATACTGACTTTTTGCTTACTATAGTTATCATACATTAACTTTGTGCAATGTATGAGGTATATTTTAGTGAGATACAGGTTAAAAAACCCAAACTAACACATTTGAGTGACTTGAAGTCACCAAAGTAGTCAGCAGGAAGACTGTCTTCTGATGTAGTTGCAGGAACATATTCTCCCCGTAACAAGCAAAACAGAATGCTAGGTCTCTTTGCAGGTAAACAGAAAGCAGAGATCGCTTTCAAAACTTCAAAATCATTTTTTCTGAAATACACCTGGAATATCATTCTTCGTTTCATACATCACTGAGCTCTTTCAAATTTCTCATTCAACACAGTATAGCTTTCATCAGTATCCCCTGCTGCTTCTCTGACTTTTAGACAACCTTTTTCATAAAGAACTGGCAAAATACATCCTTACTTCATGATCTTTTGACATTGAAACCTTTACTCCTCTTTGAACTTCACTTACCTACCATTGTATATTTCTACTGCTTGCAGTACCTCACAGACAGGAATCTACAACTTGTGCCTACGAAATTACACCTACCTGCAATACTGTAGGAAGGTAGACAAGTATGAGCCAGCTCTTGGAAATAATAATCCTTTCTAATCCATATTTTTAAAGAGATGAGTTTGAAATAGGATCGGTTTGCTGTTCAGTTAATAATAATATAATCAGTAGCATAGTTGTACTTGCTTTGGGCTATTTAATAGCCCCACAGCAATAAGAAATTGATTGCTGCACAGACTGTGCACATGCTTTTGTACACGTCACACATGAAGTTGTATGTGCCTTGGGCTTTGCAATAGCATAGTAACAATAATAAATATTTAAAGTGGTGTGAGCGAGAGCCATGCAATAGGAGACTTAATACTCGAGTGTACAAGTTTGTGTGAAGCGGTTTGTTTGGTAACAGGGGAAGGGACTGAAGTGGTGGCCTCTGTAAGACGCCCAAAACTTTACCCCAGCTCTAAGATGGACCCACCTCTGTCCCAGATCAGGTCAATCAGGTGCCTCTGCAGTCATTAAGAGGAAATCTGCAGTGGAAAAAGGAGGTGGAAGGAGTGGGTGAGGTGGCCATGTATATCCCATGGTCAGTGAAGGAAGAGAGCAGGAGGTGTGTTGGAGCAGAGACCTCCCTTCACCCTGTGGTGAGACAGTAGCTGTTCCCCTGGAGAGTAGTGGTAGAGCTGAGATCTGCCTGCATCTCATGGAGGCAGTGGTTGGATTCAACCAGAGGGGCTGTGACTGTGAGGAAGCAGCACTGGAGCAAAATGTGCCTAGAGTTCTACTGCCACAAAGGAAACCCATGCTGGAGGAGTTTTTGAGGAGCTACAGCCCTTGGGAAGGTCTCATGCCAGAAAGGTTTGTTAAGAACTATATCTCCTGGGAGGGACTCCATATTGGAACAGAGGAAGAATGTGGGGAGTCTTTCTCTGAGGAGGAAGAAGCAGGAGTGACAATGTGTGACAGACTGACTGCAATCCTCATTGCCTGTCCCCTGTGCTGCTGTGGGAGGAGGAGGTAGAGACTTTGGGAGAAGGGAGCTGAGCTCAGGAAGAACAAAGTGGTGGGGGAAAGAGGACTTAAAAAGTTGGTTATATATTCTTATAATCCTGCTCTGTTTTGTTTTATATTGGCTTTTCTTTGGTTGGAGATGGATTAAACTATTCTTGTTTTCTTCCTTGAGTCTAGTAATAAAGATTGTTTTGCCCAGGACCATAATTTTTGAGTGAGCCCTTCCTTCCTTTGTCTTGATCCATGAGGCCCTTGAATATCTTTTCCCTCAGAAGAGAGGTAGTACATCTTCCTTCTCCTTTAAAACATACTGAGAATCTGAACAGATACATAGGAAGTGAATTTAAAATGAAAAACTCCCCAAAACACCAAAATTAGAGTGTCAATTACCAATTTATCCCTGAAGTAAAAGCTCTAGAATGTAAAAAACTTTCATATGTCACAAAGAAAGTGATCCATCTAGTCTAGTATCCAGTCATTGACATTGTAATAATAGTTGGAATATGAATTTATACATTAATTTGCAACAGGATTTTCTTTTTTTTGTAATGCCATTAGGTGGATTTTTATCATGGATATGTTTAAAACAAATCAATAACTGTTATAATCTTTATTAAATGCTCACAATTATAGATATATTCCTCAATAATACTGATTACCAGATAGTAGGATGCAGAAATGCTGCTGCAATACAACTCAAGGAAGAGGGAACCCATGCCAAAGGGAACATATCTGACACAAGCAACCCCATTCCTTCCAGCACAGGGCTTAGTGTACTGATAAGGTGTGATCACCCCTGAAAACTCAGCAAATGACTGACACAGTTGACTTTTGGGTCCAGAGGGAGAATAGAAGGGTGATTTCAGAACTAGAGCAAATCGGTAAATACTCAGAAATGTTAGACGGGGGGGCTGTATAAGCTTTATCTATATTAGTACAAAATCTTTTCATTCATTACGTAGTTTGGACTGGTAGCACATTAATTGGACTAACATTTGATTCTTGTCTCTATACGTGGTGAGTTCATTTTACCTGTAAAAAATTTTGAGTATATCAACTGTTTCTTTTTGTGATGTTCAGATTTTCAATTTCATTAACTGCAGCTCCTTCTCGTAGAGTGAATAGAAATATTTTTTAAAAATACTTTTCCATCCAATCCTATGTGTCTTTGAAAAGGACAACCTGTTTCATATTGGACTACATGAGAGTTTAGGAGGAAACCTCAGGGGATGTTTCGTCTTTCCCACCATTCTGTGTTTAATTATATGACTAACTAAAAAGTTATGCAACTTGTCTTTAAACTTGAATCACTACTGTTACATACCATCCAAGGATTTCTGCTAAACACCAACTGCACCACCAGACTGAGGCAAAGCTCTCAGTTCACTCACCATTTGTTCCTTCAAGAGACTGTCAAGGGAATCACTGCAGTAAAGACACAGCTTTTCTAGTTTTACCATATCACAAATGTAAAGCACTGATTCAGCAGGAAGCACAGGACACATCTTGTCATTGCATTTTAACTTTGTGTCTACTAAAAATAAGGTATATTACACTTAATTGTTGCATAAACTGTTAATCATCTCTTCCATGTCCTCATAGTGCATCTGAGATTTAATGCTTCTTCTTTAGCTGTGGTGCTGGATGTAATTAGGCTATGACTATCTAGCCTGTTGATTTCTTCTGTGCAGTATTCTACCACAGCAGTCTCTCTATGCAATGTCTTTGTAATCTGCTAGGGATTGTGCAGAATTTATGAGTTATTCCTAATCAGACCTCATGATATCAACCACAGATGATCTGTTACAGATGCCTTAGTTAACGCCTTCAATTTCACACAAGATACTCTGAGAGATAAACCTGGGCTGGATGCAAGAGTTCAAATAGTACTGACAAGTTGTCACATGCATTTTGAGGACACTATCCCTCATGCCTATATATAGTAAGACCATTCGAAATATAAAATAAAGTCAAAGTTTCCTGTGGCTTTGTTATTGATAATTTTTACAGGTTAATTTGGCTTCATTCTCACAGTACCTAACACATACAAAACTAGCTCAGTCTGAATGTTACACTCAATTATCCTGAACACTTAATAAAAATACAATGCCCTTTCTTCTAGAGTTTCTGGAGTGATGAATGTACTGTATTGGGCCTTTGAAGCTGTCATAGAAAATTCTCTTTATTCAGAGCCTTTTCAATTTATCTTTGTCTGGAAATTTTCCCTTTGCTTGTAGTCACTGCTACAGATCATATTACTCAGTGTTCCTGCTGTTCTAATTTGGAAGAAAAATAAATTATGCCTTTTCCTTGAATCAAGGGAATCATCAACAAAGGTTACCGTGTTACATTTTCTGTTTCTAGCATATGTGCATGTGGAGAAACAAAATTCAAGATACATGAGCAGGGAGATTGAACTGATTATTAGAAGAATCTGCTCTGTTATTCCTCAGATACAAAGTGTTTATATGTGTACAGTTGGCAAAAGCTCACAGGAAGCTGAGATTCTACAGTACATGTCCGTATCAGTTCATATCCATCATACTAGCTCTGCTTCCCAATTGCGAGTGGTTTGCAATCTCTTTTTATGAAGTCTAATTAATATAGGACTTCAGAGAATCAATGAAGAGATGAGATTAGAAGGTACCGCTGGAGATTACCTTTCCTTACCCCATTGCACAGAGTAAGGTTTAACTCCAGTGGGCTGATCAGTATCTTCTCAAAAAAACCCTCTGGTTGCCTCTCTGGGCAACGTGAATCTGTCTTTGATTACCATGACAACAACAACAAAACCTTTCCAATGTTTAAATAGAATTTCTTGTATTTCAATTTTTGCCCATGGGCCTTTATCTTTTCACTGTGCTCTACTGAGAAGATTCTGGCTTTGGATACTTAACAGATATCATTCAAAGTTGGTTAGAATAAACAGCTGTTGAAACATTTGGATAATCCAGTAACTGTTTTTACACAGAGACTAATAAATGAGTAATACTTTATGTGGAAAATTAGAGAGGGGAAAATTGTGTATTCAAATATTTGAAATAGATTATAGTTCCTACTCTAAATACAATCTTTTTCTTCTTTCTCCAGTGAGCCAAGAGGAAAGGAATAGTTAGCAACATTACAGCTGCTTGTATTTGATAAAACAGCAGTCAATGTAACAAGGTTATGATACCCTGAAAAGACACAAAACAAAAAATACGATCTGTGCAATGGCTCATGATCACAATGACATTCATCAGAGGTTAGTTTCTGAGACACTTCTGTATTTAAACAAGGATCTCTCCAAATGTTACTGAATTGCTCATAGAACTGCTTAGGATACAGTGTGTTTCTCATCAGCCTTTCTGGTAAGATAGTTGCTGAAAATACATAGAAACAATGTTTTGTTTATATTGCTATGTTAGCAATTAAGATTGCAATTGGGCTTTGTTAAACACATTACTGTTTTTTCCGTGAACAAAATCAAGGTGATAATATTCATGACTTAGCCGTCATATTTTCACTGCCCAAATTAAAACTGTTTACATCAAGATCAGCCATTAACACATAGCATTTTCCTCACTGTAAAATTGCTGTTGATATTAAATGATATGTCTTTTTGACTTTGATATAACAAGGCAAGGTCACAGCATCATTCCACGTCCTCCTCACAATTGCAGTGGTTAGGCACATAGTAGGAAAAGTTGTATGGTCTTTCAGATAAAATTTTGTAGCACTCTATATTAACGCGTTTGACTCTGAAGATAAGAAAAAAATCATATCTGTGAATGTACTTGTAGGCTTTGACATAAGTATAAAGACAGCCACATTAGTCCACTAACCACAACATGCTGCTTACCTGTTATTTTTTTTAAATGATGAACACCAACATGACATAATCTCCTTATCCTTATAGCAGAGAAATTTTTAGATTTCTTATATGCTTATTACAAGGTTCCATCCATATGGTGAAAGCCATTGGAAAGTAGTAGTACTCTGTGCAAGTAAAGCTCCTTTGAGAAAACTTAGCTGACAAGTGCTTCAAGGAAATCCAGTCTGGTTCAGAGACAATATTGACAATTTTGACTACATTTTTTCACTAAGGATCTGAACACTAGAGATCAGTTCTGGAAGTTATGTTCATAGACATAGGTACTTCAAAAAAAATCACAGTCATCAAAAAAAAAACCCCATTCAAAAGTAAAAATAAACATCCCAAACAGTTCTGAGGTTTCTTAAGTTGTATGAAGAGTAATACTATTGCAGTACTACTGCAACCATGTAATAGAGTCTGGATCCAGATCCATTACATGATCTGCAACAGCAGCAATCCTTTAAATAATCATAACATACAATGCAATAAATCAGCCACACTTAAGTGTCTAGTGTATTTATAAAGAGACAAAATTACAAATTAGAAGGAATGTTAAACTGTGATAAAGAATTGACACTTTTCATCCTGTAATGATAATTTCTTATAATTGAAATTTTTAAAAACTCAGCAAGTTATTAAAAAATATATTCTTTACTGCTTCTGGTCTAAAAATTCCAATACCATCATAACACAATGAACAGGAAGACAACACTTGTTACTGATCTTTTTGACCATTAACTTTGTTGTTGGAAGATATAATGAACAAATGACAAACGCTATGTGCTTCATTGTGGTTCATTGTGTGGGATAGGGTTTAGAATACGTCACAAGTGGAAAGAAAATATTTCCCTGCAGCTCTATTAGATGATTTTTTACTACCATCCTCCACATTTCCTGATGGTTCACATAGATGCAAAGCTCTTGTCATTATTTCAGATCTTTTAAAAGCCATATCCTTCTGAGCATTCTGGGGCATAAGTACGTGATTATTGTACTTGACTTTGACATTCTAGAGTAACCTTGATACCCCCAGGTTTTTGAGTTTATAGTTCCAGCTGGTTTAAGTAGGTAAATAGCTCTCACAGGTGTGCTATAATTTCAGTCAATGTGAAATAAACAAAGCAAAACAAAACAAAACAAACCATCATGGGAGGCAAAAGTCTGGAAAAGATATTTTTACCTTAAAGTTGTTTAGAAATGAGGAGAATTTGAAAAGATGTATGGGCTTTTTCATAATATACCCTTGAATGAGCTGACATCTATCTGTGCTAGACTTTTATTGTTTGAGTGTAGTCACTTCTTACCTGACATTATCCTACTGAAAAGTATCTAACAGCTCTGTGTTTTGGAGCACCCTTTAACATTAACTAAGATTCATAGCTCCATAGCATAAATAGCTTAGAAGTTGTTGTTTCAGTACCTTTTCTTTATTACTCCACTATTTTTTTTTTTATTCCTACAGCTTTTAAGCTGTAAAAGTTTAAAAGTTTTTTAAACTTTTCTTACAGGATGGAGCTTAGTGTAATTACAGTTTCTATGAATCATACTTTGGGAGAAAAGAAGGGGAAAAAAAAGCCCTGAAAAACCCCAAAAACTCCTAAACTGCAGTAAACTGGAGAATTGTAATTTTTATGAGAGTTCAGCTGCAGAGTTACTTTTTCCTTTAATACATCTGAAGCTTCCCATTGTTTGCTTCAAATTTCTTTAGGACTTTTGGAAAGAAGTCACTTCTACCTCAGTTGAGTACTATTTCTCCCGCTTTTTTCAGCCTTTGTTGGTAAGTTTAGTAAGTTCTGCACTGTGAAATAAATAGAACAGAGATGGCCTATAATGTTAAAAATAATGTGTTAAGAGTATCTACTTGGTTTCTAATATTCAGGAGTCCAGTAAATATATAGCCAAATGTTCATTCCAAGCTTTTCCACAGAGCAAAATATAGACTAACCAGATAGTGAATTGACTTGCAGAAGTCTTTCCCTTCAGTTTACAAGTCCTTTCTTAGTTTTAAAAGCCACAGTCTCAAACTGATCTCATATAAGACACACGTAGTAGGTTTTCTCCTGTTCCACTCCTCATTTTGGGGGCAAAAGTAGAGAAACCAGTAGGCTAGAATAGGAGGGAAGACAACTCATCTGTTTTTTAGAAAAGACTGTGAATCAAGTAGCAGAACTGAAATGTAGGGATTCTAATATACCATGACTCAAGGAACAGCTAGAACAGGGCTGCTCCCTGCGGGCTAGGGAGCTGAATATCATCACACAGCCAGGAGAGGCCTTGCTAACCAGACCCCAGCCTCACAAATACCGAAGCAAGGCAAGTAGGATAGACACAGAGATTGTAATCAAGTTCAAGCAACATCAAGGATGATAAATAATATCAAGATAATGAAGCAAGTTGTAGTGTTTTTCTTTGGCTAGGTTTTGATAGTGGGAGGCCAGAGGAGTGGTTTCCTTAAAAAAGATCTGCTAGAAACTTTCCTGTAGCTGATATGGCCACTGCCAGTCAATTCTAAGATGGACCCCACAGCTGACCAAGGCCAAGCCAATTAGTGATGAAGATAGCATCTCTGTGATTAATGTATTCGAGAAGGAGAAGAAGTTGCTGCACAGTTGCTAAACAGCAGCAGCAGAAGAGAGTGAGAATAACATCTCTGCAGATACCAAGGTCAGTAGAGGAGGCAGAGGAGGTGCCCAGAAGCTGGAAGAGTGATTCCCCTGTGAACTGTGGTGAAGACTATGGTGAGTTAGGCTGTCCCCTTGCAGCCCATGGAGGTCCATGGTGGAGCAGAGATCCATTCACAGCCTGTGGAGGACCCCATACCGGAGTAGATGGTTGCCCGAAGGAGACTCTGACATGTGGAAGCCCATGCTGGAGTTTGTGTCAGGGACTGGGAAACCATGGAGAGAGGAGCCAATGTCAGACCAGATTTGCTATCAGTGATCCCGTAGGGGACTCACATTGAAGGACAGTTTCCCTCATGGATGAAATCCATGCTGGAGCAGTTTGTGAAGAAATGTAGCCCATGGGGAGTACTCATATTGGAAAAGTTCATTGAGAACTATCTGTTGTTGGAAGGTCCCCACACTGTAGCAATGGGAAGTGTGAGGCCTCCCCCTGAGAAGAAGGAGGGAGAAGATGTTTTAAGAGTCTTTTTTTTTTTTTTTTTTTTTAGTTATTTCTCATTCCCTTATTATTTTCTCATTAATAAATCAAGACGTTTCTCCCCAAGTTGAATCTGTTTTGCCCTTCTCACTAATTGCTAAGTGATCTCCTTGTCCTTACCTTGACTTACGAGCCCTTTGTTATATTTTTTTCTTCCTTGTCCCATTGAGGATGGGGAGTAACAGAACAACTTGATGAGCATCTGACTTCCAGCCAGGGTTGAATCACCTCTCAAGTTCAAGTTCAAGCTGGAAAGTCTGTCTTTGTATCATATTTAGGCTCAGGTCCAATGATCACTAAGCAAGTTCATAGTAATGAGATAGGACTAAGGTAAAACTGTGACAAAATAAACAACTCTTTTGGTTGAAAAAAGCCATACTTGTTCTTGGATACCAGTCAGTCTGCAAGTGGAGGTCCAGATCAGAGGACTCTGTGGTTATAGTTACAGCTAGAAAGTAACACTCCTTCAACATAGCTCAGAGAGTAACTAAAGCCCTTGGTTTGAGCTTAATTTGAGCTGCTGGGCCCACAGGTGTCTGTGAAGACCCCACATGAAGCTGATCAAGACCATAGTGTATAGAGGGACTTGGCAATATCTATGCCTATTTCAACTTGCATGTTTATTTCCAAACAATGAAAAGCATTTTGTTATCATACATTGCAAATCAACTAATGGGAATGTGAGCAGTCACTCATGTCTCACAGGGAGATTAGTAGCATATAGTTAAGTAAAAGATTACAAAGCTTAATTGCATAAACAAGAATATTCAATTGTATTCTAAAATAAGTCCCATGGATTAAAAAGCTAAAATGGCCATATTTATAACAAAACAAAAAAATTACTTTTTCATGTATTATTAAGAAAGCATAACCATTATGTATCTGGAGTAATGAAAGTAACTTTCAGGAAAAGTAGATATTTTTTTCATATACGTCTTATGGCCTATACCTTTGATATTTTTCAAGAGCCTTCTGCTTTTAATGAGCTGTTTCCCATAGCATGTGTATCAGGAGACAGAAAGAACAGATGCAAAGCAGATATGTTGCCACTTGATGTACCATTCTAAACCACTGATAAAAAAGCAAGACTACTACAGTGAATCTGTAGATGAGGAATGATTTCCAGAATCCTTCTTTACTTATCTGAAGAAATACATTTATATTGATAGAAGTTTGCATTCTGATCTCCATAAGCAAGCAATTTAGTGTCTATTGCAATGCAGGAGACACCCTTAGGGTGCATTAAACACATTGACATTTATCTCATACCTTTGTCCTTTAAAGATTCGTTAAGCAGATAGGGTAACTTCCTTCCCTGCATGTCTTTTACTGCGGTGCTTAAGCATTCCTGGAAATGGGAACTGAAACATCACATTCACATCTAAAATGCACCTTGATAGGTTTTAGAATCTAAAGTCAACCTGTTTCTTCATGATGATTTTCTCTGTGTTATGATCATATATAATTGAAAGATTATTTTCTGTCTATGCTCCAACCTAATGTCAACTCTACTTCTTCTAATAGGTGTGAGTTCAAAATAGCAAACCTCAATATCTCAGTTTCTAAACTGGAGTTATACTCACCTAATAGAAAAGGTTTGTGTACTGTTTAGAGTGAAACATAATCATCCTTATCCAAGTGTATCTGTTAGATAATTTCTTTTAAGAAGAGATTTTGAGCCACTCCTCATCTGGCATAAGCAGGGTTTATTTAAAGAAGCACAGACAAAATTCCTGCTCTCTAGTTCAGCTAACAAGACACAAGTCAGTGGAGAGAAACTATTTTATATTGCCTATACCACTTAGCTATTCTTGGCTGTATTGGATCCTCTAGGCTGTTTTAAGTGAAATTAAACATCCACTTTGGTAGCCAAACTATTCTCCCAGAGTCTGAAAGTCAAATATAGGTCTCATTTTGGTGTTTGATTTTTGACATTGGTGTTGCAGAGTTCTAATAAAAATAACCAATGTGGTACTTGAATACCAGAGGACTGAGTGCTGCACAAATGTTTGTGAAATAATTAATAAACCTATTTTCCAAATATGCTTTTGAAAAGTAGATGGCTAATAAAACAAATTGCTTCTCAATGAAAAATAAACGTAAAACACATTAGTACATAAAAGTACTGTAAATTGTGCATGAAATAAAGACCACGCTTACTGGAACTCTTGTACTCATGAAGTTGAGAGCACTTTGCAATTCTACTGAGAACCTTAATTTCACTCTTCTTGACTCTAAGGATGATTTTTCAACCACAATACTAGTGTTTTGAAGTAATTTATAGATTTTAAAAAAAAATTACTTTTCAAGTGAAAAACTTGTGCTATGGCATCATAATGGCATTAGCAACAAATGTTAAGGAGGATGTTGTCTGGCCACTAACTGAGTGCTTATCCAGCTACTCACTTCCTTCCCTTCCCTCAATAAGAGAGGGGAGAGAATTTGAAGAAAAAAACCATTTTTTTCTTTCATGGGTCTGGTTAAAGACATTTTAATGAGTGAGGGAAGGAGAAAGGAAAAAAAAATAATGTAAAGACAATTAATTGTTCATTATCTCTCACAATTAGACTGATGCCCAGCAGGTATCCAAGCAACAACTGCCTTGGATAGACTAACCCTCCCAGTTTAAATTCCTAACATAATGTTATGTGTCAGGAAATATGTATTTAGTCACTTTGAACCAGCTGACTTGGCTTTGTACCACCCAAACCTCTTGCTGACAACTAGCCTATTCATTGTTGAAAAAACAGTGAAAAAAGAGAAACCTTGAAACAAGTATTTTTCATCATTAGATAAAACATTGGTGTTTTAGTCAATGCTGTTTCAGTCTCAAGTCCAAAACACAGTATCATTCAAATAGTAAAAAATATTAACTCCAACCTTTTAAGACTTGATCAAGGTGACTAGATATCTTAGGTTTAGGGCACAGACTTCTTCAGATAGCAGAAGAAATAAATAGTAAAATGTAAGAATGATCATACAAATCAAATCAAAGACCTTTGCAGATCATACACACTCTGATAGTTGCTTGCTGTCAGTTACTATTCTAAGGAAGAGTAAAGACATGACACAAACATATCAATGCTTCCCCTAATAGGCTGTCATAAATGTGGTGCAGAGCCACAGTGTTGTCTTTGTATCTAGTCGTCCATGAGGCTATTGTCTTCCCTGAACTTTTCTCATCTTTCTTTGAAGCTTTTTAAACTGTTATCTGCCACAACATTTTATATACTTGGAAATTTGTTAATTTATATTTGTAATTAACATCCATGCACAAGTATATTAAATTTCTTGATAGCTTTACATATATTCATTGACTATGTAAAAACAAAGACACATCATCGTCTTTGATTCTACTCCAGTATTTGAAAAACAGGAAATTTTCTCAGCTGTCATGAAGGAGATAGATTCTGTTCATTTAACTCTTGTTATTACCTGACTCAGCTTCAAATCTTTCTGTCCCTTGACATTTTTCAGTTCTTTACACAATACTAGTTTCTTCTCAGTCTCTTAGCTGTAGCAGTGTCAATTCTCTACAATGTAATTAAACCATGTAATTTTTTTATTATTTCTTCAATCTGTCTTCCAGTTCAAAAATCCTCTATATGTTCCTTATTCTTACACTTTTTCTTCATTTATTTCTATTTCTTCCAAATATGCATAAAAATTTTGCTGTAAATGAAAAACATCAAGCAACAACAACAACGACAAAACCCCAGAACCAGGAAAAGAAATAGAAAGGAAAATCTGTCACTTGTTAGACTAAGTAATATGTTAACATGCAAAAGACATGATAAATAATCCACATTATTATTTTGTATTGCTATTATCTTTATTGAAATTATTGTCTTAAATGATATTTAATGAATATTTATACTGTTTACAATACTGTTTTACAAATAGATATTACTTAGACTAAATATTTTTGTGTATAAATATATATATTAAATCTATTACTATTTATTATTTAAACATATGATAATAAAGAAGTAACAGCTGAGTATTATTAGTCACCCATCTCAAAAAGAATATTGCAGAAGTTGAGGAGGCTTATGTATGAGTAATAGAAACAATCAAAGGCACAGAGGAACTCCTATATTAAGAAAAACTGAAGAAGCTGTCACTGTTTATGTTATCAAAAAAAAATCCAACCCAAATTCAACAAAAAACAGAAACCAGAGAAAATATGACAAGCCTTTGAATTAATGAATGTTTCAAAGAAAATAGATCAGCAGCTTCTTATCTTTTAACATATAAATGAGGGAAAATTCACTAAAAGTGAAGACTGAGAATTTTAATGTCAATCAAAAGTTATTTCTGAAGACTTTCTTTTGGAATCCTCTTGCCACAGAAGTCTCCTAAGTTGAAACTTTCAATTTCAAGAAAATATGTTAATCTTAGAGCTATTCTATTGTAATTAGCTAGGAAACAGTCTAAGGCAGGAATAGTACTCTCAGGTCTTATTTTTTCCTAATTTTTAGAGGTTTGAGATAAATGTTTGAGTTTTAGACTTTCCCCTTTAACAACATAAAGAGTACTCTGTCATCTTCTTTCACCACTAAACATCTGTCTATTCTACCAGAGTGAGATTAGCAGCAAAAATGAACCTGATACTTGAGTTCAGTAATATGGTGATTTCTCCAGGCTAGATTCAATAATGTGAGAGAGGTGGATTCCTTGACCATTGAGCCAACTAACAATGCTACACACCCACTTACCTTCCCTGTACAGGGCTTGGAAAGGTTTTAATATTTAGTAATGTGCGACAAAATATCGTGTATGATGACGAAAAATTCTTTAGAGGTTTGTCTGTTAGTACAGTTACATTTACTATTTGTTTTTTCTTGTGGTTAAAGAGTAAGACATCTATCAGTTGAATTAAATTGAAACCAGGGGTTAACAAGGAGATTTTTGAAACAGAGGAGTCAGCGTGGGAGAGACCTTGGATAGGAAAAATAGCAGTCTCATATAACTAAGATGATAGTAGTAAAATCAGAGATAATGGCAGAAGGGGATCAGAAGCAGGAATGCTATTAGTAGAAATAAAAGTGTTTTTTTTAAATGCACTGATATTTCATTTGTATACCTCTAAAGCATGTGTGGGCTTAACTGTTTAATGGAATTACAAAGATGAGGAACCATTATGGTTTATGTTCATGAAATCTGACTATAAATGTACTATCCTTAACAAAGGTACCAGTTTAATCTTAGATGGAGGAGTTATGAGCCTTGCAGAAGATCATAAATATATTAAAGCAGAAACTGAACTGTTGATGAATTATCCCATGCTTCAACACATTTATTGACAGACAACAATTTTCTACCTTGCACAAATTAATCCTGCTTCCACAGGTGATTTGGAACGTCCTTATAGAAACTGAAATCTGCAAACCACTATATGGAGTCATCTCTTGACTATATAAGAACAATTGATCTTTCAATCCTTTTTCCACTTATCAAAATAAGAAGTCTTAGAATCTTGGAGAGATGTGAGCCATTCTCTAAACCTCTGCAGAGACAATAGTTCTTCCACTCTGCAACAGAGACACTTTACTACCAACAGCAAAAGAAATTTAAAGAACTTGATAATAACAATCAAAATACTACTAAAATGGGGTTAGATTGATGGTAGAACAAAGGTATGATACTTTTCTTAGGAAATGTGGTCAGACCACACACTTTCAGTGTATTAGTCCACCAAGTTCCTCAGCAGAAATTCCCTAACAAATATTTAAATGTAAAATGTAAATAAATGTAAGAAAAAAATCGAATATTTAGTTAAAAAAATAATGAATTAAAATAATTTAGTACTTAAAGTACTTAAAACCAACTTAAAATATATTGCCATGTTTTAACTCCATTAGTTAATTAAGACCCATGCAATTACTTGCTCACTAACCCCCTGTGCAATGAGGGAGAGAAACAAAAGAGTAAAAGCAAGAAAACTCATGGATTGAGATAAAGACAGTTTAACCAGTAAATCAAAAACTACACATGCAAGCAATTCAAAACAAAGAATTAATTCACCACCTCCTATCAGCTGGCAATTATTTAAGCATCTCCAGGAAACCAGAGCTCAATCCTGTGTTTCTTTCATTCTTCCCATGCTTGCTTCGGAAGATAACTATTGTAACTCCAAATGCATTTCCTTCCCCTGGATTTTATTGTTGGTATGCGATATCGCTATGGTCAGTTGGAGTCAGCTATTCCAGCTGTGTCTCCTCCCATTTTCTTGTGTGTATCCAGCCTATTTGCTGATGGGGTGGTATGAGAGGCAGAAAAGGCCCTGACTCTGTGTAAGCACTGCTCAACAATAACTAAAACATCTCTTCATTATCAATCTTGTTTTGGTCACAAATCTAAAACATATCTTCATATTAGCTACTAGTAAAGAAAATTAACTCTACCCTCACGAAAATCAGTATAATCACACAGAAGAATCTTCTTCATCTTTACTCAGCAGTAACCACTCCCTTCATCTTTTGTCTCATATGCTAGGAATTCCTTTTTCAGGATTAAGATAAACTGACAAGGTGTTATCAACCATACATCTTACAGGCAATTGCTTAAATTAGTGAAGCCATTCACAATGTACATCATGGGTTGTGACATGAGCATAATCACTTGTTAAAATCACCCCATGATTAGGGCTATGTAAATCACAGATTTAAATATCATAGAAGCATAGAATTATTTAATGGTTTAGGCTGGAAAAGACCTTGAAAGACTGTCTAGTCCAACTCCCTGCCATAGGAGGGAACATCATTAATTAGATCAGGTTACTCCAAACTTCACCCAACCTGGCCTTGAATGCTTCCAGAGAGGAGACATCTGTAGTTTCTCTGGGCAATCAGTGTCTCACTATTCTCCCAATAAAGATTTTTTTTCTCTTATAACCAATCTAAATCTTATCTCTTTCAGTTTACAACTTTTGCTCCTAGTGCTGTTACTACAGGTCTTGGTAAAAAGTTTCTCCCCATCTCTCTTATAGGTCCACTGTACTGGAAGGCCAAAATAAGATCTTTCCAGACCCTTATCTTTGGAAACTTAGAAAAACTCAACTTTTTCAACCTTTCCTCATAGGAGAGGTGTTCCAGCCCTCTGATTATTTTTCTGGCCCTCATCTGGACCTGCTCCAACAGGTCCATGTCTTTCTTGTACAGAGAGCTCCAGAGTTGAATGTAGTACTGCGAGTGAAGTCTCCCCAGAGCAGAGGAGAGGAGTGGAATCATCCCCCCAAACCTACTGGACATGTTGCTTTTGATGCAGCCCGTGATATGGTTGGAATTCTAGGCTCCAAGCACATGTTGGTGCCTTAAATTACAGTTTTCCTCCACCGCCACCCCCATTGACAGCCCATTCCAGTGCTCTGTCACCCTCACCGTGAAGAAGTTTTTCCTTGTGTTTCTTGGGAACCTCTTATATTCTAGCTTGTTCCCATTGCTCCCCATTCTTCGTGATAGCTAATAGGCTATTAATAATGATAGTTTAATAAATACTTTTAAATAATATCCAAGAGTCTAGAGCTAAAAGGATTCATTAGCTGCATAGCACTTTTTAATTTTCTGCTCTTCTTTTCTTTTTTCTTCCAATCCTCTCTTTTTTTCCAGCACGTCTACCTTTCTGCTTTTATAGCTGGCAGTCAGTTGTTTAAGTCTTAATTCATAAGATAGTTTGAGCAGTAGAAAGTGGTGTCCTATGTCACAGGTGAATACTCAAAGCACCAGATTTCACATCCATAAATCCTAGACTTAATGCCAGTCTACCTTTCAACCTCATGGAAGGAGTGTAGTTTTCTTAACTTACCACCCTGCATCTGAAAGAATTAAACATGATGTTGAAGCCTTCAGGGCCAAATTTAATTGCTTAAGTATAGGTATCTAGTGTTTTTTAAGGTGTGCCAGAGTCTTCACATATGGATGGCAGATAGAACAGGACTATTTTACATCTCTGTCTTTCTGGCATAGCAGCAGAAGATAAGGTAACATGCTCAAGTGTTTAAAGTACTCTCATTGTCTACCACTTTTTTCCAAACATAATAACAAAACAATAATTACTTCTGCTCTTCAGTGCACGTTAATTCATATTATCTTATTGTTATATTCCACATGTTATGATCTTAGAAGAAGAAATTAACCCAACTTAGAGGCTCATATTCTTCTCAAGGGTATGTTTAGGTTAACTTCTGAAGGTTAACTCTATGCATATCCTAGCATCCTGCCTCCCAAACTATGTTAGCAAACTTGGTCTGTTTCTTAGCTGGGCTTCCCTTCCTCTGGAAGGAAAGAAGAGGTGAAATATTCCTCAGTCTCTACTGTAAAGTCAATATGAACTTGTGCCACAGAACTGTATTAAAATAATTTCAGTTGGAAAAGGCTTATCGGATTATGAAATCCAACCATTAACTAAACAGTGCCAAGTCCACCACTAAACCACATTTCTCGGCACATCATCTATGTGTCTTTCAAATATCCTCAGGGAAAATTTAGCTCTCTGGACTCATTATTACAAACATTAATCTGCTATGTGAACACTTAATTTTGCATAAGCAGCCAAAAAAAGGTTAAAGTTATTGTTCTCAAATGAATATAAAATAAAGAGATATCAGAATTAATTGTTTTTAGTAAAATAATTTGTAGAAAAATTCTAACTAGCATTTTTTTAATACATATGATGCTATTTTATGCTTTAATTTAAAAAGTTTCAGAAAATTTCTGCAACCGAGAATACGTTTGTCCAAATTGTTCGCTGGGGCATAATTTCTTTAAGAGGATATAAATGAGTAATATTTTAATATTCTTAAAAACTGTAGCATTTTTCAAATATTAAAACGTTATCCATGTAAGAAAGCTGTCAAACTCTTTGGAATTAAGTACTACAGTGAGTTGTGAAGATGAGAAAGTTCTTTGATCTTAAGTCATTATATCTTTATTTTTCTTAAGGAAATAGAAAATAAATCAAGCATTTGTCAGCTTAGGTAAAATATTATGCCAGCCTTGACAAAATGTCAATCTATTTGAGAAGAGCAAAAATCTACTTTCAGGTAAAATTGGATTGTTTTTAACAAATTTACATGAGCTACTAAATACAAAGTCCATATAAGACAGAGATAAAACCACATTCAGTTTATCATGTATGGTAGACTTACCAATATTTTCTTATGTTTTTGACGATTATGAATTATTCTGGTAGTTTCTTGGCTACAGAGAGGGGTACTTTCAGGTGCAGAAGGGGTAGAGATGTACAGCATGTTTTTCCTCATTTGACCCAGTAATTCTGCAAGACAATAAAGAACCGAAGCAGTATCTATATCTTCAACAAACTAAACATTCAGCCAATATAGACTCCCTATTCTAGTAATCTTTAATATTGTTCTATTTCTTTTTCAAAATTGCTTGAATTCAATCACAAGGTGGTATTTTTTGCATTAGAGTGTCTTCTTGCTTCCAGCTTTGCCCTTTAGTAGTAAATCTGGTAAGACATCATTCATGGTTGTGGCACTGTGAGTATGAATGAAATATTTTGTACCACTGGTTCAGCATTAGAACAACATGAAGCAGGTCTGAAAGCTAGTATCACAGGAATGAGTTGCATTTTTTTTTCTCAGAGGGACTTCTTGGAATCATAGAAAACAACTACTTCCTGTAAATCACAGAAAGAGGATTGGAATAGTTCAAAGGTAACTTCTGGAATTTTGATTTTGAAAACAAATTCATAGGGAAGGTAAAGACAGAGAAAGAAGCCAATAGTAAACTCTAAAAAGCTATAAAATTATCACTGGTTTCTTTCTACTTCCATGTTTGCAAATCCAGTCTGTAAAGGCTGCTAGCTTTTTCTTTGAGAAGGCTGAAGTTACATGTTTGCATTTAAATGATCTGTAGTAGTGTTCAGTGCTTTCATTTTTCAGATGATTTGTCTTTATTGTAGTCTTGAACTCATCCATTTTAACGGAACTGTTTGCTTTTGAAAGATGTAACAAAACTGGAAAAGGCTGCCCAGGTAGGTTGTGGAGTCTCCTTCCTTGGAGGTCTTCAGAACCCTCCTGGATGCATTCCTGTGTGACCTGATCTAGGTGAGCCTGCTTCTGCAGGGGGGTTGGACTAGATGATCTCTAAAGGTCCCTTCCAACCCTACCATTCTATGATTCTATAAAAGACAAGCATTGCCATGGTTATATGAAAATTAATTAATACAGAAGATTTAAGGACATATCTCAGTTTTGTATGATTACAGCTTCAAGAAACAAATGTAATTGATCTGGTAATTTAAAGCAAATATTAATGACATATTTAATGCTTTCAGGAATTATAACACATTAAAAATTACAATAAATTAATTTAAACAATTAAAATATTGTAAAATCCTATTGATACATAAACTAAACTCTGAGTTTCATGTTTAAAAGTAGGAAAAGAGCTAACGATCTTTCTCATTTTGTTATAATCATAAATAAATAAATTATTGGTTTGAGTTTTTGATTAAATCTTATTACAAGAAGTAAAAAAGCAACATTTTAAAATGGCCTTAATTGAATGAAATGGTTGTTTCTCTAAGTAACTCAGTATTTAAAGAGTAATATGATCCAAGCTTCTGTTAGATGTTATACTTTTCTTCCTAGGAACATACAGAATGAATCAGTATATGTAATATATGTGTTTTGAAAAGACTTAAATAATTTGGTGTAAAAATTAGAAATGAGAAAAAGCTCTTGGAAATACTGTAACTTTTAAGGGAATTGGTTTTAGTTTTTTTTCTTTTTAATGAGGAGGAAATTGAAATTCAAATTTTTGTATTAATCACTGTTTTTCAGAATCCTACATCACTCCTACATTAGAATTCTAAACATCACTCAGAACTGATGTTCATAACATGATTTGAGTTTCACTGAGAGTAATGATGTCTTTATCAGGTGACACTTAAGATGTATCCCAAAGAAATGTGCACGAATCTGTGTGACTAAATATAAACTTCAGTTCTCCCTCATATGAAGTTACCATGAGCCCTGTATACAGCTGTGAAGTATGTGTTCATATGCATAGTGTAAGGCCTAAACTGGTGCTGGTATATGGGTAAAAAAAAAAAAAAACCTAGATGTGAATCTCATACCTTATTACACTTCATAGTAGTTTCTGAGCAACTATTTCTGCATCTTTATAGGTATTTCCAGACTGTATGCCAAAATTGTATTTTCTTTGTTCTCATCTCATTCTTTTCAGATTTTCAAAAACGCATGTCTAATCTCTTTGCAGCAAATGACAGAAGCAGTCTTTATTAGCAGGTGTTTTGACTCCTTTATGAGTCTTGTAGATTCAGAATCGACAACAGTAGAAGTATATATGATATCTTTTTCTTGTCAGATACCTACTGGGAGGAAGTTGTCATTGATAAAAGAGAGAATAATAATTGTTAGATTTGTGAGGACTTATTAAATGGAATAACGCTTTAAATGAGAAACATATTTGCATATTGCTTACCTCTTTTGAGAGGTACTTGCCTTATGCAAACTTATGAATGACAATTAAAAAGGGAAAATTTCTGTGCAAAAAAACATTGTGAAGGTAAAGAACATGGTAGTTTTAAGAGTTGTTGGACAAATGAATGATGTCCATGGTTATTAATTAGTTTCTGTAGTAGAAAGTGTCAAAATTACTGAGTGGAGCACTGGAACGGGTTACCCAGATGGGTTGTTGAACCTTCTTCTCTGAAGATATTCAAAATGGGTTCCTATGTGACCTACTCAAGGTGGTTCTGCTCTGGCAGGAGGTTGGACTAGACGATCTTTTGAGGTCCCTTTCAATCCTTAAGATTCTGTGATAGTAAATGAAAAGTAATAGTTATTGAAAGATTATTTTTAAGCCTCATTGACAGAAACAGGAATGACAACTTTCAGTGAAGGAAAGTTTGACTTTGGCCCATGCTTAAGATTAGTGGTCATGTACTGTTTAGAAGACCTTTTCCATATGAGTCCACTGCTGAGAGGAATGGTTTTCACTATCTTACTGCCATTGCTAACATGCAGAGAGCTCAAACCTATCATCTATCTCCATGTTGATGGTTAGTGTTCTAATGCATGTACCTCTTTAATATTTGGTCTCGTAGTCAAGCACAAGTTTACTATGAAAACTTTAATGACTTCTGATCTTTAGGGGAAAATTGTAGATTAACATTATTTTTTTTTTTTACCTTGATACTTTTAGTTTATCATATCAGAGTAAAAGACTGTTAATTTTTTCATTTTTTTTCCCATTTGAAACTCTTCAATAGTGTGAATAGAGTCACCAACTTGCAAAACTTTGTTAGATCATGCAACCTTTTTTAGACTTAAATTAGATTCTGTGATTGTCCTAAAATATGTCTTCTTCCTCTTTTTTATCATTGTGATCATCAGTAAAGGATCATGGAATGCATTCACAGGTAAATTACAATCTTTTAGTGAAGTCTAATTTCACTATAACCTTGAGAGTAAAAAAAAAGCACAATATATTTTTATAATTAAACCCAGGAATGTCACTTTTCCTTCCAGCATCTAAGAATATTGCTCCTGTCAACATTTTCATCAAAAGTTTAATCAAATGAATAAAAAATTTTGCATAGAACTTTATATATAAAAGCATATTAATATTTATAAATATCTAAATGTTTGATGTCAGGAGGTTGGGACATACCTTTCTTCTGTTGTATCTAGTGACAGGACAAGGGGTAATGAGATGGAGCTCGAACACAAAAAGTTCCATTTAAACATATGGAAAAACTATTTTACTGTGAGAGTGAGGGAGCATGGCACAGGCTGCTCAGGGAGGGTGTGGAGTCTCTTTCCTTGGAGGTCTTCGAGACCTGCCTGTACATGTTCCTATGCAACCTGATCTAGGTGGACCTGCTTCAGTGGGGTGATCAGACTAGATGATCTCTAAAGGTCCCTTCCAGCCCTTTCCATTCTAGGATTCTAGGATTCTATGATTTCGAGTTCTTTGTGTAATATTATTATTACTTTTTATTTAACAGAAAATAGGCTTTTCTAAAGCTAAAATTATGGATTCTCATTTCAGTCTTATTGATCTAAACTAGAATAATGTAAATTAGTCTTTATTTAAGTGAATGCAATCTACCCATACACAATGAACAGAACAATGAGACTCATACATGGAATGATCCTCAGGGCATAACTATTAGTGTAAGGAAACTACAATGATTCTGTTGTTTAAATAAAAACTACTGACACCATTCTATATTCTACAGCATGGATTTATTCATCTCTCAGCAAGTCAGCTGCATGGTGTCACGAGCTCCTTCAGATAGCCCAAAGGGAAGAAACAAACAGTAACATCTCAGTGAACATGAGTGTCCTATGGCTAAAATGTATAAAAATTCTATTATCACATATCCTTTCCTTAAACAAATAAACAAACAAACAAAACCTAAGACAATGAAATAAATATGAATTTGTATTCCTAATATCTGGGAAAATTTTCCAAACATCTAAACCCCTAAGTTTAGCTCATGACTGAAAAAGTGTGGACTGTCCTTTTTGATGATAATGCCACAGGAAACAAAGCCTAACAGAGAACCAATATAAATGCACTGTTGGAGTCTTGTTCAGTGCTATGTGCTATTTTCTTAGCTCTGAGAGTTGGAGGGTATGGAAATAAAAGCTTTCTACAGAACAGCCCATATGGTGAATTTATAAAGTGTGATCAGGACAAAACATGAATTACTGTGACTAGTCCATGAGTGTACATTTCAGTGATTTTAATTAGAGATAAGAATATTTTCATACCCTCAGATGCCTGTCACGATTTCTGTTTTGATATTCCTAAAATTCACCTTCTATTTCTAGCAAAGTACAGTTATCGAAGAAAGTGGACTTAGCACTGAAGCCTGCAATCTGCTTCAAGTGTTTTTGTTAATGCTACCACAGCCATTGCTCTTTTGATAAGAGGTAGACATTATCTGCAGACATGCTGTAGAAGAACTCAAAGATCTTGACCACTAACTGACTAGATCAGATACCTGTTGGTGTTTGCCATATCATCTGTTTTGCAGCCTGAATTCCTCTTTTTATGAAAATGAGGACACGGTGTAGTTTGCACTTATTTGTAACCATGTTGTGGAGCTCTGAAGTGGATAAAGACAGATTTTGAACTGGAAAACACACTTGCATTCTTTAAATGAGGCTTAGTCAATATCTTATGAAGGCAGACTTTGTATTGTGGATAACATTGTTAAAGAAGAATTATTCAAGTCAGCCTAGTATGAATAGTAATGATATATATTCTGCTAAGGTAAAACAGACAGCTTCTGCATCTTGCCACTTCTATGCAGACATTGCTTAAATATCAAGAAAAAATCCAGCAAACTGTGTGAGTCAGCTTAAAAGTTCTGGTCAAAGACTACAGTATGCAAAGCCATAGTTTCCTGACTCTGAAGTTCACTAAGAGGCTTCTAGAGAATTGTAGCCATGGAAATGCTCAAACGATTCTTACCAGCAATCTACCTCATAGCAAAAAATTGTGCTTGCAGTAAGATGTACATAGAAGTTTCCAGATTTTAAGTAACTGACTAGATTTTAACTAATGTGTAGTCTATGACTTGTAATAAAGTAATACTCAGTTGTAAATGTGCAGTAATTTTTCAACGAACTTGTGATCATTTGTGCCAGATGATGCATTTTTTAAGGTAGTTGATATGAGTAGAAAGAATTGTAAATGAATACTTTGCAATGTAGATCTTGACATATTACATAATAGAAATAAGAAGTCAAGATGTTTGTACCAGATGGATACTAATTCTATGTTCCCAGTGTATATACTTAGCCCTGAAATAAAACTAAAAAAGAATTTACATAACCACCAATTCTTAGAGCTTTATCTCCTATTTTTATGATTCTTTTGTTCCACTCTTTTTTTTAAAAAAAAACCCAACAAAACAGCTCTTGCTATCACAAATTATGTATATGCAAGATCTCATAATCTTTTCATGTTTCTGATAAAACCAGTCTCCACTCCAAACCATAAATGCATTTGCAAAGAAAACAAACAAAACCAGGCATCTCATTGGATCTTACTGATTAATTTCTTTTACGTGGGTCCCCAGACTCACTGTTTTGGAATGGGTATATTCTGAAGACCTGTAGAAACATAGAAAAATAACTGGTTGCAAGGAACCCTTGGAGTTCTTCCAGCTTAACTTCTTGCTTAAACTGTGATGAACTTCAAAGCTGGATGAGGTTGCACCAGACTTTACCCAGTCATGTTTTGAGTATAGCCAAGAATGGAGTTTCAGTAGGATTTCAAAATCACTTTGTGAGATGGCATCATACATACCAACAACTTCTGTTTGAATAGTGATGGAATTGTTTCTTAACAGCCTATAAGGCATGAAATTGAATTTTTGAGCTAATGTAACTATATCTGACAGTTAAAATTCTTCATCTTGATTGAACAGATCAGTTTCTTTTTTTTCCCTCTGCATACTATAAACAACTTTGCAAGATTGTAGATATTTTAACCTTTGAAGCTTTCAGATTTTATTCCATACATAAGTCATACAAGATGGACTGAGTCAATTCTTACATGTTTGCTTAGCAGAACGATGTCTCCATTTTGGAACTATTACAGCCTCTGTATTGACCAGTAAATTTCAGTGTTTACCTCCATACTTTAAATTTCATTGTACATTGTAGGAAGTCAGATGATTGTTGTTGTGTTTTGATTTTGGTGGGTTTTTTAATCTGTCTGTAAATTGGACTCCATACAACAATCTTTATTTCACTCTCTTATTTAGAATAGGATATTTGTTTCTCCTACACTATTTTCATTTGAAATTGATACTGCAATGCTTCATCCACAGCCATAAACACTTTCCAAACAATAAAGCCTAGTTTTCTGAAAATGAAATCTGCAACTACATCTTCTAGTATTAAACACTTAAGTAATTATTTTACTTACTAATTTGTTTTGTCTTCCAAAATAAAACTTATTAAAGCACAGATCATATATATATCCTGAATTTCTTGATACAGTTTTCTATATCTATGTAACTTATAAATTGATGTAGTACAGTCAGAAAACATTGTAGAAAGGTGGGCAGGATTTGATACTAGACAGAATTTCAGGACTGGATCAGTCACATCCTTTGACACAGCCAGGAAGATGAAGAATGTTTTCAGAAATAGCCTATTGACAGTATAAGTAGAATCAGGGAATCAGAAATGACTGAATAGTGTCAAGGTCTCATGAGCAAAAGATACCAAAGGTAACAAGTCAGAGATATTTTGAAAATGAGCAGAAAAAGAGAATGGGAACATTTCTTAATTCTCTAACCTCCTCAAGATCACAGTTAATATTATAAGGAAACCTAATGATAGGAAAGCAGCAGAATAACAGTAAAAATACGTTATACTGTACTTCTTTCATTACTTTATGATAACACTGGACTAAACAAGTAGAATGACACTGACATTTGTTAGTGGGAGAGATAATAAAAGTCCTGCTATGTATATTCTGTCTGGTGCTGATGAAATGGGCACACAGAATTCAGAATTATAGAACTGTTTGTTTCTCAGCCTCTGTTGGATGAGAATATAAGGTATCTTAAAGGAAAACTGAAAAACTCTCTAAAAGACAGTGTATCACTGCAAGCTTCCTTCTGATATTTGTACCAATGCTGTGGGTTTTCTTGTCTGTTGTTCTAGACACTAGTAAATGTAATACATAATGAGAAATAGTGATGAAAAAGACTGTGTAAGAATCCATGAACAGATATAATAGATTTTCTTTCAACTCATTTTATGATTAATACAAATATCTTCTAGATATTTTTGCTGGTTTTCAAATAAAAGTAGTAGTATTGAGGTTTTGAGCACCACCAGATCAAATTTATTTTAATTCCTGTTTAAGATTATAGACTATTACTTCTAAAGGAACCCACAGTAGAGATTTAAATTATATTTGACAAGTTAAGGCATCGCATATGTAGATGTGTACATACTTAATATATGCTTTAAGTGTTCAATGGGCATCCACTCAAATCTGAGTGCATAACCGGCTGGCTAGATGAGGGGAGAGCAGCGGATGTCATCTACCTTGACTTCAGCAAGGCTTTTGACACTGTCTCCCACAACATCCTCATCACAAAGCTCAGGCAGTGTGGCTTGGGTGAGTGGACAGTGAGGTGGATCGAGAGCTGGCTGAATGAAGGAGCCCAGAGGGTGGTGATCAATGGCTCAGGATTGAGTTGGAGGCCTGTGGCAGTGGAGTTCAAAAAGGATTGATTCTGAGGCCAGTCTTGTTCCACATCTTCATCAATAATCTGGATAAGGGGTCAGAGTGTACCCTCAGCAAGTTGGCTGATGACACCAAACTGGGAGGACTGGCTGATTCCCCAGAAGGCTGTGCTGCCATTCAGCGGGATCCCGAGCGGCTTGAGAGTTGGGCAGAGCGGAACCTCATGAGGTTGAACAAGGACAAGTGCAGAGTCCTGCACCTGGGAAGGAACAACCCCATGCACCAGTACAGGCTGGGGGTCGAACTGCTGAAGAGCAGCTCTGCAGAGACACCTGGGAGTCCTGATTGATAATAAACTAAATATGAGCCAGCAATGTGCCCTCATGGTCAAGAAGGCCAATGGCATTCTGGGATGCATCAAGAAGAGTGTGGCCAGCAGGTCGAGGGAGGTTCTTCTCCCCACCTACTCTGCCCTGGTGAGGGCTCATTGGGAGTCCTGTGTCCAATTCTGGACTCTTCAGCTCAAGAGGGACAGAGAAGTGCTGGAGAGAGTCCAGGGCAGGGCCACCAAGATGATCAAGGGTATGGAATATCTTTCATGCGAGGAAAGACTGTGGGAGCTGAGGCTGTTTAGTCTGGAGAAGAGGAGATTGAGGGATGATCATATTCATATTTATAAATATCTAAAAGGTGAGTGTCAGGAGGTTGGGACATCCCTCTTTTCTATAGTAGATAGTAACAGGACAAGGGATAATGGGGTGAAGCTGGAACACAAAAAGTTCTGCTTAAACATAAGAAAAAGCTATTTCACGATGAGAGTGACAGAGCAGTGGAACAGGTTGCCCGGAGGGGTTGTGGAATCTCCTTCCTTGGAGGTCTTCAAGACCCACTTGGACATGCTTCTATGCGACCTGATCTAGGTGAACCTTCTTCTGCAGGGGGGTTGGACTAGATGATCTCTAAAGGTCCCTTCCAACCCCTACCATTCTATGATTTATCATTTTACTAGGTAATAGATGACAGTAAATTTATTTCACTGAGTACGAACACATAAAAAAAAATCTCAAAATGGGAAAAAAAAAAGAAGAGCCTTTAACCAAGAATATATGTTGATGTAGGAGTTGTATATATACATGACTCATGCAGTCATGATCCTACAGATCATGATCTTACATACAGATTCTGAGTCAGCACACATTTTGAGACATATATTTACACTACCTTGCTCACTTACAGCTACATCAGCTTACTTTTATTTTAAGAATCATGCTTCAAAATAAAACATTGGCTTAAATATACCATGAGTTTTTAACCATGTTGTTTGGATTTGCATTACATTTCAGGTTAATTTTCACAGAAATGTCTCAGTAACTTATCAGATATGAAGTATCCTGGTGCAGGTCAATAGAATGCTGAAATCCTTTGTTTGATCTGAGATCCTGATATATGTATAATACTCTTATTCTCAAATATTTAGACTTTAATATCGATCTTAAGCTGTATTAGTTAGTATACACTAGTATAAATTACCATAAGAACATAAATTAGATTAAGAAGTAATGTTATAAGGAAACAATATGAAAAAGCAAATCATAGATGAAAATTTAAGTGGGGCTGAATATCCCACAGCTGACATTTTTATGTATTTAAACACAGAATGATTAAATTGGACTAGCTAGTACTAGTTTGGCTTCAAACTATCAAAATTAAGTGCAGAGTCTTGAAATGTTTATGTTCAGATAATTTTACAGTAATGATTTTGTGAAAAAATTATGTCTGAGATTTGACATTTGTATTCTAGAGCAGAGGCTGATAACTTTATGGGTTTAAAATATTTTTTATTTGTGACTATATCAAATTTTTTCAGTAAACATGCACATTAAACATAAATCTACTTACAGTAGCTTACCCTTTTTTTTTCTCCTTTTTTTCTTTTTAACTAGTAGTCTTGGACGACATTGTTACACAGATCACAAACTGATTTCCTCCAGCATTCCAATTTTCTTGACAGAAATTCTACTGCTATGTTGGAGACTTCTGGCTATCTTCCCATCTCCCCATGAAAAAATTTCTTCCTTTCCCTTCTCCCAGCTTCATCTGTTCTAGCACTCAATTTGTAGTTTTCAGATTTTCTGTTGTTATTAATCTTTAAGATCTAACTAGGAATTTTATGTCTCCAGTAGTACATAGGTTTTGCTTAATATTTTTTCTAAGAAAATAGGAGTTATACACTTCTCTGCATAGTTGATGGTTTGAACTTTTGATAGAATAACACTGTGTGTAACACTTGAGCAGGAACTAATAGATAACATGGCCTACAAACTCAATAACAGAAGGGCTTGAGTGGGAAGATGTAAGTAGAAATATTGTGAGTATTGTGTTTGAGATGAGCTGTAGACAAGATGTCTAATCAAGAGTGAAACTGGCTAAACTGTGAAAAAAGAGGAAACAAAGCAATATCCTGAATTCAGAGTTCTTACTTAAAAAGTGATATTACACTCATACTTGCTTGAAACCCTTTACAGCTACCATACAACTGCTATCTTATTCTGAACTGGAAGATCTAACTTATGTCTCATTAATTTCTCCTCCATATATCTATTAGATCAGAGTCATTAATAACAAAAAAGGGGCAAAAATAAGTCTTATTGTCTTGATAACAGGAGCAGAAGGCTAAATACCTAAGTCACACCTGAAGATCTTTTAAATTTACAGCTCCTCTCATTGTTGCATTTTTCTTGGCACTTCAAAGAAAGTAGTGAGTAACAAATATGACACAATAAAGTTTTCATGTCATCTTTGCATGGGAAGAGCTAGAGGAAAAAGATCTCAAAATAACTGCTAGAAGCAAGTAATCTTGGTGAATTTTTAGTTCAGACAGTGAATGGATATCACTTTGGTTATAGTTTTGCATTTTGGGTCAATGCTTGAGTCAGTCAAAACCTGCTAAGTGATTGCTTGTGTTTGTGAAAAATATTGGCTTGTCAATGTGATTCCAGTGATGAAGCAGAGATTCCTTTGGCCTGAGATAATAAAAAGGCAGCTACTGAGTAACCACGAGAGAGTGTAGTAAATGGTTGGTTTGCAATGAGACTGGGAAACTGAGTAAAAAATTCACTTCTCCCTTCACCGTTCTCCACATTTTTAGGCATGTCTGAACCTGAGGTATAACTAATCAGCAAGACTAGATCTCACTTTGTTACCTAATTGAGAAGATACTGTAGAGTAAGAGAACAGGGAATCTGCAGAGGTGGAAGAAGGTAGTGCTGACAGTAATAAATTTGATTATTATGGGAAATGACCGCTGAATTTGTGATACTAAAGATGACCAAATAAGGTTATTTAATATGGAAGAGTAGAACTAATTGTCTTAATTCATGCTAGAAACAATAAAGTAGGAAGAATATTGTAGGGGTGAAATTTAGGTTGTTAGGGTTTTGCTTAGCAGGGAGTGCAGGCCTCAGCGACAGCTTGTTGCCAGCTACATATGGAAGACCTGAAGAAACTGTCACACATTAACTAGAACAGAACCAATCTGTTGGTAATCAGAATAGAAATATCATGAAGGAATCTGCTCAGCAAGAGCAGAGAAAAAGCCAAAAGATATGAACAAGTATTTAAATTTGAGTTACTCAAAAATCTTTTTACAGAAGCAGAAAGGAGGAGTTCATACAGAACAATTCTCTTAGTCTAGCTACAGAGCCCTGCCTGTGTCCCTGAGACCTATAGGCCAACAGTGCCAGACTCCTCAGTGCAGAGTGGTGGATATTGTACCTGAACATTATGGCAATGAAAGTCAGACTCACTAGAAGCATTGATTAAAGGGCTGGGGGAAAAAAACAAACAAAGATTTTATGGTGACTTTTCATAACAAACAAGAGTCAACAGAAAGGTCTCTCAGGAGGTCCAATGTGACCAATTTTATTCTATATTATCATGAATAGTTTGGAAAGAGACATATGAGGTAATGTCTATGAGTTTGGAAAAGACAGAAATTTTATTTAAATATTATATTGATGTCTCAGAAAATCTTACAAAATAGTTTTTTGGGGTTGAAAAAAGGAGTTCTTGTGTAAAAAAAAACCCAAAACCTAGGACAGATGCTAGGAAAAGAGTTTGTATGATGCTGGAAACGGAAATGACAGATAAAACTCTGGAGAAAGACATTAAAAATAATTGTCTTAGAAGAACACAGCAAAAGGATGAAGGCAAGAGAATGTGTTAAATTGACAATAAATTTTGCATGAAAGTAATTTGTCCCAAGGATATTTAAACCATGAAGAGGTTATCTGGAGAGGCTGTAGAATCTTCATCCTTGGACAGTCAAAATTAACCAGACTCAGCTGTAAGCAACAAGCTTTAAGTATATTTAGCTTGGGGGAAAGGCAGAGATTGGCAAAGATGACTCATAGAGATTTCTTACAGTTTATATTATTCTTTGATTTGATTGCCTGAAATACAACGTAGCTGAGTTATAACGACATGAAAGCAGTGGACATAGTGATCACAGAATTTTTCAACAAATTTCACTATACTAGAAATAACTCAATACACGAGTTGAGATATTCACTTAAAACAGAAAGAAAAAAGTATTTCTTTTTGGGGTAGAGTGAGTTGTTTGCAACCAGACTCCTTTGAAAGGTTACTGGTGTTTTTCTTCCTTGCTATAAGAGCAAGTTTAGCTCATTGTGACATGTTTGCTAACATTCTTTATATCTCATTGTTCTTTAGATCCATTTTCCACCTTAATTTACTGCATATAGTGTTTTATGCATATATTTGATTCTTATGGTAGTTTAGTCCTGGCTGGGTGCCAGGTGTTCACCAAGTAGTAACGTCACTCTCCCTCCTAAACTGGACAGGAGAGAGAGAAATATGATGAGAGGTTTATGAGTTGAGATAAGGACAGAGAGATTGCTCAGCAGTTAGCATCACAGGCAAAAGACTCAACTTGGGGAGAAATGTTTTGATTCTTTAATGAACAATCAAAGCAAAGCAGGAAAATGAGAAATAAAATCACATCTTAAAACATTTCCCTCCTTTACCTCTCAGTGGTACAGGCAATGGAGAATGGGTGTTGCTGTCAGTTCATTACAGATGGACTTCACTGCTGCTGCTTCTCAGGGAAAGGTCTCCTTACACTTCCCACTGATACCCTGTGAGGTCCCTCCCACAGCAGACAGTCCCTCATGAACTTCTCCAGCATGGGTCCTTCCCACGGGATACAGTTCTTTCTGTACTGCTCCAGCATGGGGCCTCCCATAGGGGCAGCTCCTCACACCCTGCCCCAACATGGGTCATCCAGCAGGAAAATGGTCCTTCAGGGACAGACTGCTCCAGCCTGAGTCCCTCACAGGATCATAAATCCTGACAGCAAATCTGTTCTGGCGTGGATTCCTCTCTCCCCATAGACTCCAAAGTACTGCCAGGAACTTGCTCCAGGGTGAGCTTCCCATGGAATCAGTCTCCTTTGGGTACCCACCTGCTCTGGCCTGGGGTCCTCCACAGGCTGCAAGTGGATCATTGCTCCCATGTGGCCTCTATGGACTGCAAGGGAACAGCTGCTTCACCATAGTCTTCACCACAACCACAGGGGAATCTCTTTTCCAGGGTCTAAGGACTCTCCCCACCCTCCATTTACATTGGTGTCTGCAGAGATATTATTATTTTTTTTTTTTTTTTTCCCCCCCACATTCTTAATCCCTCCTGATGCTACAGTTTAGTAACTGCCCAGCACCTTCTTCCTGTTCTTAAATACCTTAATCACAGAGGCATTATCTCAGTCACTAATTGGCCAGGCCTTGGTCCACAGCAGGTCCATCTTAGAATTGATTGGCATTAGCCCTGTCAGCTACAGGGGAACCTTCTGGCAGATCTTTGTTTAAAGAAGCCATGCTCCTCTGCTACCAAAACAGATCTTTGTTTAAAAAAGCCATACCCCTCTGCTACTAAAAACCCGGCCCAGGCAAAACCACTACAATGCTATTTCTTTTCCATGTTACTATTAAACTCACTTTCGTCCCTTTCCAAGTCAGTATCTTTAACTGACTATTGATGAGTTTTTATAGATGTGACATGTCCAGTGTCAAGCCTGTGTGACATCTCTTATCATCCCATGCTCGTACTCCTCTACATTATATCCTGAAGATACTTTACACAGCACCTCTGAAGGTCTCTACCATCACATCAAGGCTGTCTTTCTCTGCAATCTATCACTGTGTTAGGGTTATAAATATCTCATTTTGCATAGAATAGCTGCTTCTTTCTGCCTTTCTTACCCTCATAAGGGAGCATCAATTCAAAAAAAAAAAAGGTTTAAACATATCAGATATGTATAAATCCATGGTTCTTGATGAGATGCACTTATAAATTCTAAGCAAGCTGGCTGATGTCATTGTGAAGTGACTCTTAGAATCATAGACTAACTCAAGCTGAAAGAGAACCATAAGAATTGTAGAGTCCAGCTCTCTGCTTCTCACAGGAATACCTAAAACTAAACTTTGCTCTTTTTTGACTGATAATAAATTCAAGTAATTTTCCCTATTTCACGTTTTTGCCTGTGATTGTAATTGCTGAGTGACCTCCCTGTCCTTAACAAAATCCATGAGTCATTTCTTTGTATTCTTTCCCCTGTCAGCTTAAAATGGGGAATAAAGGAATGGTTTTGGTGGACACTTGACTTCCAGCCAGGGTTAACTCACCACACCATGACAACCTATTAGACCACCTGATGAAGTACAGGCTTGATAAGTGGACATTAAGGGGGAATGAAAATAGCTGATCGAGCTTTGGTCAGGGAGATTGGACCAGATAATATCCAGAGGACCCCTGGATCCCTGATCTCAGCAATTCTGTAATCCACAAAATGATCTAAACAGCATAAATATATCATGGTGATTTTTTGTTGACACAGGGAAATTTAGGGTGATGTAACTTCAAGAACAGACATAAGTATTTCTGTGACATAATATCTAAAGTCTGAGATGAATATAGTAGGTCAATGATTTCCATTCTCTATCTCATCCACGTACACAATTTATAGATAACACACTCACAAGCATTAAAAGTGTCTGGCCCAGCTGTGACCAGCACTATAGTCTTGGAAAGTAAGGATACTCACTCCAATTGTTTGAAGTGTCCAAATATTGAGTGTTATGCAGTAATTTAGCTGCTGGCTCAGCTTTCAACATGGTGTCAGTTGTGCATGTAAGCGTGTGTTGTTGTATGTGTGGAGACAAACTGTTTATTGCTTTGCAGTTTAAATACTTGATATGAGCTGCCAGCGATGACTGAAAAACAGATTTTGTTTAGATTTTCTATTTTTTTTTCCAGTTTATACCCAAGCAAGGTCTAAATAACATCAAAGACGGGGACAAGATTCACATGAGCTTTTACCTTAGGGAAGTATCTTCCTCTATTACACTTCCAATGAGCTGTACAAACACTTGTCTAACAGTTGTGCTGTCATGTGTAATTCACAGACATTGCAAAAATACTTATGAGACAGTAACTTCAATAGAATTTCCATGGATATGTTTGAAGTTCGGTATGATTAGGATGGAAAATTACTGCATCATCAGTCTTGGGACTGCAGTATTACTGCTGTTAATATACTAATTCAAACTAGGACTGTAAAAGGTCATTTCAGACTTCATGGACTGAAACAGCATCCACAGAATTAATGTGTTCGCAGAAACGGAAAAAAGCATTTCTCTGATCAAAGAATTAATTTTATATTCCTTTGACGTAATCAGGAAACTGAAAATGGATTATAGCTTTCTATTGTGGTACAATTGGGCACACATTGTACAGCTCTTATAGCTGTGATACTAGTTACATGGCAGAAATTGTGCCATATATTCAGTAATAATAGGGGATTTTTTTCCAAACAAACAAAACACTGTCCTTGAACATTTATGCTGAACTCTTACAACAGATACATACCCAAGGGGAGAATCTGGTCCTTCTAAAACTTCCAGCAAAATTAAAGAACAAAGCAATTGAGTTCTCGCCTTGGTGACATTGTCACTGACAACAAAACAAAACAAAACAAAACAAAGCAAAACAAAGCAAAACAAAGCAAAACAAAACAAAACAATGTAACTATTGTAAGCTTATGACTATGGTCAATGAAATAAGTAAAAATTAATTCCCTCTAAAAAATCTAAAGTCAGCATTATCTGATAATATAAACAATGACTTTTAGCTTAAAATTAATTCTAGATTTCTTATATTTGTTGTATTTATGTATCAATATATCATAGCATAGTGAAAAACAGCCATGTTGAGTCAGTTATGACTCCCACTGCATTACAATATAAGGTCTACTGAAAAGTTCTTAGTTTTTACCTCCCTGCTCCCCACATGCATGAACTTATGTGTTTATCACCTTCCCACATCAAAAAGACCAAATGAATTTGTTTAAACTGATTTAACAAGGACATTAAAATAACAGTTAAATGTTTTCAGGAAATAAGTAGGTACAAGAGAAGAGATAATGACTGAATTATCCTGAAAATAACTGGTAGGGTTTATGCTTTCAATTGTATGCAATGCAAGAGTACACCTGTTATCAGAATTATCTCTATTTAAAGTTATTCTTTTGGTTCAAGTATTCCATAATATACGAAATGGAATATTACATTACCTTTTATTATTATGACAGATATCATTAATATTTCCAGATACTCTGTCATAAAGACTCATTTGTGAAGGTATATACTTTTTAAAACCTGTTGACTAAGCCTGTGTATTTTATGTAGGTAATTTCTAGGTAAATGTGAGATTTACAAAAACATACATTGAATGCACATGAGATATGTAGTAAAATGTATTTTACTTAGAGATAGCTCCCCTTCTTTTTTTTTAAATTGAATTTATCTCTGGCTTGTCTTCTCTTGTACAGTAGATTTAGCCTTCCTAATTCTTCCTAGATTTTTTTGTTACCCAGTGATTATATAGCTAAAATTTGAGTGAGTTGAATTCAGGCCTAGGACCTCATATAACTGTACCTCTGAGTGACATCTTTGCAAGCTGTTGAGAGACAACCATGTTTCATTTTGACAGACGATAATTGCTATTCACACCTACAATATCTCTTACAAATCAATTTACCTAAACAAGAATCTCTTAAAGTTTATGACACTGAAGCTCATTTAGAATGTTGCATAATATGTTAACAAATCAAACTGCTAGAAATACTTTAGATCTTTCTATATGACTTCCCAAAGAATTTCATAGCTGTAGAAGATTCAAGTAAAACTATTTTGGAACAATTTAGGAGAGAGACCTCCAGTTCCTACTTTCCATCTGTTCTAGTTATTTACTTCATGTTATTTCCTATGTCTCCATATTCCTATGTCTCCAGGCTTCTCCCTGTCTAGCATCCAATATGCTTCTAGTTTAATACGTATCTCCTATCCAGTGTGCTGGTTTAACCAACACTTTATGTCAGATCATTCCTGTCTAATTTACTTTAATAACTTTCTAAATGGAAAGAAGTCAATGGTTTTAGTCTTATTGACTGATTTGTATCTTTGATTCTGAACAGATTTATTTTTATATTCAATTACAGTATGTTATATTACTACATATCACAACAAAAGCCATAGCAGCAAGTATGAAGACAATATTCCCCTCTCTTTGGTCCTTGTGATGCTGTATCTGGGGTAGTGTGCAAAATTTGAACTCCCCATACATCTAGAAGAGGGGCACCAAGGTTGGTAGAGTTTTTCTACCTTTCAAAGATGAAAAGAAAATTGTTTGTTTCTGCAGCTATCTAATGGAAAAGCATAATGATGATAAACACTTTACTCCAAGCTAGACAGTAGAAGGATGAGAGGCAATGGGAACCAATTGAAAAAAATCAGGGAAATTGAAACTCACTACATAAAACCTTTTTTACCTTGAGGGTGATCAAGTCTTGGAACAAGGTGCCAGAGAAAGCATGGAATCTTTGTCCTTGGAGATTCTTAAAAGTCATTTGGAAGACCTCAATGCTATTAGAGGATATCAGAGAAGTCCTTGAGGTTATTAGAGAATAAGGTGATATTTAATGAATATTACATCAACTCAGAGGAAACAGTCCATGAAGAAACACATGCATAAAACTATAGTGGTTTGTTGTTTTTTTTCTTATTACTGGTTTTTAACTTTTTCACTCAATTGATTTCCTGGGGGTTGTTGTTACTGGTTTTCTATTTTGAAAAAAATGACAACCTGTTCTTTTTAAATAATAGCTTCTTTTAGTATTTCATTAAATATCATCACTCATACTTTGATTATCCAAAACCGTATTTCTCAAACAGAAAAGAGTTTTTATAGTTCAAGCTGAAGTTCAGGGTTATCTGTGTTTAACTTGGCAGGTTAATATTAAAAAAACTTTAAAAAATTAGTGACTTGGAATTTATACCTAAAATGCCAGAAAATAAATTAAAAAAAAAAAAAAAGAGGTAAACTCTAATGGTATATAAGATTATATAAAATACAGGAAAGAAAACTAGTTTTTTTCTCCAAATGGCAATTTTAGGTGGTCATGACAACAAGAAAAATAAGTAAAAGCAAACAGACAAACAAAATCTTTATGTAGTTAGGGAAGCTGAAACACTTTCAGAATTTAATTTCAAGAGAGTAAGGAAAAAAGTAGTCCCCACTTACTGGAAAATCTGAAGAGTTGTCCTTGATTAATAATTTTCAGTTATAAATGCCTTTATATCTCACTCATGAGTAAACAAACTGCATCAGCATTTCTAGGAAGGTGATGATTGTGAACATTTAAATTCAACAGCATTGAACCTGACCTTAGTTCAGTATATTAATGGTAGTGATAATTTGTAACTTTTATGGGTGCAGTTACCTGCTACAGCAACAGTAGACATTAATGTAGTGTTGGACTAAATGTATGATCGCACTAACTCAGCTTTTATTCTCTGTTCTGAATTGTGAGATGTTACATCCTCTTTGAGAACACGGTAGAAGGAAAGAAATCCTTGCTACTTCTATGGGAAATGAGAGGTCTCTTCCTAAATCTTGACATTCACAGTTAATCACTACTAACTGATAAGAATCAGACCACATTTTCATATTGTAATGCTAAAACTTGTCTTGTGCAGCTCACAATGAGGACTGAAAAACAGAAGATTTCATTTTTAGTTGCACATATTGGCCTCACTGTCTATAAAGTTAGACTACAAACAAAAGAAATAAACTGTGGTTTTAGCCACATTATCAAGGACTTGGAGACTTTCTGAATCCACAACTGAAAATGCATTAAATGTATGCCATTAAATGCATAAAATATTTAGAAACACTGAAATGAATTGAGTGTTGAAATTAAAAAAGCACTGTGAAATACCTGTCACTGCCAACAGGGAGTCTATATTAGCCATTCCATGGTTCAAATATATTTTTATTATCTGGAAGTACATGTCAGTGATTTCAATAGTATGGTACCAGAAATCTTTAGCTGTAAGGAACGTGTAGAAATATGAAGGCAGAAAAGGTTTATAGTTAAGGAAACTGCATCTATTTTATATAGAGCACTTTATTAATAATGTTCCAGGATGTCTTCTCTTTTCAGTTCATCTGAAAAAATCATGCAGCAACAGATCTGTAAATGCATACAAATGTAGGCACAGAGGCATTTCGGCAAAAATCTAGGCAGCTTTTTTCAGATTAATGTCCTGTCATTATCTGGTTATTTATATTAATATATCTTGACAGAGAGTAGAGGTGCTACTGCAAAGTTGCCATAGCCATGGAATCACTGAATTAATATACAGCTGGTATTCTAATATGCAGTCTTCTTAGTGAGTGTGTTTGAAGTTTGTCAAAAAGCATTTTTATTGGGAACTTTATGTACCCTGTAGCTGTTTACCTAGTGCAGAGCATTCATCTGCAAAAAGACTTTCAAAATGTTATTGAAACAAACATGATATTTAACTTTTATTTTACTTACATTTCTAGTAGATCTTATTTAACAGAATACAAATTTAGTTAAATCCTGTGTTACATATCAATTAGGAAGTAGCTTTCATCTAGACATTGGAAGCTTGCTAGGTTTTTTCTTGCTTTGGGTTTGTTTGTGATTGTTAAGATTTTGGGGTTTTTTTTCTTTCTTTGTTTTCTGAATACATTTTATTATAGCTTAAGTCCATTACTTCTACAAGGTATTTACAAGACACTTGCAAAACAAATTATCTCACTTACTTTCACAACAAACTTCTGTCTATATGGAAACTATTATCACAACTCTTCTTTCTAGAATAAGCAGATATAATTCTTCAGTCTTTCTTCATATTTTTTATTATGATACTATCTCACACTCTCTGAAATAGATAATATTGGTTTCCAGTTCTTAAACATACAAGGATTTGGAAATGTCAGGGAATTCTACGACTCGTTTTTTTTCCCCCTAATTACTCATTTCCTTCTTCTATGCATGCCACTAACTTCAGTTCTTTCTGTTACTGACACACTTTACAGCTAATATTAGTAAATCACAAATTAAATGAATAAATAAGAGAGAAGTTAAGATTAGTACTTGGCAGTATTTAGTCTGGCAGAGCTCTTTATTGCTTCTTTAAAGTTTATTTTGGCTTATAAATCTTGTACTTCAAACAAAATCTACACATTACTTGACAGTATTCAGTAGTGCAGAAATCAAGGAGCTGTCTCAGATTTGTGTGAGATAAATAGTGTGATGTTACTCATGAAGTGGTAGACCTTGTTTTTCGTGGCTTAACATAGTCTATACTTAGCTGAACACAGTTGCGTCAATTCCTATGAGGATCTTATGAGTAAGGCAATATTCAGCAGCAGGGAAAAATGGCAAGGATCAATGCATTATGTTTGAAGCCTTACAAAGGACAACATTCTTATTCTTTCAATCCATCTTAGCCAATAATGTAAATATTAAAAGGGTTTCTCAAAATTATTTTTAAGACTGTTTTGCCAAATTTAATTTCTTTAACTGTATCTATATATATCTCATAGAAAATATAAATATTTAAACTTCATTCTCCAGCTCTGTTTCAGCAGAAATTTAACATGAGAGGTATCTACAGGCAGGAACATGTATAAGTTAAACCAGAAAATGGATATGAGATTCTGTCTTTTTGTTGTATGCTGAAAGATGTGACTTGATATGTCCAGGTTATGTTTTTCTGTGTAACTTAAAGACTGTTCTATTTTCAAGTGAAGGAAACATTAACCTGCCAGCTACCATTTTCTTTTAACACTTAGGATATATCCAATGGTAGTAACAATTGTTATACTAATGCAATAGTTTGTTCCTCTCTCAGAAAAAGCATGGTAAATTGCACTGTACGCTCATCAGACATATGTCCAAATTTCTAACTATGGATGTATTTAGTGGATTTTAAAAACAAATCTTTTACCATACACTAAATTGATGTTACTTGAAAAAGTCCTGTGTGTTCATGTTCCAGATAGTAAGCTTGAGGATACTCACTGCTTTTTTTTTGCAGCCATTAATTTCTGATGTTACTGTCACTTTTGACTGTTTATTGGACTTATGGGTCAAGATCCTGGATGTAGTGAGGCTGCAACCAGAGATGTTTGGATATTGCACTTAGGGAAATGGTCTAGTAGTTGATTGGGCTAGGACAAGGGCTGGACTTGATGATCTTGAGGGCCTGTTGGGGATGTGAAGATTGGAGGCAACCTCGACTGCATGAGATAACAAGACACAAAGCAGGACCCTGACCCTGGATTTCAGACGAGCAGAGTTTGGCCTCTTCAAAGATCTACTTGGACAGATCTCATGGGATATGATTCTAGAAGACAGAAGTGCCAATGAGAGTTGGTCAATCTTCAAGCACCACTTCCTCCAAGCCCAAGATCAGTGTGTCCCAATGTGCAAGAAAGGAGGAAAAGGAGGTAGGAGGCCTCCATGGATGAGCAAGGATCTGCTGGGACAACTCAGGGAGAAAAGCAGCCATCTATGAGAGGTGGAAACAGGGGCTAGCTTTTTGGGAAGAGTATAGGAACATTGCCAGGACATGCAGGGATGCAACTAGGAAGGCTAGAGCTCTTCTAGAATTAAGTTTAGCCAGGGATGTTAAGGACAGTAATAAAGCATTTTTCAAGTACACCAGAAGCAGAAGGATGGTGAGGGGGGATGTGGGCCCGATGCTAAACACTGAGGATGTCCTGGTGACCAAGGATGCAGAAAAGGCCAAAGTACTGAATGCCTTATTTGCTTCAGTCTTTATGGCCAAGGCCAACACTGGGTTGATTCCCCAGAAGGCTGTGCTGCCATTCAGCAGGATCTTGACCGGCTTGAGAGTTGGGCAGAGAGGAACCTTATGAGGTTCAACAAGGACAAGTGCAGAGTCCTGCCTCTGGAAAGGAACAACCCCATGCACCAGTACAGGCTGGGGGCCGAACTGCTGAACAGCAGCTCTGCAGAGAGAGATCTGGGAGTCCTGATTGATAATAAGCTAAGCCTGAGCCAGGAATGTGCCCTCATGGTATCTTGGGATGCATCGAGAAGAGTGTGGCCAGCAGGTCAAGGGATGTTCTTCTCCCCCTCTACTCTGCCTTGGTGAGGCCTCATCTGGAATCCTGTGTCCAGTTCTGGGCTCCTCAGCTCAAGAGAGACAGAGAACTTCTGGAGAGAGTCCAGCGCAGAGCCACCAAGATGATCAGGGTTCTGGAACATCTTTCATATGAGGAAAGGCTGTGGGAACTGGGGCTGTTTAGTCTGGAGGAGATTGAGGGGAGATCTTATTAACATTTATAAATATCTAAAGAGTCAGTGTCAAGAGGTGGTTGGGACATCCTTTTTTTCTATAGTAGCTAGCAACAGGACAAGGGGTAATGAGATGAAGCTGGAGCACAAAAAGTTCCATTTAAACATATGGAAAAACTATTTTACTGTGAGAGTGAGGGAGCATGGCACAGGCTGCTCAGGTAGGGTGTGGAGACTCCTTCCTTGGAGGTCTTTGAGACCTGCCTGTACATGTTCCTATGCGACCTGATCTAGGTGACCCTGCTTCTGCAGGGGGGTTGGACTAGATGATCTCTAAAGGTCCCTTCCAACCCCTACCATTTTGTGATTCTATGATCTTAAAGGTCTCTTCCAGCTGAAACAATTCTATGATTCTATGTAGGGGTGGCCTGTATGAGAAGGTAGCAAAGACTTCCAGAACAGATACAGCTGATTCCAGGTAGGTATGGAACTGAGCCACAAGTGCAAATAGGAATGAGCAGCAGAGATGTACCGTTGTAGATTGACCACAATCACCCATTCTCCACCCTCGTTTGTGCTGATGGGGCTAGGGTTGGAGAGAGTAAGGAAGGAAGGAAGGAATGAAGTTGAGCCTGTGAAAAGAAGTGGTTTTACTTTTTACTTTGTTCTTCACTATCCATCTCACTGTTTAACTGGCAACTTCTGCAGGTTTAGCATGTTTTGCCTGTGATATTAATTAGTAAGTGCATGATTTTATTTTGGCCCACAACCATTTTCATCTTATTTTGCCCCCATCTCCTTTTGGAGAACTGAGAGCAGCTGTATTGGGATCTGTCAGCTAGCAAAGTTTAACCTAAGACACTGTAAGAAATAATAATTTAAATAAAATAAATTTATAATTCATTATTTTCAGGAACAGATTTACTAATTTAAATTATTTTGTTATATAAAAACATACTCTTATCATATTAAATTAAATAATACAACACTGTTCTGGCCAATTCTTATTTTGTTTTCTTACTTCTTTTATTATCTATATCCTTTTCTAGACTCTGATTTATTATTTATTTATAAAATCTTCATGTTTGTCTGTCTGTATATGCCGAAGGGCTCTATTTTGCGGAAAAGAGATATAATTTATATTTTATAACTTCTCGCCAGTTGCTTCATAGAAAGTATGGATTTTTTGTTTGCATATGTTCACTCTTATTTTTGACACTAAAGTTTACAATTCTAGGTATCAATTACATTGGAAATGTCTTAAATATTTACCAATTATTATTCGTATATTTCTATTCATACTTTTATCCTCTCAAATAATTAATTTTATTGTTTTCAAATTTGTAATGTTCACTTTTATAGTAGCTGCACTTTTCTTTTTGCAGAACACTTTAACTGTCAAGTGAGATGTATCACAATGCTCTCTTATTTTGGATAAAGGATTTTCAGAGGAAGAAAATGTTTTCTGCAGCTTAGAAATTCTGTAGATGTTTTGTATTTGCAATTTGAGTCTCATAGCACATCACAGATTTAAGTGCTACAGATTTTATTTTTCCCAGATTTGATAAACTACTGTTTCACGAACAGATCAGTCTCTTTAATGTGTTTTAGAGACTTTTTGACATAGATGATGCTAATGGACTCCAAACAGTAAAGCCCTCCTTGACAAAGAGCACTCTCACTCATATTGCCCCAATTCAGTTTTACCTGCAAATGACAGGAATAATATTTTTTATTTTAATATTATAGTCAAGAGAATCTTCATAATAGATACATGTATTTAGACAGTTAAATAAAAATTTTAATTCATTTTAGCTTTGCATTCATGTTTATTTAGAGGCATTTAAATAATTGAAACACAAATTCTGTGTTATAATAAACATCTGTTTTGTTCTTAGGGAGAAAACAAATCACAGCTCTTCTGTTTTAGATCAAAGCCACTATTCCCCTACTATCCACAATAAAACTGGAAACAGAATTATAGAATGGGAAGAAAAGTTCACATGCTCTCTTTAAACCTTTCATTTTCACTATTCTGTTCACAATTCTAAGGATCTCTTGACAGTTGACTTCAAAACTGTGTCTTACTCTTTAGTTATATTCTTCTTAGTGATCAAAGAGGTGGTGGGTATTTCAATGACTTTGAACACCTCAATGAGGACAAAATGAGATGTTCTTCACCTGAAGGATATGCCACAGCAATGTATGAGAAGAATAAAAGAGTATTTCATACCAGCTGTGATCCCAGGATTTAGATCTCTAAGCTCTGAAATTTTCCCTTCTGAATTCCCCATGTAACAAATTAGTTTATATGTTTTTGGCTACTGGTCTCATTGATATACTAATTGAAAAGACAAGAAATCTTTCAAGGAAATCAAGAAAGAATACCAGAAGTATTTCATGCCAGATTTTTAAGAATTATGTCAATCTGTTGACATGTGAGATGTGAAGTCTGATTAAATGCTAAAGTCTGATTAATCAGACTTTGTGAAGTCTGATTAAATGTTAAAATTCTGGACGATACAAGGCATTTCCCTTCAAATACTTTTAAAAAGATATATTTAGTATACTTTTCAACATCTTTGATAAGATTTAATTCATGAAAGTTTTATGTATAACAACTGGATATCTCAGTTTGCAGGCCTTAATTGTAGAATGAAAAGTAGATGCTTAGAAGGAAGCTAGGCTGAACTTTCTTGCATAGCTATTGTAATGGCTATATGTGGTAAGCATATCTCACACCACATGTCTAGACAAAATTTAGTCAAGCTGAGTGAAGGTGTAATTCAAGCTATATAGAATCAATGTCTGTTTCCCTTAACAGTTCCTATTTCAAAGTACATTCTGGGATTAATAGGAATCTAATAGGAAATTTTGACTTAGTCATAGACTTTGTAGATACACCTATACTCAGCTTAGATTAAGTGCCTAACTCTTGGTTGGCCAAATTTAAGAATACAATTTGTTTCCCACGATTATTTATCACTATTCATCATTAAAAAATGTCATTAAAATATTTTAAAAAACTGAACCAAAACGATATATTTAAATGCTCCCTCCCCTCTTTTCAACAGCTAGTCATCTGGGGATATTTTTAAAAAAAATATCATTTACAAAATATTTGTAAAGTGTAAGTTAATAAATCTGAATCATTATGGAAAATAGACAAAGTAAGGATGTTGTCTTTCATATGAGCCTAAAAAACCCAACCCCAACCTCTAAAAGTGTTGCAGCTCTATGTATAGATACAGATTTCATTTCCCTGTAATTGACACATATTTTGAGTTGACTGACAACTTTAAAAAAACTAATTAAGAATCTAAAAGCATTCCATTCTCCATCGCTCTTTCATATAAGCCATTCTTCAGTGGCTTTTCTTCAGTCCTTATTATTGTTTGTAACTAAATGTAGAAATAATAAAATGTTAATCAAACTCTTAATGCAGTTATTAATACTGTTAGATATGAGATGTTATTACATTTCATGTGAAATGTTCAGTTTAATGTATTATGATTGATGAGTATTAACTGTAACAGTAGTCACTATTGTAACTAGTCACTGAAAAGAAATTGGAAAGTGATTAGAGATATTTTGCCTTGCTAATTTTTATATAACTTTACTCATATTTGAAAAGTTATTATAATCATATTTGTAAATGAATACATTTTATATCTCTTTATCATGATACAGTATTTATTGAGGCATCTATCAAGATTAACACATTTAGAAGGTCACCTCCAAGATACTGTTGATTTTATCAGGATTTCTCTCTTTTTAGTGTATTTTTCTGCTCGAACACAAAAAACATTGAGATTGACCCATAAATAAGATTTTAAAAACTAATAACGTCAGGTAGTGATTCTATTTTGGGATCTTATTTAGCATATATTATAGAGGTTTGGCTTATAGTGGGATGCTTTTTGAATTTTGAAAAGCAGTAATCATTAAAATGTCTCAAATGAGACATTCAAACTGAGCAAAATTCCAAGATTCTTGAATGTCTTAGCCAACTTGTTGGTCCTGAATATCTTCAAACAATCTCACAAGTATGCAATAAAGTGCATTTTCATCAAAGAAATCAGAATTCAGACATGTATCAGAGCTTCCCAAATTGCCACAAAGCCAAACTTACTATAGTAGGAGTAACTTTACAAGTTACTGCTCTTACTTGAGCACTTTTATCTCCTGAATATGTAATAGTGCTTTCTAGAATACTTGTTGTATTAAGAGAGATACAGCCTAAAATTTATTTCAAAATTTCTAGTGAAAAATTTGGACAACTTAGGTATTTTATAAAACCACATTTAAGAAAACAGCTTAAATACAACCAATTATTTTAAATGCCAGCAATGTGCCCTCGTGGCCAAGAAGGCCAATGGCATTCTGGGATGCATCAAGAAGAGTGTAGCCCACAGATCAAGGGTGGTTCTCCTCCCCCTCTACTCTGCCCTGGTGAGACCTCATCTTGGAGTCCTGTGTCCAGTTCTGGGCTCTTGAACTCAAGAGGGACAAAGAACTTCTGGAGAGAGTCCAGTGCAGCACCACCAAGATGATCAGGGAACTGAAGCATCTTCCTTATGAGGAAAAACTATGGGAATTGGGGCTGTTTAGTTTAGGGAAGAGGAGACTGAGGGGTGATGTTATTATTTACAAAAATGTAAAGAGTGGATATCAGAAGGTTGGGGCATCCTGTTTTTCGATGGTATCTAGCAACAGGACAAGGGGCAATGAGATGAGATGAGGGTGGAATACGAAAAGTTCCATTTAAACATAAAAAATCCCTATTTTACTGTGAGGGTGATGGAGCACTGGCACAGTCTGCCCAGGGAGGATGTGGAGTCTCCTTCCTTAGAGATCTTCAGGATCTGCCTGGACACGATCCTGTGCAACCTGATCTAGGTGGACCTGCAGGGGGTTGGACTAGATAATCTCTAAAGGTCCCTTCCAACTCCTACCATTCTATGATTCTATGACATGATAAATATGTAGAGAACAGGGAAGTACTGATGAAGAAGAACCTAAAGAAGAGAGAGTAATTGTGAAGAATTCAAAATCTTTGCACGTACACACATATCTGTGTAAATGCAATTTGGTACTGAAATATATGTGCTGAAATAGACATACTTCACAGATAAATATAAATGTAATTGTTTCAGGAAAAGAAGTATTTTAAAATATGTCAAACAACTTCTATTCTGTGTTTCCTTACCTTTATGTTTTCTCATTGTAGATTTTTTGAATGTCACATGGATAACTGAATGTTTTCTGAAGAAATAAAACAAATTTACGTTAACATTTTTCTAGAATATATACTCCCTCTACTTAGTCAGGCTTGAAAAATTCATTCTGGCAATTAATGTAGAATTTGTATACTTTGGTTTTAAAAATACTAAAAAATTCTTTGATTTTCGTTCTTTAAGACGTGAATTGAAAACTTCTAAGAAATGCATATATGTATATTAACTATCTCCATATATGTTTATATTGATTACAAATACAGATGTAGTATTCATTTTATGCATACATAATATTATGGGTTTTTTGTTGGGGAGTTGTTAGGTTTGTGGGGTTTTTTTTGTGGTTCATTATCTATTTTACATCACTTAAAATGCATTACAAGGAATTTGAATAACAGCAATAATAATAGCAACAATAATGATGGGTAGAACACCATTGCCCTCCTTTTTGTTAATTAATAAAACAAATAAATAAAAGAAGCTGTCCATGTTTCTATTGTGCTGGGTGCCAATCCATATTCTGTTATAATTAAATCAAGACAGCAGCTTTCCTGAAAATGCAGAGTTTGGTTTATAATATTTAAAGCTATTTAATTTTATAAATGACATACAAAACAAACTGATGTGTGTTATTATTGTATGATTTCAACCCTACAGTGAATTTTGCTTTTTTGATTCTGAAGAGGAATTTTTCCTTATCTCTTTGAACAATGAAACCAGATGCCAAATCTGGAATGTATTTCCCATCAATGTCATGTGGCTTTATGATTTCCTGGCTGTCCTCTCTCACAATCTTGTGGCTGATTCCACTTTTGGTAGTGGTTATTGAAATGTGTGTAGCACTTGTTCAAGATCAAGCTTTTGGACTTGCATTTTACAGTCACATTCCCATTTGAATTGCCGTTGGCTCCAAAGTCACTGATTTGTGTATCAAAGATTTTAGAACTCTTCATTTGCCCTGAAAGACATTTTAAAACTTGTTCACTTTCAAATGCTAATATTCTACTACAAGTAGGAAAAAAATGCACACTTCATAAATGTTTGGTATTGATCTGAAATTTCCTATATGCAAATAATTGTAAGCGGAATAATATAAGCATAAAAATGATGTACTGTTTTAGACTGAAGTGTTTCCTCATGTTGTATCCAACTTTTCTATTTTATCATCACAAAAACAGATGTCTCAAAGGTACATATAAATGTATATAAATATCAAGATTAATTTGCTTTAGCTTTATACTTTGTCATTGGCAAAATGCCTACCTGATTTTTTTTTTTTTTTTTGTAAATTCAGAACTTAAAAATGTTCTTTATTACGTTAAGTTTGTTTGGGTTTTTTTTTTTTTTTTTTTTTCAGTGGAAGCTTTTAATGTTCAGTACAAGTAGCATACTCATAGAATAGAAAGAACTACCCTTATTTTCTTGTACGCCTGCTCTCTACTTTTTATTGGAGTAAATAATGGGTTTTTCAGGTTATCAGTGAGATTAAATCAATTGGGAAAAACATTCAGAAAATAAATGAATAAAAATGTAAAATGCTTAAAAATAAGCAAAACCGAAACTATCTATAGTCAGTCATAGATCATAGATGTAAGTGTAAGATACCTCTTCTCTCAACTGAAAGATGAAAACATTCACTTTCATTATTTAAAATTCTCTGAGATATGCAAACCAAAGAATCATTAATAAATAGCAAGAAAGCATGAATGAAAATTTGCATCATATATATTATAAATTAAAAAAATAAACAAAATATGATTTTAGAGTTCTCAAATTTTATCCTGGATTTATATAATTGTCTAGTAAATTCTAACACACTACCAAAAAGCTCTGTGTTCTGGAATATGATGATTAGGGGCCTGGAGCATCTTCCTTATGAGGAAAGGCTGCAGGAACTGGGGCTGTTTAGTCTAGAGAGGGGTCTGATTGGGGATCTTATTAATATTTATAAGTATATAAATGGTGGATGTCAGGAGGTTGAGGCATCACTTTTTTTCTACTGTATCTAGCAACAGGACAAGGCATAACTGGAAGGAGCTGGAACACAGAAAGTTCAATTTAAACATAAGAAAAACCTATTTCACTGTGAAGATGACAGAGCACTGGAACAGGCTGCCCAGGGAGGATGTGAAGTCTCCTTCCTTGGAGGTCTTCAAGACCCACCTGGAGATGTTCCTGTGTGACCTGATGTAGGTGGACCTGCTTCTGCAGGGGAGGTTGGACTATATAATCTCTAATAATATATATAATCTCACACTGAGCAATCAAGTTAATTAAATAAAGACACAATTTTTTTTTTTTTTACAAAATAACAAAAAAAGACATATAATTGCTTTCATTGAGTCACTACTGTGACTTTTTTCTTCCTGAACAATGATATGTTTATATGTGAACTGTTTTTTAGAAGTTCTTCTCTCATTAAACAAACAAAAAAAAAAGCTAAAAACCAGGAAGACCTTTAATATTTTTCATATATGAAAAAGAAAAAAAAGAGATTGAATTCTTATTCACATAAAACAGCATTGAATTAAAGAATTAAATTGTGGATTACATGATTGTCATTTGTTTTTATTTTAAATTAATTAGATTTTTACTAACTGTAATGCAAATTACAATCTAAATTATGAGAGTATACCTACATTTTTGCATTAATCACATAATGAAAATACCAAAATTATTAGTTTTTTTGCCCTGAGAGCAATATTTAGTTAATTAATATACTCAAAGTATTATGTCTACATAAGTGAATTAATTCTATTGAAGATAACTTTTTTCAAAGTTGATTGTTAAAAAAAAATCTTTTACTTTGTCAATAGAAATTCTAAACATTAACAAATTCTGACTAGACTGCCTTATCTTAAGAACCATAAGTTATTAAGAGGATTGTTAAAAAATATGACTATGCCTGGGTCAATCCTTTCTCAGTGAAAAAACTATCACAATATTGCATTTGCATTCTCAGGGTAAGCTAAAATGGAGAGTCTGTATTTTTTATTAGGCCAACTCTCTATTTATAAGGAAAAAAAATAAATCAGGCTTACAAGACATTCTTTAGATTTGCACCATATACTCAACAGTATAATAACTGCTGACCTTATATTTTAAGTCTGTATGTATTCAATAATCTCTAGGAAGAAATCAGGACAACTAAAATTTGGTGCTCAATTACTGAGAATCTTCAAGTGCACCTACTGCTGTTCACTGCCTACTTTCAAAACTTAGGCAGATTCTTCAGAGGATTGTTTTATCATATGCTAAGATGGAAGATATAGATAAAAATTTGACAGCTAAGCTGGCAAAAATAGTTCCAACGTGATAGTTTTAAAGCTTAAAAATGTCTTTAAAAGCACCATTTCCACAGCAATTTTAGGCTCCTTCAGTGATTTTAAAGCTTGGAAAAAGCTTGGAAGCCTTTGTGTAGCAGGGAAACTATAACACAGTTGCCATCAGGGATGCATGGTGAGATGACTTGCACAACTGGAGTGCTGTAATTGATGATGATGAACTCTTGAGACGGAACAGGAAAGGAGGGAGAGGGAGTGAGATAGCCCTGTATGTTAGAGAGTGTTTCGATTGTTTAGAGCTTAATGACAGTGATGGTAGGATTGAGTGTTTATGGGTAAGAACCAGGGGGAAGGTCAACAAGGCAGAGATCATGGTGGGCATCTGTTATAGATCAACCAACCAGGATGAAGAGGCAGATGAATTATTCTATAAGCATCTGGGAGAAGTCTCACAACAGTTAGCCCTTCTTCTCATGGCAGTCTTCAACTTAACCAAGGTCTTCTGGTAATAGAATACAGGAGAGTAAATAGTCTGGGAGGTTCCTGGAGTGTGTGGATGATAACTTTCTGATGTAGCTGGTGAGAGTGCCAGTTAGGAAAGGTGCTCCACTCAACTTGTGGGTGATGAGGTAGTTGCAGTCTATCTTGGGAAAGTGATCCTGAACAGTTCCTGGAGAAGTAGGGAGTGACATCAGCCAAACTGCTGCCTTGGACTTCCAGGAGGCAGACTTTGGCCTGTTTAATGGCCTGGGTGATGAGTCCTTTGAGATACAGTCCTGAAAGAAAAAGGAGACCAGGAAGGCTGGACATCCTCCAAGAAGGAAATCTCAAAGATTCAGGAGTAGTCTATCTCTATGTGTCAAAGCATAAACTGGTGGGGAAGAAGACCAGTATGCCTGAACAGAAAGTTTTCCTTGGAATTCAGGACAAATAAAGTCTATGACCCTTGGAAGAAGGGGCAGGCAACTCAGGAGGACTACAAGGATGTTGTGAGGTTATGCAAAGTGTAAATTAGAAGGGACAGAGCTCAACTAGAAATTAATCTGGCTACAGCAGTAAAAAGCAATTAAAATGTTTCTACAAATATATCAGCAACAAAAGAAGGGCTAAGGCGAATCTCCATCCTTTATCAGACGTGGAGGGAAACATAGTGACAAAGGCTGTGAAAAAGGCTGAAGTACTTAGTGTCTTCTCTGCCTCAATCTTTAAAAGTCCAGTTGTTCTCAGAATATCCAGCCCTTTAACCGAAGGACTTGTCAAGCATTGGAATATGCTGCCCAGGGAAAATGATTGTCACCAGCCCTGGAGATATTAAAAGGTTAGTAAACAAATATGATGCCTGTGGACATGGTGTATTGGTGGAAATGGCAGTTGGACTCGACGGTCTTAAAGTTCTTTTCCAACCTAAATCATTCTGTATAAAGATGAAATCTAATTTTTAGAGCTGTAGGATTAAAGGAATGTATAATTTGGGACCAGGAAGGACAGGGAATTAGATTTAGGTTAAGATGCCTGGATTCCATCAAAAGACTGAGCACAGCTATATAGAGGATGCTATACAGATAATGATATGCAGAATGTGAAATTCTCAAATATAATATTTTGAGATACAAAGTCTGTGTTGAATACATGGTTCCTATGGTAAAAATTTATCTGTATTTTTAGTACTACATTGATTATTTACTTGGCCTACTGAGTCTGTCTGAGAGTGGGTTAATTTTCTCCATACTAGCCCATATGGTGCTGTGTTTTGAATTCACAGCTGAAACTGTTGATAGTACACTAATGTTTCAGGAACTGCTGAACAATATTGTCACAGCACCCTGGTCTTACTCTGCCACCCTCCAGTAAGCAGGCTGGGAATGCAGAAGAAGTCGGTAGGGGATACAATTGTGACAGCTGACTCCAAAAGACTGAAAAGCTATCCCACACCATATGACACAGTGTGAAGTAATAAAAGGTCAAGAAGTACTAAGATGAGACTTTTATGGTTATAGCATTTTTACACGTAAATGATGCATGTACTGAGGTATGGCTTTGCAGGAAGTGTCTGGATATTTACTTGCCTATAGGAATCAGTAAATTAATTCCTTGTTTTGCTTTGCTTATGTATGCATTTTTGCTTCCCTTCTTAAACCATCTCAATCTCATTCTACATTTTTTTTCTTTGTTTTGCTCTTTTAATTCCCTCCCTGATATTTCTGAGGGTGAGTGAGCAAATTACAGGATGGGTACTTAGCTGCCAGCTGAGGTCAATGCACAACACTTGGACGGAAGGTGCAGGGCAAAAACAGTAAAAGAATTCATTAAATGATGTATATTATTTTGAAAAAGAGTAATATCTTGGGTTATGTTCATAACCTAGTTTACTGTTAGATTCAGTATTCTACTCTGACCAATATATTTTTTATAATTTGTATAGAAAAAAATATAGTTTAGAAGCCTGGGGGCAGGTCCAAGGGAGAAAGGAGGACAGGGAGGGAGGGAGGGAGGGAAGGAAGAGGAGAAGGAGGAAGGAAGAAGATAATAAAGGAGAAAGGAAGGAAGGAATACTACAGAAACATCTTCTTTTGTTTTGTAAGAAACTATTGGGAAGCTGTGATACAGTGAGAAGCAGTAACCGTCATTGTGGAATACACCAGTTATTCATAGATTAGACTCTGGAGTTAAATAAATCTCTAGTTGTGAAGACATAGACAATTTCTGGAGAGCTAGATTTTCTTTTTATTATATTTCTTAACTTTATGAAGTTACTCTAATCAAAGTTAGGGAAACTGGGAATGTGTACATGTAAAACTTGGAGGAAAGGGGCCTTTTGGCAGCAGCGAACTTTTGGCACAATGGATAGCCTAAAGCTATCAAGATCAAGAGTATCATGAATCAGCTTAAGGTAAGTAACTGAGATTCCTCATCCCAGTAGATGGACATTTTAGTAAAAAAATCATTTGAGTCACTGACTGTAGAGAGAACAGTGCCTAAAAATAAATCAGATGAACCACACTGACACAGGGTTAGTAAACAGGGTACAAGGCAATCTAATACTGCATATCTCTGGGACAACTTTATATGCACTTCCCATATTCACATATGTAGGTAAAAACTTAGACTTATGTTTCCTTATCTGTTAACTCTTTTCTTTCCAATGTGGAGTCGATCACAACAGTTAGGGAAATTTCTAAATATGAAAAATATTGAGAGTCACAACCTTTTTCCCATCAGCAAGCAACTCATCAGAGAAAGCACTAAGAAAGAAGCTTCATTTCCTGGTCTAGTCTCATTGAGAGGGTTTCTCAGGAATGCTTTTCATGACTTCGAAACTTCAAAGAAAAACACTATTTCTTAAATAGAAATCTATGAGACACTGACCTCAATTTCTTTCCTCCATTTTTTTTTCTATCTATTCTACATAAAAATAGAAGACAGAGTGGACAACTCTTAATAGAGAAGTCAGGATCTTTCAAAGATACCTCACCTAGGTGGACAAAATTTTTCCTTCTGAAAACAGTGATCACTGTTTAAAGATTTAATATCCTAAAAACCAAAAGCAAATTATTTAATTAGAATATTGAAATATAAAAATCTTTGCTATAAATTGTGCTTATCAGGATAGAGAACATATATGTACAGTTCATTACATTTAATTTACTGCCAGAATAATTTTGCTTAATGCAGAAATCAAATTACTGCTAATAGGCAGAATTATATTCCCCTCATTCCTAGCTGAGACCGATATAGAAAGCTTTGTCTCTGTTGCCTTTCCGACACTATCTGTAAAACCATACTAGAATGACAAAGAGATTTGAGCAGAAAATTGTTAACAGTTTTTCCCTTGTTTAATCATGATTTCTAGTGATATTCACTCTCTCTGCAATTTTCTACCTGCCAAGACTTATCTTTCAATTAATATGCTGAAAAACCCAGTATTGGTTAGACAAAACAGCATACATTTAAATATACAGACAAGGTAATCAGTTTAAATGAGTGATGTGTGCCATTGTTCAGAAACATTTCCGGCTAGAGAAAAGGTTTTTACTGTAAAATTCTGAGATTAAAAGATTTCTTCTTGTATTTCAGAGGCAATGAATACTTTGTTTCAGTCTCTGTTACTGTTTTACATGCTAGAGACAGTGAAAAAATAGATATATGCGAATTTTAATATAAAGATTTCGGTTTCTGCACTGACTATTCAGAACAAAGGTTTGAACCTTTGTCTTCTATATTTCATGTAAATTACCTAATGTTAGAGTCCTTTCTGATGTCCATTAATACATAATTTAATAGAATATTTTTGGTTTACAGTGGCAGTATCATATTCTTCAGTACCACAGACATGAAATAATAGATCTTTTTAAATGCAAAGTGGAATTTGAATATAAAAGTTAAGCTCTGCTCTTTCTAGTTTGAAAATTATCACTGGCAATAAAGATTTCACATTTGGAAGTGTAATAATTGAGGTAATGATACATGAACCAAATAAAGAAACCCTGCTTTCATTCACTTGTATATCGTTTCCAAGATGTCAGTGGAAAAAAAAAAAAAAAAGTGATGAAACCTCATTTTGCTGTCATGGAAAGCATACGAAATTTAAATCTAATAGAATGTAGCAATGTTGACTAAGATTTCAATTTTTCAGATATTCTGATATAACTGATCTCTAAAGTATATCCAAAGGGAAATTCGATTATCTACTCAAAAAGAAGTGCATAAGTGTGGTAAGTGTGAAAAGTTGAAGGGAAAATTTCAAGGCCATATATTCTAAAAAGTTAACCTCTCGGCTAAGCTTTCACAGATTCTCTAACATAAGCTCATAAGCTCTCTTTCCTGATGGATATAAACATCACAAATTTCATTTTTGTCTCCTATTTTCCTACTATACACAATAAGAAGGAAATAACTAGGAAATCATTGATTTCACTCAGAAGCATGAAAACATGTTCTCCCTGAAACACGGCAAGACATAATCATTTGGTTTTCAAACACTATGACTACACATTCATTTTCACCTTTCCAGGTGGAAGCTAAAAAAAAGCATAACCTTTATCAAGTGTAAGATTTTTATTTTTTCTTTCACACAATGTTTTTCTACTCTGAGATCACATATCAACACATAATTTTCCCTAAATAAGAGTGTAGAAAAGGAAAAATAGACTCAAATGTTAGGTTTAGGAAATCTTTTACCTGTTTTTTTTTTTTCCATGATAATGTACAGTATAAAACATTAAGCCACTTCTCCTATAAGAGAAAAATAAGTTAGTGTTTATTACATTAATATTCTGAACATTCTTACTGAATGTCAGAACATTCTTTATATTTTATTTTTAATAGAAGGCTATATATCAAAAAAATTAATATCTTCTTTCTATTTCCCTTATGATTATTTATGTTCACTAGTAATTTTTTTATCCACATTTCAGTTTTGAGCCACTTTATCTTATTTTTCATTTGTCTCTTAAACTCTACTTACATCTCTTCATCCTTTAAATTAGATCTCCAAGACCTGTGAACACTATCACAGACTCAAACTAGATAAATATATCCTTACCAGAGAGTTTTTAAACCCTAAGATTATTTTGATATATGTTTTTTAATATTTCCAACTTTTAAATTACTTGTATTTTTTTTTTTTTTTTAGGAATACTGATCACAGCATTTTATTAATAATCCCACCAACAATACCGTCAATTATGATAATAATAATAATGTTTCTCAATTAATTTTTGCTTGTTACACACAATATATCATAAATTTCATTGATGGAATCACGGTAGAGGATAATTGTGTGTTCTACTCACCTCCATAACTCGATACAAGATTAACTCAGTATGACTCAAAGTATCTATAACCAAAGGAAGAAAGAAGTCAAACCAACAAGTTTTACAGAACATATCTGAATTGATCAAATAATTAAAGAATATCAACAGGCTTTTTAGACAAAATAATAGTTTTTTCCTACTCATGTTTTCCTCTGGAATGCATACTTTTACTTCTTTGTTTAAAAAATATTAATTATCATATTTTAGCTTGTGTTATCTTGAAGGAAAACATTCCGGATAGCTAAGCTGAACAAAAACATTTTGATCTGTACAAAATATTAATCCAGGTTTCTCTAGGTAGATACTGTGACTGTAAGAAAATAGCACCCTAGATACACAAGTCTTTATTTTCTTTCATAGGATGGACTCCTCACTGAAGCATCATGTACAAAGCACTGTGTGTTTTATTCTTGAATTACCGGGGCTTATTTTGAAAAACAAATAAGTGTCATGCATAACAGGAAGCATAGTCAATTATTTGACTCATAGAGTACTAGGGCAAATAAAGTGAACATCTTTATATGGGAGAGGCTCAACAAATTAATTCTGACTTGTTTTGATAAATCAAATAAATTATCTTGATATTCTATGAAAGTGTAGGATTTTTTATTGTCATTCTGACAATTTTGAGTGCTCATTACTGTTGTTTTTTTTCTTTAATATCTATTCTTAATGTTACATTTTTCTGTAATAACTTCATAACATGTTTTCCTCTTTCTCTTATTTCTAGATAACACTTTGGACCATGTTTTGGCTGAGGGGAGTTGGAAAAGGTATTAAGATGCAGTTTCAGACTGTCACAGTTGAATATCAGAACAAATGTATCAAGATTGCAGAAAAAGATAATTCTATACAGATTTAGATGGATATTATAACATCTTTTTAAAATCTTTCGCCATGAAATCCAAGTGAATATGCCATAAACATTTTTCTTTTAATAATGTGCAGTAAGGTATGCTTTTTTTCATCTTGACATTTCTTAGAAAGCTTTGTCTGCTAACATTTTTATATTCATAATACAACGGCCTTTAAAAATCAAGGTTTTAAAGTTTATTATTAAGGAAAGCAAAACACAAACAAACAAACAAACAAAACACCAATCTATCTGTCAAAAATTATGATATTTTATAAGAAACTGGGAAAATCTTGATATTACACTGTGACTTTTGTAAAGCATATTATTCCGTTGTGTTAAACTAGCTTTAGAATGCTCCAGTTCATAGATGGCAGTTTCTTAATTACCACTAGGTAGTCTATTAATGAAAAACGGAAAGTTATTTTAATCTCATTAAAAAAGATCCTTTGTCAACTTTTTATTCTACTTTAATTATTCTTCAGAATAATTGAGCTTTCAGAGGGAACTAGTCACTACATCTTCTACAAATGGGAATCATATCTTATTACTCACTTAGAATTCCTAGAACCTGTCAATAAAATACTTGGAAAAGAAAAAATAGGCTATATAATTTATATAGACTTCCAAGAAGATTTTGACAAGGTGTCACACAAGAAGCTATTACAGAAAACAAATAATGGTTGATGAAGGTTACAAATTTTTTCATGTGTCAAAAACTATAGAAGAAACCTAAAGCAAAAAATACAGATGTATTTTCAGTATAACAGAAGATTACTAATAAGTTATTTTGAGATTGTATACTAGTTTTAAGTACTTACATATTTTATTCATGATTTAGAAGTTAAGTTAATGGTGATGTGAGAATATTTCCAGAGGAAAAGATTTTTTTAACTGATAAATTCTTAACAGATTGAAAAAATGCAAAAATTCGAAGAGGTATTATTGCAAAATATTGTGTTTTGAAGAAAGAATTAGAATTGCTGACATATTTTCCATGGAAATAGCCTAGGATGTTAAAATATATTGACTTTTGTGGTAAGAATTAGTGCCTATTTCTATTTGGAGTGTGTCTTTTCTCAGCTTTGATTCATAGAAATTATGAAGCAATCAAGCTAAACAGTAAATTAAAAGTAGTGGCTTTCAAAAATAATCAAATAATTTGAAAATTATGAAATATAGACCAAAGACTTATCCAGCTTCAATTACATTTTTTGTGTAGTTACTAATGTCTAATTTTAACAAATATTTTATTTCAGAACATTTGTGGTGATGTAGATTCCCCTGGAGCACGTTGCAATGTCAAGACCAGCCAATATTGTGTTCTTGTCTTTGCTAAAATGACATTGGACTGGGACGTTCTGGCACTCCCTTATTTTGACTACAAGGCCAGTGAGTAGGCACCATTAGGCATTTCCTGGTTGTACCTGCAACTCCTGTAGTTTGGTAACCACACCAGCTGCCTGGATCATATCCTACTTTGGAAAGAGTCAGTTATCTGACATGAATTGTGGCCAATAATGGAAAAAATCCTGACCAAAGTAAATCATCTCACAATATAATAGCAATTCTAAGTGAGAGCCATTGAGTTCTCTGAGATCACAGCAAGCTGTAATCTTGTATTTCTCCCTAAGCTGGGACGAATCCCTAAGCAGTGTTAACAATGAACTCTATTCATTTTCAATTAATAGATTTCACGATGATCTCTAAGATGTGACCATCCACTGATAAATGACAATGAAAGGTCATCTAATAAATATTGATAATGAGGAATAGAATTCACTGCAATTATCTTTCAATTGGATTCAGAATTCAAGGATCATTTGGTATCAATAATCTATTACAATTGAAAAAAAAAATCTATGTTAATCTCTATATCTGGATGTTTGCGTGTACAGAAGTTGATTTAGAAACCTTGTTATAAATCTTTTGAGAATTCTATTGTTTTTTAAAGTGGACTGAATTGTTGTTGATTAAAGCAGATTTTGTTATGGCAGATTTTGTTAAATTATTCATTTCAATTGAAGCTTTTCTTTACTCTTTGTACTAATTCCATTAGTCATAAACTGTCTTAAGACTTAGCTTGAGAATAAATCCGGATCCAGCCATAACCAGGCTCCAGGTTCCTCTCTGAGAAGGAATTCAGAAGGCAAGGGATTCCATTCTGAGCCTCCTGATTCAACAGAAGGGTCTCCCTTATCCTTTCTGCCTCCAGTACCTCTCTCATTCTAAACTCACTATAACTCAATTCCACTTTAAGTATCTCTTCCCTGTAGCAAGTAATAGAGAAACTTGCTAATGAATTATTTTAGGACACATTTTTATAAATTTATATTACAATTGCTTTTGCTACTACATTTGATGGTGTTTCTTTAAACCTAAATCACTCATCCATGACAGCAGTGTGGATTTCAAGTGAATGCCCTGTTTACTACCAGTGACTGCTCTTTGGTTCACAGTGCAGAGCCATTTCATTGCTTGCAAGCTGGAGTTCTTTGGAAGTAAATGTAATGACAAGTGCCACTCCATGTGTATTTTAATAGAGGTATAAGAATGTAAACTGCTGATTGCAATGGATACCCTTGAATCAGTAGCAAGATGGGAACATTCAATGCAGATGACTAGATTAAATATAATGTATAGTACAAGCACTGAACTTCAGATTGCATGTTTATGGAAGCTTGTTGCCAACTATTTCACTTCACTAATACATCTCTGTTAAGATTAATTCACTTCCAGTGAAAAACAAGTAAACACAAATTTTGATACTCAGTGGTGTTTTCACTTTTGCTTCAAAGATACAAGAAAAATTTTAAGACAAGTGTCATGGTTTAGACTCATCTGGGTAAAAAGGACCACAATCAGCCATAAGTACCAAGGGCCTCCGGAACTCCACAAAGGGAGGGCTCACTCACTGCTTATGGTCCCCAACAAAACAGACAAGACTACTCAATTTGGGAAAGAAAATAGAAATTAATTTAATCTGTCACCAAGGGAATCTACAGAATCTTCCACACAATAACTTACAAACAGAACATTTCCTCATATAAGTAAAAATGTACACATAACAAATAAACACATGTACTCCAAATCAATGGGAGATGGACAACATATATAAAATCCACCTGTCATTGCAACATAGCCCCAGTAGTCCGTTTTGCCCATTACCTCTCACAACTACTATCCTTATGTCAAATTCCAGTCTCCAGTGCCCTAGACCCATATTGGACTCCAGAATAGGCCTGTCAGATTTAGGTCCAGCCAGGAAGAAAGAAGCATGAGCAGCTCACTCCTCCCTGTCCTGGCAGGATGAGGAGGAAAATAGGAGGAGAAAGATAAAACCTCCTGGGTTGAGATAAAGACAAGGAGAGAAGAAACAACCATAACAGTAATAAAGAATGTACAAGGTTAGGGGAATATAAAAAGCTAGGGATGTACTGAGTAATGACTCATCACCCAGGAGGATCAAAAACCATGGTTCATAAGATAGCCCCACTCGACAGCTCCCTCACCCATATATTGGATATGATGTTGCTATGGTACCAAATACCCTTCGGCCAGCCAAAGTCAGCTGTCCTGTCTGTGTCACTTCCTACATTTTTCTAAATATTAACTCTGTCCCAGACAAACTGAGGATGTTAGCTATGTCTCTTTCTAGCTCTTTGTAAAAATTAACCCTATCCTGGCCAAACTCAGGACAGTAAGCTATATTCAAAACTATGTATCGAGAGACATAAATGAATAATTTAAATTATTATTTAATTATAGTTTATGAGCTAATTATTAATTATGTAGTATTTCCTCTTCCCAGTACTGATTGGTGTATGTCATATGACTCTAAATTCCTTTGCTTAAATTCCATATAAATTGGGGTTTTTTCTGCTTAAATTAGACAAGAACACTCACATGAAAGATTATTATAGTCAGTTGATTCATAGAATGTTTTAAGATTGTGTTAATCTGCTCCCAAAGGTGTAAAATATCAGATTAGATTGACAATAGATTCAGTCTTGCCTGAGGCTGCCTGCATTTTAAAGTATATTGCTGTACAGACACAATGTAAAAAAAATAATGTTATTTCCAAGCTTAATAAAGTTTTTTGTGTTTGTTTTGGATCTTAATATGCTTATTTTCATTCATATAATTTTTTTTCCATCACCATACTGTAGTTTCATTCATTATTGAAAAAAAATCTCAAGAGAAACATCTTGTATATGAAATACTCATATATAGCGAAATCTTTAAAGTACTTCTTGATGTTGGACAGATCTCTTTTCAGGTTTTTAGGTTCTTCATAATGACAACAGCAATGGTACAAATATTTTTTTTTTTTAAGAGCGAAAATGTTTAATTAACAGAAAGTTAAGACAGTAAAAAAGAGGTATATTCCCTCTAAGTACCCGAACTTTTTCCTTAAGAGATACATATTTTTGATAGTTGTGTTCACATATTTGTGTGTAGTTCTGGGCATAAGGATTTAATTATTCCAGTTCTGGTAAAATGGTACTTGCTGATATTTGTGAAGCAAAACATTAAGAAAATTTAACTCCACTGTAAAATATGAAATTAAACTTTTAACATTATGATTCAAACAAAAAAATTACCTTAAAGGGCACAACCAGCCCTTTAAAACCACCTTCTCCCCACTCCTCCCCTCTTCCCATGCTCAGAGCCCTGATTCCAATGTCTATATCTTCTCTCCCACTGAATGGCTCAGGGGGACAGGGAATGGAGGTTTCAGTCAGTCTATTCTCGATAGCTTCTGCCATTTGTCTCTCCTCAGGGCAGGAAGACTCCTTTCTGGTCCTCCCTGCTCCTCCAGGGGGTCCGTCAAACACACATGGCAGCCCTGCACAGGCTGCTCTGAGTGCACTCTTCCCAAAGGCTGCAGCTCCTCTCTGTCTCTCGTGTGGGTCTGCTCTGCAGCCTGTAGGCTCTCCAGCATGGCATGTGCTATGGTCCCTTCCTCACACAGTCTCTTGTCCATCTGGGTGCACTCACATGGAGCTACTGGTGGCTCTCAGGCTTGCCATTGCCCTCCATGGATTGCAGGGGTACAGCCTGCGTTCTCACCACTGATTGCAGAGGGGTCTCTGATCTCTCACTCCTTCCTTCCTCCTCCTCTGACTGTGAGGTCCACATGGTCTCCTCTGTCTTGTAACACTCTTACATCTTCTCCCAAGCACTTCAAATTCCCATCCTTAAATAGTGATCGCAGAGGCATCAGATTGTCCCAGTTGGGCTGGAGGTGGATCTGAACCCAAGAGCCCAGGGAAAGACAAAGAACTATTTACTGGGTCTTCACTGCAACCCCCTCCCTCTGTTACCAAGCAAAAAAGTGGCTTCTCACTACACCATGACAGTTTGTTTTGATTTTTCATTAATTAATAAAACCTTTTTCTTCCTAATTTGAGTCTGTTTTGCCCATGAAGATAATTGTGGAGTTATTTTGATGTCCTTATCTTCATTCAGCTTGATTTCTTTCTGGCCTGTCCAGTTTAGGAGGAAGAGTGATAGAATGACTCTATGGACATCTGACACCCAGCCAGGACTATAATCACTACAATCTTCAAGGTATTTCTTTACCTTTACATTAAGTATATATCATCATTTATCCGTTATTATTGCACCAAATCAACCTTAGAAGGGATTTCTCAAAATGATTGGCAAATAAACATCCAAAATACACAATTTCTGTCTTATATAGAAAATATTATGTTCAATAAACTACAATTTTATCTTAGTAAAATGCTATACTTGTCATTTATTACTTACCCCAATTCTCATCTTCTGAGTAATGGAAAGCAATGCAGTAAACTGTTTGAAACAGAGGCATTCAAAGTGCTTTTTATAAGAAAATGGAGGGACTGTTCCCCAATGCATAACAAGATCCAAAATATATTAAGGTTCTGATTGCAGGAAGGAAGAGAAAAGTTCTGAAAAGAGGCACAGATTTTAAGAAGAAATAAAGCTATTTTCTTCCAGGATAAAGATGAAGAAGTTCTCTCAAACCCACTTTGAAATGTTCAAGATTGAGAGAATTAATGTATTTATGAGACAATCCCAAAGCAAAAGTACCTTTTATCCCAGTTTCAGAAGTGTCTTAAACATGACTTGAAAAACACCAAAAGCAAGATATTTTTTCATTGAGAATAAAAGTTATTGCTTCACTGGATCTAAATAACAGGTCATACAAACTCAGTATACTGAAAGAATTAACTCATTGCAAGATACTTCTTACTACTATATTAAGTCATTTTGTACCACTGTAAAGTAGTTAATTATTCTTTTATGGGAATAAAAAGGATGAATTGGAAGAATTCCTGAACTTTTTTTTGCGACATACAGAGCAGAATGCATCCTCAAAACGTTTGAGCTATGTCAGCAAAAGATGCTTCTTCTAGAGACTGAAAATTCCAAGCAGGTGACAGATAATGCTGCCAGTTCTAGTTCATCACCACAAAGGAAAAAAGAAAAATCACCATAAAGAGGACAGGCTGGGAAACAAAACCCCATAGATTTATTTCAGAGCCCAGGGTGAGCCAGAAACTGTATATGTTCTTTTTTATTGTTCTAATTGTGCAGACAAATAGATTTCTTTAAAAAAAAAAAGTGTCATTTAGATGTGTAATTGATAGATTCTATTACAAGCGTCTTCTTTTTTTCTGAAGTGGTTACATTTTGTAACATATTTGTATATTTTATTTATTTTATATACATGTATTTGTGACCTATTTAGAGGGTTTTTTTAACAGTATAACTTTATGTACACTTAAAAAACCCCTTAACCTTTCCTTAAAAAACCTAGAATGTCAGTGACCATACAGTCAAGAAACAAAAGTGAGAATGCCTGAATACTGTCATGAAAATACTTCCTGTAGGAAAAGTTTAATTTTGAAGATGCCATTTTGAAGGTGCTATAACCAGTAACATTCCCTGAAGGCTTCTTCAGCTATTGCAAGCATGTCTTGATGATAATTTGATTTCATTTCAGCATTTCATAAATACTATATTTGTTAAACTCTGTGAAAATGTGGCAAGAGCTTTTCTGTATTGCTTGTAGTAGAGATGACTTCCTTTCAAAAGCACAGGGACAGAAAGTTTACATCACACACAGAGCAACATCCAAATAACTTTGAATAACTCACTCACTGGATCCTACTCCATATATCAACGCTGGAATGAGACTTAGAGGCAGGTCAACATTCTGGACGTGTCTCTTGGCTACCACTCTACACAGCAGCAATATTGCCAGCTGCTGTTTTACTTTTGGAGATCTCTGGCATCTATACAGTTAAAGACTGTCATTTTTGTTCAAATTCAACCCCTTGACTAGGAAACTATTCAAACATAGTATATCGCTTTGCAAATATATATATATAAATTGCCAATTTTATTTTCCAATACTACTAGGCATTTTAAAGTCCTTCAAGCATTTCTTCTTGATAGTTATCACATTTTCACAAACATATAGATCTCATCATCAGCTATAAAATGTTCTTAATTGCTTATTACTGTATCTGTCAGTATAATAAAAGCATCATAATACTATGATATACAAGAACACAAGGAAAAGGAAAAATACAATGCATTATCCCTAATTTTGCAAGAGCTATAATACAGACAACAAACCAGAAAGTATTATGATACATTAGTATGATGCTACAAATCATACTTTTAAAATAACTCTATATCAAGCTTTTAATTTAATACCATTCCCCAGGGTTTAGGGTGAGATTCATTTTCATGTGTTTGCACCAGCAATTCTTATTTTGTGTTATAAATGCATGCAAAAATTGCGCATGCTCTGGAATTGTTTTCTTCAACTCACCAGTACATTCAAGTTACTACATTTAAAAGTTTTTCAGTATTTGGATTACTGTATATCCAGTCTTGTTTTTATTACATTTTAAGATAGAAGTCTTTTACTTTCAAATACAAGAAAAAATGTGGCAGAAAAGAATCTGATTAGTTAAGATATGTTTTAGTAGGAGAAGTAAAGCATATTTTGAGAATTTACATCAAAGCTACAGAGGAAATTTGATTTATCACACTGTTTGTACTATGTCAAAGCTTAATACTCTGTCCTCTTCAGTTAAATGTGTTCTGCTCCATGTAAAATCATCCTTATAAACTAGCTTCTAGATAGAATTGTATGGAGTGCTTCCTCTTGTCCCTTCCAAAAGAAATATTTAGTATTTGTGGTGCTGCTACTTGAATGTCAGAATAAATAGTCTTTGTCCCTATTTTTGATTCATGGTATAATTTTACTCTTTCCAATGCTATTTTCCCTTGCATTTGCTATTTTCTTGCTTTCTACAGCTCTGCAGAAAATATTTCTTCTATACATTGAATGCACTTCCCCATCAAAAACCTAAACTCTGGATATTTTATACTAATACTTTTATGTTATAATCTGAATACTAATACTAATAAAATCTGTAATAATAGTTTTTATAGTGGTATAAAATATCAGCAATTTCTATCTTTACAGTACTGTAAGATGAAAAAAATCAGTATGTTGATTTGAAATAAATGTACGCATTTTCTAATTCAGAGAAATATTTCAAATGTTCAGAAACATATTTTATCATACTGGTATACAGTTGTGTCATTAGCTTTTACATTTTTACTCATAATCAACATTTATAGATTTTTTATGATATAGAAGTCACTCTTTAGCTCTAAAACTATCAATATGAGTTTCTCTGTTATTTCCCACAATATTAACTGTTGAATCAATTTTAAATCCAGAAATGTGAGAAAAAATTCAAGTTGACTTATTTAGATACTAAACTATTAGTGTTAGTACTGGCACGATAGGAAGCACTATCAGTCTACTAGTATCAACTAATACACTTTTAAACTATCAGCTTGGTCTGAAAATGAATGATTTATGTTTAAGAAAATATAGTCAAAGGAAAATTTTTCTTCAATATATTACTTCCCTATGCCTTAATTTGTAAATCAATTTTTTTTTTTTTAACAACAATTATAATCACTCTAAGCCATTTACTTCCATGGATCTCTATTCTCTGTAGACATGGTAAACCTGATCCTTTAATACTGATATTTTTGAATGGTCTCTGCATGGTACAGAATATGTGTATATGTAAATGTCAACAGATATTACCTGTGCCAACTCCCAAACCATATTCAGGAACTACTTAGGTAAATACTGGCTAGCATTGTCCAGAGCTGTGCCCAGGGATCACTTTCATGGCTTACTGACACAGAGGAATGAGACCATTTTATATACTGTGTCCAATTTGCTGGCATAGTTACAGCCTAGCTAAACCAGCACTTGCACAGAGGGTACCTGAAGAGCTTGAAGACGCAGAATTTGTCTTCCTACATTAGACAACAAAATCAGATGGATTAACTCAATGTAGTTCTGCAGATTCTCAATAATAAAACCAGTGTTTTGGAAAATATGAGTTCATATGCTATTTTTAATTTATAGCTCTAGTAGAAATAATGAATAAGCTAGAAACGAACTGCCCACTCTGTAGCAACATGTTTTTATATACATCAATCACAGCATTGTTAAGTCTCATCTCCTCAAAATCTTATCTTTGTTTGAAATGTCACAAATTTTGTTCTGCTTGACTCAGGCAGCCACTGCAAAGAGTTATTTAATGCTGAACTGAAGTATAACAAAGCATTTAATTTCACAAGTGGATGCTTTTATGCACATTCTCCAGTCATCATAACCCTGGAGCCCAGTCTTACAATGACAATACTTCTTCTCTTATGTACTTTTTATTATTTGGAACATTGATTTCATGAAATTGTATATTTATTTCAAATAGTTGGAATACATAATGTGTTTTGAACTCCAGTTGTTTTTGATAACTAACTGAAAGACTTTTATTGCCAAGCTTATAAAGTCAGCTTTACTAAAACTATAGATACCATTGATAAAATGCATTTAATATAATATAGACATGACACATGTTCTGCTTTCATGATATTTCATTAGACTAAAAGTAGAATTTAAGTCTTCTAACTCCAGTGTCTAGAAAATAAGTATCTAGGCAAAATACACATTCTAGTAATTGTCTATAATCAGTGCAGTTGATTATCCTGGGGACAATTCATGTCATTTCTCTACTTTAAAGCTGAATGAATCACTAGCTGGAAATGTCTTCCATTAACTTGAAAAGGAACTTTTATATGACTCTGACTTCACATCTCAGAGTCCAAGTGCCTCTGAATCTTCACTTTGAGGTAACAGATTGATAAAATTAATATAAATTAGACTTTAATTTTCATCTTACAGTTGTTTAAAATAGAAAATACATTCTGATTTCAGAGTAAGTAGCCTGTAATTGTATTTTTTAATCAATTATCTATTTCTTTTCAGAGAACCTTGAATAGTAGGAAAGAAAAAGAAAAATCTTCTTGGATTACTATTTTTAATAGAATGGCAGAAGGTATAGTATCTCTCATAATCTACGATGACATTGACACGTTCATATTCTTCACAAAAAAAATGTAAAAATATTTTTCTTCATTTAGAAGATAGCTTTTCTTGTGAATTACTAAATTTCACAAGAGTTAATTAATTATAAATGGCTTTTTCACTCTCTTCGGTTTCTAACAGGTAAATTAGATATTTTACTGTTTTGAAATACAAGGATTTAAGTTCATATTTGGCTTTCCTTTTTTGTCTAGTAAGAAACTACACTCTTTCCACTGAAGAAACTGAGTGTCAATCAGGAAAAGTGACTCATTTAATGGAATGTGAGCTCACACATAGAGAGTACAGTGTCAGCAAATGCTGTGGTATACTCCAACCAATTTAGTACCTAGCATTTAAAGCAGTAACATTTTATTGAAGTACTGTAATAACACTTTGTTAAATACCCACAACTGTCACAAATATTTTGAATCAACATTTTACTTCATAAAGCCAAGCTGCATAAAACTTTCGTTACAGAGAGTAAGACCATGCAAAACAAGATTATGACATGTTCCATTTCTGAATGCAAAACTCATCTCAGTTCTCTAGTAATATCCAGAGCACAGGAAAGATTTTGGTAATGTGTAACTGTCCCATCTGATGAATTTATTTCCTTTCTTCCAAGTTTTTTTTTAAAAAAATCACAGTGCTCATCAAGTAGACTGTTATTTTCTAGATTATCATATGCTTTTGATAAATGTAATTTACTCCCTTTCTAAAGCTCTCTGTGGTAAGGTAGGACTGCATCTAAATAAGGGTCAAAAACCACATACAACTGTCAAAAATGTCCAGCCACACAGAAGAAATGTGTCCAATGTCTTCTATTTTTGAAACAGAAGACTGCTTTAACTCCTTTTGCTTAACTATGTTTTCATGGGTATTGTTTTGGAGACAAAATATGAGAAAAGGAAAGTCTGAAATTTCCTGTCTAACAAATCACACTAGCATTTGGAGAAGGACTTTTCCTGATTTTTTTTCTTTAGAGAACAACTGAAGAGAATTTCTGGAGATCATCTTAACAAAATACAGTTCAGAAAAATAGCAAGTGCCCAAAGAAATAATGAATTGTTACCTACTTCCTCAAAGGCAGGAGTCTTTTTCTAGGTGAATAATCTGTCCAACATAATCCGTTTTAAGTGGTAAGTATCTTTGGATGGAATAAATGGAAATTATTAGGATGATCTTATCAATTGGGGTTTTTTTGTTTGTTTTGTTTCTGACTTCTATGACTATCATTGTTGGGGCCTGAGCTGTAATGAATGTTATGGATTTAGACAGAGAAAGTTAGCAGTTCACCTCTGAATCGCCTTCTACAGCAGAAAAGAATGCCTATGTGACAGCAAGCTTGAGCAGGGAGGAAACCAAAACTACAAACTAACAGAGACAAGGTCAAAATAAGAAGACAGGATAGAGCATTCAATTAAGCATTGTGTGATCGCATGTACATGACTAACAAATTGCAATATATGTAACTAACAATAGTATAAAGTTAAGTAAAATGTAAGGTAAGCAAAACCATAGTCTAGTATGAGAGAAAACTAACTGAAGGCCAAATAGATGGGGTAATATTTTAAGCACAATAAGGTTGATGTTTTAAGTACAGTAAGGATGGTGTTTTAACACAATGAGGTTGGTGTCTAAGCTGTTAGAAAAAATTAAACTTTGAGGCCTTATGCATAGGGCATGATCCTCAGTATTAACTAATTGTCATGAATTGTAGCACGTATACAGCATTTGGAAAAAGTATATAAGTGATGATTATGTGACAATAAGTTTGGAGTTGATGCATGTCTTATTGGTGTCTGGTTGCTCCCGTCTCGCATAATGAAGAAGAACCCCTGCACCCTATAGTATCTGTTGTTTCAAAGGATGTTCATTTTTACTCTAAGTTTTGTGCATAAGTTGCACAAAGTGAGAGACTTGACACAGTTTTCATAGTACATTCAGAATTTTTGCCTAATATCTTGAAAATTAAAATCACTCTTTTTCACTTTCCTGTCAGTGGACTTGTCATTGAAAAAAACACCTATTAATTAAAAATAGATAGGGAATGATGGTATTAACTGATAAACAGTAATAATCATGATCAGAATATGAAAAAGAGTGAGAAACAGTAGGCTTTGTGAGGAAAAATATTTTGAAAAGAAACCTATTTATTTGAAAAATTTTTCAAAGGGAAGTTATTTTGTGTACATCAAGGTATGAGGACTGGGACAGAGTATATTGGAAAAGTTTAGATCGGATATTAGGAAAAATTTCTTCACCAAAAATATTGTCAATCTTTGGAAAAGACTGCCCAAGGAAGTGGTGTAGTCATGATGTCTGGAGATATTGAAAAGGGTAGTGGATGTGGCATTTAGAGAAATGTTTTAGTGGTGGATGTGGCAGCTCTAGGTTAATGATTGGATTCAGTGATATTAAAGGTCTTTTCCAACCTAAATTATTCTATGATTCTATGACCAAATAGTAGCTCTTTTTCTACCAATAATGTCAAGATTATTGAGATTTTTATTCTTTAAATATCTAGAATTAAATAGGTTCTAACTCTCACATAAAAAAAAAAGCTGACTTTACTGTGTGTTGAGTGAGAAGCAGTTGTACAAAGGGTACTCATTTGTTAATCCTGTTTAAAATCCTTATTTGTTTTTAATTAAATAACTGCATATCCTTTTAGAAATCAACATTTTCTAAAAACTCTGTCTTAGTCACACTGTTTTTTGAGTTTATTTTTTTTCCCCCTTCACAGCTAGAATTCAAACAGTGACCCATAATAAAATGTTACACACTTTTGAATGATATTTTTCTGTCCTGTGTAAGTATATATTGATTATATAACCTTTATCTTTGTTCTCTAATTTTGTAGGAAACAGGAGAATAATCAGAGTATATGTCCATTATGAAATTATCTGAACAAAAGTTACACGGAAATTGTAATTTAGTAAAGTTTAGTAACATTTTTTATTTCTCACAGAATTGATTAGTTTATTTTGGTTTTTAAACCTAGAAACAAACATAGAGTTAAATATATATCTAAATGGATACAAACAATACTAGGTAGAAATTTCAATGAAAGGAATAATGATTTCAGGGGGGAAATAGTTTACAATGTTAGAGTTTTCTGCTACCTATTTCCTTCAAGTTTTTCTGAAATACATAAAAGAGATCTCCTTTTTTTGGAGGTAGAAAACAGAAGTGCACTATTGCTAATACTATTCCATTTGTATAACAAAGTTATTTAAAGTCCCAGTGTACTATCAATATCATTCATGTGTAAAACCCTCAGAAATAATTCCAAGTAACTTCTCTTGATTTACTAATTCCTTCTTAATCATTTATTTATATTGATCAATCTCAGTCATGCAACTAAAGAATGAATAGGACACTAACGGGTACTGCCTATGCATAGTCTTTTATGGCTGAATCAAGAATTAATATCTGGTAGGCCAAATGTGCCAGTCTGCTATATATATTATCAGAGAAAGCAGAAGAGACACCCTCTGCGCTTTTCTAACTTATTCCTTGGAAATACTCACTAATTAGTGAGCATTTAATATCTTGAGCTGTTTCATAGCAAAATCAACAGCAACACTGTAGATTTCCTTTAAATATAGAAATTTGTGTCTATCTTAAATTAGTTTCTTTCTGTTTTGTATTCTAAAGAGTTAAAGTTTCTCTGTTTCTCCCATAATTACCTTAAATTTCTTTAAAGCTAACAAGTGACAGCAGAGAGAAAACAGTTAAATTATTGATGCATATACTGGACCAAAATATATCATGCTACATATATATATATATTTATGTATAACATGCTATAAAAAAACTTTCACATCCTCTATGGTATACAAATATCAATGTTAAATTTGTGGAGGAAATATAAAATAAAATAATCTCTTCACTACAGGGTCAGGTATCCAAAGAAATGTAAGAAGCAGAAGTTTAAATGATCCAGGAAGCAGACCTGAGTTGAGTACTCTTTCTCATTTAGGAATAAGGAATCATAGTAACTTTAAAATATGATGACTTTTGTTACCTTTTGCAAGGTTGGACCTTAGATCACAATGCTACCTATCCCTAAAACATGATTTAGGGTTGGCAATTCAAGGTAAAGAGTCTTAAGGCTAGCAATCACAGAGACTCTTCTGGTCTTCCTTTCCCAAACTTTCAGCCACTGTGCTTCCTGTGTATTTCACTGGCACATCTGCTCACTCAAGAAGCCATTTCAGGGAGGAAAAATACAAAGGAACCGAAATGCATGGCTGGATGTAAGAGAACGAGGAATATCTGCTCTTTTCCACAGACTTAAGGAGGGAGATGCCACTTATACCTTAACTTGGTACAAAATAAGTAGATGGGGGGGCGTGTTTTAATTATTTCCTATGGAAACACTTAACACACAGTAAAGATAATGATTCAAAAATACAAACAAGAAGAAAGAACACCCATCTTTCTGCACAAAAGTCTTTTCATTATTCATTTGAAAATTTGCAACTTCATTTCAGGTTTCTTTGATCTCTAGATCTGCACAGATCTAAGCTCCAGCCATAGAATAATATAAATATGCCCCTCTGAGCACATGCATAGGAGGCTACTCCCACAGGGAGGAATGGTGGGCTAAACTGTGAAAGAATAAAAGAGAAAGGAGAACAAAAAAGCCTATAAATAGAAAGTGGAACTCTGAGAAGGAATACAACAGCCAGTAGCCTACAAGGAGAGCAGGTAGATAAGATGATTTTTCCTTAAGCTAATAATTAGCAGTGGAAAGGGCAGCTATGAGAAAGCAACTCATAGTAATAAGACTTTTTTAGATCACTGTCTGTCAATTCTTTCAGTATCTTCACTCCTGCTCTTTATCCAATTATTTATGAGCCCTTTCTCACACATACACATTAAAAACTCTACAAAATCCCAAACTACTTGTTTTTCTTAAGAAAAGATTTAATCCTGAAATTAATTTGTGCATCAGTAACATCATATGATGATTTTGTTTTACCTCAGGCCCTCAGGTAAGACGGCAGGCTAAAACTCACTTGTTCAGCAAGCTGTTGTGAAACCTTTTCATCATGTTCTGTCAGATTACCTTATCCTTGCACTGCAAAAGTGTTCCTGTATTCCAGGTCTTACCCAAATAAACCATAGTAGTTATGCTGAACTATACAGGTTTTTTTTCATAAAACATTGTAGTGTTTTTGTATAGTGGAAGGCTCGTATTTGCAGGAAATAATAGTCTAAAAATCTAAGTTCACTTGAATGTGCTCAAGCTTAGTCCCAAAACTATAGAAGTGAAATATTAATTACTACATTCCCTCATTAAAATTTGTGTGAAAAGATTAAAGAAACAGAGCATGTAAGAAAAAATAAACACTACTGCCCAATAAAATGCATTAAATTTTGATCAAGAGATGTAGTGATATTAGTTTACCATTCAGTAATATTATGAGTAAAGAATATGTTCTATTCTTTGTTTCAATTAATTCTGCAATAGAACTTTTTTCAAATTATTGAACTTCATATAATTGGGAAAAAAAACCCCCATAAATTCTTAAGACTTATTTTCTCTTTTTTCTTATTAAAATATCGAATTCACTCATTTTGAGTTTTAACTTATGCATGTGGATTTTTTTGAATAGTTGTGTGACCTAATAACACCTGTGCATGGGCAACCTGCAGTAGGTCATACATAAAAGACATTGAGTTATACAGTCCTTAGTCTAAGTTGGTTTATTTATTTATTTATTTTTAATAATCTGTCTTTGAAATATCTCCAGAGCAGAGGTTTCTTAACAAAAATTCACAATAGTTACCTCCCTGGAGCAGAATCTTTATTTTACTGAGAAAATCTTGCATGAAAATTAATCACAACTCTTGTTTCTGTTGTGATTAGTTTTCAAGTAAATTTTTTGCCAGGATTTACTAACTGAACCAAGAAATTAAAGCCAAATCAATGCCATATATATTCACTATTGGTATACCTAAATAGTACAGATAAAAGGTATTTAACAGTTATGGAGTACAGATGAGATGATAGACAACTGGAGGAAGACCAATGTCATATTCAGAAAGTGCAAAAACAAAATATGGGAAATTACCAGCCAGTCAGCCTCACTTCTAGTCTTGTTGGAGACCTGTGGTCAGTGGGGTTCCACAAGGGGCAGTTTTAGGGTCAATTATTCAACATATTTGTCAATGACGTGGATGAGGAAACTGTACTCTCAGCAAGTTCACAAATGACACCAATCTGGGAGGACTGGCTGGTTCACCAGAAGGCTGTGCTGCCATTCAGTAAGATCTCAACTGGTGCAAGAGTTGGGCAGCAAGGAACTTCATGAGGTTCAACAAGGACAAGTGCAGAGTCCTGCAACTCAGGGGGAACAACCTCATGGGCCAGTACAGGCTGGGGCTGACCTCCTGGGAAGCAACTCCATGGAGAAGGACCTGAGAGTTTGATGGACAGCAAACTGAATGTGAGTGAGTCAGCAATGTGCCGTCGTAGGGAAGAAGATCAATGGCATTCTGGGATGCATCAAGAAGAGTATGGCCAATAGGTTGAGGGAGATTCTCCTCCTCCTCTACTGTGCCCTTTAAAGTTACATCTGGAGCACTGTGTTCAGTTCTGGGTTCCTCAGTCTGAGAGACATAGGGAACTTCTGGAGAGAGTGGAGCAGAGGCTACCAAGATGATCAGGGGACAAGAGTGTCTGACGAGGAAAGACTGATCTAGGGCTGTTCAGCCTGGGGAAGAAAAGACTAAGAAGGGGGCCTTGTCAACACTTACAAATACTTGAAAGAGTGAGTGTCAAGAAGACGGGGTGAGTCTTTAGTGCTCAGTAACAGGAAAAAAGGGTAAGGGACACAAGCTGGAAAACAGGAAGTTCTACTTGAATATGAGGAAAGACTATTCTGAGGGTGAGAGAGCACTGGCACAGACTGTCCGAAGAGTGAGTGGAGTCTCTTTCTCTGGAGGTTTTCAAAACCCACCTGGACAAGTTCCTGTGCAACTAGATCAAGATCAACCTGTTTTCTCAGGGGTTTTAACTAGATGATCTCTAGAGGCCCCTTCTAACCCTTACTATTCTGTGTTTCTATGATATTAGTTACTCTATTTCTTGGTCTTTAGCTCAGGTATTTTTAAAAATGCATGTTCAAAATAAAATTTATAATTAACAAATACACATTTTATAGATCATATTTATTAATTTTTTAGAATAATCTGCCAATGAATCTCTGTAAGGATTGCATACCTATCAATGACTCTTCACAGACTTAAAATAGATCATAGAGAATTTTGTAATAAGATGACCAGTTAAAACTGAAGCTTTCTTGAGGATTTATTTCACTGTGCTTTACTATTTTTCTGTACTGATTTGTTCATAGCTGATTGATGTTTATGTTAGAAAAATATAATGAGATACATCTTTTGAACATACATTTCTTGCAGAGACTGGGCAGCAAGAATTATTATACAGTCATAAGAAAAGTACTAAAATATCTTCCCACGTCAAAGGACACTTTCTGAAAGTGTCAGTTAGAAGAATCTGTCAAGACTTCAGGATCTGGTTCTTCAGTTGGCAGAGAGAGAGCACAACAGATCATAATGTGACAGTCCCCTGAGGGGCCAAAATGTGTTAAGGGCTTTCACTCTTCCTGAAGTAGCAACACAGGACATTTTAAATGTTGCTAAGGCCATAACCCTGACATTTTTTGTCTTGACCAGAGTTCTGGAGTAAAACAACCTTGTTCAATCTGTGGAGAAGGTCAACTCAATCAAAGAAAGAAATTTAAAAAAAAAAAATTAGGTTGTTTAACATAATCTGTTAAACAGTTTTTGTCAAATTAGTTCTTCATTACCAAATATGCACTTTCAACTAGATAGAGAAATTAAAAACAGTATTAAACATTTAGATGATCTTTCAAGACCCCTTCCAACTGTAAATATACTGTGATACTGTGATTCTGTGAAAGATTTGCCTTAAAATGACATCTCAGAATTCCATATAACACAGTCAGTAGAATTCAGGTGTAGATATCAAATTCAATTCATAACACTTCTTGTAAATTTATTTACAAGAAAATTTATTATGACTTTATTATCTTGGAAAATTTATTATGACTTTAACTTCTTCAGGTGGTAAAGGTATTTTTTAGAGCTTTCTTTTAAAAAACAGAAAAAAAATCTTTTTAGAATGTAGTGAAACTGCTAATCAGTCTTTTCTATATGATCTTTGGGGATTTTAAGACAGAGATAACTTGAACATAAAGTCTGAATAAAACCAATAATGAAGAATTATAAAAACCACTTAATGTTATTATAAAATATTATTTTATATAATATTTTTATAATAATAATAATAATTATATAAATAAGTAATGTTACCTATCTGGAGAAAAGGAGGCTCAGGGAAGATCTTCTTGTATTCTACAACTACTTGAAAGGTGTTGGGTTTTGATCTCTTGTCCCAAGCCACAAGCAACAGGACATGAGATAATGCCTCAAATTGCAACAGGGGAGGTTTAGATTAGATATTAGGAAAAATTTCTTTTCCAAAAGGGTTGTCAAGCACTGAAACAGACTGCCTAGAGAAGTGGTGAAGTCATGATCCCTGGATCATGTATATGTCTTGTCAGTAGTACTGCAAGATTCTCATCTAAATTAGTTCCTTTAATTTAAATAACATATTTTGATTTTGATGAATTGGAAATTAAATTCTAGTACTTTGCACTGCAGATAGCATATTTCTTACTCTGGAGAGACAATCATCCTGAATCATGATTTCTTTCTGTTACATTGCTTTTTTGGACTATAGCTCCTTTATGTCTCATGTTACAGTGATTATAATCAAATTCCAGTCTAAGAAATAGTACTTTTGAGTACTATTTAATACTTTAGTTTTACCATTTAAGTCTCTTTTTCAATATTGTCTTGTGGTGGAACAGAAATTTTCTCTTTCTTTGAAACCACTTAGGGACCCCCAAGTGATTTCCTGGCCTGAGGGGACCACAGGCACCACACTTCAGGCAATGATTGTGGGATACTGGTATGGCTCCACTGCAACTATACACAAGTAGCCTCATAAAACCTCATTTTACTTGACCTCAGGTTTTGTTGCACTCTGGACCCAGGAAAACATTAGATGAGTGTAGTATTGAAGAAGAGTGATAAATTCGATCTAGGCAGACCTACTTAAGCAGCAGGGTTGGACTAGGTGATCTTTGAGGTCCCTTCCAACCCCTGCCATTCTATAATTTTATGAAAAAAATTTTGTCTATAACAGTTATAAATTAATTAGTGAGTCTTCCTTCTATGACTTGGCATGTTGTGTTAGTATAGTTAAAGTCTCTTAAGAGAGTGGCTGCCTTCTTCAGCTGCTCCTCCTTCCACACATTCTTACATTGTTGGAATTAAATTAACAATGACTATTGTATCTTGATTAGACTGCTAAGTTTATAAGAAGGAAAAGTATGTTCTATTTTTTGTCCAAAACAACCTTTTGACTAACACTGGGATCTAGAAATATACATAAAACTGGGACAAAACCAGACTTTAAATTCAACAAGAAATATGGTATATCAGGTACAGAAGTAGACATCCACACTCAAGAATTTACAATGCCTCTAATGCCCAAGGACAATCCTGAACATAAATGCCCAGTGGCATTTGAGATTTCCTGGTGTATATATATATCTCTTGACCTTCATTTGGCATTACAGAATGCCTGAGTGTTTCCAAAATCTTATGTCATATATGCCGGTTCCATGTAGATATCTTGTTACTTGGTCATGCAAAAGATATCACTGTTAGGGCAACTAAATACATTTCAAGGTTTGCACTAGCTGTAACAGAGCTTCGATAGGCAGCTCACACATAGACACCTACATTTAGATGTGTACAGACTACATAATCTCAGTCGCTTCTAAGATTTAACATAATGCTACACATTGTCCTTATTTTAGAACTGCACATAGTTCTAAATTCACACAACATTAAATCTCATAGTTTTCATTTAATCTTTGCTTACTTCAGCTACATTTCTGTTGGGTGGATATTTCTGCATGTACCCAAATTTAAAGATAATGAGTCTGAAGTTATCAGAGGTTTAAATATAAAGTGAATAGAACAAGGTTTAAATGTAAAATGTTCTCATTAGCTCTAAATCTATCAAAAAGGAGTCTGAAAGATATGCAACTGCTCTGGGATTCTGAGGGTTCTTCAGAAGCAGGAGCTGAACTCATGGCAGTTCACAAGTTCTAACATCCCTTAAGAGATGGATGTTCAAATACAGAAACAGTGAAAGAAAATATATAGACTATGTCACCACTTTTGAAATATACATTGAGGAAGTTATATTTATTGGAATGCAAATAATAAGATTTGTAGATCCAGACCCTGTAAATACAGGCTTTAGCTAACTTAGAAATATATTGGTAAATAGTACAAGAAACATTCAGATAAGCTAGAACCTCTTGCTCTAGAAATCTTGAAAGTCTTTCATGGAACAGAATACACAGAATTCCTTAAATGCTGTATTTTATCTGGTATGTTTAAATTTTGAATAAAATGAAGTATTTAAATAAAAATATTTTAATGCAATTATCTATATACATCAGTAAGGAATACAATCAAAAGGTGGTAGTGCTTTATCCAGCACTATCTTTATTAGATTCTGTTGTTTTTGGGAATTTCATATTTACATTTATAAACCCATTGCGATTTCCACATGTTTATGTATGTTTAAACTGTGTCATTGTTTTTTTGTGATTATATATGAAAAATAAGAAATAGAAATTCCATTTTTCACTTTATTTGAATGACTTCTCACTTTCATTAAATCTTTTAAACTCACGATCCAAAGGCAGAAATATGATGCATATCACAAGTGGAATAATTTGGTAAAAGTAAATACAAATGATCTTTAAGAAAATGAAATTAAATTATGGATTAAATTCTCCATATCTCAGATGTTTTAGCAATTCTGGAGAAACATTGTCTTAAGAAAATTATTTGGACTCAGACTAACCACATTTAGGCTTTCTGTTTTGTTTTTTGTTTGTTTGAATAAATTTGGGTGGATTTTAACCTGTCTTTTATTAAATCCAACAGAACTTCAGAATTTACAAATATTCCTTTATTCTGTTGCAGCAGAAAGGAAATATTTTCTGAAAAAGACTGCTGAACTAAAATAAATTAATAAAGGTGACTATTATTAGTTATTACATATATTGAAAAAAAACTGTAAAACATGAAATTAAAAACCAACCAAAAAAAACAGACTTGTGTTTCAGTTCTTCTTTTCTCCCTCTACTCAAACATAGAGCATTTTTCTGATACTTTTTGAAATCAAGAAAGTGAAAAATAGGAGAATCTGTGAAAAAATAGGTCAAGGGCTCTGTAAAAAACCCCAGAGGACAATTAGCAAAAGTTGATGATTTAAAAGATCCAGAACATTAGTAGAGAAGTTCAAACCAAGTTACCTGCTAAGAGAATAATTCTGTTTAATAAGCTAGAAATACAGTATTTCTCACCATATCAGTAAAAATCAAGCTGACAGACACGGACATTATATATTCCCAAATAAATATTTGTTTGTTTTTTTTTAAAGAAGGGAAAAAAAAGACATTCTTGTTATCAGATATTAGATGACTAGGAAGTAACTTCAGTTCTCTTACTACTGTGCAAGTAGAAACAGAAAGAGGAGGACTGTTTGAAGTACTTTTTTGGCTTTCCTTGATTTAAAGTTTCATGAGTAGCAGAGGAGGACACTACAAGTTTCAGATGGCTTTTAAAGGACAGTCAATTTTAACCTGACCTACTGTAGAAGAGAACACTCAGGAAAAAGGAACTGAGAGAAGACAAAATCACAGGTGAAACCAGGGGAACAGAGATAAAAGATGGAGTCACAAAAGCTAGTTTTAATTCAGTAGAAGCTGATTTCATAGAACTATTTCTATACTGTTTGACAGGAAGCTGCTTGAGAGGTAACATAAAAATTCTGAAGCTGGACTCTTGGTCTGAATTACTTCTGTTGCTGCCTGTCTCTTGCTAATGACTTTTAAGTGACATCTGGGAAGTTAGTGCTTTTAGGCTGAAGTTCACAATTTGAGTGAAACTGAGTTCCCTGAGTAGAAGAGAAAGACAAAGAATAAAATTGTAGACAGTGTTTAAAAGGCAGACAGAATTAAACCTGATCTAAAAAGGTTTTCTTGTTCTTAAAACACACAGAACAAAACAACTTTTCCAGAATTTTAAAGATACTGAGATTCTGAGCAAACTATTTGTGTAGAATATGTTCTTTTACTCTCATATAGCATAAAATGAAAAGAAACAATAAAAAAAAAATAAATAGAAAAAAAAGGCAATAATTACCTTGTATTGCTTGTGACAATTATGCCTTTTGTCACTGGAAGACTGGTATCAGCATTTTTCTGAAGCTACACAATTCTTTTTCTAACACTACTAATTTTTCTTGAAGAGGAACACACTATTCTAAAATCAGATGCATAATAAATACAGAAATTAAGTGTATACTGTATATCTACCTGTGTTGATATAGTTGTCATTAAAGGTCACATCAACTTCTTAGTGCTTTCTTAAGTGCACAATTTTATGATCTACAAAATAGTGACAATTTTGCTTTTAACTGTGAGTAAACTCAACACTTTCAAATAAATTGATGTTTATCAACAAGCTCAGGCAACAACATGAGCAAATTTACTTAATCTAGGAATCTTTATGTATGTGTATGTGACTGTAATTGTGAATATTCATGTGTTTATATCTGCATATATACTTATAGTGAAATATAGTTCTGCTTTTATGAATTTCAATAAAAAATTCTTAATATCTATAGATGCTAATAATTTTTAAATGGAATATGAAAAGAACACACCTTAGTTCCCTATTTTCATTCTCTCTTCATCCACTAAACCACCCACGCAAATAAACAAACAAGTCTGCACACTGAACCCTCCCTACCAGCACCTGGAGATTCTAGGAAACTCTGGTACTTTCTGCTATTGTTTATGGAGGACTTAATGTCAACATTTCAGTGTTGACAGAGGAAACAATTGCAACAACATTACAAAGTAAGCAAAAATCAAGCGAATCATAGTTGAATTTTATGTAATACTTTAAATTAAAATTTCCATAAAGTCTACTTAATATTAAATAGACTAATTTATCAAGATCCTAGTAATTTTTTCTTACTTGAGTTATACGACCTATAAAACTTAAGTTATAGCACGCAGTAGTTGTGCATATTGAAATGGAAGAGAAAATAAGCTATTCTTACACATTTATACATAAAATATTCCTTTTTTTTTTTTTTTTTTAATTTGGAGTCATAGTCAAAGATCAAATAACTCCAGTAAAAATATAGCTTTGACTCTTGGACTATGATTTTTTTTTAATATAATAATAGTTCTATTACCTATCAAAATAAGATGGTCTATTTTAGGAGCATAACATAGTGATTTATACACTTGCAAAGAAATTTTAAAGAATTTATTTTCTTCACCTATGTCTGCAAACCAAAGTGATCTAGACTCATTGCCTTATACAATACATTTTCTGAACTAGATAAGAATAATTTATGGAATTTAGGAAAGCTCTTTCTTCAATCTTTTTCTAGAAATTAAAATGGAAATATAGTTTTAGTTATTTTTTTTCATACTGTTGTATTCTCAACTGCAACAATGTGATTTATCTAGAAAAACAAATATAACGCAAAATGATTAGGTTATAGGAAAGTATGCATTTCAGCCTGGCTTGATTCCAGATGAGTTGTAGTAAGGTTTTCCTGAAAACAGCTATAAGAATAGTTATAAATATAGAATAGTTATAAAGAATAGTTATAAATTCTAGAACAAGAAGTATTCATCAAAAGGTGAAGAAAAGGCTAGAAAACACTGAAGAAAGTGGCAAGCAGAAAGAAGGGATCAAACTATTTACATTTTTTAAAAAATTATTTTATTTATGGAAGGATTCATTTTTCCCTTCTTCATACTACATCAGTTGAGATCAGGTGATCTGTAACTCATGACAAAGATGGATTGCAGTCTATGAGTGACAAGCTAACATGCCAGGTATTAAAGAGAATGTTTTTATGGGATCAAAATTGCTACTCAAGCAATAGTAAAATGCACAGTTGGATCGTACTTATTTGTCCTGGAGCACTAGAGATGTAGAATCAAATGGATAATCTGGTTTCACCACATCTCAGATTAGAGACTTGAAACATCTTTGTCCAATGAGATATCACGGGATAATTCCAGCATAAAACCGACTTCAGACTCAGCTCTGGGGAGCAAAGGGGAGAGAAAAATCAGTGCATACTAAGCTCTTCCTCTTGCAATCTGATTTGAAGTTTCTTTGACAACTACTGCCATGCAGCTATGGGTCCCTTCAATGACACACCTCTAGCTACGCAAGCTTTCTAAGCTTATACCAGCTCCATTTCTTTTAAAGTTACTTTTCAAAATTGACAATATTTTCCATTAATAATTTGTGAAGATTTAGAAAAAAAAGGATACTTCCTGACTTATTTCCTGTTCCGATAGCCATAATTTTTAACCACTTGGAAACGGAATCTTCTGAAGTAAATCATCACCTACTACTGAGTAACAGGCTACTAACTTCAAGGACTTGGCTAACATCTGTTTTCTGAAGCATCACATATAAAAAAATGGCACTTTTTTGACAGAAGTGTATTATTACTTCTCTGTGTGTCCTGTTACACTGTTGAATAATACATAAGATTAAAGTCTTGGGTGTATTATGGAATGTAAAAGCAATATGTTGACTGTTAAGGATTATCAATATGCAGAATATCACAGAGCAAAATATGAGGGGAAACAGATTAAAGAGAATCAGACAAAAACTAAACCTACTCATTCAAAACATCCTGCTGTGAAAATAATGTAAGAGGGTGAGTTTCATCCAAATATACTGAAAATTACAAGACATAAAACAGATAAAAAACTAATATGTATTAAGAAATCATTTCAATTTTATTACTTTTAACATTTTTTAAAGATTTAAAACTTGTAACTGAAGGGAGTGAAATGATAAAGCAGGGACTTAGATGAAGAAACAATAAAATCTTTATAAATCGTGTCTGGAAAATAGTAAAACAAAGGACGGGAATACAAATGGAAGACATACGATATTTCTGATGTGAGGATCCGTGGACTGAGCTATACCTGTAAAAGTTATGTTTTATCTTTCATAAATTCATACTGAAATTCTTTTAAGATGTTAATATGAACACATTTATATTTGGGATATGGGAAAAAATTCCATCCAAGAATGTCCAAGAAATTCTGAGGAGGAATACCAATGCTGTCTGACGTATCTACATTTTCAGACATAAAGGGAAAATACACACTTTCAGAACTTGAAAACATTTCTTTTTCTTCTTACAGTTCATAGTTGCCTCTTATTCCTGCTCTTGATAAGAATGCCACAAAGCTGGCTGAGCAGTCTTCAGTTTCAATTATGCATGCAACCTTGGAGAAGTTAGATGACATTTTAGCACCTGCAAAGATGGGCATCAATTATGTATTTGTGAGACATTTTCTAGGATGTTACAATGACAGTGTGTGATGGAAAATACTGTGTTCATAGTTTTTTCCTCATTGACTCTCCTCTGAGCACTTTCTAGCAGATAGAAATTGATCATTTTTTTTATCACTAATTTAGTTGTAACACAGGTACAAATACACGGTTTGTACATTTTTTTGGGGGGGGAAAAAACCCAAAACAAACCAACAACTAAAATCTCTATTATTTTATTATTTTAAATAGAATTACAGAATCTTAAGAGTTGGAAGGGACTTCGAAAGATGATCTAGTCCAATCACTCTGCCAGAGCAGGATCATGTAGAATAGGTCAGAGAGGAACTTGTCCAGGTGTGTTTTGAATGTCTCCAGATGAGGAGATTCAAGATTCCTTGAATTCAAAGCAGAATAAATAAAGATTATTGTTTTACTTAGATTTCACAATAGTGTAAGGCTTGAAGCTAATGAAATTACTCGTGTGTCATTGGACAAAATGCAGAGAAAAGCAGGTCCTTTTTGAAGCCTTTCTTCCTTGGATCTTTGTCAAAGGGATAATCTCATTCTATTATTGTAATAAAAAAGTCACAAAATTGTGGCAATTTGAGTGAAAGCAATTTTACTGACAATATCAAAATACACAGCTGTCTGAATTAGATTTTTTCAAAAGAAGAGTGAAATATTTTAGTCAAAAGATTTGGAGTACTTTGTTTCTGTGTTAGACTTCATTGATTTGAAGAGAAATTTTAGGTGTATACTAGCATGACTTGTTTAAGGACAATTAAGTTCTGGTGAGTTGACATTCACGGAAATATGCACTGTTGGTGAAGTGGAAGTGCTGTTGAATTTGGATTGTACTCAACGGAAAGAGCAGAAAGTAGAATCTGACAGAAATGAAAAAGAAATAGAAAAAAAATTGTTTTCATGTAAACCAATTCTTATTAGAGTATTAGCTACACTAATAAAATATTTTATTTCAAAATTAGCAAAGTTCTTTGATTAACTCCCTAAAGAGAAGTAGAACTGAACATCTGGAAACATTTTATTCTTGAATTCAATAGCTTAAAAATAGTGATATTAAACTGAGAAAGTAGACAAACAACTAAAACCTTGAGTATTAGAAGACAAACTTATTATTTCTTCTTTAGCAATGATGTAAAACAGCAATTGAAACTTCATGGTCTGTGTTTAAACTTGGAAGTTATTAAGGAATAAAATAAACGACTGCTTCATCCAGTGTCAGATTTTAGATTTTGCAAGGATACCTCTATAGTATTGATTTATTAAAAAAATAAATATGCTGACATAGTAAACTTTCTGATCTGTGAACTTTATGTGTAACATTGTATATGTGGTCTTGGCAGATATAATAGTTAACCATAAAATTTTAACCATGTGCTTATGTTTACACAGTGAAAGCATCCACTGAAAAGGAAATTACAAATTTATATAGAATTTTCAGAATGAGAGTCTATGTGTTTGGGAAATGAAATCTGAGAGGAAGATAATTTTTAATGTAGTGTGAGACAAAATGATCTTAAAATATTTATATTTTTTATATTTGAATAAAGATGATATTGCGTAGAGCTATCTATCAAACAACTGTTTTGTAAAAAGACTGAGTTTTGCAGGACAGCTAGAACTTGTCATGTAATAGTCAGTCTTTAAATACACAGTGAACATTACTTTCAAAGAGATTTCTTTACTTCTAACTAACATGTTTTCAGATAAACATCCACATGATAAATCTGTGTGTTTTGGTTCATTTTCGTTATCTTCTATTTCATGAAATAAAACTATATAAAAAAATCTGAAATATTGGACCTTAGAGTGAATGATTGCTGTAGAAATTCCAATCCTTAAGATTTTGTGACCTCTAAAAAGACTTTCATATTAGAAACTCAGTTTAACATGACAAGAATGAAATCTTTCACCTTATTAGTCAATATGTTAGCCCATGAAAAAAAGTAAAGATATTTGTAGGTAACTGAAGCTAGTGAAGGAAGTTATTCAGTAGAATAGATCTCATCTTGCGTTAGACAGCTTAGCAAAACACAGCCCACGTTTCTAACAGTTCATGGTCCCCAGCTCATTCCCTTTCTTCTCTTTCTGATCACTTCTTTGACAGTATTCATTGTATTACTGCAAAATCCCTTTTCATTAAATGGCTATGTTGATTTGGAGTGACAGCACTTTTCAGTTCTATTAGTAAATAAGTAGCTCTCTTGAGTTTTCTAAGTGTCAGGAAGACAGTACCTTCAAAAATTCTAGAATGACATTACTGGAGTTGTGGGATTGCTGTGTTTCTACCACTACTGCTTTTCTCTGTAAGAGTAAAGCAATAGTAGTAATAATAATAATAACAATAATAATAATGAAACCAGCAACAACAATAAAACAAATAACAAAAATGCAATCTGTTTAAAACATAGAAACTTTTTATGGGAAAAGATTACATTTGGTAATTTTATTGACTATTATAATCAAGACAAGAAGATTAATAATGCATCTATTATGTGATTATGTCAGGGGAGCAGCAAAGTTCTGCATTTCATATGCATGTTACTTGTTCTTTTCTCAGATGAATATTAGACTATCTGATTGTGAGACAGTGATCAGTAACAAAAAAAAAAAAATAAAAAGAAATTTCCCAGAGACTTTATCCTCACATTTTGCTTCAAGAATTTTTCTGCTAAGAAAAGGGGGAATGATCCTGATAGCATTTAATGCTACACCATTGCTACAATTCAGGTGAGAGTGTCTATTTAGTGAAGTAGTTTTCCTATGTCATCAACAGTGCTGAAAGGAACAAAAATAATTTTTAGTTCCCAAAATGGCAAGTGGCAAGTCAGACCTGAGGCTTTACTATTGTCTGGAGAAAATCAAGACAGAATAGTCGGTTTTGAGACTATTTGTGCATTGAGTCCACATGAGTAACTGTTATCCCAGTTGTAGTATACTGAGGAACAGATGGAAATGGGTAATTTAAAGTCAGTAGTGAAGACCTGTTCCTGTTCATGAATTTCACAACAGTCTTCTTAAACAGCAATGAGAACTGAACTCTTTCTCAGCTGCTTGGTGTGGAGTGAGGTAAAAAGAACACAAATATCTTGTCTTCTACCAACCTCTCCCAAAAGCAACACCTGCTGTCAGTCTGATTTGAAGAGGGTAGATAAAATTCTTCTAAAGCATGGAGAGAAGGCCTTAGTTATCAAGATTATCAAGACCTTAAAGATCATTGAGGATTGACTTCTCTTCCTGTAGGGACACCATTACTGCTCTAACAGAAATTGTGTCACTTTCTGATATGCAGTCACTAGCCTTTATTGGTTTTGGACAGCAACAGCCATAGTCAGGTATTTATCTCCATGCTTCCTTCCTATCTTCAGGATCTTACCCCACTTCTGAGAGGTTTCCTCCAGCTAAGATCTTCCCCTTCTCCTTTTTGGACCATAATCTTTCTTTCCATGGCCACCTTTTCATTTCAGAAACCCTTATTTTTTATAACTTATCTTTCTGGAACATCAAGTCTTTGATTTTTTTGATCAAAATCGACTGTGTGTATAAACAACTGTGTGATCAGCTTTGTAATTTCTGGGTTTGTCTCTTGTCTCTTTATTAAATGGTGGATTCAGGGTATGTCTCTTCTGTTTAATCCAGCAGCTAGCAAGTATCAGACTTCCACTTGAGAGTTCAAAAATTCAGCTTTGCACATTTACTCAGAAACACATAAACATCCAGAGAGATGTCGTGTAAATATTCACAATTAAAGCTTTTCTTCTTTTCTTTTCTTTTCTTTTCTTTTCTTTTCTTTTCTTTTCTTTTCTTTTCTTTTCTTTTCTTTTCTTTTCTTTTCTTTTCTTTTCTTTTCTTTTCTTTTCTTTTCTTTTCTTTTCTTTTCTTTTCTTTTCTTTTCTTTTCTTTTCTTTTCTTTTCTTTCCTCTCCTCTCCTCTCCTCTCCTCTCCTCTCCTCTCCTCTCCTCTCCTCTCCTCTCCTCTCCTCTCCTCTCTTCTCTCCTTTCCTCTCTTCTCTCCTTTCCTTTCCTTTCCTTTCCTTTCCTTTCCTTTCCTTTCCTTTCCTTTCCTTTCCTTTCCTTTCCTTTCCTTTCCTTTCCTTTCCTTTCCTTTCCTTTCCTTTCCTTTCCTTTCCTTTCCTTTCCTTTCCTTTCCTTTCCTTTCCTTTCCTTTCCTTTCCTTTCCTTTCCTTTCCTTTCCTTTCCTTTCCTTTCCTTTCCTTTCCTTTCCTTTCCTTTCCTTTCCTTTCCTTTCCTTTCCTTTCCTTTCCTTTCCTTTCCTTTCCTTTCCTTTCCTTTCCTTTCCTTTCCTCTCCTCTCCTCTCCTCTCCTCTCCTCTCCTCTCCTCTCTTCTCTTCTCTTCTCTTCTCTTCTCTTCTCTTCTCTTCTCTTCTCTTCTCTTCTCTTCTCTTCTCTTCTCTTCTCTTCTCTTCTCTTTTCTTTTCTTTTCTTTTCTTTTCTTTTCTTTTCTTTTCTTTTCTTTTCTTTTCTTTTCTTTTCTTTTCTTTTCTTTTCTTTTCTTTTCTTTTCTTTTCTTTTCTTTTCTTTTCTTTTCTTTTCTTTTCTTTTCTTTTCTTTTCTTTTCTTTTCTTTTCTTTTTTCTGCCTTGCCTTGCCTTGCCTTGCCTTGCCTTGCCTTGCCTTCCCTTCCCTTCCCTTCCCTTCCCTTCCCTTCCCTTCCCTTCCCTTCCCTTCCCTTCCCTTCCCTTCCCTTCCCTTCCCTTCTCTCTCTTAATTCTCATTTTCTCTTAATTTTCTCTCCTAATTCATATTCCCCCCACATATTCCAATAAATATTTACTAGCTGCAGGTGAATGATGTGATTTTTTCCATGTCTTCACTGTTTACTGTATGTGTTTTTTATGTTGTGTTCTGTTCAAAGGATATGTCTGAGCAGCAAAAAAGACAAACATCTGTTTATCTTACTCTTGGATAGTACATTCTGAATTAATTGAAACTTCATAGCAAGAAGGGATTGCTATTGTTTTGAAGAAATCATCTGGAAAATTGAATGGGCTGAAAGTGTTGTGAAATCGTACAAAGACAGGGACTTCCTAGGGGATGAGGAGGGACTTTGCTGTAGTATAGAAAGACCTTGAAAGTTTCTGAAAGTTTCTGGACTCAGATCTAAGCAAAAAGGAGACCCTTATCTAGGAAGGACAAAGAAAGAAAAATGGCAGATTTATTTTCATTGTCTTTTAGATCAGTCTTTTTCATAAATACAGTTATCATAGGATCATAGAACTGTTTGCTTCAAAAATACCTTTGAGCTCATTGAGTCCAATGACTAACCTAATACTTCCAAGCCTGCCACTAAATTGTGTTCCTAAGCACCTCATCTACGCATCTTTAAAATATCTCCAGGGACAGTGACTCTATCATCTCTTTGGGCAGCCTGTATTAATGTCTAACAATCTTCTCACTGAAAATGTTCTTCCTAATCTCCAATCTAAACCTACCCTGGTATAATTCGAGGCTGTTTTCTCTTGTCCTATCACTTGTTACTTGGGACACTGACCTCCACCTCGCTACAGTCTCCTTTCAGGTAGTTGTAGAGAGTGATCACATCTCCTCTCAGCCTTATTTCCTCCAGTCTAAACAATCTGAGTTGCCTCAGCTACTCCTTATAAGACTTGTGCTCCATACCCTTCACCAGTTTGCTGTCCATCTCTGGACATACTCCAGCACCTCAATGTCCCTTTTGTAGTGAGAGGCCCAAAACTGAACACATTACTCAAGATAAAGTCTCACCAGTGCTGAGTACAGGAGTATAAGTACTTCTTTGGTACTTCTGGTCATACTATTTCTTCTACAAGCCAGGATGTTATTAACCTTCTTAGCCAACTGGGAGACAGGACTCATGATATGGAGGACTCCCTGTCCTCTCTCTGCATAGCTGAAAACAGTGTCTCAAGGGATGAAGAATAATGATGACAAGTTCCTGACTGGCATAGCAGGCATATCTCCTCTGACACTACCCCACCTTCCCAGGTGTCCTTGCACAACAGGTACAAGGCTTAGCAAGTGGAACTGAACTGAGGATGATAGTTTTTTGAGCATTAAGGTGTCACCAAGGTTTAGTCAGCCTACAACCTGTGTCAAAGCTACTACTATAAAGAAAAAAAAGAGCTCATTATTGTAGGAGGCTCCCTTCAGAATGAAATAGAAGGGCCAATATATAGACCAGACCCACTTCTAAGGGAAGTTTCCTGCCTCCCTGGGAAGACAAATTTTCCTAAACGTGTAAGGCCTTCAAATTATTATCCATTAATGATTTTTCAAGTAATCAATAATGAAGTTGCAACAACTAATAAAACTGATAAGAATATCAACTGCACTGCACATTTCCAGCATCTATGGAACAGATGACATTTCAGAAACATTTGATGAATACCTATATTTTTAATTTTTTTCAACATTTAAGATTTTCATATTTTTAGGGGGAAGGGTAAATTCAGGTAGAAGTTTGTTTAATTTAAACAAGATCTAAGCTAAATAAAAATGCATTTTCACATTGTGAATCTTATTTTATATTTAAATTCAATAATGTGGTATCTCAGTTTCCAGTGTTTTTCAGTTTTAGTTTAAATACTAGCTTTATAAGTTAATTATTTTTTTAAAATATTCTCAAAACTATAACTATAGTAACCATGTTGTTTTATTGGTTTTGTGGTTGGTTTTTTTCTGAAGAAATGCTGGTTTGTTCTAATTTTATTTTATTTTTATGTAGCTGATGAAAAGAGTATGTAGCTGATGAAAAGAGCTATTTTTGAATTATGTATCATACTATTCCAGTAGTACAAAGCAGTCAGTTCTCTTAGACTACAAGATGTGAAACCAATAAAGAAATTCTATTTTTCACTCACATGAAATAGAAAAGAAAGATTAATGTATATAAACTTCTCTATTGTCTAGCTGAAGCAGAGAGGGCAATATCAACAATTTAATTTCCTTCGTGTTGCTGTGACAGCAAAGTCACGTTGCCTTAAATTAATGCATAAGAATGAGAAAGACTATACTGCAGTTTGCACAAAAGTTCTACATAAAAGACTCAATGGGCAGTTAGAAACACCGGGCATTTCCATTGTTTTTATCTTTATTTCATCAAATTGTCAACATAGTCACAACTCTTTCAGTTAGGGCATACATTGTGTTTGTCATGAAAGTTCTTGAGTGTCTGGGCAAATTGGGAACATTCAGCATGAATTTCCAGAACAAAATCACAGTGTGACTTGGCATTAGGTACTATGCCCTATTGAAAAAAAAAAAAAAGGGCATTAATATTCTAAATTTTTCAATGAATGTAAACAAACTATATTAGACTAATTTGATTTTGCTGTACTCTTTAGTCAAGTGAACTATAAAATCCAGGAAATAAAAGCCAAAAGGAATCTCTAGAGATCTTCAAATCTCATCTGAATGCATAGCTAGAGAAGCTAATGAAATCAGTGAAAATTAGCTCTCCTTGTGGTATAGTGTGGTCTCACAGAATTGTTCAAGTCAGAAAGAACATCTGGAGATCTAGTTTAGCACTCCTGATAAGACCAAGATCAGTTACAGCAGTTTAGGAAGGGCAATATGCAAGTTGAGTTATCAACATCCTCAAAGAGAGAGTGTCTACAACCTCTCTGGGAAACCTGGTCCAGTATTTTTCTACTTTAACAGTAAAAAAGGGGTTTTTTATGCTTAAATGGATTTTTTGTATATCACAATAATTTGTGGGTTTTTGTCCATTCACTGAATATCACTGAGAGTAGTCTGGTTCTGTCTTCTGTGGTATTTATACATTTTGATAAAATTCCCCCAAATTTTCTCTTCTCCAGGATGAACAGTCCTTGCTTTCTCAGTTTCTCCTCACATGTCAGATGCTTCAAGTCAGTAAGGGCCTCTCTGCAGGACTTACTGCAATATATCTACATCTCTTTTCTTTTAAGGAGCTCAAATTTAGACCTAGAATTCCAGATGTGGCCTCATCAATACCTAGATAAGAGGAAATATCATTTCCTACATTGTCCAGGCAATGTTCTTCCTTATGTACCCTGGGAAGTTGTTGACATTCTTTGCTGCAATGGAGCATTGCTGGCTTATATTCAACTTGCTGTCCGTTAGGTTCTTCAAGTTCTTCTAAGCAAAGTTGCTTTCCAGCTCTTCAGATCCATCTTGTACTCAATCATGGACTTATTCCTTCCCAGATACTGAATGTTGTATTTCTTTTTGCTGAATTTTTTGAGATTACTGTTGCACTATTTCTCCAGTCTGTACAGTTTCCTTTGAACAGTAGAATGATCATCTGGCTTATCAAATGCTTCTACCAGATTTGCATCAACTGCAAAGTTTCTGAGAGCACATTCTGTCCAAACATTCAAGTTATTAATCAAGAAGCCCTCTCCTATGAAGACAGTATGAAACAGTTGGAGTTATTCATTCTGGAGAAGGCTTCACGGAGACCTTTTTGCAGCCTTCTGGTTTCTAAAGAGGGCCTATGTCATGGTTTAGCAAGGAGCTCTTTTTACTTGGTAACGGGGTGAGAAGGTTACACTGAAGACCTGATAAAGAGTTTTTGGACTCTCCCCCAGCTCCTGGGTTCAGACCCATCTTCTCCCTGGCTGGGCCAATCTGGTGCCTCTGTGATCACTAGAGATGGGAATTTGAAGTGCCTCAGAGGAGGTGTAAGAGTGATACAAGATGGAGGCGACCACACGGACCCCACAGTCAGAGAAGGAGGAAGGAAGGAGGAGCACCAGACCATAGACCTCTCTGCAACCCGTGGTGAGAATGTAGACTGTACCCCTGCAACCCATGCAGGGCCATGGCAGGACTGAGAGCCACCAGCAGCTCTGTGTGAGTGCACCCGGACGAGCGAGGGACTGTGTGGGGAGGCAGCCATGGCACAGGCCGTGCTGGAGAGCCTGCGCACTGTAGAGGAGACCCACACGAGAGGCAGAAAGGAGTTGCAGCTTTTGAGATAAATGCAAGTCGGAGCAGTCCGTACAGGGCTGCTGCGTGTGAGAAGTACTCCAAGGACTTGCAGGGAGGACTGGTGTGGAGCCCACCTACCCTGAGGAGAGACCAACAGCAGAAGCTATCAGAAATAGATTGACTGAAACCCCCACTCCCTGGGCCATTCAATGAGGGAGGAGATAAAGACACAGGGATCAGGACTCTGAGCCTGGGAAGAGGGGACGAGTGAGGAGAAGGTAGTCTTAAATGATTGGTCAGACTCTTCATTGTTGTACCATTCTGTGTTGTGTTCTGTTTGTTATGTTTTGGGGTTTTATGGTTATGCTTTAGTTGGTGTTGCATTAAATTATTTTCTGTTTTCTTCTAAGTAGCCTAGTCTGTTTTGTTCTGGACCTTAAACAGCAATTAAGCATTTCCTGCCCTTTGACAATCCTCAGGTCTTTGTTACTTGAGGCTAATTGTGGTCTTTTGATCACTGATGGGCCTAAACCATGACAGCCTACAAGAGAGCCAGAGAGGGATCTTTTTACAAGGGAATTAGAGATAAGAGATAACACCTTTGAACTGGAAGAGGCTAGCTTTAGATCAGATATAAGTTCTTCACTGTGAGAATGTGAGGTACTGGAACAGGTTGCCCAGAGAAATTGAGGATGCCTCATCCTTGGAAGTGTTCAAGGCCAGGTTGGTTGGAGCTTTGAGCAACTTGTTTTAGTGGAAGGTGTCCCTGCTCATCACAGCAGAACTGGATGGTCTTTAAGGTCCCTTCCAATCTAATTCACTCTTTGATTCTGTAACTCTATAAGTTAAACAGTATTGACATGAGTATCAACCCTAGTACACATGCTGGTCTCCAACTAGACTTTGTGCCATTGATCATAACATTTTGAGTCCAGCAGTTCAACCAGTTTTCAGTCCACCTCACTGTCCACTTATCTGAGCAAACTTTATTCTAGATGCATTGTCATAGCAACTTGGCAATATAATAGAGTAAACCTATTATGAGCCACTACTAAGAGTCAGTCATCCTCCAGCACTAGATTCTCATTATTACTGAAAAAACCATATCAAGCACAGTTCTGATATTGAGGTAGGTATCTACACAGAGATTATCTGAATCTATAGTCTGCTTTGTTGTCTTTGTCCATCTTCTATGATTTGCCCTCAGAATTCATTTTGCAAATCCCAATAGTTATTCAGTCTGATTCTAGTTTCTGCAGTGTTAGTTTAGATAACGAAGATTTTATACTCATTTCTAGTTAGTTTGTACAATCTAATCTATTCCATAGCCACTATTTTTCTAGATTCATCTGCTGGATTTCCTAGTAAGTGCTTGACCTGATTAAGACTAAAGAGTCTTCCTAGATTTATTCTACCAGCCTAATTATAAAGCTTGCCCACGTATCATTATTTGAATATTCTTTTGTTGACTGGTTTGCATTAAATGTTTATAATATGATATTAGTACTATTTACTAACCTTGGGATCACTTAGGATGCAGATGTAACAGCAAACACAAAAAGAATTATTCGATTGTTAATGAGAAATCATTTAAATTATTAGGACAGGGATAAACAACAGGTGACATATTGAGGCTTGAATGGCTGAAGCTACGTGCAGCAGTAAAACCTCATCTACCAAATTATTAAAAATGGGGAAAATCAAACTGATAAAGTTGGATAATTGCATATGTTGCAATCAAAATTTAATTACTTAATTTCTTCAGTTCATACAGAAGAGTTTTCTTCAGAATCTCTATATAAGGTAGTATGTTCAGCATGTATTTCTTTAGAGCTTAATTTAGGGTTTTACTGTATGAATCACATTTACTTTAAAAACATTCTGAAAAATAAAATGACAAATGTTATTGTTTTATAAACATTATTGGGTCTCTGTTAATTCAACATGCTTTAGAATATGACAATATCACTCTTTGAAAATATAAAATACAAAGTTGTTAACATAATATTACTTTTATTTCCTTATTTCTCCACAGAACACCTGCCTTGCTGCTTAGGATGAAATTTGTTTTTTGTTGAATACTCCAACACACGGAATATGTGAAATGTCCTAGATGCAGACACTTCCCTGTGTAACCAGTTAAGTTACTTCTCTCTTCCTGCTTTTTCTAACTGTATGAGGGTTAAAGTGCTGTAAATATATTCATGAAACACTTCCTTTTGGCTGCTTTCTCTTAAACCTCTGATTTCCACTTTACAATTGGAGAAGACAGTGGGAAGTGGAGGATAATACTGGAGCATCTTCCAGATGTATTGACTTCCAAATCAAGTTTTATGACATACTCAGATTTGAACTCTGTTGTCGTGGTCATAATTTTAAGAACATATTGTGGATTTTATATGATTGTGTATTTTTAGACCCTACAAAACTAAGTACATCTGCTGTAAAAACAATACATTTTAGGTTTTCTTGTTTGTTTTCATTTAAAACCATGAATATACTTCTTCTGTAGTACATCTTTTTCCTGCATCAATTTTGAAATAGGAGAAATCTATTCTTTGTTGTATGTAGTTCATTGTTCTCGTCAAATAATTGCTACTGAAATTAAGCAGTGAAGACTTCATTTCTATCTGTTTAGTTACTTTTATTAGATTACATAATATCTATTCAGCCAAATTGCTCAACTTTACGGGACCCATCACACTGTCCAAAAAAATACTTGTCAAAAGTGTTTCCAGTATTAGAGTGACATCTTCCATCAGCAGTGCTTTGCTTACCTCTACAATTTTGCTATGTTGGCATCAGAGCATTAGCTTCAGTGCAATCCTTTTCTCCATGTGGCCATGCTCAAGGCCACCGTGAAGACTCTGCATTACCTGCTTTTAATGTAAAAGGTTGATATCAGCAAAACAATGATTGAAGGTCTGCTCATGACAACTTATACTGATGCAGAGCTGTAATTTAAGCAAAAGCTAATGCTAATCACAGACTTATCTCAAGTTCTTCGTTATACTTGTCTCCAGAGTTACCAGTTGAGTCTCACAAAATGTGTGGGTTTTTTTAGTTAATTAAAACCTTAGATATTGTTTTAGTTTCATACAAATGTTAGTTTTAATTTGACCTTCCTATCTAGTTACTTTCAGCCATACTGGCTTACATTCAAATGTCTTTCATTTTCTAATAGCCTATTTTAAAAACCAAGTAGTTTATCTTATTAAAGATATTTCCACTGCATCATTTATCTCTAATAGAAATACAGGCAAGAGCCAGACATGAAAGTATGCACCATTTATTACAAACAAAGTTACAAAAATAAAGGGGAGAGTGAGGAAATTGGAAAGATAACAATAAACTGTGGAGAATGAAAGGAAACAATTGTTTTAAAGGAAAATAATTTACATGCATAAAATAAGTAGGAAATAATTCCAATTAAAAAAAAAAATGTCTTGTCATAATAGGGTTATTTCATAAATAGAGTGGTAATCTTGTTGTGTAATGCTTGAAGCTTTGAAGCTGAAAGTAAGTTTCAGGTGAAAAGATTTTATCCCTGAATCAAGATGAATGAGTCTAATTCTTCAGCAGTGACAGAGTAAACCTATGACTTCTTGTAAAGGGCTTTATAATCATAACTTTTAAGTGATCTTGAAAACAAGGACAGGAAAAGTGACTTCCGTTGCCTGAGATGCTGAGAGGGAAAGATAATAAGTTTCCTACTGCAAGTGAATGATAGGATGTGCATCAACGGCAATTCTACATGAATTTGGAACCTGGAATTTTATTTACAGTGAACATAACACTCCACTTTCATGTCTACAAAATTAGTGTCTTTTGAGCAAAAAGGCAACACTTGTTATTCCAACTACTCCAACATTTGTCAGAAAAGTATCACAGTGAACTGTGAGTGGTTAGGGAGATAGCTGGAGTGAGCTGAGGATAAGCCAGGTAATACACAGCTCTGCCAGAGATGGTGAGATAAGGGACTTGTTGGTCACCAATGCAAGTAATCTCATTGGTGACATTGAAACTGGAGGTAAAATGGGTTGCCATGGTCATGGGCTGATCATGCACTGGTGGAGTTCCCAGTCCTGAGGGGCCAGGCGACACATGAAGTCGTGACCCTGAATTTTAGGAAACGAATTTTCAACTTCTTAAAAGAGTTAGTTAATAGGACCTTCTGGGGACTGTGTTGAGTTGACCCTGGCTTGATCCTAGGTGCCCATCAAAGTCATCTTATCAATGCCTCTCCTCATTTGAACAGGAGACAGGAAATATAACAAAAGTCTAATGGGTTGATATAAGAACAGGAAGATCATTCAGTCATTGGTAAAATAGACTTTACTTGGGGAAAATTATTTTAATTTGTTACCACTCAAAACAGAGATAAGTTATGACAAAATAAAACCTAAATCTTAAAACATACTCCTCCTTACATCTTCCTTTTTCCCAAGTCTTTACCTCCTCCCCATCCAGCAGTCCAGGGAGATGGAGAGTAAGGGCTCCAATCACTTCTTCACAAATTGTTTCTGCCACTCCTTCCTCCCCGTGGGAAGGACTCTTCACTCTTCCCCAACTCTAGCATGGCAGTCCTCCCTCAGAAGACAGTCCTACATGAACATAAACAGGTCAAGTTTTCCACAGACTGCCCCAGCATGGGTCTCTTCCACAGGGGAAACAGTCCTTCAGGAATAGACTACTCCAGCACAAGTACCCCACAGAACCACAAATCCTGAGAGCAAATCTGATCCTGTCTGGATTGCTCTCTTTCCATGAGTTCAGAGGTCCTGCCAAGAAATAGCTCACTAGTGTTGGCTTCCCCTGGGGTCACAGTCTCCATGGCTGGAGGGGCAGGGTCTGCTTCACTATGCTTCACCATAGTGGGCTGCACCATGGGCTGGAGGGGAGTCTCTGCTCTAGCATCTGGAGCATCTCCTTCACCTCCTTCTTCAATGATCTTGGTGTCTACTGGGTTGTTCTCACATTCTCACTACTGCTGCAGTTTTCTCCTGCACAGTAACATTTTTAATTCTTCTCAAATATGTTAACCATAGTCACTACCATCATTGCTTGGCCAGCAGTTAGTCCCACATAGAGCCAACTGGCATTGGCTTTGTTGGACTTAGAGGAAGCCTGTCAACAATCAACCACACAGCCAATCAATCACTTGAATATACAGAAATAGTATTTCATGTGCTTCAAAGCACAGAAAAGCTTTGAAGTGACTGAACACTTCAGAAAAACTCCATTCCTCCCTATCAGGACACCCACACTGTTAAGAATCATTAGGAATTGATCCCAGGAAAAAAATACGGCAGTCCCAGAGAGTCAGATTCCCTAACTAATAGATTTTTACTAAGTAATTATGCACAACTGGTATTTTTTTTTTTCCCTGAAATAAAAGATTACAAAAAGACCAGAAAAAAGGACGAGGAAATTATATAGCAAGATCCCCCAGACCACTGTTTTCCTGAAATCACTGAAGTTCTGGCAGTTTGGAAATTTTCAGTAGATGTTGATGTCAGAATTCACTACTTATCACATTCAGCATTTGATAGTGTCCTGAACTCATACCTAGAAATGGCAGAGCTGTTGTCACAGAATCACAGAATCAGAGAATCTTAAGGGTTGTAAGGGACCTTGAAAGATCATCTACTCCAGCCGCCCATCAGAGCAGCACCACCTAATGTAGGTAACACAGGAACTTGTCCAGGTGGGTTTTGAATATTTCCAGAGAAGGAGACTCCACAACTCATCTGGGCAGCCTGTTCCAGTGCTTCAGTCACAGGAGGAGTACTTCTTGTGACTTAGAAGTCAATTCACTTTTTTCTTTATTTTCCTAATTCTCAATCACTTTAACTGTCTCACTGGAAGGCATGGTGGGGTTTTTTTGTTTGTTTGTTTGTTTGTTTTGGGATTTGTTTATTTCTTTGTTTCTTTTGTTTTAGTTGTTCTACACATGAGTAATAACAAGATATAAGATTATCACATATATCTTTGTCTTGTGGTGTCACACTAAACATTTCATATGTCCTATTTTTTGTTTTCCTTGCTTCTTTGGACTCTGTTACATACAATTGGGAAAAAAAAAATATTGCAGAATCACAGAATCTTAAGGATTGGAAGGGATCTCAAAATATCATCTGGTTCAACTCCCCTACCAGAGCAGGACCACCTAGAATAGGTCACACAGGAACTCGTCCAAGTGAGTTTTGGATGTGTCTGGAGAAGGAGACTGCACAACCCATCTGGGCAGTCCATTCCAGTGCTTCGTCACTCTCACAGTGAAAAAATTCTTCCTTATGTTTCTTTGGAATCTCTTATGTTACATTTTATACCCATTGTCCCTTGTCCTGTCATTGACTCCATCCTCCTGACACTCACTCTTTACATATTTGTAAACATTAACGAGGTCACCTCTTAGTCTCCTCCAAGCTAAAGAGCCCCAGTTCCCTCAGTCTTTCATAATAACAGAGATGCTCCACTCCCCTGATGATCTTGGTGGCCCTAGGCTGAAACCTTTCCAGCAGCTCGCTGTCCTTCTTGAGCTGAGGGGTCCAGAACTGGACATGATATTCCAGATATAATATTCATCTTGAAATAGAGTGTTACTCTAATGTATTGAGAATCAACACAGTGTATTCAATTATCTATGCAATACTAAGAGTGGCTTATCTTAGTACTTCTCTCACAGGTAAGTGGAATATTACCAGCTTATACAAATAAAATGGATTAAAAAATATTAGCATATACAGCACTAGGAATGTAACTGCTGGTTACAAAACATTGCCCAAAAATCAACTGAGAAGGAAAAATGTCAACTCCTTTTTTAACAAAAGTCATAATTGGATTTATATTCCGCTCTGCAGTGTCAGATAAGGCCTCAGTTCACCAAAATGCATGCACAGCATGAGTAAATTTCTGATTTTAGAAAATATATTCTTCACTTAATTAGACTTCTTTCAGAACATAAGTAACATTTTTTACCTAAATGGAATGTTTAAGTATCTTGATGAGGCAGGCTAAAAACAAGAAACAATTGTTCCTAATTTGAAGCACATGAAATACTATTTCTGTATATTCTATTTTTAAAAATTCAACAGTAAAGGAAAGCTTGTTTTGTTACACTATTTAAAAGAAAAATAGACAAATATTTGAAAATTCTATCCTTTCTGTGGTAGCTGTCTTGAAAAATCAGTAGGGTTCTGAGGGACAAAAGTAGATACTGCAAGTTGTTCATAAAAAAGCAAGCAAGGAGAAAGGCCATTTATCTTCAGCTGTAGCTTAATCTTAATCTGATTTCAGTATTAAAATTACTATGAAGTACATTCAATGCTACAGCAAAGTTTAATTAAAATTTGCTAAATGTTACAGAATCATGGAATAGTTAAGGCTGGAAGGCATCTGTGGAAAATTTTTTTGCCCAAGCACCTTCCTCAAATCCAGCAATGTGCACTCTCAGCCCAGAAAGCCAGTTGTATCCTAGACTGCATCAAGAAAAGCATGGCCAGGAGGTCAAGGGAGGTGATTCTATTCCTCCAATCCACACTTATGAGACCCGACATGGAGTCATGCGTCCAGCTCTGGAGTCGTCAGCACAAGAAAGACATGGAACAGTTGGAGTGGGTCCAGAGGAGGGTCACAAAAATGATCAGAGGAATGAAAAGAGATCAGGCTGAGAGAATTAGGGTTTTTCTGCTGCAATAAGAGAAGGCTCTGGGAAGAACTTATTGCAGTCTTTCAGTACTTAAAGAGGGCTTATAAGAAAGATGGGAACAAACTTTTTTATCAGGGCTCGTTACAATATTTTACTTTATCCCAGACCGTAAAAATGGAAAGCAGGAGGGAGACCACTCTACCAGTTAGCTCCATCTGCTTCCCAGATAGGCTCTCAAGCTGCAAGCCAAAACCAGCATGTTACCTCCCAGCAAGTCATGGAAGTATAACTAATTAAAATATTATCAACATGTCAAATTTGATTTTATTCAAGTAATTACTAGTGCTGTAAGTTAAAATAGTTCTGAAAAAACATTGTAAAGTACATTTTACTTCATTTTACTAAAGTACTTTTTCTTCATTTATTTAATGCATAGTAAAAAATAGTTTTATAGTAAATCATCTCCATTAACAAATTCAATTTTATTTCAATCATGTGAAAACTTCACTAAGCATTATACCTACTTGTTTAAGAAAGTTGGTACTGAACAAGGAAGTATGTTTGAGCAGAAGACATGACTCTTCCATCTTAATACTTTTAATATATTCTTTAAAAATCACTCATTTTCTTTCAAAGTACTTCTTCCCCTCTGGATGACACCCACAGCTATTACAAGTGTTTGGAAATAAAATTCAACATATTCATTAATTAAAATCCTTCATATTTCATTTCAATAAGTAGCTGCTTGTATCATTTAACTGATTTAAAATAGAAAGAATAAAATATTTCACAAGAAATGTAAAGTAAACATTATTTAACCTTTATTAAAATCATAAACTTATATCTGGAAGATGGTAAATACTTTTTTTTTCTGGTGGTGAAATTTATCACAGATAGTTTTGCTGACTAAAATTCATGTATCCATTCTAAGTAAACTAGATTCTTAAGATCTGACCCCTGAACTGAGGCTTAAGTAGAACTCAAGTTTTAAATCTAAATATACTGTTTAAATTTAACTGTCTATGTATGAGTCAGTTGATGGGATTCTGTTGCCAGAGCACAGACATAAACTACAATTTGAGTAGCCAAGCCATCTATAAAATAATGCTGATACCAGATATTTATACTTTCTTGGAGCAGCATCTGGAAATTAAATGGAGTATACCAGGACACATCAAATAAGACTAAACGCCTCTTCTTAGCCAACGGAAAATTATTTTCTAGTGAAGTGGTAACTTAGACATCTTGATGTGGCTGTCACTGTTTAAGCTTAGCCTGCTTAATGAAATTTGAGTCAACACTCTCTACTGCATGGGGCTGGCTGATGTGACCCTGGGAATGTAAGAGACCTTCATCCTCTTAGAACAGCAGTATTAGGCTGCTCCAGAGCACATATAATGACAAAAGGCACTAAGCATAGGTAGATGAATCTCTTTCTTAATTCATGTGTACTTAGTTGAGTTTAAGTATCTTGGGTTTAGTTTACATGTCTAGATAGATGAATTTAATAGCATTTGAAAAGCCTTATGTATATTGAGATGTCTCCATAAAGTAGCATACATCACACTAGCTACAGAATAACACCTCTCTGAAATGATAGCTAAAGATCATCTAACAAACTTTAAATCATCTAAATCAACATCAATCACTCTGTTTTCGACACCGATTTCCAACTAAATAATACAATTGTTGCATTAGGAAGCTAATATTATGAGTAAATTTGCCTCTCAGTTTTGGAGTCCATTTTCATCTTTTATACCTCTTGGTATAATACCAATAAAAAAATCCAATTTTTAGTACATTATTTATTTTGATTTTCTGTATTTTCTAAATAAATTGATACATTTATTTTTATTTTTTTAATACTTCAATATTAGTCCTCTATATTTTCAGGTACACTACTCCTTCAATACTTTTTGCTTATTCAAATTTTATATTAACATAGAATCATAGAATGGTAGGGATTGGAAGGAACCTTTAGGGATCATCTAGTCCAACTCCCCTGCAGAAGCAGGTTCACCTAAATCAGGTCTCATAGGAACATGTCCAGGAGGGTCTTGAAGACCTCCAAGGAAGGAGACGCCACAACTCCTCTGGGCAGCCTGTTCCACTGCTCCCTCACCCTCACAGTGAAATAGTTTTTTCTTATGTTTAGGTGGAACTTTTTGTGTTCCAGCTTTATTCCATTATCCCTTGTCCTGTTATTATCTACTATAGAAAAAAGGAATGTCCCAATCTCCTGACATCCACCATTTAGATATTTATAAATGTTAATAACATCATCCCTTAATCTCCTCCAGACTAAACAACCCCAGTTCCTGCAGCCTTTCCTCATATGAGAGATGTTTCATACCCCTGATGACCTTGGTGGCCCTGCACTGGACTCCCTCCAGCACTTCCCTGTCCCTCTTGAGCTGAGGAGCCCAGAACTGGACACAGGACTCCAAATGAGGCCTCACCAGGGCAGAGTAGAGAGGGAGAAGAACCTCCCTTGACCTGCTGGCCACACTTTTCTTGATGCATCCCAGGATGCCATTGGCCTTCTTGGCTGCATGGGCACATTGCTGGCTCATGTTTAGTTTGTTATCAATCAGGACTCCCAGGTCTCTCTCTGCAGAGCTGCTCTTCAGCAGTTCGACCCCCAGCCTGTACTGGTGTATGGGGTTGTTCCTTCCCAGAGGCAGGACTCTGCACTTGTCCTTGAACCTCATGAGGTTCCTCTCTGCCCAGCTCTCAAGGCGGTCGAGATCCCGCTGAATGGCAGCACAGCCTTCTGGGAAATCAGCCAGTCCTCCCAGTTTGATGTAATCAGCCAACTTGCTGAGGGTATACTCTGTCCTCTCATCCAGATTGTTGATGAAGATGTTGAACAAGACTGGCCCTAGAACCGATCCTTGTGGAACTCCACAGGCCTCCAATTCTATTGGCTTCATCTTTATTGTAGTATCTCAGAAAGTAGAATATAATTTCTTTTGTATATGAATACAGTTCTGAGCATTTGTCTTTTGTGCAGACTCAGTTTTTGGAAGAACTCATTATGCTAAAGGTCAATTTACATGCATATAAAGCAATTTTTCTCTCAAGTCTTATGTTTAGCACCAAGAAGAAAACAGGATGTTAGTTTCCATATATTCTGTTCTGCCCTGAACTGTTGAGACCAAGTTGACAGATGAATGAAAATATACCTTCACAGAACTCTGGAATTAAACCATAAACACTAGACTTCAGTCATTGAAGTGACAGGCCATTTAAAGGAATTGATTAAATGATTAAGGTATCACTGTTGGACAAGGTGAAAGGATAAAAGAAGCACAATTTTCTGTGTCCATGCTGACATTACATGAAATCTAAATTGCATACACAGTAAGTCAAAAGAGAACAAAAATAAAGCGAATTTCAAAATAAATCCTCTTAAATATATGCACTTTACAAATCGTCTTATACAGACGTTCAATACATTTTAAAAATTGTTGTCCTAAGTAAAATTCACATAGCTCAAACTTACAAAATAAGAACTACATTCATTAATACATTTTAGGAGTCAAAGATGGATAATCAAATATGTTCTAATCCCTTCTTAATTTAAAGTGAGAGAGACTCCCAAGTACATACTTGTCCTGGGTTTGGTGAGGATAGGGTTAACTTTTCCCAGACACTGCAAGGGCACATGGCCAGATTGTTCAATACCATGTTGATGACAGGCTCAGGATAATATAAAGGCAGCTGCCGATGCACAGCAGCGGTGCAGGAATTATGGGTGTTCTGTTGGGACCGAGTGTCATGCTGCAGCAGTGAGTAGTTACACAGCATTGCTCATTTTCTGTATCACTTGACTGTCATTCTAACTGCTTATTCTCTGTGTTGTTCTATTAAATTGTCCTTATCCCAATCCACAAAGCTCTCCAGTTTCCTCCTGATTCTGCTCCCCATCCTGCTGAGGTGGGGAGGAGTGAGTAACTGTGGTTTGCTTATTGTCAGATGGGTTTCAATTGCAATAGCACTGGAGAAACCATCATAGAAGGTATTTAAATCTTGATGCAGAAAAATATTAATGGATGGATTTTAAATTCATCTGTCTATAAATGGGAGCAAAATCACACTCATATATTTAATTCATCCATCTAACATGTTCCTGAGGTCTTCAGGTTAATGAACATGTACAGAATTAATGTCCTAACCCCTGAGATACTGATAGTTCTGGGTTACACTCTGATTCATTGCAGAAGTTATTCCAGTTTCAATTTTTTTTCAGTCTTAAGAAGTGTACATTCACACGAAAAAAACACATAATTTTAGATAACTGAGGAGCTTAAATTAGTTGCTGTTTCACTAAGCTAATTCTTAGAACATATGTGAGTGAAACTGGCCTCATATTGCTATCTTAAACCATACAGAAAAAAAAAAATATTGAGAAACAATAGGAGATGATGCTCTGGGATTAAGTAATGGGAACTGTGAGCCAGATAAGGTAACATCTTAAAGTCTTCTGAGATAATCTAACCATTCTGTATTGACTAACATAGCTAGAAGAAACCACAGAAGAAAGTCAATATTTGTAAAAAAACAAAGCTGGAGATCACAATATATCTGTGGCTGAATTCAAGAGAAAAGTCAAGAAGTTTAAAAGGTTTTTCACTTGATGTTTTGAGAAGGTTGAAAAGGTTTCAACCTGAAGTTTTTGCAAAGTAAAGAGAGCTATGACCTTTTCCCTTTGATTTTAAACTGACTGCAAGTGTAGCATCTACTATCCTGCTATACATACCTGATGTTTTTTACAGATATTTTTAAAACAAATGCTAAAAAGTGCTGCTTGGGACACATCAGTGAATCATACTGTAATCTCCTTGGAGGAATAACAAGTACAGAAGAAACATTTTGACACAACACACTTTACACTAAATGTTAACAAAATAACAAAAATAATCTTAAGATAATATTTGTAAAATCACATTGCTAGCAACACTTTTGCCTTTTCTTCATCTAATAAAATTATTTCAGAATACAAGTTACTGACATTTTAAGGGAAATTTTACTTAGGTGGGGTTTTTTTCCCCATTAGTTTTCAAAAGTTTCATACAATGAGGTATTTGAGCATGTCCAGAGATGGGCAATGAAGTTGAGAATGGGTCTGGAGAAAAAGTCCTATGAGCTGCAGTTGTAAGAGCTGGGGTTGTTCAGCCTAGAGGAGGCTTAGATGTGATGCAATCACTCTACATCTAAGTGAAAGGAGTTTGCAGGGAGATAGGGGTTGATCACTTCTCTCCAGTAATGAATGATAGGTTGCTCCAGGGGAGATTTAGACTGGACATTAGGAAGAACTTTTTCACTGAGAGGGTGGTTATACACTGGCATAGGCCTCCCAGGGAGGTAGTGGAGTCACCATCCCTAGAGATATGCAAGACACATAGATGGGGTGCTGAGATATACGGTTTAGTTTACTGAAGGACTTGGCAATGAGAAGTGAGAGGTTGACCTCGATGATCTTAATGGTCTTTTCCAATTTGAATGATTCTATAGTTCTATATTTTTAGTACGCATACTATCTTTTACTTCCAGTCCCTTTGGAAATATATCTGTATTGTCTCACAAAAATAGACTCAAGTGGTCTACTTGTCCAAGCTGTTTCAATATGACCCAGCTTTGATTCAAAATCTCTTTTGCTGTTAGCATAGTGATATACTTGAGACACTAAGCTAATTAGCTCAACACAGATTTAGGATTTGCTCCTTGGGACATTTTATTGACAGAATATAGGTTATAAGACAATGTTACAAAGGAGTTTCTTAATTTTTCTGGTCAATTCTTTTTAATGTAGACATTAAAATTATGGATGGATTTTTAATTTTTTTCAGAGAGAAAACTTTGAATTGTAGTCTAGTGTCTCAAAGTGCTTACTGTTTTTATTATCATCATTTGAAAAACCAGAAATTGGTGAATAGCACTGGAAATAAGATAGATCCTTTTCAGTTATGATAGTGAATAACCTTGAAATTCAGGAGTAACTAACAAAGAGCTATGGGAAGGATGCTTTTTCCAATCAATCTAGGTGGACCTGCATCTGCAGGGAGGTTGGACTAGATCATCTCTAAAGGTTCCTTCCAACCCTACCATTCTATGATTCTATGATTTGACCTACGTGAATTTTCTTTTCATCATATCTCTTTTAATTTAGAGGTCATAGTGAGTGAGAAATTAGTGTGGTGATTTGGCAGCTCTTATATTCAATATTTTGAACAAACCATTTTCCTACCTGGTCATCAATAGAGAAACAACAGATAAGGATATTTCATGAGGACCTGTCAAAAGCCTTACAGACATCTAGTCAATGGTATGAGTTGCTCTTTCATTCTCCACTGCTGCAGTCACTACACCGTAGAAAGCCACCAGACTAATTAGGTAGAATTTACCCTTTGGGAAGCCATATTGACTGTGTCTAATCACCTCCTTGTCATTCATATGCCTTGACATAGCTTTCAAGAGAACCTGTTACATAATTGTACTGGGCACAGAGGTGAGGGTGACTTGTCCTATATTAGTTTCCTTATGACTTCTTAAGATTACAGGTTTAGGCAACTAGCTCACACCACAGTTCTGTAGAGGGATTTACCTCTACAGCCAGTGAAGATTTTGCCCATACATTAAGTGGAGTTTGGGCAATTTTTCAGCTGATGAAACACAGATGAATATTTTTAGGGTAAATTGAATAGCTTTCTCAATTTCATTAACTGCAATAGGAACTTTTGATACACAGCTTACAGGCAAACATCCAGCTTCAGAAATTGAATTGTACATTTGTGCAATCTAGTGTTGAAGCATATTTCTGACTCTTAAGTAGTCTGTCATTGTGTAATTAAGTTTGTTTTAATTACAGTATACTTTTTAGTAATCACACTATTTTCTCCCCAAAACACTTCGTACATTAAAAAAACATATAACTAATATAAAATATTTAGAGAAACCCCAACATAAATTTACTGTATCAGTTTGCTGAGTCAATCATTACTTAAATTATCAGATTATTTTATTTCAAGCTATCTACTTTGATTTAAAAGTGATGGGTGAATGTTTTTACAGAAGTTTCTTGCAGAAAAGCTTTAAATTTTAAATGTTATCTATCCTTAATTAGATGTGAGGACATTACTAATACATATAGATTAATTTTTTTTTTAGTCAACTGTGAAACTTTTTCTTGATAGAGCAATAGATTTCCTTTCCTCAAATCAATCAATACTTCCAAGATAAACTATTAAATGATTGAAAAAATCTTTACTTAATGTATCATTTATCCCTTCTTCTTAGGTAAAGACAGGTCCTTCCTCCCTTACCTTTTTCCTCTCTTTTCCCTCCATCTATCCTTCTAAAATCTCTTTCTCTTTTCCTTTCTCTTATCCAAAAGACAGAAAACTCATTTGCAGTGTGTAATTGTGGTTTTAAGGAACGCAATTGAGATCTGGGAATGAACTGCACTTATCAGTTGTATTCTGCAGCTATGACGAGTTAAAATGTGCCAGCTGAACAGCTTGTTCACAGCTGTTGTCTTTCAAATCTTTGTATAATATCCATTTTCTCTCCAATATTTGCAGAGTTTATAACTGCAGTAAGAGTTGATCAAAATTAGTATAGAACAATACTAGTATAATAGCTCTTCGTTTTAAGCTATGTGTAAGGGAATCTTTGCCAGAAATAATTCTTCATATAATGCTTAAGACAGCATAGATGCCTGCATTTGATCTAAGAAGGCATAATTAAGGAGAAAATGTTGAGAGAAATAAAGCATGCATAGTATCAACTAAAGCAGGAAAAAAGCATTTAGAAGAAGCTGAAATGTTAGTGTCTGGGAAAGAGAATACACAATGATCAAAACCTGTCACCTATGTAGTTCAACTGTAAACTGAAAGACCAATACTGAGGAGGGAAAACAAAACCAATATCAACCAAAAAATAACCTACCTGTGCTGGTTTTGACTGGGATAAATTTACTTTTCTTCATACTAGTTTATATGAGGTTATGTTAGGGATTTGTTATAAACAATATTGATAACGCAGACATGTTTTAGCTATTACTGAGTAGTGCTCACACAGAGTAAAGGCCTTTCCTGTTTTTCACCCCACCCAACTAGTGAGCAGGCTGGGGGCACATGAGAAGTTGAGAATTGACCCAGCTAGGACAGTTGACCTCATCTAAACACAGGGATATCGCATACTCTATGACATCATGCTCACCAAATAAAACTGGAGGAATAAGAAGTAAAGCAGGGGGAGTAGTGGGAAATGACACACATTAAGAGAGATGACATACATCTTTCCAAGTAATTGTTACATGTGATGGAGCCCTGCTTTCCTGGAGATGGCTGAACACCTGTCTCATGATGGGAAGTAGTGAATTAATTTCTTCTTTTGCTTTGTTTACATGCACAACTTTTGTTTTATCTATTAAACGGTTTTCATGTCAATCCACAAGTTTTCTCACTCTTTTGTCCTCTCCCTTATCACTCCAGTGGTGAGTGAGAGAGTGAGTGAGCTGTGTGATGCTTAGTTATTGGCTGAGGTGAAACCATGATACTCCCACCACCACCTACTACTACTGCAAAAATTATTAGCATCAACTGGTTAATATTGCAATGTCTCGAGATTTTTTTTTTTGGTCTGTGAGTACTTGTACTTCCAGTTCACAGGAAATTAAAAAAAAAAAACCTTGAACCTGTTCAAGAGTCAGATTAAATATAAATGGATGTACATGTAACTTTGTATCCATGTATCTAAAATTCAGTACTGAAACTTTAACACTGTGAAGTTTTGGACAGATGGAGAAAACATTCTCTCTCACATGTACAAGAAGCATCTGTTTCCTTGCTTACTTAGATTTCTTCATATCCCATGAGATGCACTGCAGAGTCACAGCTGATTTGGTAGCTGCTGAAGAGCTGGATTTTTTACCAAAAGTATGCTCCTTAAGTCCAAGGGGAATTGGATAGTCTTCCTTTGCCTATTATGATAAATAAAAAACAGACCAGAGAGAAATGTCTGACTCTGAAATCTAAGGTGATACAGTCCCTTTCATTCCCTATATTTTGAGTAGTAACTGCAATGGCAGATTTATAATGCAGAATAGTTTGGATTGTTTGAAATCTGAGTTGGGAAGTAAAGAGACAGAAAATACGTGGTGCAAGGTGTTTAAATTTTTCTTTGGCTATCTTTTCTTCAGAGTATAGATATGCTGAGACTTCTGTGGATAGATACACCATCTGAGACTTTCACACAAAGATCAAAACCAAATAAACTCTTAGAGGTGTATCCATAGACATAAATAATCATACCTGGAATAACTTGGTAGGTAAATATACACCAGTATATTTAAAAGCTGTTATGGTTTAAGCCCAGGCAGCAATAAAACACCATACAGATGCTCGCTCACCTCTCAGCTCCCACAGTGGGGTGAAAAAGAGAAAAGGTAACTGAAGGCCATGTGGGTCACAACAAGAACAAACAAAGTAGACTCAACCTGGGGAAAAACCAAACCAAATTAATCTGCCACCAATGAAAACCAGAATAGGATGATGAGAAATACAAACATCTTCAAAAACATCTCTCCACACTTCTCTTCTGGGTTCACCTCTGCTCCCTATTTCTCTGCCTCTTTCCCGCAGCACAACAGAGGGGGTGGCAATGAGGGCTTCAGTCAGTTCATCACCAGTTGTCTCTGCCACTGTTTCCTTCTCAGATTTAATTTATTGTTATTACCTTAAAACCTACAAAAAAAGTCTCTGCACCACCATAAAGATGAGCCAGCAATGTACTCTCATGGCCAAGGAGGCCAGCGGCATCCTAGGATGCATCAAGAATGTAGCCAGCAGGTCAAGGGAGGTTCTCTGCCCCCTCTACTCTGCCCTGGTGAGGCCTCATCTTGGAGTCCTGTGTCCAGTTCTGGGCTCTCAAACTCAAGAGGGACAAAGAACTGGAGAGAGTCCAGTGCAGCGCCACCAAGATGATCAGTGAACTGGAGCATCTTCCTTATGAGGAAAAACTATGGGAATTGGGGCTGTTTAGTCTAGAAAAGAGGTCACTGCGGATGGATATCATTAATCTTTATAAGTATATAAATGGTCAATGTCAGGAGGTTGGGGCACCATTTTTTTCTATTGTATCTAGTGACAAGAGAACGGGTAATAGGAAGAAGTTGGAAAACACAAAGTTCCATTTAAACATAACAAAAATCTATTTTAATGTGAGGGTGAGGAAGCCCTGGCACAGACTGCCCATGGAGGATGTGGAGTCTCCTTCCTTGGAGGTCTTCAAGACACACCTGGACACGTTCCTATGTGACCTGATCTAGGTGGACCTGCTTCTGAAGAGGGGTTAGACTAGATGATCTCTAAAGATCGCTTCCAATCCTACCATTCTATGATTCTATGAATTTAATTCTATTAATTTTAAAATCAAATATATGTACTTAAAGCCTAGTGATTAGTATTTTTTTGTTTTTAATTACTTGAATGAACAAGTCAGAAAAAAGGATATTTTTTGAGTGATGAATGAGGAAGGCTTTATGTATGATAGACCAAAGGTCCATACATATATACTAAAATCCTCACTGCATAAACCAAAATCAATCAGACAGTAATGAGATATCAGTTACATAGAGGTTAGCCTTCTGAACATTCTTTGTTATGTACTGATTTTATCAAACAAGTTAAAGTCAACTTCCCTGCTTCCAATGGCCCATTGGGATGGTCAGACAGTTCAGGTCTTTGATGTGTTTTAACTAGTGAAAATGTATAGTCAAGTGAAGAAAAAAAGATTTAGCTGTGATATGAGATCTGTTTATATAAATTGAGATAACAAATGACAGAACTTTGGCTTATTCACCTCCTTAGCTTCACTGTCTTGTATTTTGCATCACCACAGAAACTTAGGGAATAAAGCTAATTACCTGTCTGAATTATAAAATGGCTTGAGAGATGTGTTGTGATGTATTGTGACTGAATTATAAATATTAATTTTAAAGGTGCTGTAATAAGCTCTTATAAAAAAAACCTCTAGAAAGCAAGTACATTGAACATTTAACACCATAAGTAGGTGCATGTGCAAATAAAAAAATTCTTGATAACAAAGATAATTTTCTATCAAATACTTTTAGTATTTCTGGAACATATAATTAAGATTATTTACTCCACTGTACTGAGAAAATATAAGGAATAATTACAGCGATCTACTACTTTCATACTTAATACTTCACATGCAACATTTTGCTGAAATGATTTCTACTAAAAGTAGACTACTTGTTGTCTCTAATTTCACTAAATTTATAAGAAAATGTATCTTGAAAAGATTTGCACTTCAAGGTAGGCACGCATATTGCGTAATATTATTCTGAATCTTCCTACATACATGATATTTGAAAGAAAATGTTTTGGGGAATGATTAAATTTGCTATATGTTGACATATGTACAAAAAGTAATATTTGAATCTGTTCTATATGGAAAGATGATGGAGACTAAAAGGTATGCTCAAGTGAGTTATACAGAACAACATTTCTTAGCTGATGAACTACAAATGACCATCTCATATTGAGGGGTAAGTAAATTCCTTAGAATAAAAATTGTCTCAATTAAATGTTTAAACTTGATCCTGCAATTTTTGGTCATGATAACTACAGTATTCCCCTATGAGACAATTGCAATACTTGTATATACTTGATTACTTCAGTGAGAAAATCCTACACATTCAGATTTTGTCACAGAATTTGGATGTGTTCACATGATCTGTAAGCTTTGATATCTCATTACTTGTAATGGAATTGTTCCTGTATTCTTTTGTAGCTCATAAAATGCCTGTTTCTATGAAAAAATACTTTGCTGAAATTTACATAGTTCCATTCAAGAAGAGGAATCCCCCCTTTCAAAATCTGCAAAGACTTCCTAAGAAGTATACCAATTTACTTGAACTAAAGACTTCAGTAATGTTTTAACTGCTTCAGGATATGATTCAAAAGAGGCTTACAATGTTCTAAGTTCTTTATCTAAGCTTAATCAAATAAGAGAGTCTTTGAAATAGCTGATAAAAAAAAAAAAAAGAAAATTTTTAATTGAGTAGTGAGCTATTTAAGCTTGCCTCCCAGGTACATGTTTCCTACAGTATTTGCTCAGCCTACTATCACTTATTCAGAGTTTTGCTTGTACTGGCTGGTCAGCCACAATCTCTTCTGCACATAACTTTGGCTCCTACCAAATTAAAAATTACAATTCATTGTCTCTGAAGCATTTTTTATTCACATGACTTTTATTCATATTATTTTTTTCATTTATACTGTTCTGCATTTCACTCAATTTCAAGGACCTGTAGGACTATATAAGACTCCTGTTTAACTCTGTTTAGCGTTAGTGAAAAACTTCACAGTAGTAGAGAGGCAGGGAACAGAGGTGGTAGAGGTAAACTTCATAAATAGAAACAATCTTATTCCTATGTTCCTTACAATTTGATAAGTACAGAGCTGATTATTAGACACTGTAGAAAAATCATCTTTTCTTCTAATTGGCTCTTTTTTGGTAAAAAAAGTGAAAAAGACCAAACAAGATTCTTTCTACTATTACAATTCAAAAAAATGAGTAAATAAGCAATAAAAAAGCTTTTAAATTGTATCTTAAAACTTGTCCTTCTAAGAACAGTGGAATTAAAATTAGGCTTCATACGAATTTCAGTTATATACCCCCTCTAGTATTCAGCAACTAATGTCTTCCTCTCAACTGCTCAAGAGACTCAAAACTTGGCAGAAATTGCTCAGATATAGAGGTTGTAAACATAAGGAGAAGGAAAGGAAGGGTGGAAAATTAATATGTAGTTACAAGTATCTAGGCAAAGTTATAGCTCATTCCTAAATCTCATTTAACTAAATAAATAAGTAAAAAATAGAGAAAAAATGGGACTCTGTCTTCTGGTATGCAGATGAACAAGTAGAACTCTATGGAATTGTGGTTTTGTACAGAATATTTTGCATTAGGTACATAGCTTCATTTTTTTCTCCAATCCTAAGAGATTCACAATAGAAAAACTGAAAATAAGAAAATAAGTTGAGAGCATTAGCCGGGTTAACTGAGTTTCCACTCTTTATGCAGCTGTTAATAATGAGGACTGTTATAAATAATGAGGAATTTTTCAGTAAGCAACAATGTGCTTAAATGTTCATGAGAATGTATTGATCACAGTGATTGTGTCATCTAAATTTTCTCAGACCTAGTGTGAAATGGCTTATTCTTTACTCAACTAAGAGCTTCTCATGTTAGATTTTTTAATTCCATTTTTCAATTAGCTATTTCTATATTCCATACTTCCCAACATACATATTAGTAAAGCTTTTGTGTTCCAATGATGTAAAAGTATTTTAATCATGCCTGTAATTTTACTTTTTTTTCATCTAATTATATGAAAAAAAACAAATAGTAATGTTTCTTTGAAGTAATTACATTGTCAGGTGTGGAGGGAGAACTTTTCTCAGAGGTGCAATACGTTTGCAGGACAGGAAAAGTAACCAGTTGGACTTTGGAACCCCCGATGTCACAATATCACCAGAAATTATACAAAGCACCATACATATCACTTTATAATCTTTTAAAAGATTTTAATTCCTCCGTTTTCATTTTGAGAATTTTTAAATGATTCTGTACAATTAATAGAAACTCTAACACAAGTCAACATAAACTTTTGCTCTCTACACAGGCTATGAATAACTGACAATTTTTAAATTAAGTATGCTTGTCTTGAAACAGTCAATATTTGACTACTACTTCACCTCTTGCAAGACTGACAAACACATAACACATTACAATTCTTTGAAAAATAACCTTCCTCAAAATAAAATATCTTTTATAAAGTACTACTATCAAAGACATTATATTTCAAAATTGATCAAGGTTAATAGATTACTATGTACCATTACATTATATGAATATTTGAGATAAAACTTTTAAAGATCATCTGTAATGATTTAGTTTTCCTTGAATTAGTTAAAAGTAATGAAATTAATTTTCAAAACCACAATCTTTGTTGTTTCATCAGTATGCCCAACTTAAAGATCAAAGCAAATGGAATCTAGTTTCTGCCACAGACTTTAGTTTCCCATCAAGTACAGTGAGCTTTGAATTTAGTCTGTTAGCAGTAAACAGGTTTGGCTAGCAAATTTAGACATAAAATTGTTTAAACAAAAAGTTTCTATTAAAGTATGATTTATTATAATGAACTTCCATAGAATATGTTTGATTCAAAATTAATGAAAGAGCCCATAAAGCATGAAAAGAAAAGATTATCTCTAGAGTTTGAAATTAATTTAACATTTGTTTAATGAAATGAGACTTTTACCTTTTTAATAATCTTTCCTGCTTTAAACAAATGACTTAATGACTGGAATATATGTTATACTGGATTCAAGAAATCAATTTCAATTAATGAATTTACTCTTTGCAATTTAACTAGGTTTTTCTTTACAATTGCTTTAAAGAAAGAAATTCGCCCATATATTTTCAGGAGCTGGTCTGAAATAGTGGTACTGTCCTTTCTGAGAATCTGTGATCTGCTCTAGCTTCTATATATTTAAAAGAAATTAAAAAATGACTTCTTCTATTCCAAGAAAAAATTGTTTAAATCCCAAATCAGGTCTACTTGATGAATTCCTAGTATAAAAGAAATATTTACTTGATTACAAACAGCTGAAATGGCCATATGGTTGAACCATCAGCCAGGGAACAAAGTAATTGTCCCATGGATAACAATAACGTGAACACTCTTGAAATATTCAGCATCATTTCCAAGTTTGAGGTATTTTGTCATGTCGTAATTTCTCGGGGGATTTTTCCCTAGCTTCTAACTTATTAGTGAACACGAATGAGTTATTGTTTTCCATAAATTTCTCCATCACATGTATTCTAATTAAAAGTCAAGGTAGTATAAGAAAATATTTTTCAAAGTTTCATATAGATTTTTACTCAGTATAAGTAGGCTTATTGTTTTGGGTCTATGTATTTAATTACACTTTTAATAGCATCTCTAGTATTGAATTATAAAAAAGAACTTTCACATTCAGTGACAACAAATAATCACCTCTAGCTAGTATTTTAAAAATAAAAATTTGAAAGGAAAAAATTCTTCAATGTACACATTAATGTATCTAATGCAGACTTTCATAACATTTCCTTTTGATTATGCTTATAAAAGCAGTGCTTATAAAAATAATTAAAAAAATACAGTTTGATTACTTGTCTATTGCCATGTAGCTATTCCTTACAGAGTTAGCAATTCTGATTGTCAGAAAATACAGAAAACATTTTATTTATTTTATTTCCTTGGTCCTCAGGACAAAATATAGTTCTCTTTAGTTACAGTATATTTGTGTTTAAATAGCTTGACATGCTTCATATCTAGCCCTCAAATTTAATTAAAGTAATCTTTGATGCTAAAAAGAGTGTGAACTAAAAAACCTTTGGGAGACGATAAGAAAACATATTGCTAAATGTCAAAGTGTCAAGTAGATTGGAAGTTACAAGGTCCTCTGAAGGTGAAGTAAAATATGAAAACTTATTCTGAAGAGATTAAAACACAATTGTAATTAAAAAAATGTATATGAATATAAAGCTAGGCTTCCATTTGAAAGAAAATCAAAACCAAAACAAAGACAAATTTATATATTAATTTGGAATAATAAAAATCTTACCAAAAAAACCCACAATTCTGAAAGTATTCAGAAAAAGACTAATGTAGCAGTAAGTAGCAAAATAAACATGAGTTTATTATGCTTGTGTGGCAGAAAAGAGACTTATTAGTTTTGGAAAATATGTGTGATTTTATCAAGAAAAGAAACACTTAAAATGTTTACATCAAGTTGCCTATCAAACATTGCAAATGTTATTATATTTACTTGAAATATAGAAACATTATGAACAATAGGAATAAAATCATCATCAAAGATAGAAGATAAAATACTTGTTAACATGATATTCAAGAGCTGCTCTTAAAGACAATAAAAAGAGTCTTATGAGTGTCTGAAGTCTGCCTAAAGACAAAACTTTCTTGACACTGTACAGAAAAGAAAGATCAAGGTGTCATGGCTTAGCAAGGAGCAGATTCTGTTTGGTAACAGGGGGAAGGGGTTACAGTGAAGATCCAGTAAAGAGTTTTTGGACTCTCCACCGGCTCCTGGATTCAGACCCACCTCTGGCCCGGCTGGGCCAATTTGACGCCTCTGTGATCACTATTTAAGGATGGGAATTTGAAATGCTGGTAGGAGGTGTAAGAGTGATACAAAATGGAGGCAACCACGTGGACCCCACAGTCAGAGAAGGAAGAAGGAAGGAGGAGCACCAGACCAGAGACCCCTCTGCAAGCCATGATGAGAACTCGGGCTTTACTCCTGCAACCCATGGAGGGCCATGGCAGGACTGAGAGCCACCAGCAGCTCTGTGTGAGTACACCCAGACTGGCGAGAGACTGTGTGAGGAGGTGGCCATGGCACAGATTGTGCTGGAGAGCCTGCATGCCACAGAGCAGACCCACACAAGAGGCAGAAAGGAGTTGCAGTTTTTGGGATAAATGAACATCAGAGAAGCCTGTGCAGGGCTGCCATGTGTGCGAGATATCCCACGGACTTGCAGGGAGGACTGGTGCGGAGCCCACCTGCCCTGAGCTATCAGGAATAGACTGACTGAAGCCACCACTCCCTAACCCCCTGGGCTGTTCATAGGGGAAGGAGGTAAAAACACTGAGATTAGGGCTCTGAGCCTGGGAAGAGGGGAGGAGTGGGGAAAAGTGGTCTTAAAAGGCTGGTCAGACTCGTCATTGTTGTACCACCCTGTATTGTTTTGTTTATTATGTATTGGGGCTTTATGGTTATGCTTTAGTTGATACTGCATTAAATTATTTTCTGCTTTCTTCCCTAAGCTGAGTAGCCTGGTCTGTTATGTCCTGAATCTTAAATGGCAATTAAGCTCTTCCTGCCCTTTGACAATCCTCAGGTCTTTGGTACTTGAGGCTAATTGTGGTCTTTTGTTCCCTGTCGGGCCTAAACCAGGACACAAGGTTTGGGTGTGGAAAGGATTTTTATTGTCAGCTTAGATTTTCATTGCACAAGAAAAAGTATTTATAAATAAAGAAGATTTCAAAAAAGAAAACAAAGAAACTAAACAATTTATCTCCATTCTGATTTCCTATTACGTACATAACAGGAGAAGAAGACACTCTGAATTCTAATACCAATATGCTCTTTAAAGAATGATAGCTACCAAAGCAGATACAATGTATTTAACATATGACCTTTACCTTCTTGCTTAAGACTGCAGTAGTTTTTGGCTTAGCAGGACGTTCTGAATAAAGAGTACAATAGACCATCTGAAACTTGAAGACCATGTAAAACTAGAGATGCAAGCAAGCCCAAACAGCAATGTATTCATTCTCCACAGTCTTCTCTTTCAGATCATCCTAGGTGCTTTCTTTTCTGACTTTACATGAGAGCTTATTTGCTGCCATTTTACTCAGCCAGTGTGCAGTTATTAAAAGTTACTCTTAGTTTGCAGGACAGAGCCCTGTGACCATAACCTCTCCTTTCAAGGAAGCCTTTTCATTCTCATTCAGTTCTCTTCTTTTAACTGAGGTGGACCTACATCAAGAAAGAATAATATCTTTATGCCCTCAACCATAGCCCCTTCATTTTTTCCTACTGCATGTAGCATTCTATCTTTGTCCCATGTGTACAACAAGGTCAAAATCATGGTCCCTCCTACACTGTTACTCACTGATGGCCTCAATGTGGGAATCCTATGGCATTTCTGATACAGATTAGATAGCCTTTCAAGTTGTGTGACTGAAGTACAGATGAAATTTTCTATGAAAAGATGGTGTCAGGACTTCGTGTTCCCTCTGGAAATCTCAGAAGTTTAACGTCCCTTCTTTGTTGTGGGTTGTCTGAAATTTCAAGTCATCTTTTCAGTGCCAATAACATTTTGCCTTAAGGATTTAGTCTGCTTTGGGCTTTTTTGTTTGTTTTGCATCCTCCTGAAAGGTTTGAAATTGAATTCTATAATAATTATAATGAGAAATGAAAAAGCTAGACTTTTGTCTTGGGTGTTCTAAATAAACATATCATACTAGGTATATGTTTAAATAAGTATGTTTTCATTCCCTGCATTTATTAGCTATGGTCTGGATGACTCAAACTTAAGTTTCTTCTGTTTTAAAGTACAATTCATAAATATCAAACAAGTAGACTTTGTAGTTTGATTTGGTATACTGAGAATTCAGATGGGGTGGCTGACTATTTTTTTTTTTAATTAAAGATAAGAAAACCAGATGGTTCATCACAGATCAATTAGTATTTGAAGGATCTGTATGACTCTCAGCTATGCATTCAAGGTTTTGCATTTTCCATGTACTCATTCATCCAGTTCTTTCTATGTTTTTTGTATTTTTATGTTGAAAAATACCCAATCTGAATTACTTGAATATGCTTAAGTGTTTTAAGATTTTAGAGTGAAGTCACAATTAGAAATGCAAAGTCTCCCCTCAGTGAAATAAAAGAGACCTCACAACTTCTTTTTCACTGCATTTTATGACCAACGGATATGCAGCAATAGACATAATGGAGAATCATTACATTTAGGCTATTTCAGATAAATATGTATAAAAATAATCAAAAGACTAAGTACTGCCAAAGGTGGTGCTGTGGTGATTTCTTTCTTCCTAAACTTGATGATTACAAGCACACACAAAAATACACAATCATTTGCATCTGAATTTAGGTTAACATGAGATTGTCCTAAAGAGGAAATTTGTCTCATTTAAAAAATCATGAATAAAGGAATCTTCTGTATATGTTAACTCCTGAATAAAGTTTAGAGTTAAATAAGATGATCAGGCTGCTTCCACTTGTAAACTGTTTATTTTGATTTTGTGTCCATTCATTTAGTCCATTCATTTAGGTTTGGATGAACAGTATAATTTTAAAATGCTAGAAGGGACTGGAAAAAAAAAAATCTCTTCCAAATCTTTCTTATCTAGTGCTAAGTAAAATTTGTAACTGAAAAATAAGAATGCAAACTTAATGTTTCTTAATATTTTTCCCTATGCTGAGACAGTAGTTTTAAAATAATAAAATAAACTTATAAACTTAATGACTTAAAAAAGAGCTATTCAAGAGTTTATCGTCTATACAGGTGAGATTAACAGAGATGGTTACTTGAAGAGGATTCCAAAGATGCCTAGTCCAGCATCCTTCTCAAAACAAGATTAGCAACAAGACTAAATCACATCAACTATGCCTTTGTATATCTGAGGCATATAAAACTCCATAGATGTTTTTTGTGACGCTCCTCTTTGAACAGCATTTTTCAATGATGAACTGACAAGTGAAGAGGTTTTTTTTGTGATGTCTAATCTCAACATCCAACCAGCAACATCTGTTTCTTGACCACTGATACCTCATCTGTAATTCATCTGCGGAGAATTTACCTCAATTATCTTTGTAACTGCCCTTCAAATAGTTGTAATGAAAGATCACAGGCCTCCACTTTACCAGACTAAACAAGTCCAGCTCCCTCCGTTTGATCTCCTTTATAGGTCATGTTGTAGGTCTCTGACCATCTTGGTAGCTGTCCACCAGAGTTTATCCAATTTCTTGGTTTTATTTTTGAAGCATTTTTGTGGTGGTTCCAGGAAAGGTAAAACTGGTCACAGTATTTCAAACATAACCTCCTTAATGTCAAGACAACAGAGACAATTTCCTCTAACATGTTGGTTCTCTTTCCTCTAATGTAGCCTACTATACACTTTACTGTATCTGCAGTGAAAGTCCACTTTCACCTTATATTTAGTTTGATATTTTCAGTAACACCAACTACTGGGATACTACACAGGGTTATCCCAAGTATCATGGACTATCCACCTTAGGCCAGGATTCAAACCTTGGCCCTCTTTTGTTTTGTACTGCACATGTAATTATATAGCCTTCTACAGTCTCAGATATCTAGTTTAATTTATAGACATATAATGATGACAACCTTTCCAGCCTGTCCAAATCACTTGCAAAGATGGAAAGTCTCTCCAGAGAGAGAGAGAAGAGGTACAATCACAGTTATAAATCTTGCCTTGTAGACAATTGCAGAATTTTTTGTTTGTCATGTGGTATTAACTTTTTCTTTGCTTGGCTGTCTTGCAGATCTGTGAAGATGATGAGTTTGTAGTTACAGGCTCAGGTGCAGGGAGAAGGTGTCTTGGGGGCTTAAACATACCAGATAGTTTTCTTAACTAGTGGGCACATCCAAGTAGTGTGTCCACTGTCTCAAGTGTCGACAAGAATCTGGTGACACGCTGTGTTCATGGCTCTTTTTTTAGCACTTGATGTTATGACTGAGGTGATGCATACTGTGAATGTGTTTCAGATATTTGATACAGTGGAGTGGTTTTGATAGCCTAATAGATCTCATCCAACAAAGTCAATCCAAATAAAATAAATAATGTAAATGTCAATGTGAACCCCATTGACCTGTTTTTCTTGTAAAACAAAAGTTAGAAACAAACAAAAACCTAAACTGCTTTTAAAAAAGTCAATCATATAAGTTTCATAATTAATGCTGTTAAAAATATCATCTGTACATCCTTCTTCTGTATTAACAGAATGAAAATATTTCACTATATTGAATATTTACCTATTAGAGGATTTAAGTGCTTATATATTGTATATTTTTTTTCTACTTAAATGAATATAAACCTAGAACCTAAAGTGCTGGTGAAATTTCATGTAAATACTGAAGTTTATACCTAGATCTGTCCAGAAGCAGTATTCACATAAGCAAATATTTTATGTAGTCAAGTGTATTATTTATGTGTGTAAAATTTTACAGTCCCATGTTTCTATGGACAGAAGTCAGATGTCAGTTTTACTCATTCTTCATCACAAATGAAAAAGAGCATACTCTATGTAGCATTGTACAGAATAGATACACACAAAGATTCATGGAAACAGGATTACACTGACTGATCCCACTTTGGATGAACCATTTCATAATTTCTTCAGTGGAAGTTTCATTCTCTGCCTTAAGTGTCTTTCCCACATTGCTTGTGCTGGTCTTACTAAGTGGTACTTTTCATCACATCCTTTACTAATGAGTCTTAGAATGTCCTGTCCTTCAGTCCTTTCTGCCCTTGACTGTTTTTTTTCCTTATTTAATCATAGAATCATAGAATGGTTTGGGTTGCAAGTGACCTTAAAGATAATCTAGTTCCAAATCCCACGTCATGGGCAGCGACACCTTCCAGGAGACTAGGTTGCTCAAATTCCCATCTAACTTGGCCTCTTCACATGCAGATAGTAGTGATGTGGCAGTAATATCTTCAGGCAGGATACCTCAGCTCCCCAGAACAGATTTAGCACAAAGGCATTACAGGTAACAGAACAGTAATAGAAATAAGTGCTTCATAATGAATAAATTATTTTGAAATAGATATTTCCCTTTTCATCTGTAGGTAAAGAGACTAATAAATATGTCACAGCTATAAGAAGATTCAAACTACCAACGTTAAGATGTATCATTTATGATGGAAAAGGAGAAGTCCACTGTAACAGTACAATGGTAAAATATTAACATATGCTATATGTCAATCACATATTTCTGATCCAAGTTTGAATAGCCTGAAGAAAATCTGTACACCTTCAGATTAATTAGTTACGGCAGTTTGCTGTGGTTCACTGAATGTGTATAAAGTTTTAGGTCTAAATTCAAGAACATTCTTCAGTTGTTTGTCAGAGGAACTTCTGTGACCACTTACTGTTTCCTTTTAGGAATACAAAATTATTTTCTATGTTATTGAACTTTCAGACAAGTCTTTCTAAAACACTAGAAAGAAAACTAAGCCCACATAAGTGATAGGAGCTTTAAAGGAACTAATAGGAAAACACTACTGCAGATATGAAAAGACAGACTCTTCTTTCATCATTGTATTTTTATCATTATCACGTGACAGTAGATTAACACAGTTCTCAATGTTTCAAGGCTTAAAGGATATAGCAAGTAAATTTTACCTTCAAAATTAATGAAAACTCTCGAGGCAGGCAGAATTCCTCTTTCTTGAATTTAGACATTCAAATATTCAGTTGTTCATTTTTGGCCACAATTGACCTAGGCTTGCTTTACTGGCAAGAGAGCTTAAAATGCTATCAATTGTGATACGGAGTCTTTATTCCTCCTGGTGATTCAAAGAGGAGTCTAAGATGATTAGTACAAGCGTAAACCTCAGAACTCACTTCCACTATCCACACATAAAGTTTAATTCCAGATGAAATGCTGTAGGGTGCCTGAGATGTCCTTGGGGACATAAAAAAGAATGTAAAATCAATTTATATTGTTCTGAATGAACAGCTGAATGTAGGGTAGGATATCTAACCTCTCAAATGTTTTTAGGTTCCTATGTGTGGGAAACTGAAATAAAAGCCCCAGATTTTCAGATGCCAGAAGTCAAGGTAGACATGTGTTATACAATATTTTATGATAATTAGTCTTAGATTGTTAAAGTAACTCTTGATAAAAATACTTTTGACACTCATCACAGTAGGGAGCTGCTTGAGAGTGTTCAGTGCAGGGCTACCAAGAAAATGAAGGGAGTGGAGCATCTCCATTATGATGAAAGACTGGGGCTCTTTAGCTTGGAGGAGATTGAGGGGTGATCTCATTAGTATTTAAAAATACATAAAGGGTAAGTGTAAGGAGGATAGAGTCAAGCTATTCTCAATGATGTCCAGTCATAGGACAAAGGGCAATGGGTACAAAATGGAACATAAAAGTTCCAAAGAAACACAAGGAAAAATTTCTTCACTATGAGGGTAATAGAGCACTGGAATGGGCTGCCCAGACGGGTTGTTGAGTCTCCTTCTCTGGAGACATTCAAAACACACCTGAATGAGTTCCTGTGTGATCTACTCTAGATTGTCTTGCTCTGTCAGGGGAGTTGGACTAGATGATCTCTAAAGGTCCCTTCAAACCCTTAAGATTCTGTTATTCTATCATTTCTCTGAAACTCATAGGGAGTGTTTGCACTGTGCTAGATCTGAGAGTAATTTGCAAAGATATTCTGTTATTTTATAATATTTCTTCATTTAAATTAATATAATCGAAGATCATAGTGGCATAGCCAGGGCTATCAAAGTCAAGTATCAGACACATCCATGCTATAACATGTAGAGACATTACAGAAAAAATGTTATCCAGTGTTTCAATTGTGTTTAGTAAATTGGAAAAAAGATTAGATTAAATTCAAAACTAGTAGACTTTGTTGCATTCAAGGCTGTATTCCTTTATAACATGTTAATACATATTGTACACAATAGTTTTGTTCTGCTTTTATGGCAGTTACACAGTATTACAAATGTTCAAAATACTTCCCTTGAATGCCTTTTTATTTCACTTGTCAAGACTGTTATCCCTTCATAGACTATAAAAAGAAATATTTTATCAAATAGTTTGTTATGGTTTCTCTTTTTAATGACCTATCAGGATATAGCCTTAGCAAAAGGCATCACTGTCTGTCAACGGGTAAAACAGATTCCATATCAGCCACAGTGTACAGATGTGGTCATGAGCCTTTATCGGTTTTTTTGTTTTATCATTAAAATCCTTTACTACACTCTTTATAATTTCTAAGTACCCCGAGACATTTTCTAGTAAAATACATTAATGCATTCTGTTGCTCACAGGACAATGGACTGCTTCTGTTTTGCTTTTGATGTGTGTTTTCTTGGATGGGAGAAAGGCTATTCAGCACAGATTATAATTAATTTAGCAAAATGAATGTCTCATGCTCAGGTTCTCCATCTTCTTATACTTTGTTCTGTTGATGAGTATTACTGCTTCCATTAATTTACTAGGAATTGTATAAGAGAGAGCTATATGAAATAGTGGTCATATTTAAATCATTCCCTTGTTCTGTTTTAACTAAAGTGTGATCTAGTACTACAATTAAAATGTATATGTTAGATTGCATTACCTTTTCCAGTAGTGATTATCTTTAACATATGTAAATTTAATTAATTAAATTACTTCTCCAATTGATCAATATTTCATTCTAAAATCAGATTAATTTTCATCCACTTCAAACCCAGCTCTTGAATTCAAGATCACTGTATATGACTAAGTCTTCAATAACATCCACACCACAAAGGGAAAACATAACAAAGCACTTGGATTTATTGCAAGTACATAGTAGTAAACTTGATGACTTTCTTGATAAGAAATTTTACAGAAAATAGGAACACAAAAAAACTGCTGATCTGTCTTTATTAAATTATTTTATATGGTAAAAGATGGGATATCACACTAGAGAAAGTAAGAAGATAAAAGAATCATGTGATCCAAGTAGTTTATGAGATGGAGGGTATGTTGCAGACAAACATTATTATAGCTATTTAAACAAGATCAAACCCAAGACAGATTCTGCGTAATAATGTCATAATTTTTTTTGAGGGGAAAAAAGTGTGTACAAAAGAAATTTATTTGTGACATAAATTTGAAGAAAACTGAGAATCAGAAGCTTGGATAGAAAATTTAAATTAACTTTGAAGAGCAGGCTAAAAAACCTGAAGAAAAACTAAATACTAAAACATATTAGGAAAAATTATTGGAATTTAAAAAAAAAAAAGTCTACTATAAAGTGAGGTGTCATTGTAAGAGATGACTCTCTCCACAAGAACCAGTTTCAATTCAGAAGTACCAGGCTCTCCTTGTAAACAATGTGGAAGTCAGGAAATACTGGAACTGGACAGAGGTTGGGTTACCTTCTTGTTTGAAATGTAGCTGTGTCATGGTTTAGGCCCATCAGGGGACTCAGCTACCAAAGACTTGAAAATTGTCAAAGGGCAGGGAGGGCTTGATTGTCGCTTATGGTCCAGGACAAAACAGACCAGGCTACTCAGCTTGGGGAAGAAAACAGAAAATAATTTAATGCAACACCAACTAAAGCATAACCATAAAACCCAAAAAGTAACCAACATAAAACAACACAGGGTGATACAATGGTGAAGAGTACAACGATCCCTTTAAGACCACCTTCTCCCCACCCCTCCCCTCTTCCTGGACTCAAGAGCCCTGATCCCTGTGTCTTTATATCCTCCCTCACTGAATGGCTCAGGGGGGCAGAGAATGGGAGTTTCAGTCAGTCTGTTCCTGACAGCTTCTGCAGTTCATCTCTCCTCAGGGCAGGCGAGCTCCACACCAGTCCTCCCTGCAACTCCACAGGATACCTCACACACATGGCAGCCCTGCATAGGCAGTTCCAATGTGCATTCATCCCAAAGGCTGCAGCTGTTTTCTGCGTCTCATGTGAGTCTGCTCTGCAGCCAGCAGGCTCTCCAGCATAGCCTACACCATGGCCGCCTCGTCACACAGTCTCTCGTCTGTCCAGGCGCACTCACCTGGAGCTGCTCATGGCTCTCAGTCCTGCCATTGCCCTCCATGAGTTGCAGAGGTACAGTCTGCATTCTCATCACAGCTTGCAGAGGGGTCTCTGGTCTGGTGCTCCTCCTTCTCTGACTGTGGTGTCCACGTGGTCGCTTCCATCTTGTACAACTCTTACATCTCCTCCCCAGCACTAAATTCCCATCCTTAAATAGTGATTGCAGAGGCTCCAGATTGGCCCAACCAGGTAGGAGATGGGGCTGAACCCAAGAGTCAGGGGAAAGTACAAGAAGTCTTTATCAGATCTTCACTGTAACCTGCTTCCCCTATTACCAAGCAAAAGCTGCTCCTTGCTAAATCATAAACAAATTGTTTTCACTACATGTACATTATGACAGATGAGTTTGGATTTATGTCTTCCCCAACAGCTGTGATGTTTCCCAGGTCTACACCCTGCCTTGCTCTGCAATTTCTGGCTCTGAGTTCTACTGTACAGCTAACAATTGTGAAATAAGACACTTTAAAAGAGATTTTTCTTTCATTCTAGGAAAAGAAAGATAAAAGAAGTTATGAAAAATGGAATGTAAGAGTGCATCAGGATTGTTAGCAGTTGCTACTTGTTCTCTACACCCTGTGCTAATTTCTTTGTTCTTTGGATATGTATAAATATATGTATATGTGTGTATGTGGCCATACTGATCGATGTAAACAGACACAAAGCCCTCACATAGACAGAAAGCATCAACAACTCCATCTCGTTCCCTTCTTTGACTGTCCAGGGTGAAGATACCTCACTGGGAATACATATATATATGTGCAGAGCTAATACTTGTGGTAGCTGATCTTAGACACTCAGTCCACAAAATAGCTTCCCCTGGATCCCAGTCTCCCAGTTGCTGCCACATGGACATACAAGCCCTGAAGGCCACAGACCTACTCTAATTGATAATTCATCTCCTTTTACACATATACATGTCTCCCTTAAACATATGCTGTGGATCTCTTCAGTAACTGGACTTCGACACAGAGTCCATCCAATAGTAGATGGGTCTGGAGCCTCAGTTTTCCCAAAGTGTTTCCTACAACCAGGCTTGGGTAGCCATCTCCTCCTGTGGTCTTGCCCTTAGAGACACATGCGTACCCCTGTCTACTCAAGGTAGAATTTAAATCCACACAGTCTGATTGATACTCTGGTATTTGATACCATGGACACAGGAGCCTTTCAAGCTGTGTCATGAGTCCAATTGTACACCCAGATCAGCACACACACCTATGCACACACAAAACAAAATCATTCACTCAGGAGAAGAGTTGGAAGTAGAATTTAATCAGACAGGGTGGATTGGAATGATTATGCACAAGAAATAGCCACAGAAGCCAGAACACTCTCAAGTAAGATACAGCAAATCACATATACATAGCATATCCCTTTTACTTGTAATCTATTTTTCCATGTCTTCCTCACCCAAACTCCTTTGATCCCCTCCTTTTTTGACTTTTGTTCCTCATCTAACCATCCCATCAGAAGTCCTGTGGAATTACAGAATAATCCTCCCCTCCATCTCAAACAATGCGGAGGGGTGCTGCAGTCAGTCTATATCAGTTTTTCTCTGCCACTCCTTCCTCCACACACTTTTCCCCTATTCTAATGTTGGGTCCTTCTACAGGATACTGTCTTTCAGGAGATATTGACCTACTCTAGTGTGGTCTTCTCCAGGGAAATCTCTGCTCCAGCACCTGAAGAATACTCTCCTACTCCTCTCACCTTGATGGCTGTCTCACACTTTTCCCGTCTCAATTCTCTGCTGTGTGATGTTTTCTGCCCTTAAGTATGTTTCACTGAGACAACATTATCTTTTCTGAGGGGCTCAGCTGTGCCCTGTGGTGGATCCTTTTGAGGTGACTGCAACTATCTGTTTAGGGCAGGCCCTGACACTTCTTACAGAGGCCATTTCTGCAGCCTCCCCACAGGAGCCTCTTGGCTCCTGTGCTCAATACACCTGACTTGCTCTTTGCCTCTGTGCTCCTCTGTGTGCAGGGAGGTGAGCTGTTTATTACATAACCTGATAAAAATAGTTAACTGAGATGAAGAGGAATGTATATTTAAGTTAAAGTGTAGTGATGTCAGAAAAACAAATATTCACTGCTTGTGAAGTTATTTAAATGAGAAAACAGAAGAAAACGTTAAAAGTCTTAAAGTATATGGGTTCTGGAACAAGTTTCGTATGTAGTAACAGAGGAAAAAAAACCCTAACTGCATTGTATATGCATTAATGAAAAGGGTTATTTGATAGTTCACTGACAATTGATGGAAACTCAGCTCATTGATTCTGAAGGATTTATCAGTTGTGCATAGTACAGTAAAACTTCATGGTTTCTTAGGGGAATCTTTGGAGATCTTATGGAATATTGTTTTACAAAAACCTTTAAAAAATGTATGTGTTACCTTAGAAAATCTTGTAGATCTTTATCTTTTTTACCTTTTGCTTTCTTTTCTTCCTCCTACTTGGTTCAGACAAATTTCCTAGAAAATGTATCTTTGCCTTTGCTGTACTACTAATCAGTATCACATTTGCATTTGAGGAGAAAGGATAGAAATATTTGTCCAGTATCTCAACCTATAAACTAATTTTAAATATTCACTTGTTTTTATTGGTTCTGGTAACAAAAGTTTCTTCTCATTTGTATTGTGCGTCATATTTTGTGATATCTCAGATCCCAGATGCCTTTATAAAATTCTGGACTTAAAAAACCCAGCATTTCATTATATTTCATTATATTTCATCTTAATGAGTATTAGTTTACCCCTCTTCATAAATAAAGTATTTTACATTACCTATAAAGGAATATTTCCACATGAAAGGTAGTTTTATTCATTGCACTGAATGTATCTTTCCCTGAAGAATAAAAAGGAAGAACGAGTCCTATGGATGTTTCTTCTCCCTTTTCACTCTTGCCTGTGTTTAATCATTTAGGAGCTAAGAAACTGTCATTCTACTAGACTCAAGAATAATTCCCTTAGAAATTGAGATTAAATGATGGACAAGGCATGTAGAAAAGTACTAAATAAATGGTATTTGAGTGAACAGACTAGAATGTTTGCTTACAGATTGCTCTTTAATATAATTCCAGCAGAATCAAAAAGCAAGATCACATTTAAAGAATTATTGTCAGCAGTGGTGAGACTCGATCTCAGCATGATGTCTCCAAATGAATGTTAAATTGCCTGTACTTTATGAAACAATGTACTGAAACTGTATGAAACGTTAATGGACCTTTCCAAAATTGGCAACATAGGTTTCAACTCAAGTCAAATTAAATATATATGTTCAGCTTAAGTATACACACATGAATGCGTAGACAGACATAGTTGAAAACCACTATATATGTATATAAGCATAAACAGATTGAGTGCTTCCACTATAAAAACAAAACTAACACAGACTATTGAATAAAGAAATAAGCATGATGTATAATGTATAATGTATAAGCAAAATGTATAATGTAAAATTTGTAGTGGAAGGAGAAGGACAGATCCCATTTATGTGTACTGAAAAAAAATATTTTTCCAAAAACCTTTGTCCTTTTGTTAAAATGGATATATTTTACAAGATAATATTGTCTAAAGTAGAGAGGCATAACAGTTTGTTCAGTTAATGTGCTACTGATTTTCACACAAGATTTAATGGAACATACATATCACACAAAAGAAGAGAAAAACACAAGTTAGTGGAGGCTTTTATTTGTATTTCTCTAATTTAAGAAGTTCCTTGTAGCTTTTTGCATGAGACAGTAGTTTTAAGAACAGTTACCTTCAATGAGTTGCTTTTCATAAAGATGTAGAAATACTCAATCTCTGATGTTCAGTTCAGCTAAATGTGCCTCTGTGTGTTCTGGAAAACTCACTCTATTTTGAAAACACAGATGATGATATTTGTTGTGACATAGCTTAACATTTCCTAACAATAAAACTCTACATTAAAATTATTATTACTGTTGTTTTAATCAGACAATGAAGAGGTAATGTTTTTAAGGACTTAATCTTCCATTAAGCTTTTAGTGCAAAAGTTCAATCCTATAGAGGTTTTGAAGGAGTGATTCATATCAGCTTATTCAGGACAAACGGTGTCTGTACCAATAAATGTGGCTTTAAACACATAAAAACAAGTTATCATACATAAAATTGCAAAAAATACAGGAAATTTAAACCAGTATATTATCTTGGTTATAGAAAAAAAATGCTAGGACAGCAGGAATGTCAGCCCAAATATTCAGTCTAATGTTTATTTTTATAATTGGAAAATAAAATATGAAATTAAATTCTGAGTGCAGTTTGTTGGATAGTTGCAGTCATTTTTCACAAGTCTTTATCATAAATAATTACTAAACTATGCTTTCTAGGAAGAATGTGAATGCTGACACATTTATTTATTGTGACTACAATATATTATAAAGGTGATTCACTCAACAGAGAAAAATAAACAAATATTAATCATATTTCTGTGGGAAACAATAAAAAAAGGAATGAACTGTCAGTTTTCTGTGATAAGAAAGAGACATCAATTCTAAGTTTGGATATTGTTTATGAGTTTAATCCAAAAGATTAATTTCTTCTTGTTTGTTCTGTTATTGGTTGATTTGTCTGTTTGATTTAAAATCCATAGGTTTTATTTTAAATTTTTGCATAAAATAATCAGGGTTTTTTTATGGTTACTGAAATTTTCACCTATGACTTAGTATTAATTGTTTGTCCTATACGGTTATATAATATTGACAAGGTTATGTAGGAGAGTAATGCTAGCACACATACATACTTTGAAAGAGATGTTTAGTGGTGATTAGTTACTATTTAAATTTCATTTCTTTAAAATTTTTATATCAGTAGTAAGAGACTAACAACAAAGCTGTTCAATTTAGTATTAAGGAAAAAGAAGAGTTGAACTCATCGTAACTTGTGCTTTCTTCAAATGAACTTGCTTATCTTAAAGAATAAGCTAAGACCAACTTCATAGCTTATTTTACCATCCTAAACTTATTTGAAGGAGGTATGAAGAATGCCACAGTAGTTGGTGGGGAAAAAAAACAAAACAAAATATAATCCTTTAATATGAGCAAGTACGTTTGCACATTGTGGTTGTTCACTCTTTTCTGGTGTTCAAAACATACAGCATGGACTTGAGTGGGACAGTCAGTTGCATAGTAACGTTATTTCATGTAGATCATGAATTTTTCTGCTGTACAGCAATTTCCTTGACTTTTCTTGGTATTAAAGGTCCGTGTCTCAGACAAGGCCAGACATAGTTATTATATGAATGGAGAGCAAAAAGGACACATGGAATTGTCAAGAAGATGCTTAGCTGTGACCAGTAATATTTGTGGGAGTATGCCAACTACAGTTACTGGTACTAATGGAGGAGGAAGAATTATTTCAGCCTCTTAGCTCTGACAAATTCTGGCAAGAGATGGTCAAGAATTAGTGCAAATACTGAAGAATGCTGACAAGTGGGCTAAATTCACAACATGAATCTTCAGGATTGCTTTGAATGGAACAAACACTTCTTGGTAGAAGTCTGAACTGAGTCATACATCAGTCATGTGATGATAATCTGTCCTGTACTCAATTTATAGAAGGCCAATGTCGACACTAAAAGCAAAACTGAAATCTCCAGTGCTTGATGGCAGCAGAACATTTATGGTACTGATAGTTAAATGTGTATAACAATTTATTTATATTTCCTTAGAAGAATTCAATCCAAATGTCATATATATTTATAGATCCAAGATCAGACTATAATATTGTAATTTAATAATTTCTAGTCTATTACAAAAGGATGTATTTTAACTCTAGATTTAAGCTTAGTAATCCTGATTAAATTTTAATTAAACTGACCTTAAAAAAGAAAGATAATGAAAATCCAATATTGTAATTCAGTTTCCAGTTACAGAAAAGACTGGGGTCCTGTTTGCACTATAGATCTCACTGAGTTTTCCTGGCCCCAGTGGGACCCCTCCAACCTTCCCACAGCCCAGAACCCTATGTGACCCTGCAGTAGTCAGCCTCCACTTCAGTAATGTGGTAGCAGGGCCAATCTCTATCTCCCACAGCCCTGACCTGCCTGGCCACAGTCCCTGTCATCCACAAGCCTAACATCTCAGCCTATCAGCCTGTCCCAATCCCCATGGCTCTGGGACATGGGCTGGCCATCCTGAGGCTGTGCCCACAAGGACTTGCCCATCTGTAATGTACCTGATGACAAGAATAACTTTTGAAGTTACACCAAAAGTTTGTAACTTTTCCCTTCCTCCTATCTGCTTTCAACTTCCAGAATCTGTGCAACCAACATGCCAATATTCATGCCACATAAAAGAACACTGTTAAAAATAAGCTCGCATGTAACATTGTATTGCAATTTTAAGAATACAGTAGCAAAATGATCACTGTCTTCCTTTTTGTTCACAATTCATTGCATAAAGAACAGCTTATTAGATAAGGAAACAATACATTTTCTCCTGTTATGTGTGTATGCAAGTGTACCTACACCTACATATAGTTTCTTGACACTCAATTTGCATCAGTAGGTGCAAAGAAGTTTTCTACCACATGAATTCCTGTCTGATGTGAATCCTTGCTGAATGAGTGGGAAGTTAAATAAAAGGATGGATTCACCAAGTTATACTCTTAATCTCAACATGTGAATACACAGAATATATATATATATATATATATATATATATATGAGTTGTAGAAAAATAGTACCATATTATAGAGGCAGTACAGTTTTCTTTGGGTTTTGTTTTTTTATCTTTTTACATTTTATGAAATCTGGAGACTCTGAATAACCTGTCATGATTTCAACCCTGAAAACATTCAAAAAAGCAAATTTTTTGTTCTTTTTTGTTCCTCATTTGCAATCACTCACTGTTCTTTTTCCAGAGCTATGAATCACAAAGGGTCTCTGTATACGTAGCATAATAAAAATCCTGCTGCCATGTTACAATTGGAATCTACAGAGTGATAATGGAGATAGCTGCTGAATCATTAATATAGTGACAACAGTAAAAGATAATGTTTTTATAACTCAGTTTATTTCAAGAGCAGCATGTTCTCTTGGATGCTATTGATTGATGATTTAAATTATTCTCTGTATTTGAATGTCAAAAAGGAAAAGAAAACAAATGTTGCATGAAAATGTTAAAGGATAAAAAGGAAAGTTTACACTCAAAATGTGTGTTTAGGCTAAAATATTAATAAAGCTACTACTTTGTGGGCCCTCAAAGTCGATTAAAAACTGTTGATTAAAATTAGTAAATCCTTCTCAGTAATCACTCAGTTTCACTGTAATATTGTCCAAATACCAAGAGAATAATCTAGTATACTATCTTCAACAGCTAATTATAGGTAACATAAAAATTATTACAAAAGTATAAAAAATATTCTTTAAGATATAAAAACGAGTGTTTAAGAGAAAATAATCTTTATTCCATTTCTCCAGTGTCTAAGTTTTGCTACTCATAAATTAAATCTGAATATTTTCACTACTAAGATTGTTGTAGACAGTGATTCTGGGACCTAGTTTATGCATCACAGCATGGCAATATAATTCTGAAAATGATAAATATGATTCTTGTTTAAAAAAGGTACTTCATTATTGTGGTCTAATCAATCTGTTAGTTTATCTGATGAAATATGAAACCAGCTCCAGATTAAGACTTCTAAAGGAAGGTGTATTCCTGTGAATAAGGCATTTATGGTCCTCGTACACTCAGTGGAGAATTAGGCGATGGAGTTAAGGAAGCCTATGGTGTGATACAGAACACTTTAACTTGCACACATAGAGACAATTCAGTTGCCAATATGGAGTTATCTGAAGTTCTTTTTCTTGCTGCAAGGCCTGACTTCCAGTAGCTGGCCCAAAACAACACAGATCTCCATTCAGTTATATTCCTGGATGCCATAAGATGTCAAGCATATCAATCAGTGCCCATGTCTGGGTAACTGAAACCCCCTTTTGATATGAATAAGTCGACTACACTGAACATATTGACCAGGAGTAAAATTTTAAATATGTATGTCAATGAGTTATCCTGAAATGAGACCTACACCGAAACCTACATGAGGCTGTCAGGTACTACACAGGATGTAAGAGAAGTGTGTGCTGTTCCAGGGTGACCACTGGAGAAAAGCTAGAATAGCCTGAGGAATTTCAGACACTTAGTGATCTACGTTTAGGTAACAGAACTAAACCCTACTACTCTTTTAGATATAATGGAAGCTTGCACATCTAGAGGTATCTTTGGTTTCCTATACAGAGGCACCTAGTTTTCTTTAAGAAGACTTAATGACAACTAAAACTTCTGCATTGTGTTGGAAATTATTCCAATGGGAGAATCTGTGCATACTTGGATTGGCAGCTGGAAGCTAGGCAGTATATCAGAAGCCTTAATACATTAAAAACTCAGTGCTTGTGTTTGGACAACTAAATTTGTCCTGTCTCACACACAAACATTACAATTTTTGTGTCCTGAAGTTCAAATCAATTTCAAATTACCCATAAATAAAACACTTATATTAAGAAGTACGGCTAGCTATCTGTGTTAGCTATGTTCTTACTATGTTCTCACAAGAAACGTGATTCTATTTTCAATCTGAGTATTTTTAAGACAAGGTAAGATAACAATGAAACGAAGAAACATATCTTTTCCTGAGAAGGACAACAAACAGAGATATTTGTGTAAAAACGAAAATTAAAAAAAAGGAAAAAAAGACATCAATGTCTGTAGAGAGAGAGAATCATGATGACTGGTACCTTTGAGAGTGGAGAAGGAAATTATAAAATAATAAGATAAGCATAGAAACAAAGAGGAATCAATGCTGAATAGTAAGGGACGTGGACTGCATGCTGCATGTCTGAATTAAGATTGACATTGAGAGGAAAAAGTCAGTAGTTAAAGCCATGTAGGAGGAGGCATGGAAGATCTAGTAGCAGGAATAAGTATTGATGAGCTGTGTGGATGGCTTTTAATTTTCCTTCAGGTTTTCCTTTGTCATATAGGCTTTATGCAACTTATTTGTAAAATAGTAGACTTTTGAATCTCTAATGGTCTTCTGCATCAATATACGATTTCAATTCTAATTTGACAGTTTTTTTACAACTTCCATTCTCCTACTGATTTTTCCTGGGTTTACTTTTTTTCTTTAATATCTTGGGGAGTAAGACTTCAGTTAAGTTACAGAAAATAATGACTAAGTTCATTGCTAATTGGCTCCAATTGCTTATTGGGTTCAAATTTCTTTCATTATATTTATGCACCCTTTCTTTAGAAAACCTAAAACAAGGAATCTCCTTCCTTGGAGGTCTTCAAGACCCACCTGGACATGTTCCTATGTGACCTCATCTAGGTGAACCTGCTTCTGCAGGGGAGTTGGACTAGATGATCTCTAAAAGTCCCTTCCAACCCCTACCATTCTGTGATTCTATGATTCTATTAGAAATTGTTGTAAAATAGTACTTAAATTACTTTTCAAATATAAAGTGTTTCATTTCAATAAACTACCTTTTTTCAAAAATATTTTGAAATAATTATTTGATCTTTTCCTGAATTTCATGACAGTGTGTGAAGAATTTGGCTGGGTCATTTTTTGAGAGATCATTGAGAACGGTATGGAGCAGAAATATGTTTTCAGCAGAGATCAACAGAAGTGGAGGTTTTACTGTACTTTCAAGGATCTATTATAGCTGAAGAATTTTTGAGAATAGATAGAAAAGATAATGCAGAGAGAAAATTATCTGAATTCATAAAAGATCCAGAATTGAGAGGAAGAAAAGTTTTGGTTTTTTTTTTTTTTTTTTTCCAGAATCAATGGCCATTTATTTTTGTTTTACTGTTCTGGCAAATTCACACACAAGCAAAAGTAACTGATGTGTGAAACGATTGATATGATTTCTGTATGTGAACTAATAGAAAATTAAAGTATCGAGGAAGACAATGACACTCAAAAAATACACATATATAATTGAGCCATCTGTCTTTCAATCATTGCAAAACTATGCAGTTACCAAAATCCTTCTATGAGAATTTTATGCAAAAATATCATGTTATTTTTAAGATTCCAGCTTCAGTTTCAGTCCAAATAAGTCAAGTCTTTGCATGAATGATAAGATGACCTGTAGTAAACTCCCACAACAGTATCACTCACATTCCCCTGCTCCTTAATTGTCACACATAAACATTAAATGTGCCCTTCATCCCTGCCCAGGCAGAGGTCAATGCACTCTAATTGCTCTCTCACATAGAGAGCAACTCCACCTCCTCACCTCCTTTGCCCGTCTTTCCTAAATAACACAGCCATTCATGAGTCCGCTCCAGTCATGCCATGTCTTTTTAATTGCAATGAGATCATGGTCCTGCATCTTCATCCACATTTACATTTCCTCCTGTTTATTTCCCAAGCTGCTGTTGTTGCTTTACGGGCAACGAGGGGGCTTATTCAAGCACATAGTTTTCCCTGGACGGGTGTGTGGTGGTGCCAGATGCACACCAAGTCATTCTATCTCTCCCCCTCCTAAACTGAGCAGGGAGGTTCTTGAGTCAAGATAACAGGGAGATAACTCAGTAATTGGCATCACAGGCAAAACAGACTCAACTTGGGGAGAAAAGATTTGATTTATTATTGAAAAATCAAAACATAGCAGGGAAATGAGAAATAAAACTGAATCTTAAAACACTTCCCCTCACCCCTTCCTCTTCTGAAAACTCTCTCTCTTTCCTCAACAGTGGCAGGGGGGATGGGGGATATAGGTTGTGGTCAGTTCATTACAGATGGACTTTGCTACTGCTTCTTCTCAGGGAGAGGCCTTCTCATGCTGCCCACTGCTACAGTGTGGAGTCTCTTGCCCAGGAGATAGTCCTCCACGAACTCCTCCTACATGGGTCCTTCAGTGAGAGACAGACATTCACAAACTGGTCTGGCATGGGTCCTTCCCACAAGGACAGCCTCCTTCAGGCATCTATCCACTCTGATGTGGGGTCCTCCACAGGCTGTGAGTGGATCTCTGCTCCCCTGTGGACCTCCATGGACTGGATGAGACAGCTGTCTCACCATGCTCTTCACAGGGGAATCTCTTTTCCACTGCCTGGGCACCTCCTCCCTCTCCTTCTCCACTGACCTTGGTGTCTGTGGAGGTGTTTTCCTCATATTCTCATTCCCTGTTGCTGCTGCAGTTTAGCAACTGCACAACAACTTCTTCCCCTTCTCAAATGTGTTATTCACAGAGGTGTTACCTCCATCACTAGTTGCCCAGACCTTGGTCAGCTTTGGGTCCATCTTATAGGTGACTGGAAATGACCCTATGAGCTACAGCGCAAGCTCTTTGGTTAAATAAGCCACCTCCGTAGTCTCCCGCTAACTAAACCTGACCAGACAAAACTACTACAGGGTGCAAGAGGATTCTCCACAGTTAGACAATCCCTCAATTTTCTTCCTTTTTCAGATCATGTTTTCTTAGGATTTGAGTGACTGCAGAGCTCTTTTTAACAGAAGGACAGTAAATTGAATAAAGATATTTTGAAAACAATAATAGGAGTTTAAAATATAAAGCACCAAGATTTAAAAAAAATGACAAAATTCTTCCTTTTATTTTCAATAAATATTTAGTCAGGGGAAAAAAGAGTAAATAGACCAAACCAGCAAACCTATCCTCCTCCATGTACTTGAAATATGTTTCTTTCACATTTCCTTGTATCAGATTTTCTGTATGAAGAAATAACTTAATTATGGTCCATTCCAATACATTTTTCACCACTGTGAGCAACCAGCTAAAATGCCTTGGGGATCAACAACGTCATAGTGATTGTCTGCTTTTAGTCAGTTGGTGAGAATGAAGAAGAAAATCTCAAAAAAACTGTTTTTTCCAAGAATTTATTTTCTTCTATTGATGATGAGAAGGCATTTTTGTCCAATGTGTCAGTTTGTTCTTTTGGGAGTGTTTCAGGAATTAATTACTTCAAACACTTTCCAACTTATTTTATACTGTCATTATCTGTTGTGAATAAAAATCTAACTATGTTTACTGCAGTACAACTGAAATGAAAGCTCTTTTAGCCATTTTGAGTTTGTTTTCCAGACATATAGTAACAGGACATTTTGCAGTCTACCAGGAGACAAACAATCTGCTCATATTCTCAATAAATGAACAGTGTGATCTTTAAGATCTCCTAGGTTACCATGGATACCAACATGTATTCTGTCTAACACTAAGTCACAAGATGTACTTACACAGTTTCTGAATTAAAAAAACAGTTTTCAAAATTGTTAAACAGAATAGAACAGTAGAGTTTGGTTTTTTGTCGATGGGGGGGCAGTTCTTTGGGTTTTTCTGTTTGTTGTTTTTTTTTTTTTTTTTTTAAAGAAGACACAGTAATACTAAAGGTAGAAAAAACCTGATACTCACCAGTAGTCATTTACAACTCAGCATCTTCATCAACTGAGCTGTCTTCCTTAGTTTCTGAGTGATAATGATTTCATTTTATGCAATTTTACTTTGAACTACTAAAGGTTACTATGGAAACCTCTATTTTTTCCCCCCTTCATATACTTTGGAACAGGTAGTAAGTCTCATTATGTGGGGGAAGTGGCATATCCACTGAGACATTACTTGAAAATCAGCTCCAAATTGCTTTTACAATTCATGAGGCAATGTTAAACTAAGATTTGTCAGGCAGTCTGGTAGAAGATATATTCAGAATAAAAAAAACCTAAAAATCTATACCTAAATCTTTTAACATCTGCCATCTGCCAAACCTCTATTTATCAACTCACTGAAATCTCATCTTTACTTGATTATCATTGCCAATTGTATAGTTACCATAAAGTTTTCCAAGATGGGATATAAATAGTTCCAGTAGTAATCCATAAAACTGATGCAAGTTTTATTCCCACATGGTTTATCTTGGCTTTGGCTTTGATTAACTTACCATTAGTTTTTATTTTTCTCTTTTTCAACTCTGTATCTGACTTTTCTTGGAACTAAAATAGCTTTTGTTTTTATTCCTCTCTGAATGATGCTAGAAATCTATTGTCAAACTATAAGTAAAGGATAGTTTTAGCTAGCTCTTATTTAATCACCTCCAATTTCCTTCTAAGATTATCATTAGTTTCTAGTCCAGAGTTCATAATGTCTAATCAGAACCTATAAGTGAGTTCTTAACCTCTCTTAATCTAAATCTCAGTTCATAATTTAGAATTTTGACTAGTCTTTACCCTTGGCCTTCAAGTAATCTAATTCTTGATATATTAAAAGCCGCTCTTGTCTCTCAATCTCTAAGAAAACAAACCAATGATCTGAGAATCTTATTTGTTTTTATATCTTTTTAATCATGTAGGAAAAAACAATCTATGGTTTTATTCCTCGTCATTGCCTCTTCTGGGTTTCATCCTTTATTTGGGTTTATCTGCTTTGATTGGAAAACCTCTAATGTCAAAATTAAATAACATTAAGAAGTAAAGGCAATAAGAAACCTTTAACAGTCTATAAGACTCTTGACCGCCAGAATTTAATAATTTTTTTTAAGAGATATCAGTAAAGACTTTAGTTCACTTTTTAATTTGTTTTCTAAGTGGAATTGAAGGGAAGAAGAGACCAGAGACTTCTTTACCAAAAGTAGATGTAATGTTATTCATCTCAAAAAATTTCTCAGGCAATATTCAACCATAAATCATTTTGTTCTGCTACATCAAAGACTTACCCTTCTTCATCATCATCAACCAACACTAAATTCAAGTTCATGTATATTACATTTTCTGTTCAATGTGCATAGTGAGCCTGGACAAATGGATAATTTTTGTTAATATTTAAATGATAAGTTTTTTGCATAGAAATTTAGATTCAAGGAAGTTTTTTTGAGATTTGATAATGCTAGATACTTCTAGCTCTACTTTTTTTTCTTCTTCATTGAAATTATAATGAGAATATCAATATACAATGGTATATTTCATATTTAAATGAAGGTTCACCTGGGGTGAACATGTCAAGGTTCCAAAAAGTTTCACTTTTTTGTCACTATAGAAAGGAAAAATCCAAACACACACACACACACACACACAAAAAAAAAAGCCAAAACAAAACAAAACAAAACAAACCCCAAATTATAATAGGAAATATGTATACAAAGCAGTTTTTTTCCTTCCTACCTAATTCTCCTGTGTTTGAATTTTACTGTCCAGTTACCTGATTCCTGATAATTATGAAAGAAAAAGTGTAAAACTTCCTGCAAAAGTCCATGTGATCTTTAGGTAGCATCTCATTATGTAGGTCAGTACAGTTATTTTTATTACTTTTGACAAGTCTTCCATTTTTCACCGTTAGTACACTTTTTGCTATGAGGATCTTTATACATTTTCACTTTAAGGCTCTCTTCACTTGTTATTTAACTACATATTGTGTTTGAGGTCACCAGTTCCAATACTAGATAAAACAATGATTGTACTAATTCTCTGACATTATCATCAAACAAATTGTTTGTCCCAGATAGTTATATCTTTAGTTGGACACAAAGACTGTAGTTTTGGATGTCAGTTCTTAATGTCTACCTTAGTCTGTAACAGACTTTACAGATGTCATTACAGTGATGACTGTAGTAATTTATGGGATACATGCCATTATGGATTGCAATTTGAATACTATGTTGGTCTTTAATGAGAATTTGATTAAGGAACACTATGAAATGTTGCTGCAAGTTCTTTCTGAACTGCTTACCTCCTGTAGCAGTGTTTCCATAAAGAAGGCAAGCTGTCAGAAGGTCTCCTGTAGTTCAGTGATAATCAATATAGAAAGAGAACAACTCCAGATTAATTTAAAAACATTGACAGAGGGTTGAAGAAATTAGATAACCTGAATCCACAAAAACAAATGGAAGATGATGAAAGCAAAACAAAATGAAAAACCTTTAAAGTCTAATTACAAAGAAATGAAAGATCAGCATGATTATATGAAAATTTTACTCATCTATTTTCATTCAACCTGACTTGATACATTATGCACAACATTCCTTCAAACCTCTACTGTCTTTTCAATCCCATAATTCATGTGATTCTAGTACAGGTATTGATATTCTTTCTGTTTCAATGCTGCAGATACAGTCATTAAACTACTCCTGGGAAATTATTAAATGCTACTCCATGAATATGTGAAGTGGAGGCTTCCTCAAAGTCTAGAAGCTGGAATTCACTCTATCCAAGATGCATGAGTACTTGTTTTGTTTTTCGTCTGTGTGGGCAGATGTTAGCCTTTACAACTTTATATCAATCCATCGTATAATCTCATCTCTCTGTTATGTAGACTTAGCCTTAGAAGCAGTACTTTAGACATATATAGTGGGCATTCACTTTTTCTTCTCAGCTAAAATTTTGCAAAAGGAATAACTGAGCTCTGAATGTCTTGTTTCAAAGTCAAGTAGATTTTATGCATTCAGTCACAGAAACTAATTTATATATTTGAGCAATTAGATTAGATATAATTTCTCTTTTGAACCTTTATAATAAACCAGGATCCCTAAATTATCTCAGACTGATAAATGATCCAAAAGTACAGAATTTCTAATATGCTTGATAGGTAGTTATTTTATAGTCTTAAAATATTAATTCAGCTAAGCTATCCTACATAAACTAGATAAGAAAATAAAAAGAATGTTGGTAGTTTAAAGAGTAATTTAATGCACAAAAGTTCAAACTTTATCACAATCCTTTTCTAATTGTTTGGAAAAAAACCCAACAAAGCTGCTCTTCCCAGGCAAGGAATAACATAATTACAAAAATTGAGTAAATTATGATAATGGATTTATGACAATGCTAACTTCCTCCTCCTTTTCTCCAACTCTCCTCTCCTCTCCTCTCCTCTCCTCTCCTCTCCTCTCCTCTCCTCTCCTCTCCTCTCCTCTCCTCTCCTCTCCTCTCCTCTCTGCATGCTCTGCTTCTCAGGAATATTTCTTACCTATTATTCAGATGAATGTTCTACATGTTTCTGGTTTTTTGGATGGTTTGTTTTTCTAAATGACACATTATCACCATAATTATCTTTCACATTGGTCTTGTATTATTTATACAAATATATAATTAAAAGGATTTTGTTGTGCCACTTCAGTGATGTTAAAGATTAAAAAAAAAAAAAAAAGATGCACTATTTTTAAACCCAAAACAGGAGGATAGGGCAACACTTTTTTTTTTTTTCTATTGTTTCTAGTGACAGGACTAGGAGTAATGGACAAAAGCCGGAACACTGAAAGTTCCATTTAAACATAAGGAAAATCTTCTTTTCTATGGGGGTATTGGAGAACTGGAACAAGCTGTCTAGGGAAGTTGTGAAGTCTCTTTCTCTGGAGGTCTTCAAAACCTATTTGGATGCATTCGTGTGTGACCTGATCTAGAAAGACATGCTTTAGCAGGGCGGGTTGGACTGGATGATCTCTAGACATCCCTTCCAACTCCTACCATTCTGTGATTCTGTGAGACAATAATAAAAGTTCAACCAAATTTTTTGATCCATTACAGATTTAAATTAATTTGAATGGTTTCTGGGGCAATTTTAATTTTTTCTGGCCTTCAGAATTTTGCAATTTTGCACAAACCTCCATTGATGTTGCTAAGATGTGAGAAAGAGCTGAGAAAATACCTGTAGAGATGCAAGAAATGTAAAAGTGCAGATGAATGTAGAATTTTGGCGGAATTGTGAGTCAAGCACAGTATAACCATCTGGTTGAAAGAGATGGTTATCCCTCTGTATGTAGAGTTGTGGTCTCACCTTGAGTGTTATGTAAGGTTCTGGGCTCAATGTTTTAAGAAGTATATGAATGTACTTGGAGGCATGTCCTATGAGGTGTGACTAAGGACTTTGGGCTTGTCTAGCTTGGGGAAAAAGAAGGGTGACCTCATTGCTCTCTAGAGCTTCCTGAAGAGGGGAAGTATAGAGGAAGATTCTGATGGCTTCTCTCTGGGATCCAGTAGCAGAACACCTGTAAGTGGTTCAAAGCTGTGCCAGGAGAGCTTTAGATCGGATGTTAGAAAACATTTCTTTACTGAGAGGTTATTCAATCAATGGAACTGGCTTCCTAGAGAGGCAGTTAGTGCCCCAAGTCTGTCGGTCTTTAAGAGATGTTTGGATAATGCCCTTAGCAATACGCTTTAACTTGATCATCTCTGAAGTGGTCAAGTAGTTGGACTAGATTATCATTATAGGTCCTTACAAGTGAAATAATCCATTCTATTCTTAGAGGAAGCTTAAGGATTCAAGAGGTAAAATATAAGATTATAAAAGTGTAAAATTCTGATAGGAAAAACATGTGGTTATTCCATTGTTAGTGTTGTTTGGTCAGTTATCAGATATTGTTCCTGATGTCACCAGTGTCAATGTATTTGATTTGTAGTGATGATTTATCAATTATGAGGATATTGCTAGCGGGTAAAATAAGCTGACACTTCTCTCCTGAATGACATTTGCCTTTCCAGCAATAACCCTTCCAGTGTTGTCTTGGAGGTACTTGGACCATAAATGTTTACTCTAGAATCTCATGAAATTTTAGTTTTTCACATGTGTTGGAAAACAAATAATTACTATTTTTTTTTTAGGCTGTATATATTTTTGGAGAGTGTCTATTAGAGATACCTGAACAAAGGGACTCAAACAGGGGCAGTATCATGTAGGATAGAAAAAACAATCATGTCTTTTTAAAGACATGCATCTTCAAAGAAGATTGAAGTCTGGTGGGTCTTTTTTGCTTATTTTTAAAAGGTGAATCAGATTGAGTAAAAAATAACACTCATAACTCAGTGACTGATGCTGTAATTTCCTAAGATTTAATGACTCTCAGCATTGCAAAGTAGTTACTGATTCGCATCATCCACTTTATCTCTACCATCATTGCTTGTTTCTGTCCTCACACTTTGCTCACCATTATGTCGATATAACTCTTTGGATGACTGTAGTACAGATTTGATTTCTGAAGGGACAGACTTAAAAATAATTCTGTGTTTGGAGGGTTGTCTTCAGCTCATTTTAAGATACACTTACACATTACAGCTAGAGTGATGAAATAGATGCTACAAGAAGGGTCTACATAAGGTCTTCTTGAGTATCATTCCTTCCTTTGTTGGTGGTCATTTGAATCTATGACTAGGCAGGAGAAAGATCTAGGGATCAAGCAGGGAAAGAAGGGAAGGTGAAAATGACTCAGTAACCACTAGATACTGAAGGAATTTAATTGACAAGAGCTACCTTAGGAATCCAGATTTAAGACATTGGTTTGCAAACACTTAAAGCAGCATAATTGAGACTGTACAGAATAAGGACATAAAAAATGAGGACATAAAAGGAGGGACCCAAACTGTAGACAGAGGAAGAATTTCTTAGAACTAAACTAAACCAGCATCCAAAAAAAAATCTATGATGATAGTAAACAGACTCTGAAGTCTAAAAGTAAGTGAGTATCCATTTAGGATTCCTATTGGTTTCAAGTGGACTTATCGTGGCTTTGCCCAGCCAGCAAAGAAGCACCACAACAATCTCACTGCTCTCCATCAACCCCCACTTTTGTTAGGATGGCAGAGGCCCCAGTGAATTGGGAGGAAAAAAGATAATCAAGGATGTTATGGATTGAGACAAGGGTAGGGAGGGCTCACTGTCAATTACAGTTCTGGGCAAATCAGACTCCAGTAGTCAACTTAGAGAGGAAAGTAGGAAAGTTTATTCTACTACCTACAAGAAACACAACAGAACAAAAGAAAAAAGAAAGAGAGTAGGATGATGAGAAATCTACAACCAGCACTATTAAGATCTCCCTACCCCATCCCTCCTTTCTTCTCAGGCCCAGCTCACTGCTCCTGATATCTCTACCTCCTCCCCTCTAAACGGCTCAGAGGTCAGGGAAGGGGGAATGTGGCCAGTCTCTCACAGATGAGTCTCTCTTCCTCTTTCACCTTCTTCTTCTTAAAAAGTGATTGTGAAGATACCTAATTGGCTCAGCCTCAGAAGTGGGTCTGGCTCAGAGATGGGGAGAGTTTTGAGCAACTTCTTACAGGAGCCATCTTTTCAGCCCCTTCCCCATTACTAGAAATGGCTCCATGCAAAACCATGACAGGACTATACTGATATGTGTGCATTAGATGGTCAAAATAAAGATTTAAAAAGCAAATCTGTTGTATATAACACCATTTGAGACTAAACTTAGCCAAAAGTATAGTAATTTTTTATTGTTATAATAATTTATACAATAATAATATTTACTCTGCAATTTTTCATGTTATCAATCTACAATTGAGATTACTGAAAGAAAATATGAACATAATAATGAAGTTAATATTAAAGCAGGTAGATTAAGTTTTCATTAAGCCAGCCTAACCACTTCCTTTGCGTTATGTTTGAGTTCTACTTACTGTACTGTAAGAGAATAGCTTTCTAGTGGTGTGATACCGCACATAAAAATAATTTGTGGGAGGGTAAGCAACAACTACCACATTTTGGTACACAAAGTAGGGCAATCTATATGAACTAAAGTTAGACAAAAACACTGGCATAGATACAATTTGTCTGATTTCCCAGGCTTGCAATTTCATCCCTTTCTTCTATCCCACATTTTTTGTCTTTTGAATTCTAGTTTCTTCAATCTTTTATCTCACAGTTGATGTGAGATTACAAAGATAAGAAATTTGTGTATGTTTTTTATAATATTGGTGACAATATAAGCAAGACTAGAATATATGAAAGTATATGCAAATATAGAAGCTTATAAATATTATATTTATTCATTCAGAATTATTAAGTCATATATTAAGAGAATATACATAACTTGAAAATTCAGCATTGACAATTTCTAGAGATCAGGGAGATGATAGTAGAATGGTGAAAGCAAAAAAGTGTCAATATTTCGATAAGTCCTTCTTTTCTTAGTTAACTTAGAATGTTAGAAGTCTACAAATGTTATTAAATGCTTTTCAGTTTCTTTATTTTTGAAAGTTTTTTGAAAAATTTGGGGTCTTGACCTTTAAGTGATTTTAAAACCTTTGAGAAGCCCCATGTAGACATTTGCACAGAAAGCTATAGAAGTATTTTTGTGCATGCTGTGGCTCAGATGAGCCTTTATCCGTCAAAAGTTTTCCTCAACAGAAGAAAATCGTATTTCCTGTAGAGACATTCTGTTAATAGAATGTGTTGTGTGTGCCACAGATGAGTTCTCAGTTACTGTTTGGAGTTGCAAAGACAGTCTTTAAAAAAAGGAGTCTAAATTCCTGCTGAAGCACCTGTACTCTAGTTTTGCAGAGTATCTCTTTTTTAAAGCAAAACAAAGTAGTTAATGTTTTAGAGACCCATCATTCTGTGGCAACTTACCCAGATAGTTTGATATAAAAAAATTCTTCTGAATTTCCAGTTTCACTTTTGTGATTTTTTTTTTTTTTATGACCTGCTATTTCTTTTTCATCTCATTAAAAAAAATAGGTCTGAAGTTTGCCTTCAGATTTCAGAAGGCAATTTAGCAAACAATTTTTATCTTTTTGAACAAACACTGAGAACTATCAAAGCTTTAGTTCCTGAGAACAAAAAAGACACAAGTGAAAGACTGTCAGATATTTATGAAGAGAGTTTTCAACTTTTACTTTAAACACTTCAACTTCAATGACCAAGCCTAGGTGCATCTCAATCTTTTTTCTTTGGAAAGATATTGACCTTAATAGACTACATCCACTCTCACTGGTGTAAGTGTAAAGAGTAAATAACTAAAAGAAAGGGAAATTGAAATGTCCGCATTTGTTGGCTACATGCAAACATTCAGAGAAGATAATTATTTACAAGGAATTCATATGTAAAGTGAAATTACTCCAAATAAACTAAATAGCTACAGAGAAAGCCAAGACAGTGAAATAAAAAAGAAAGGCAGCTCTTAAATATAAAAACATACAATGAAAATGTAGTAGTAATGAAGAAAGGTAATTTTCAGCCCCTATTACATCCTGTCAGCATTCTTCTTAGCATTCTTGCACTAATTATATAGTAAATAGGAGTGTTAGAAAGACTGATATTTAGCAGTAAAGGAAATACGTGTCAAAGGAAAATATTTTAGAAAAAAATTCACAGCAGTTATAAAGTAATATTCAAAAGTTATGATTTTTGCTATCTTCATGCCTATTTAATTGCCTTGCTATAATGTTTCTTCTCTAGAACTCTTTTAGGTTTGGACAGAGTGTTTGACATAACTATTATGCAGCTGGAGTTCTTCCACCTTTCCTTAAGACATCCAGAGCAGGATTTTATATTTATGTTAGTATACGTATTTCATACCAAAAAAAAAAAAAAAACCCCACCACAAAAACCTCAAATATATTATTCAGCTTGAAAAATAAAACACTTAAGAGAAAAAATAGTTCAGAATATCGTGGAATGTGTTATCTATGGTTCTTTGCATTTAGTTCCACAAAAATATATACAAACTGCAGTCAGACTGATGTATCTTGTTTCTAACATCTTTCTGCCTCCAATTGTTCCAATAGCTGAATTTTGCTTAGTGGGAGCTTTTAAAACACTCTTCCCCTATTCAAGATCACACCTATTTCCCTAGAGAGAGGAAAAAAAATCCATTTTAATAGAGATATTTAGATTATGGAAATTCTCTTTCCTTCTCCTTAACCTTTCTCTGTGAGTCCTGTAAAGCTCCCTTGGGTGTTTTTATATTTTGAGATGGAAATTGATGGAATTGTAAAAGAAAAATCTCATGTTTTAGTAAGGTTTTGGCTGTATTTTGCAGTAGCTTGACAAGTACAATGAAGGAGTTCCCTTTCTGTCCTTTGAAAATGATTCCCAAAGGCTACATGCTGGATACATTCCTTATTCTCTGAATAGTTTCATGCACAAATTTCCAAGTCATTCTAAACATTGCCTTTAAACCACTCCATGGTCTTCCAGACATTTTTGCTTCACACAGGTTAAATAGGACATGACATAAATAAACATTTTATATTTCTCCATTTTATGTCATTAAAGTGTCATATCAACAAAAAACAACCCTCATGAGGAACTAATTTGCATTCTGGAAAGAACTGTTGCATACTATCATCATTTGCTCTCTGTAAGCCTAGGACATAAAGTTTTCATAACAGAAGTAGTATAGTCTCTTGAAAACTGTGTCCTGAAAAAAAAAAGAAGGTAAGACAAAATTAACTTACAATGGTTTATCTTGCGTTCAAAAGAAATCTGAAAGAGTGGAAAATTATTTCTCTCTTTTAGATATAATAAAATAAGGAAAATTAACAAAGGCTGAAATGAGACCACACGCACAATACAACCTCTTATGGCAGTGTACTAACTTTCAAACTCTTAAAATTTGCTTTATAAGGGAAATTTTCTGCTTAAAAAGTTGAAATTTAATTGCTTATGGACACTTAGGGTAAATCTAGCTGTTAAAAAAAAGCTGATAAGTAGTTCAATGAGAAATCTAACATATAATATGAATCTGATATCCCTTTCTTTCATATACCTTCTAAAGGTATTCCATGTCTGCAAAGGAATTCCACTGAAAGCAATGCTCAAATTTTAATAAAATGTTTTTGTCAGAGTATGTCAATTTGTTGAAAGAAATATATTTCTTGAGAGATCATAACAATTACAAAATTCAGCCATCACTGTGATGGAAATATAATTTAATTGTCCCTGTCAGCGTCTCCAGTTACACAGGTGACTGGTACATGAATGTCAAGTGATCTGGCCTTTCCAGTATGAAGAATCTTGAAAGTCATAGTTTTAGCCTGAGTAGGAAGCTATGAATCCAGTTTCAGAAGAGAACAACTTGACTTAGTATAGTTAGTAGATTAAGGAAATGAAATACCTGGGGTATCTCTATCTAAAGAAATCAGTCCAATCAGACTTTGAAAATCCCACAACCTCTGTGTGAATTTATGAGTTTTCTTTTTCTGTGTCTGCAAACAGAAGTAGTGAAAGTGATCCAAGTCACTTCAAAATATTTAAGGTATTGAAATGCATGCACAGTGTATTTCATTCTATAAAAAACATGTATTAATATTTTTGATAACACAGCCTTTCAATTTTGTGTAATTTTGTATGTGGAAGAGCAGTGGTCTGAATTAAATTTTCATATTCAAATTCAAATTTTGAAATGGCAGTAGAATTACAAAACCTAAGTCTCAGCTTTGTGTACTGCAAATAATTATTCCAGAGGATGGATTAAATAAACAAGAGAGGAAGAACCTTGTTTAAATTTCCATTTGTCAAACTTCCCTCAGAACATCTATCATTGAGTTGGGGCTTAACTTAAAATATTTAAAAAGTTACCTAGAAAAATAAATTTGAGATTAGTTTTCAGGCTTCAAATAAGTTTCAGTAGTTGTATAACTCTGTTTATTTGACTATCAACATGCTAAGACCAGAGTCTCATTCAAAGAAGGCAGTCTCATTAGATGGATAAGAAATTTGATCAAATATCTGAGTCCTGGTGTCAAGGAGGTATTTGAAAGCACCGACAGAAAACATCTCCAGGAAGGACTTGTCTCTATGATTCTGTCCAAGTATGAGACTTCAATTTTATTTTTTGTTGTTTATATGAATAGTTGCAGTTAATATTTATGGATTTACTCCATTTTGCCAGCAAAATAAGTGAACTGTGAGGAAGTGTCCTGAAAATAAAATTATTTGTCTTAACTCTCTATGATTTATGCATATTGAATTCCACAAAACTTTCTATTTATCTGCACAGAACACCCTGCTCAAAAAAACTGAACACATTAACTATTGCATATTACTCAGTAGCTATTTCCACACTGCCAGCTGGCTTTTACTACTGAATACGCAGAAAAAAAAAAAATCTTCAATTTGCGTTCCTCATTGTGGGATTGTATCCCAAATTCCTCAGCTAGACTTTTGGCCTTTAGTAATCTGGAAGATGAAACAGAATACCATCTGAACATAAGACCTAGGATTAAACCCTCAGAAACTGGTACCTGACAGCACTTTCAAGCCACTATAGCAACAAATAACAGTGCTCCCTGGTAGGATGCTGTTACTGCAAATAAGCAGCAGCTTGTATTCAGCAGCCTGCTGCCAAACAGTTCCATTTGGCTGAATAGTTTGTGCAGCTGTTTTCACAACAGCATCAGCAGTTATCCCACCCCAGCTGCACCAGGACAAAATGACAACAACTTAAATCAGCTGCTGCTGAAGGATCTTGAATGTGCTTTACTTGTTAAGGAACCATTGATAGGTTAACACAATAATTATCAACATATCTTGTGGAATCTTCCACAGCCGAGGCAGCCTAGGAAATAGGACAAAAAATACTTAGAAACAGACAGAGGAAAATTTTGTCTAGTAGATGTTATTGAATCCTACAAATGTATTTATTACAAATGTGATATGATGTGGTATCCCTTCCAACCCCTGCCATTCTGTGATCATATGTGTGTCACATATTTCCTGTGCGACCTGATCTAGCTGGACCTACTTTAGCAGGGGGGTTAGACTAGATGATCTCTAAAGGTCCCTTCCAACCCTTATCATTCTGTGATTCTGTGCTTCCTCTGTGAAAGATTTGTAGCCACATCAGCACAGGTGGCTAATTGTACTGTTTTTGACCGGGACAGTGTTAAATTTCTTCATGACTGCTTTTACATTGCTTTGTTTTCTATTTTTGATGAAAACAGTGTTGATAACACATTGGTGTTTTAGTAACTGCTGATACAGGATCAAGGACTTTTCTGATTCTTATGATGCATTGCTGGAAATGGGCTGGAGATGCACAAGAAATTGGGTTAGAATACAGCTGGGACAGCTGATTCCAGCTGACAGAAGAGACACAGGACATCATGTTCAGTGTTTAAAGCTGTGGGAAGAAGGAGTGGATGTTTGGAGTTACAGTGTTTATGTTCCTGAGAAATTGCTATGAGTGACGGAGTCCTATTTTCCTGGAGATTGCTGAATACCTACCTGCTGATGAATAGTGAAAGATTTCCTTATTTTGCACTGCTTGCATATATAGCTTTTTCTTTGACTATTGAACTGTCTTTATTTCAGCCCATGAGTTTTCACTTTTAGTTTTCCGATTCTCTCCCCTATGCTATTACGGTATGAGGCAAGAGAGGGGTTGTGTGGGGCTGAAATACTGGCCAATGTTAAACCGTGACATTAGCCTTTTGCTCAGGAGAAGTTACAGTCATCTCTTGTTAATCAGAAAGGGCAATAAACAAGTTCAGAGTCTTATACTTCATTTTTTTTCCTTTGTAGTTAAAAGTTGCTTACTGGATTTTTTTTCACAATAGAGATAGCTGAAATAATGAAATAGTGTTACTAAGGTCAGATGTTCCAAGGGAGGTTTAAGGGAGATTGTAATATATTTATGTCTTAATGATATCAGAGATACAGAGTATAAATAAGATTGTGAAATAACTGTATAAAAACATTTGAGAATCTTGTTCCCAAAAACTTTCTTTCACAGGCTTCTGGCTTACTATTCCTGTAGTCAGTGTTAAAGTATTAATAATTGAACTAGTTCTGACTTTTTGTATTGTTTTGTTTCCTAACGGAAGAAAATTGTTGTGTCTTAAGTAGTAAAAAGATACTTCACTTCTCAATCTGCCTTTATATCTATAAAAACTTTATGAGTTACTTAAGCATTTTTAGTGTCAGGGGCAAATTTTCTGGAAAGACAATAAACTGACCTTTTTGCTGTCATCCTTTTCTAGGAACAGCATATTCTGTTCTTATGCATTTTCAGAAATTACTCCCATGTCATCTCTTCTGAAGAGAAATACTGAACTCATCACCCCAGGGCCAAAGAAAACACATTTACTTCTTAAATGCTTCCCTTTCTATTCCCTGTAGGAATATATCAGGGAAAACTTATCAGTGTGCAGCTAACATTCCTCAATAGACCTAGATAAGAGTCTTCTCTCGCCACCTTCTACTGTTGAATATTACTGGTTCAGGTGAGCTCTATAATATTTCAACTATTTGTCCATAATCCTCATAAAAAGTTTCAAAACATGTCTAGAAACCTAAGAATTCTAAGGGGCTGGAATTTCGAGAGATTGATAAAGCTTTAGTAATTACATTTTGGCTTTTATTTTTTTTTAATATATATATACATATATATAAAGATCATTCTGATCACATAAGATTCAATCTTATTATTGTAATAAATGCATACAGGTATTATAATTTTAAAAATGTGCTTTTGTAAGTTAATATAATACTCTAAACACAAGATAGTAGTATGTAAACAGACGGTAAAGCCTGAAGTGACCAAGAGGATTATCTTTTCTGAGCTCTATATATCATGAGAGTCCTTGAAATTCAGTTGTCTTTGAACAAAAAAATCTCTCAAACAACTATTTAAAAAGAAAATTTTGTCATCATTCCTGGTTAATTGTTCAGAAGTGTCTTGCCCACAATATAGTGGATGTTAATTGGCTGAAGTATTAGACCAGCTGAAATCTAGGACCATTTCTTGTCATAATTTTTTCAATGACCTGGACAAAGGAGTTTAATGTAGAGAAAAAAAGTGTGCCAACAAAAACTAAATTGGGAGGAACTATTGATTCTCTCACGAATAGAGAAGTCTCAAAAAGAGTTCTTTATAGATTAGAGCACTGGGTAATCACAAACTGTATGAAGTTTAATATGAATAAATACAAGATTCTGCATTTGGGTCAGTGTAATCCTGAGTGTACATATAGATTGAAGGACAACAGGCTGGAGCGCAAACCTGCAGAAAGTGGGGGGGTGGGGTTTTGGTTGATCATAAGCTCAATATGAGTCAATAACTTGCTCTGGTAGACAGATGTATCCTGGAGTACATTAAGGAATGTAGCTAATGGATCTAAAGAAGTCATTGTCACACTATACTCAACATTGGCACAATCTCATCTCAAGTGCTGTGTGTAGTTTTGGGTTTCACAGTATGAGAATATAAAAAAAAAAAAAAAAATGAATGTGTCCAAGGGAGGAGAGCAAACATGGTGAAAGAATTGGAGGGCATGACTTTCAAGGAGCAGCTGAGGAAACTAGATTTGTCTAGTATATAGCAAACTGAGGTGTGACGTTATTGCTGCACAGTCTCCTCATGAGGGATGTGGAGAGGGGAGTGGTGTTCTATTATCTCTACTGTCCAGTGATAATACACAAAGGAAGAGCTTGAAGCTGAATCAGGGATATCCACACTAAGTATTAGGCTATTAGGAAAAAAATCTTCACTTGAGAGAGCATGATCAGCCACTGGAACAAGCTCCCCTTGGAAGTGATCAATGCCTCAAGCCTGTGTGTTGGTATACAAGAAACATTCTGACAATGCTCTTAGATATATGGTTTAACTTTTAAGTTTCCTTGTGTGGAGTCAGGAGTTAGACTAAATGATCCTGTGGGCTCTTTCTAATTCTATGATAAGTATTAATTTTAATCTATTTGGATGTAAGTTCAGTTCTGTGTGAATTTGTAATACCTTTATCTGATAGTCTGAAGAAGCCTCTGTTAAGAGTTCAGTTGTCCATGTAGACACATAAAACAGTTAAAAGTAAACTTTTTAATCCAGTAATCAGACTGAAATCTTTGAATCTTTCTTTGTAGTCAGTTTAGGTTTTAAATGTGGGGGTGATGCAATGGATTGGAAAGTCAAGAATGAGGTATTATTTTTTCTAATGATAAATTAAATTACCTTATGTGACTTTGGTATAAATAATTCCAATTGCCCTCAATAAAGCTTCCTCTCTTTGTTCTCCACTCTTAAGTTAGAAATACAAGTCAGCAATCAAAAATTGTGACTGAGAGACAATATGGGTATGTAAGAAAGACACAAAAGTGAGGAAATCCTTTCTTACCTGTATAGTTTGGTGGGGCTTTTTGTTTCTTTCTCCTCTTTGCCCCATATTCTTTTTCTTTCCCTCTGAGGCAGAGGAGTTGGGATTTAAGAAATGAAGTTGAGACTAAGAAAAGCAGAAGATTCTTTTAGTTTTTCTTTCTCACTATCTAATACCACTTAAATTGGGAAAAATATTTGCTTTGCCTGTGATAGGAACTGATAAGTAACCTCCATGTCTTTACCTTGACCTATGAGCTTTCTCGTATCGTTTCCCTGTACTGTTAGAACATAGAAAGGGAGAAAGTCAGAGAGATATCTGACAGCTAGTAAAGATCAATCCACTACAATGGAATGAAAAATAATTATACAGATTAAACTATAAATATACCACACTTTAAAATACATAATTTAAACAGTAAAAACTTTTATGTTCTAGCAAGAGCACAATTATTCACAATAAATACTGTATATTTGAAATGTAGGAAAATATTAATATTTTCTACAATAAATAATACATCTATTTAAAATAGACTTGATTATAATGAAATCAAAAGTCAGGAAATTATATATTTTACATATAAATTACTGATAGGAGAAAAAAGAGTTGAAAAAAAGAGTTGAAAAAAGAGTTACTGTTGAAGTATTAAAATCTTTAAGTAAATTCTTATTTCAGAATGCATACTCTTTTTTCCTTTCTCTATTCTCTTTCTCTTTTCTTCAATACATTATTGATACTTTAAAGGCAGCAGAGATAGAATTATTTAATTTTAATGCAATACTACTTCAACATTCCATTCCTTACACTAGTAATTTAGAATAAGTGATTCTTTAAAAAGAAATGGATTCCTGTAAAAATCTATTTTTCTTCAATATAATTCAAAGTTCTTATTAGTGTTGACAGTGGGAGTAACAGAGGAATGTCTTAAATGTCGAAGAGCAACCATATTTTAAACTTTTTATAAAAGCGAGTTGTCCAGGACTTGTTCTTGTATTTCTGCTTTATTGCCTTACCTATTTTAATTGCTGCAGTTCATCTATATTGCCATTTTAACACCATCGTGACAAGAGACCCCTACACTGAAGTTTTCTTTCTACTTTATGTGTTCTTTCAGATCAAACTTTATTATGCTGCTGTGTGAATTAAGAAATTATATCAGGCTGTATAGCAGCGCAATTAACTATGAAAAGTACAAGGTCCTACATGAGGCTCAAGTCAATCCCCAACATCAGTACAGACTGTTGAATGAATGAATGAATGAATGAAGGGCAGCTCAGTGGAGAACAAAGTGGGAATACTGGTGGATGAAAAATTGGACATGGGACAGCAATGTGGACTTGCAGTCCAAGAAACCAGTTTTATCTATGGCTGTATAAAAAACAGCATTTCCAGCAGGCCTTAAAAGTTGATTCTGCCTCTCTGCACCATTCTTGAGAGATTCCATCCTGCAGTACTACATCCAGCTCTCAGGTTTACAGGACAAGAAGGACATGGGTCTGTTAGAGTTTGTCCAGAGAAGGGCCACAGAAAGTCTTGAAAAGCCTCAAAGTCAATATTTTAGGAAGATATGATTTTAGTAACTTATAATTATAACTTACCTCATTAAGATTGATAAACAGGAAAGTAAGTACCAGTGCTCGTGAATGTATCAGTGAGGGTGCAGGTGAAATGAAGGTGCCCAGGCTTGCCGCTCTTGTGTACAAAGCAGGTAGAAAGCCCTTGAGATAGTAGCATTCTTTCTTAAACATTTTGAACTGTATAATGGAGCTCATGATGCCAGATGCTTTCAGGATTTTGCATGAAGAAGCTATAATGCTTCATAACTGAACTGGATTTTTAGGATTCTGGCTTATATTGCAGTTAGGCTTCACAAGGGCAAAATGAAGAATCCAGACTGAATCAGGTGTCCATATAGGTCCCAGCTAAAATGAGCACCAGTACCGTGAGCTCACCAAGTGATTGAAGCAGGATTATAGTTTAAAATTGGGTACTTTCAGCCAATCCTGGGATGAGTTAGGATACCTGTACTCATTGAAGAAGCCCATCAGCTTCAATGAATTTTGTATTGTGCTCTGTTATGTAACCTTTGGCTTGCTTTAAGTAGGTTTAATGATCACAGATGAAACAATTAATTTGAGGTTTTGGTATCTGTAGGTGGATAAGCAGTTACACACTCTTTAGTGCAGATAATTTATTAAACATACTGCAAGGCAATAATTTTGGTTTTAATTATACTGAATAGCTTCTGATAATAAAATAAAAGGTCTTTTATTAAAATACGCTTCAGGTATACTTTAATTTTCTAAAATAGGCCTGAAAAATTAATCAGGATAGGAATGTGGGGAAAAAAAATTCCTTTACACTCTCTTTAATAAACTCTAACTCAACTAACTTTAAATTGTCTTCCTTATAACAAAATAACAGATAAAGATTCTTTCTGTTTGTATTGATTATCAGCCACTGTAAGAAAGAAATCCTTTCTCTTACAAGTCAAAGACATCTCCAGTGAAGACACTTCTATGTTCTCTGGTAAGAGCTGGTAGTACTAAACATCCTTTATGATGGCCAATGACATGTGAGAGAAAAGCCAAAAAAAGTTTGTTACTTATTGGATGGGAAGACATTGCAATTTATCCTTGTTGACAGGTTTGACTCCTGTGATATTCAGTAGTAATGGATCTCTTAGGCCAACACAACACTGGAGTTCTGCTGCTTTTCAATATATGTTGTATTTTGTGGAATTATTTCAATGATGGCACAGTGTATGATGGAACAGCAGCAGACACACTGAATCTTTACCATAATCAAAAATGTTTGTCAGCTCCTGAAGCAGAGTATTATATTGTTAAGTTGTTCAACTCATGGCTGTTTGAACTTGTGTAAAGTGCACAAAACCTTAATAGAATCTAGTTCTTGGCCTGCACAAAGGCCACATATCTTCTCACCAATTTGATCAGAGTGTAAAAACATCTCTTGATGATATTGAAATTGGGGTTGAATTCTGAAGGAACCCATTTTCCCCTTTAACAGCAGTACAGTTTACATTAACAAGAAGAAAAAAACCTTCATGTCATATAACTTCTGTAATCTTAGACATAATGTGTTTAATATGGTGGTCAAATTCCCTCAATGATCAAAGGAAAAAAGAAAGAAAGCCTCTCCTTTTAAGAAAATGATTCATCTCCAAACACATTCTATGATAGGACTGAGTGATGAAGTAACAGGTAAAGGAAAACCTGTATATTGTATGAATGTATATGTGGATTGACAAAGGATGCAGTAATGAAAACAAGAAACTTTGTTGAGATTCTCTAAACATAATGTCTTAGGTTAGTTAATTCTGCAACACATTGAAAAGCTCTGCCTTAATAGAATAATTAATTTTTAAACAAATAATTATTTTGAAATATTAATCACTATTAACAATAAGATAGAAGATATTATTAATATTTAAAAATATCTAAAGCATGAATGTCAGGAGGTTAGGGCATCACTTTTTTCAATGGTATCTAGCAACAGGACAAGGGGTAATGGGATGAAGCTGGAACACAAAAAGTTGCATTTAAACATAAGAAAAAACTATTTTACTGTGCAGGTGACAGAGCAGTGGAACAGGCTGCCCAGGGAGGGTGTGGAGTCTCCTGTCTTGGAGGTCTTCAAGACCTGCCTGGACACATTCCTTTGCGACCTGGTCTAGATGGACCTGCTTCTACAGGGACATATGACTAGATGATCTCTAAAGGTCCCTTCCAACTCCTACCATTCTATGATTCTATGTTACTGAATTCCACTGTATTGGAAACATGTAAAAGGTTTGAGATCACTATCAACATTCTACTGCTACTTGTCATTTTTACATACCTTCCTTTTGTGTACACTGAAATAATAGCTGCTTTAGTGGAAATCAAAATTTATTGAAAGGACTTTTGAATTACATGTCATTGGCTAGTATTTAAGGGTATAAATAAACACTTCTTCCGCCTGTCAAAAATGATGTCACATAAAGTACAAAATAAATTTCAGAGCCGTATTATAACCAGAAAAGCACTATCAGTTTATAAGTTGTGTATCTAGGATGTTTGATGCTCAATCAAATTGTATAATTAAACCACTCAAATATTTATACTTAGATTAATACAATTTTAAAGTTATAATATATCTTGTTAAAAAGCTAAATACAATTAAATAAATGACCTAGTACCTATTAAAATATTTTTTTTTGCCATGATAAACAGTCTGTACATTTTGCAATGGTATATCATTCTGTGATTTGAATGGCAGAGAAAATTCTGGATTTGACTGCATATGGTATCTGAACAAACTATGAAAACACTGTTGCAATTTCATTTGTACATAAATTATGTTTATGGATGAAGATTTGTTTAACAGAAACTAATTTAATGGAAAATTTCATATTATACAACTGAAAGGTAACAGCAAGAGTATTCTCTTATCTAGAATCTCACTCATCTTTCTAATCAATTACAGGAAGGATGTATGTAAACTGATGATCCTACTATATGACACTGAAAGTATATACAGTAAAAACATAAATTTCAATAAATTTCCTGATTGAAACTCATACATATTCTGTTTTCTTTATCTTTGTTTAACCAGAATAAATTAAAATTTGAACAGATGTAAAGAGAAGCTGCAGACATAAAGACAGTTCAATATAAAGAAACAAAAACAATTCAGAAAGGATAAAATAATCATTAAGCCTAAGTTTAATGCCAACAAAAATAAATTTATCATGTTAGATAAACAAGGATGCAAACAAAAACTCCTTTTAAAAACGAGTTTTTCTGACTCTCTGAAAATGAATATGAAGTAGTAACCTGTTCTAAGTGACCCTGGAAACTCCTTGAGTTATAATTAATTTTTCTTCAGTAAGTACAGCTCTGCTTCCAAACTGCAATTTACTGTACTTCAGGACCACCAAAGCTCTCATTATTAATTGAACATGAAAATAATTCAAAAAAGAACAGAAAATGTTATTTCTGTTTTGCTAGACACATTGGAACTGTCAAAAGTTGATTTTAAAAGGAATAATTAAATGAGGATTTTAAAATGTATCCTGGGATCTTTTTCCTATTCATAATATTATTTATTATGAAGGTTTTCTTGGTTACATCTGTTACTTGGTTTGTTTTTAAGATCAACAAATTATAGGGCCAACAGTTGAATCAAGAATGTGGGCTCAGTAATTTATTCATTTAAGTCAATGGAAAAACTCATGCTGTTTTCTGTAATAAAATTAAATGAGTATAAAGAAAATAAAGGAGATTTATAGAGCAGTAAAGGAGAATAATGTGACACAAATAAATAACTTTGAAAAATGAATTCAAAATAATGAATTCTAAATATTTATTTACAAAATTCACAAAGAAATCCTATTATTCAGTTTGAGTATTTCAGTAATATATGCATGAACTGCTTAAACTTGACTATTAATTAAAATTTCAAGACACTCTTTCATGAAATAATTATATTAATGCAAAACTCAGAAAAGGGAGGATCATATGTCAACTAAGATAGCAAGGTTCACAAACTTGATTGGTTTTCTGTCAGATGACCTTAATCAAAGTTTACATTCATTGTCCCATCTAAATTTAAGTACTTGAAATATTTCACAACTCAAAGCTTTTTCTATTTCTGTATATGTAATGAAGACTTTCTAACAGAGTGATTTAGGCATTGCTTGGTCATAAAGGTGTCCCTCAGCTGGAAAGGAAGAATGTTAATTTGTGTAATAAGAAAATCTACCCCTGGAACCCCTCCTGTCACCTGGGAATTGTCAGTATCACTTCAATGTAGATAGTAATTCAGGAATAACATTTTGCATTTAGAGTTTGTCTACCTCTGACTGTTCTGTTTGAAGACAGGAAAGATATCAATCAAATACTTCTCATCATGGTTTTTATCCCCTCTATTTACCTACTTTTTGTTGTTCTTCTGTTTCTATCCATCCACACAGTTTCCAGAGTGGTTCAACATGGTGCCATCATTTTTATTGGGAAGGATTGTCAAGGTGCAGAAGAAGGAAATGAAGCCAAGGAAGCTCATATTCAGAAAAGCACCTGACTATCTTAGTGTAATTGAATCCACTTGCTTAATATTGTGACAGGAACTGTAGAGAATTTTACCTCTTAACCAAGATGCAGACAGCAAAAGGGGGAAAAAAGAAAAACAAAACCAAACAAAAAGTTCACTCAGATGTATATTAAGGCATGACGACAACATGATCAGCAGAGAGCTGAAAATTCCTGTCAAAGTGGAAGCTCCTTCAGCGTTATCAGAGTGAATGTGTAATTATTTGCATATCTTATTGACAGTTCTTCAAATACTACACCAGTATGCTCTAAAGATAGTAATATATTCAATATTGACGCATGTTTTTATAGCTTGATATAGGGGGAATTGTATGGCACAATTCCATTCTATTTATTAATGTAGGCTATTTGGGATTAAAAAAAATATTTAATACTCTTATTTAAGAAAAGCTATAAAATAGGAAACATACTCTCTTAAGGAAAGTCAGTTCTTCAAATAGTGTTCAAATTCTTTCAATTATCAAGACAGAGATTATAAATAACATCATTCTAATAGAAATAGAATACTTCATTGCAAAGATTAGATTAGAGGTTTTTTTCTGTTGTATTTTTTTATTTTAAAATAAAACAAAAATACCTGTTTAAGCCATGTTTGACTTGATATTCATTTACTTCATGAAGTGTAGTACAAAGAAATGATTACATTACACCAATATTGTAATTAATCATCTTTCTTTTGACTGACTATGTTTACTGAGGTAAGCAGTGGTCTGGCTTAGTTTCCTGATTATGTTTTGTTTTGGCTTGTTTTGGATTTGAGGTGTTTGGTTTTGGTTTTAAACTGAATACACTTTTCTTAAGATGATGATTTAAATAAACAAATTTAAGTGGGATTTAAAAATTTTTTTGTTAGTACATTTCTTGCATTTGCTTGAAGTTGAGATATTTAAAGCTGCTTACAGGATGTAAACAACAAGTGTTTTTGTATAAAATTGTAAGCCTCAAAAAACACTTGTCATGGTTTAGTGAGGAGCTACTTTTGCTTGGCAACAGTGGGAGCGGGTTGCAACGAATACCTGGTAAAGAGTTTTGGGACTCTCTCCCAGCTCTTGTGTTCAGACCCACCTACAGCCTGGCTGGGCCAATCTAGCGCCTCTGACATCACTAAGGATGGGAATTCAAAATGCCTGAGAGGGAGTGTAAGAGTGATACAAGATGGAGGTGACCACATGGACTCCATAGTCAGAGAAGGAGGAAGAAAGGAGGAGCACCAGACCAGAGATCCCTCTGAAAGCTATGGTGAGAATGTAGGCTGTATCCCTGCAACCCATGGAGGGCAATGGCAGGACTGAGAGCCACCAGCAGCTCTATGTGAGTGCACCCAGATGGGTGAGAAACTGTGTGAGGAGATGGCCATGACACAGGCTGTGCTGGAGAGCCTGCATGCCGCAGAGCAGACCCACATGAGAGGCAGAAAGCAGCTGTAGCCTTTGGGATGAACGCATGTTGGAGCAGCCAGTGCAGGGCTGCCATATGTGTGAGGTACCCCAAGGAGGGGCACAGATGACTGGTGTGGAGCTCACCTGCCCTGAGGAAAGGCAAAAGGCAGAACCATTGAGAATAGATTGACTGAAACCCCCATTTCCTGTCCCCCTGAGCCGTTCAGCAGGGGAGGAGATAAAGACATCGGGATCAGGACTCTGAGCCTGGGAAGAGGGGAGGGAGTGGGTAGAAGGTGGTCTTAAAGGGATGGTTGTACTCCTCACCATTGTAACATTCTGTGTTGTTTTGTGTTTGTTATGTTTTGGGGTTTTATGATTATGCTTTAGTTGATGTTGGATTAAATTATTTTCTGTTTTCTTCCCCAAGCCGAGCAGCCTGGTCTGTTTTGTCCAGGACCATATGCAGCAATTAAGTCCTCCCTGCCCTGTAGCAATTCTCAGGTCTTTGGTACTTGAGGCTAGTCATGGTCTTGTGTCTGTAACTCCCAATACTATCTACTACTGTGAAACCTGATATGGATGTCAGTTTGCTATGCCACAACACAAATTTAGAAAAATTAGTCATCATAAACTCATTTTGTCATCTGTGAGCTAAACAGGCTTCTTTCAAGTGCATTTAACTCTCAGTTTGTGTACATTGTGATGAGAAGATCCGTGTCCTGGAAGTTGCTTTTCCCCTAAGTAAAGAATGGAAGCAAGGAAGAGTGATGGATGAGTTGACTATGGAAGAGTAGAATTTTTTGTAGAAAGAAATAGCAGAGAAAAATGGATTAATCATTCAATGTCAAATGTAGAATAAATGGTAGAAACTCAAAAATCACTGCTATGATTGGGTCAGGAAATCTAAGCTGAATATAGAATAAAGAATATTGTAAAAAAAAAAAGACTTATTCTCTTCACATAATGGAAGAATGGATGTAATTGACTACTTGCAAAACATTATCCTTTCAGTTAAAGGTATATTTTATATACATATTATTATTTTATTTCCTGCACTTGCTCTTTTCACTTCTTTTTGGTCTTTTTGTTTCAGTCTGTTTTGTCTCAGTCACTGTCTGGGTAGATATAAAAACAGAATAGAATATTATGCTTTTTATTTAGAAGGGACCTACAGCTTTCATCTAGCCCAACTACCTGACTGTTTCAGACATGACCAAAAAGTAAAGTAAATTATTAAGGACGTTGTCCAAATATCTCTTAAACATTCACAGGCTTAGGACATTAACTATCTAAGAGGCCTGTTCCAGTGATTCAACAACCTCTCAGTATAGAAATATTACTAGAGATCAAGTCTGATCCTCTCCTGGTGCAGTTTTGAACCATTCCCACATGCTCTGTCACTAAATATTAAGACAAGAGAGAGGTCAGCACCTTCCTTTCCAGTTCCCCTCCTCAGGAAGCTGTGGAGAGCAATGAAGTCACTCCTTAGTATCTTTTTCTCAGAACTAGACAAATCTAGAGTCCTTAGATGCTCTTCACAGGACATACCTTCCAGCCCATTCATCAGCTTTGTTCCCACCTCTGGATGCATTCAAGGACCTTCCAAATCCTTCTCGAATTTTGAGGCTCAGAACTGCACACAGTACCCAAGTTGCGGCCACACCAATCCTGAATATAGTGGGATAATTATGTCCTTTGATCAGCTGGCTAAGCTACGTTTGATGCACCCCAGAATGCAGTTTGCCTTCTTAGCTGCCAGGGCACACTACTGATCATACTGAGGCTGCTGTGGACCAGCAACCTCAGATCCTTTTCTACAAGGCTGATCTCCAGACACTTGTCTCCCAGTTCATACTTGTTCCAGTGTTACTCCATCCTGGGTGCAGAATCCAGTATTTTGACATGTTAAATTTCATCCTATTAATCACTCTCTAGTGCTCCAGTCTATCCAGATCCCTCCGCAAGGCCTCTCGTCCCTCAAAAGAATCAATAGCACCTCGCATTTTAGTATCATCAGCAAAACTGATAATGGTGAATTCAAATGCTACATGTAGATCATAGATAAATGTATTAAAGAGAATCAACCATAGGACTGAATGTTGAGGAACATCTCTAATGATCCACCAGTTGTTCCCCTCAAGAAGCTAAATCTGGAACTTCCCAATGATAATCAAAATTCAACAGAAGCACAAGATAAGTTTTTACATAATGATTACTTTAAAACTAATATTTTTTTGTTAAGATCTGACAGGGGAAGGTATTTTACTTTTTAATCCTATTAGTTTTCACAGAATCCCAGAATCACAGGATGGTAAGGGTTGGAACGGACCTTTAGAGATCATCTAGTCCAATCCCTCTGCTAAAGCAGGCTCACCTAGGTCATGTCATGCAGGACTTAGATCAGGTCTCAAGGCTTTTTTGTGCAGGACTTTGTTAGGCCTGTAGGTATTGATTTCTTGGTCAATTATTTACCATTTCTTTTATCCTTTCCCCCAGAGCTAGTGAGTTTTTTCAGATGGCTTTTTTTTTTTTTGTCCTGACGAAATTTACTTGAAGGAGTTGAACCTTTTTTCTCTAACTCACACATTATACGTGCCAGCACTCTCATAGTATCTCACTCTTATTCATGTTTACAGTACCACTTACTTTCTGCAGTGAGTCTGCTTTAAAGTCAGCTTCTCCTTTTATCTTTTCTAAGCTTGGAAGTACTTAGTATCTTCAAGGACCTTATCTTCATTCCCTCTGCTTTTACTGTCTCCTGTTCAGCTCAATTACTTTTTCTTTCCTTTTTTTTTTTCCTTTCTCCATTTTTTTTTTTTTTTTAAGTCTGTATCCTCTAGAGACCAGGAGAACTATCATCACTGAATTTTTGAACTTTACCTCTTTTAAATTGAGTGAATTTTATCTGTAAGCTTCAAGGATTTCTTTTTATTTGAAACAGATTGTATAGATATAGGCTCCACCAGAGGTCCATCCCATGCAGCTTGCATCTATCTAAGAGACGCAGGGAGATGAAGGGAGCCATAACCACTTTTGTACTCTACTCATCAAACAGCAGGTGAGCAGTGTCAGCCAGGAGTATGTCAGTCAGCAATGATTTTTGCCTGCTTCTCTCATCTTTGTCCATTAGCATTCAAACTCTTTTCCTTTTTGCTCACTATGTTATTGTCTCTTTCCTAGTAGCTAACCAATATGAAACATCAATGTAAAAAATTTTACTCAGGTATTTCACAGCAATAACATACTACATATAGGACCAGGTGTTCAAGCACCAGCACTTCTGCCTAAGCAGGCTACTTTGGGCCTTGAGGTGAGAACGGGAGTTTATTCAGGTTAAGGTCAATAGCACTGACTTTACCCAAGATAGAGCAACATATCTCAATAGAAGAATGTTCAGTGTAAAAATAGGGGCTGAATTCCTCAAAAGCCAAGCTACTTATTTTTTATTTGCTAGAAGATTCATCTTCATCTAAGTTAAAGGTCTCTAATGGGTCTGGACCAGGTGAACTGGGTCTAGAAAATACCTGTTTCTTTAAATTGATAAAAAGGACCCAGACTGACCATCTCAAACACAGATATCCAAAATTAAGTCACCAAACCAGTAAGGTGAATCTCATCGATGGAGTAAAACTAATTGCTTGTATTCTCAATTTCTCTATGAATTTTGTGTTTCATTTTAATTAAAATATTTTTCAATGTCTCAAGAAATTCTTGTCACAAATTTTTTACTGCAGTAATATATTGGAAGAAAAATAAATGTTAAATAAATATACATGTATGACCCATCCATGTTATATATGCGTATACTTATAACCTAGTTTTTAAGTAATGAAATAGAAATGAGATAGTTGGTTTTCACTTCTTGTTTTTGGTAATAAGGCTAAATAAAAATGTAGCTTGAGGAAAGTTGTGCTGGATTAGGTTAGCCTGTAATGTAAGAGTTTTATAGGATGCACCATAATTTATTTATATTTTATTACTTTCCAGATTGCAATTAAGAATTATATCTCTGTCCACAATGACTGATAATCCCCTAAAGTAATGAACTAAACTATGTCTCCTCTCAAAAACAGGAATTCACTTTGTGGTTCTAGCAGTAAATTAAACATAGCTCTGGCACAGCTTTGATTGTGGTCTTCAGCAATTCCCTGCTATGATTTAGGTCATCCTTCTGATTGTTTTTTTATTTACAGAGTGGACAATAGCTCAAGGATGTAATTAGAATTGTGCAATAAAAGGAACGAAAATATTGTCCGTACAGTCTTTCCTATGCTGATAAATCATTCCGGCATATGGAGACCATTGGCCTATCCTCCACATTAAAATGATCATCATGTGTGTAACAATATTCATTGGGCCCTGTACTTGTTTTATATACTAAAAGTATTATGAAATAGATTCAGAGAATTGCTGATCTGCTTGCTAAGTTATACTTATGCAAACACATCTCCTACAGTGGACTATCTTCATCGCAGCACTTGTTCCTGAGTGTCATACTGAACTCTTCACTTTCTGTGTCTTAATTGCCACTTTTCAGAGTTTTTAATTTATCTGTATATATATATCTCTATATAAAGTGTATAAATAATGTGAAGCTGTCACAGGCCAATAGGAAGCTAGTTTTATGAAATAACATTGAGAATATGTGATTCATGTCTTGGATGTGTCATGAAGGCAGGAATTTGTGGAATGGTACTGGAGAAATGTGGAAAGAAGGTGAATACTGTCTTCTGGGAACAGTTCTGCAGGATCATACAGATTGGAAATTGCTTTGGAGAGAACTAACCAGAGTGAATAAAATCTGGAAGATGAGGCAATCTAAAACACAATGTGTACATTAATAGAATTCAGTTTTCAAAACAGATCTCATGTCCTATCTTCTCAAGCAATACTTTTAAACACAATGCCTTCAAGCCAAGATTAATTGATATGTACAGAAACCTCATCAGTTTTCTTAGAATTCTATAACTGGTTTTGTGAAATTCTGATTTTTGCTTAATAAGCTCATTAGCTTTCCTACAAACATTGTTTTTCCAAGAAAAATGGCTTCAGGATCCATCATTACATGACGTGTGTCATAACTCCCCTAAAGTAAAATTTTGCTTCATGGAAAGGAAACCCACAAAATCTTCTAATGATTACCTAAAGCAAAAATTAAAAACTTATAGTTATGTAAATGGAATTGCATTAACATGACTACAAAAATAGAAAAAAGTATTTTAAGCTTTTGATCATATACTCTTAAAATTATTCTGAGATGTTCTAAGATTAACTATACTTACTTTATGATATCAAAATCCAGACAAAATTTGGTTATTGACTTAAGAGGAGAAACAGATAATGTATACTAATTAGGAATTAAGTAATTTTTTTTTTTTTGCATAAATGTTTGAAAGTGCATCATAATGGAAGACAGTTTTCACATCTCTATCACTATTCACACTTCCTGAGAGGAAAATATGAAGCATGATTGATATTCTGGACAGACATGTAAAACTCTTCTTTTTGGCTGTTTCACGGTGTCCAAATTAGTTTTCAAACTTTTTCTCTGTCAGACTATAGGTTTGTCTGGTTTTGTTATGAAACATTTGATTCTTCTTGAAAGGAAGAAATATATTCAAGAGACATTATTTTAAAAAAGGCTGCAATTTATATGAAAATGACACAGTAAGGTTTCTTGTTCATATCAGCTCTGATTAGGTATGAGAGGACAAATGTACTATGGAAAATTTTGTGTAGAGTACATTTTCCAGTTTCTAAAAAAAAAATTCCAGTGTCTGTTCAGAAAGTCTTTAGTTTCAGTAAGTCATGTAAGCTACTATTTCTAATCATTCTTTATAATCACATGTAAAACTGCAGAGGCAGTAAACATAAAAAGTCTGTCTTTTAATTGTTACTGTTAATAAGTGAAGGCCTATATACAGAAATATATTTCTCTGGTGACTGTAATAAATTTTCATTACCTTTTTTTATACATTTACAAAGCCCTGGTCTTGGTTGTCACCTTACTAATATTTGCATTGAGTTTGATATTTTATACATAACATGCTAGGCCTAGACGGTAGATTCTAGAAATATTCCACAAAAAAATAAATCACTAACTTTAGAGAATGAAGCTACAAGTTTTGCTTTAAAAAAAACACAACAAACCAAAATAAATTTAATGATAGTTTTATTTCTGAAGCAGTAGTAGTTTACTTTGGGTAAGGACTTTGAACATTACTTCCAGGAAAAATAGTAAAGCAAGTAAATGGTGTAATTAAAGACTGCGTTTTAACATCTGTGAATATGAGTCAATTTACTTTGTGCAGTAACCCTTAGTTTTCAAAATTTGCTTTGCAATGTTATATTTTTCACAGTTCTAATGAGGCTTACATTGAAGACCTGAAATCGTCTTCAGTAGACTTTGGAACACAAAATCCTACAGATATTATTCTAATATCAAAGGATTTGAAAATATTTAATTCCGAAGCAGATATATCATAAGACGCCACCACCTGTGCTTTTAGCTTAAACTGCAACATCTAAATCATCAGAAAAACAATACAACAGTGTTTTCTTTTATGACCATTTAAAAGGTTATTTATAAATCCAAAGTCAGAAGTGATTGATTCAACAGTCCTAGAAGTAATGAAAAGATGTGTAAATTTTGTACTTAGGGTCATGATTTAGCAGTGGATGCAAGCATGTTGGGTTAATGGTTGATCTTAAAGGTCTTTTCCAATCTAAACAGTGATTCTGTGATAAAGACGTGGCTGAAGTTTTTCATGCTTCAGAGCTCAGACAAGAGTATGAATAGACTCAGACTGTTTGGCACAGAGGCTATAGACATTTGAATTTGTGGGAGGTTGACTGGACTTTGAAACTTTCAGAGACTGAATATCTTCAAGTAGACTAGTTGACTTACTCCTTTAAAAATATTCAGAACAGATCAGATTGCTTCTTCTCCAATACTTTCTAGCCCTTTGTGTTACCCTAATTTAACCTAGATATTTAAGGCAAGTATTAAATATCACTGAGATACAATGGCCAGTAATATCTTTCATAAAAACAAAAGCCTTATATTGCATGGATGTTCTGGGACATGTGGGGAGAAGAGAGTGAGAAATTTGGTGTATTTCCCAGCAAAGTTGGGCTGCTGTGCAATCCACAACAGAAGAGTGATGAGGACCAAAAAAAAAAAAAATCAAGTGAAAAGAAATAATTCTTTAGTTAATGCCTACAGACCTCAAAGAGAAAGAAAATAAAATAGGAGATTGCAGTGTTTCTATGGATTGTTTCTCTCTGTCAAAAGATAAGCTAATATGAAATCCACAAATAAGCTGTTGAGAAATCAGATAAATAAGTTGGCTAGGATTCATCTACATGTCTAGTTTTATTCTATTTTTCCATGATAAAATCATCCTCTCACCTAGAATATGTGTTTGAGACTCATGAGCTTCATAAGGGTTCAGAATCTACTTTTAATTTTTCCTGGATAAGTGGCTAATTGCTAAATTACTATGCAAAGAGCATCTACTATTAACTTCTGTTCTTCATTTCTGTACTTAAAAGCAGTTCTGCTTCTGTAAATGGGTAGAACTGCCTAAAACATATATTTCATTCCACCTAGAGGTTTAGGAATCTTCTTAAGCAAGAGACAAGACTTGCTCTTGCATTTAACAATTTTTACTTGTCAGCTGTACAGGTTTATATGGATAGTCTCTGAAGATTTTTTTTTGCTTATCTTTAGAAGATCCTTGACTAGAGGTCTATTGTAGACCATTTCTATGGCCCCACTAGAACTTGAAAACAAACTTTTTAGTGAGGAACAGAATTTAAATAGTTTCAGCAGATTAATCTCACTTGATTACATGTGTGTAATGTAGACACATACATCTGAGACTGACTTTAAATTTCTTTTTATTGAATAGAGATAAAAATCTGCCTTGAGACAAGCCAAGTAAAAAATGTCCATTTTAAGAGTAAATGAATAATACCCCAGAAATCCCTTCAGATACAATAAATACTGCCAAGGTTTACATGGATGTCTTCATTACCTATAAACATCTAAAGTTATGTAAAATTAAACTTAGCACTATCCCTTGACTTTAACTTTTATTTACATTCTTTTAAAGGATGTAGAATTAACTGCTATTGACACGAGGGCAAATGCTTCTTTAATTGGTATCCACTTTGTAAGAGCAGAGTTCCATTTTTTTGCACAATCAATACTGATTTTCTCTAATAAAATGTTATTTTTTCACGTATTGGAATCCTTAAGTCATTTTTTTTTTTATATCAATTTTTAAAGAAATTGCTTATTCAAGGAGAAATACAAATAAACATCACCAGGAGGAACCTGTTATTGACTAAATTGGAAGTTAAAGTTCATGATAAGCTACTTTTTTTAAAATACAGGCCACAAAAAAGTGCATATGTGTGTTAGCTTATTCAGCTCAATTTTTTACAAGCAATGCTTTGTTTGGTTTTTTTTCATAAAATTTCTCATTATAATAAAGTTCAAAAATACTAGTGTGCTCAACTATGGATAGTGAGGTATACATAAAAGACAAAAATAAGTGAAAATGTAGAAAATATAGTTCCAAAAAGATTGATGTGGAGTTAAAATGAGTATTATTATTGGAAATACTTTCTCAGACAAACAAACTATCCGAAACCTCTACTTCTAAAACATGTGAAGCTTTTCTATCTCAAGACGTCCTTGCTTCTATTTTAATAGATTGAATTAAAAGCACAGAATCACAGAAGGGCTGAGATAGGAAGGGAGTTGCAGAGATCATCTTGTCCAACCATGTTGCAAAAGTAGGGCCACTATGACCTACTTGTGCAGCATGATCTCTAGATAGCATTTTAATATCACCAAGATTGTAGACTCCACAATGTCCTGGGCAACCTATTCCTATGCTCAGTTAATTTCAAAGCAAAAAAACTCCTGTTTCCTAATGTTTAGAAGGAACCCCCTATGTTTCTGCTTCTGTTCTTTGCCTCTGTTTCTGTCACTGAGCAACACTGAAAGGACTTGGCTCCATTCTCTTTGCAGTCTTCTTCCTTCAGGTATAACAGTAACACATTAATAACAATGCCCCTGATGCTTCACTTCTCCAGACCACAGTCCTAGCACTCTCAGCCTTCTCCTGTACATGGTGTCTTGCTAGTTAAAGATTGAGGCAAAGAAGGCATTCAGTACTTCAGCCTTTTCCATGTCCTGTATAATCAAATCCCCATTGCACGGAGTAATGACTTCATTATTTTTCCTGGCATCCTTTTGTTGACTATGCACTTGCAGATGTCCCTTTTATTTTCTTTGACATGCCTAGACAGATTAAATTCCAGATGCATTTTTTCTTTCCTAACTTCATTCCTGGATGTTTAGACAATATTTCTGTATTATTCCCAGGTTACCTGTCTTTGCTGTCACCCTCTTTATGCTTCCTTTTTGTGTTTGAGTTTGCATGATAGGCCCTTGCTCACCCACACAGGCCTCCTGGCATTTTTTCCTGTTTTCCTGTTAGATGGAGGTCTGTTGAGCTTGGAGGACGTGATCCTTGACTATTAGCCAGCTTTCTTGAGCCTCTCATCCCTCTAAGGGCTTATACTGCAGGATTCTTTTGAACAGATCTTTGAAAAGGTCCAAGTCTACTCTCCTGAAGTCCAAGGTTGTGGGTCTAGTTTTGCCTCTCCTCCCTGATAACTCTGATAAGGGTTATTGAAGTTCCCCATGAGTATCAGAGCTTTCAAATGTGAGACTGTTCCTATTTGTCTGTAAAGGGTTTCATCCACTTGTTCTCCCTGGTCATGTGCCTTATAGCAGGCACCCACTATAATGCCACCTTTGCCTGTCCTCTCTTTAATCCTAAACCAGGAGCTCTTCATCCACTACTTTTCCATCTTCAGGCAAAATCTCCAGCCAAAATTCTGAAGGGAAAAAAAAAAATATTCTTCTTTTTACTTTTCTGGCCTTATTTTTCCAAGGAAAAATTACTTACAGAATCACATTGCCAGGTCTCTCTGGGTAACTCTTGAAACCATTATCTACTTTCAGTCAAAGGTGAAAGAAGAGGAGGTTTTGAAGACAGGAATTTCCAACAAGTTTACTGAAGATTAGCATATAGGTACAGAGAAAAGACAGACTGTGGAAAGACTGCATGGTAAATGCAGTATAATCATCATATGAGTATTTCAAATTAATCAGACCACATGTGAAAATCAGCCTAGGACATGCTGCTTCGTGTCTGATTAGTGCTCAGGGATATCAGTTAAGTGAGGTACTATGAGAAGGGAGAGTCTGCAAGGAAAACAAAAGAAGATATATCACAAGGATTTGGAAGAATGTTGAGAATGTTGTGAACTGACAATGTTATGGAGTATAGGAGTTATGCCAGAAAATACTGAAAAAAAAAGAAAAATACTCCATGCTTTCATTAATTTTTCTAATTGTTAAATAAAATACTTCTTTTCATTTCTCCAGTAGCTAATTTTTCATAACTTAAACTGATGAGAAAAACTTGATTGAGAGTCTTGATAATCGAAGTCATTAACAAACGTTACACAAAACTGAGACTGTCCTAATTTCATCCTTTTCTCCTTCCAATGAGTTTAAAATATGATCTGTGGAAACATTGCAGGAGGTGAGAAGTAAATTTGTGCTTTCACCCTGTGGAGATTTGTTTCTGTGCTCTGATTATACAGATAAACTTATGTTACTCTTGATGGTGGATTTATATAATACACACTTCTCCATCAGAAACTGGAATGAGACTGGTAGCTCATTTTGCAAAAGCCACCCAACAGTCTGGAAAATAATTCCTAACTAAGAGTGCATCTGAACAAATGACCTATAACAAAATAAATGGTACTCATTTGTCATCAAAGACACACTGTTCCTGTTGAAGGTCCTTTCTGTTATTAGCACTATTCTATTTCTAGCAGTTTAGGTAAGAAGTGAATAAACTACTTAAGTACCTGAGTATATAGAAGTATTGACAATACACAAATTCCTTCTGTACTGAAACTGATAAACATTTTTTGGTGAAATTTAAAAGACATAAGCAAGTAATTTGATATCTTGAATCGTGAATCATAAAGTAAAACTGCACTAAAAATGAAAACCAAATGTGCTTATACTCGCAAAACAGAAATATAAGAATTTCTCATGTTACAGATCATGATTTCGTGTTTTAAATCCACTTCACTAAAGTGTGTAAAATAATTTTTAAAAGCCCCATTTTATAATGAGTAGAAATACTCTAAATTTGGCCCCTCATATTTAATGCACAAAAGCTTCCTTAAAAAAATTTTAAGTTATTGAGAAGTCAATGAGAAATAATGACCATAAAGAATAAAAATTATCATTCTGGATCAGTCCAACTCTCTGCTGCCTCAGAAAACGTAGATGTCGCTGTATAGTAATCCCATTGTATTGATCTGTCTCATGAACAGGTATCCATAAAGAAGAGTAAGTCCTCCAGTACAGAAAATGTATCAGCTTTGATATCAGCTATCTTACTGAATTATTTAGAACAGATCTCCAGGCACCTAGTCTCAGAAGGAACTCCACCCTCTACCCTCAATACTAGGATGCCTTTGTCTTTTTCTTTGAAACTCTGCCTTCTCCATGAAGTTAAAAAAGAAAGGGAGAAGAACATACAAATTCCAGTATCTCTATAATTCCGTTGTTTACCTTCTGGTGCCTTTCTGCTGAGCATATGGCCTTCCTGAGAATACATTTCTGACAGAATCATAGAATGGTAGGGTTTGGAAGGGACCTTTAGAGATCATCTAGTACAACCCCTTTTTACACATTTCTAGAGGACAGAATTAAAAAAGTTTCACAGTTGAACTGGTAGGCATTTATGTATCCTACTGAATCAAATTCTTAAATTTCTTTCAACATATCAGTTTTATAAGCTAATTACTGATATAAAAATTGCCTGAGAATTTGAAAACATTACCATTTTTAGCCTGGAAAATAGTCAGACTTCAGATTCTTTTTGAACTGTTGCAGTTAGAAGAATTAGTTAGTGATAGAGTAATGCATGTATTTGACACAGTCATTTGCATTTACTAAAAATAAATAAGGTGCTACTTCTCTGAGAACGAAAGTAAACAAATTGTGGGAGACAACTTCCTTTCTCACATCCTCAAGGGTTTTTCAGCCAGAAGCTGTCATAAAACCTCCTCTCTGGGTTCCTTTCAGGACAATGCATATTCTCCTAACTCCAGCTGTGATCAGACTATCTTGTTCTATTTCTCACTACCACTTTCACTCACAACATGCATAAACATACCAATACATTGCTAATTAGCAATGTCCAATGCGAAAACAAAATAATAATTTACACATCTTTAATTACTGAATTAAGTATTTGGTTTTACTAATTATGTGTTTCCTTTTTTTTTGCTTGGAGGATATCTATTGTTTCTTTCAATTAATTTGAACAAAAGGCAATTACTAATCTTAAAATCTTTGTGAATTTTGTTTCCAAAGTATCTATTAGTGCATTTATAAATGAAGAATAGAGGCTAAGTAAACAGTAGTCTTTTTTCTTACTTTCTTCCTTTCAGAATTTCATGCTTGTAATAGGGAAAAATAGTTGTGCTACTTTTAGACTTGTAAACAGTCATCTGTATGTTAACTTAAAGATTCCTGATCACCTTCTCCTGGCTTTTGTTCTGCCTTAATACTGGATTTTATTCATGTTTAAAAAAAAAAAAAAAAAAAAAAAGATGTAATATCAAATGAGTCAAAACAGGATTCTTCAGTTTTACCTATAATTATTAATCTGCCTTTATCATGGTTTCATATAGTGTAATCTAAATCATTGGGGCCACAATGAGCTATACATTATCAAAACATCAGAACAGAGTTTTCTATAAGTTTATTATCCCATTAACAGGATAAACAAAAGGGACATCCAATTTAGTGATGGCTCATTAACTCTTTTCCATGTTAATAATATTATGAAAAAAGAGGCTTAGAATACAAAATCTTTTAGTCATATTGGACAGCTACAGAAGGAATAAAACCTCTTCATCCTGACAACTGTATTTTTTTTTAGTAGGGATGGGGTTATTCTATAAGCAATGATCTGTGCCAGGCCTGTGACAGTTGCAGTAATTACCTCCATCCAGTTGTGCTGGGAATGAAGTTGTCATTTGTCTCCATTATAGCTGAACATTGAGACTGCCTTAAACTTTATGCAGCAAATGAAAGGCTTTTAACATCTGACTGTGAAGTGCTACTGAAAAAAAAAAGAAAAGCATAAAGGAAGTTATTATCATAAAACAAAGATAAGAAACAATGCCTACTCTTCATAAAACATTCTATTCTAATGAATTTTCTTTGTTAGAAAAGACAGGGATTCACACAATAGACAGATACTGGTACACGAGTACTCTATTCTGGTGTTTTTGTTGATTATTATTTACAAAATGTCTTCAAAATGATATATGAATGTAATCTATCTTACACTATTTTTTGTTGTATGTGATAGAGAAGCCATTGATGCAAATTACTTGATAGATATAGGCCGATTATAATTGTACTTTCTGTTATTTTGAACAATTATCATCCCATAGTCACATTAAATAATACCAGATTTTTTTCCCCTGTCACGACTAGAATATCTTTTCTGAAAAAAAAAAAAACCAACAAAAAAAACCCAAAAAAACCTCAAATATCATCTTTTTCTGTTCATTACAGTTAAAAAGACATTACAAGTGTTGTCTCATTATTTATGTCCCACCTTAAGCACTGAGAGGCAGTGCACCCATGAAACTTGGTTCTGTATCTATCAATTTCACCGGAAGAATTTTCATTTATTTGAGTAACTACTGGATAAATCTCCTAGTTAAAACTTGACATCACATACAAAGGATAACACAATGTTAACTACAGTAGTTGTAGTTAAATATTTAAGATATGCACATTGTAGGGAAAGTTGAAATGAATCCCTTGTGCTATTCTTTCTATCCTAAGTCTTTCAATGTCTACCTCATGATGGCTAGTAATAATAGCTAGTTAGATCAGAACAGCATGTCTGCGGACTAGCTTGAAAAAATGTATCCTATATACCTTCTATTCATTTTGTTCATCCAACTGGGATATGACCAGACAATAATTTTTCTGCTCTCTTTTTCTATCTTCTTCTATATATATTTTTTATAGTTAATCCTCTATTATCTGGCAGAATTAAGAAGTTGACTAGCTGAGAAAGAAAAACAAACTCCTACAGCATATTTACTACCATGAAATAGAGATAAAATGTAAGTAATAGGAATTCACAACTCAGTGACAATCCCATCTGAAAAATGGTCATTTTTTTCATCAGGCCCTCTGTACAGACTTTTAATTAAGAAATTATTTAATCTAATGTCACAATGCATATGTGGATCTCTAGGGTAATGAAAATGTGTCATAGCAGGCTTGCATGACCAGGTTTGGTAGCAGGAGGTCTACAGGGGTGTTTCTGTGAGAAGCTACTAGAAGCTTCCCCTGCATCTGACAGGGTCAGTGCCAGTCGGCTCTAAGACGGACCCACTGCTGACCAAGGCTGAGCCAATTAGTGATGGTGGTAATGCCTCTGTGATTAACATGTTTGAGAAGGGGAAGAAGTGACTGGGAAGGTACTAAAACTGCTGGAGAAGAAGCGAGTGAGAACATGAGAGCATCTCCATAGTTACCAAAGGCAGCGAAGGAGGTGCTCCAGGCACCAGAGCAGAGATTCCTCTGCAGCCAGTGGTGTAGCCACTGCCCCTGCAGCCATGGAGGCCATGGTGGAGCAGAGAGAATCTCACACCAGTGTGGTGGATGCCTGAAGGAGACTGTGCTTTAGCAAATTCCTGACAGGACCTGTGAAGCTGTTGAGAGTAGAACTCACGTCAGACTAGGTTAGCAGTCAGGACTTGTGACCCCATGGGAGACTCTCTGGAGCAGCCTGTTCCTGAAAGACTGTAGCTTGTGTGAAGGACTTACATTAGACAAGTCTGTGGAAGACTATGTCCCCTGGGGGGGATCCCACACTGTACTAGGGGAATTATGAGGAATCCTTCCCTTGAGAAGAAGCAGCAACAGAGAAAATCTTTGCTGAACTGAGCATAACCCCCATTCATCATCTCCCTGCACCGCTGGGCCAGAGGAGGCAGAAACCTGGGAAGAAGAGATGATGGGGATAAGTGTTTTAAAATTCATTTTTTAGATTTCTCATTACCTTAATTAATTTTGATTGTTAATGAATCAAACTAATTCTTCCCAAGTTGAGTCTGTTTTGCCCATGATGGTGATTGCCGAGTGATCTACCTGTCCTTATCTCAACCCATGAGGTGATAATTATATTTTCTCTCCCCTGTCCAGCTTAGGGAGGGGATTAGTAGAACAACTTTGGCAAGCACCTGGCATCAGATGTATATGCAAATCTATATTATAATTTAAGGCAGTTGAAGTGTTTATGTTAGAATACATAAAGCATTAGCTAAAGATGTATAAATGATGTGGATGTAGTAACTGATCATTTTGTAAGGGCAAACCTGCATTTGCCATTTTAAAAGCACAGCTTCCTCTCAATGGGGAAAAGGATATTGATTTTTTTTCTAGACAGAAGCTGATGAATGATGTATAGGAACTAGAACTTTTTAGTTAGGTCAAGGTAAAACTGTTCAGCAATATGTGAAAAAATATTAGCGTGGTAATGAAAGAAGAGACTGAAAGATAGATGATTGACTATAACCCTGAAATCCTTGTAATTCAAGAATATAACCCTGAGCTATTCTCAGAGTTTTGAAGCCGATAATCCAGGTTTCTCTTCACACAGTATTTATGAAGATTTTACATTTACTGTGTCTAAATTGCAGAAAAGCAGCAAAATAATAGCTACAGACTGTAGGATTCTCATGTCCAGAATTTTCCCAGTGTTATAAGTTTGCATCCTTACCCAGTCAGCTGAATATCAGCTGTGCTGTGCTTATATGTGCATGTAAGTTTAAGCTCTGCAATTGTCTGGCTGAAAAATAACTGCAGAAGAATGGCTGGAAAAAACCCATTTAAATTTGCAAGTCCAAGCACAAGTACAAAAGATTGAAATTAGCTACTAGGGAACTCGGCACTGACATAAGCATTCTTAAAAAATTCTACTTTACTATTAATACAGTTTTACATAGGGCTATAACATAGCTTTATAGAGATGAAAAATGCAAGTACTTTAGAAGTAAATCATGAGATATTTCTGTTTCATCTCATTACGTCTTTATGAATTGCTTCACTCTTGCTATGCAGGTTGATAGTGTGCTTTATATTTTGGTCTATTTTTCCCAATATAAATAAAATGGAGACTTGAGAGGTTTTTTTAAAATCAAAATAATTTCTAATTACAGCATACTAAAACTTCACGCTCTTTCAGTATTGTTAGGATGATTGGCATTACAAAGTATTGTCTTATTTCTGATTTTCAGTAACCAAAGAGGTATTCTGTCAGGGACAAATGGAAGTTATACTGAAAAAAGAAAGATCACTTTTGTTTTTCTTTTTTTTAATTGAGATCCCTTATGTTTCACTGAAATAATATTTGCCATTGAAGAACACAGCATATTTAGCAATATTTCTGGCATGAAAGGCTACAGTATTTGCCACTAATAGTCTCTGCAAAGCTTTATTACCAGTGCAAATATCAAAATATATAGAAATACTGCAGCAAGGTCAATTCAGCTCATGGCTGAGAGGGAAAGCTGGTTGTCAGTTTTAATCACAGTTAAGCCCATACAGCCTTCAGAAATGGTAGCAATCTCAGTTTCTCTTGGCCCTGTATAAAAAAAAATGCTATTGGATGAGTTATTTTTTTTAATGAGAAATATATTCAGTTATAGCTTTGAGCCAAAATTCTGGGTGTCTTAACTTGCCTTAGTGACACATTTGTTCATTAATTATGGGTTCTTCCAGAAGTGTGCTTCATCTCTGCTCTTCAGCTAATAGCTCCTCTGGTAAATCCTAGTGATACTACATGAACAGCAAAATAAAGTCCTGGATATAGTAAGTATTTGTTTTTTCCCCCTTGTTATGTTCCTATGCATACAAATAGCTAGGAGAGTGTTTCCCATTCAATGCAAAAAGTGCTTTGAGATAGATTTTAAAGAGAAAAAACATGGAATGTTTTTTATAAAAATCAATATATTTCACATTTAATTGCATCTCACATTATCTTTCTAATTTTCTGTCCGAACTATTCTACCTTCTTCGTTTTTTTATAATCTGGATTTAGGTATTTTTTGGAGATTAATAAAATATTTTAGGACTGCTCTTTTTTTTAAAGTGATTTTCAATGTTTATACATGAGAAAAAGAGAGCCCAAGTAATTTACTCTGACAAGAAAATAATTGGGGTTTTTTTCATAAAAGCTTACCTTACCTGCAAAATCAACATTGTTGGTGATTTGCTGCATTCTTGCATTCCTTAAATGACCTTGAGAAACAGTTGCAACAAAGGTAATAGATTACAATTTTATCTTTCTAATCATAATTAGAGAGTTTCTACTTTTTTTTTAATATGCACTATTTAAGAAATAAAACAAAAAGTAGGAACTTATCGATTTATTAGTATATTTTTAGAAGTATCAACGTCAGAATTTTTTTCTGTTGAGTTTAAAAAATCTACAGAGAGAAATCGTGTTACACTGATGCAGCAATTGAAGAATTTCCTGCTTCTCCATCTTAATATTTCCTTAGTCTTAAATTTGGTTATTATAGTAAAAGCCCTTTCTTAAAAAAAAAAAAAAAAAAAAAAAAAGATTGGGTCACAGGAATTTTAACAAGAATGTGAAGATTTTTGTTATTTTTATTTTCAAATGCAGATTTTTCTCTCCAGTAGTTAACAACATAGTTACTTCTATATAGAGCTACATATATCTTTTCCTTTTAGTGGTCACAAGCAAAAGTAAAGTGCTTGTAGATTGTTTCCAACCTTGAATTCACAGTCATTGTTACATAGTGTATGGACCATATAGTGTTGTTAACACTATTCTAGCATGCTTCTATATGGGCTTAGGGCAAGCCAGCGTTATGTCCTAAATAGTGCATACCTACTTTATAAATGTTACAGGCCTCTGATCTCACTGAAATATACTCCTGAAAAAGTAGTAAGGTGCTTAAGAAATGGTACTTGATCTATTTTAGTCTTGCAATTTGGAAATACACATTGAAAAGCCAAGTAAAGACTGTTAAAAAGCATGAATGTTCCAATATAATTTTCTCATTATAGTAATTGAATTTTTATCTTTCTCCTCTCTATAATTGTGTAGCTGCAAGTCATAGCAAAGTTTCTGTTAGCAAGTAAATCCAAGCAAAGTTGGGCAGCTACTATGAGATGAAGAGAAGGATGATTTTGGAATAGAGCAGGGAGTCTGGAGGTTGTACAAAGTTTTTGATGGAATGATGGAGGAATCAAGACCAATCAGGAAAAAAACAAGCTTGTGAAAAGGGAGAATGAAGAGACAGATGACATATTAGCCAAACAGAGTGCTAGTGGGATGACCACAGTCTACCTTCAATTCTTACTATATCCTACTTCTGTCTTTTATGTGAATGTTCCCCCTGTTTTGCGATTCTGTGCCTGAATATCACATTGGACCAGCCAGTAAGTAGGACAAGAACCCTGGGTGCCAGTTACTGGAGGATGTGATGCCCTGCCTGTATGTTTGTGTGAAAATACTAGGGAATATTAACCTGGTGATCTTCATGTATTTGGAATAAAGCTCACACAATGTAAAGGGAGAAAAAAAAATGAGGAAGAGAAACTTAAGTTATGTAGAAAACAAATCTTTTCCTTTAACTCCCTTAGAAATTTTACTGAGAAAATACCTGTCTGAGTCTTAACTCTGAATGTTTTCTTTTTCTATAAAATAATGTTTTTCAAAGATTGAAATGGCTTTCAGTGGCTAAATGCCTTTTGTTGAACAAGAAAATGCATTTTTTAACTAATCATATCTGGACTCTTTCCATAGATACTCAATGGAGTAATGATAATGCTGAAGTTAACTGCAATTCCCACTGACTGCAGTTACGTTAGAATTTCTCTTTGGGTCTCCTCAGTTCAGAAAATGATTGTTCTAATATATCATTGAAAAGAGCTCAAATGTTGTTAAGAAAGCCTTGTTAAAGGGATAGGAATTTGTATATGAAAATAATCTATTCTTTCTGGGTCAGCTAACTGTGTGAAATGTCTGTATTTATACTATGGATCACAGAAGGACTGAGACTAGAAGGGACCTGTGGAGGTGATTTGCTCCACTCTTGCTTCTCAAGCAGGGCTATTTACAGCCAGTTGACTGTATCCAGATGGCTTTTGACTGTTTCAAAAGACATAGACTCCACCACCTCCCTGGGCAACTGTAAAAAAAAGAGTGTTTCCTGAGTTTTTTTGCTGTGAGGATAGTTGAGCACTGGAAGAGTCTGAATTTAGGGATTATAACGTGTATATATTATAGAAGTAGAAATTATCTAAATATAGATGTACAAGTTACAGTAGATAAAACCGACGTATAATGCACACCAATGCACAATACAAACAAATGCCTTTAAATAAATTATATTAACTTGCAGTACATTAATGAAATTATTTGCAATAATTACATCGATAGTGAGATTTTCTGAAGTAAAATATACACTTTCACAGTTTTCTTCTTGTAAGTCCTCTCTAAGTGAAAGTAAATTTTACCAGTAACATAAAGTGGTTTTTTTTCTAAAGAGTAAAATAAAAATTACCAAAATGCTGGCAACTACTAATACAGAACTGCTATAGCGTACATCCAAGTACAATAAGAGATACAAAGCCTACACTCCATACCATTACGGTTACAGTTTGCTGACAATACTAAACTGGGGGGAGTGGCTGACATATCAGAAGGCTGTACTGTCATTCAACAAAACATGGACAAGCTGGAGAGTTGGGCAGGGAGAAATTTACTGAAATACAACAAAGGTAAGTGTAGAGTCTTGCATTTGGGAAAGAAGAACCCCATGTATCAGTACAGGTTGTGGAACTGTAGAGAGCAGTGTAGGGGAAAGAGACCTGAGGGTCCTGCAGGACAGCAGGATGACCATGAGTCAGCAATGTGCCGTTGTGGCCAAGACGACCAATGACATCTTGGGATATATGAGAGGGGCTATGGACAGTAGTAGGTCAACGAAGTTCTCCTCCCATTCTACTCTACCCTCTTGAGACCACATCTGGAATATTGTGTCCAGTTCTGGGCATCTCAGTTCAGGAAGGACAGGGAGCTGCTGGAGAGAGTCCAGCACAAGGCCACAGAGATGATGGAGTGAAGCATCTCCCTTGTGATGAAAGACTGAGGGAGCTGGGGCTCTAGCTTAGAGAAGGGAATTGAGGGGTGATCTCATTAATGTTTACAGATGTGTAAGGGACAGGTGTCAGGAGGATTGAGCCAGACTGTTCTCAATGATAGCAAATGATAGGACAAGGGACAATGCATACAAGCTGGAACATAAGAGGTTCCAAAGAAACAGAAGGAAAAAATTCTTCACTGTGAGGGTGATGGAGTATTTAAACAGGCTGCCCAGATGGATTGTTGAATCTCCTTCCCTGGAGACATTCAAAACCCATCTGGACAAGTTCCTGTGTGACTTACTCTAGGTGGTCCTCCTCTGGCAGGAAAGTTGGACTAGATGATCTTTTCAAGTCTTTTGCAACCATTCAGATTCTGTAATTCTCTGATTTTCCAATGAAATGATAAATTATGATACATCTTTAAATTTTTTTCTTAAGGAAAATCTGGTTTTGTTCTTTCAGAAGGTGTGCAAACCAAAAAGGACATGGCAGATTTATTTCTTAATTCTCATTATTTTAAATATAGAGAGTTTTACTCTTTGCTACAAATGAGAATATATTGGTTTGATAATATCTAAGAAATTATTCTACTTCACTGAATACTTCTAGAATATGAAGTCAAATATGTGAATTACTTCAATAAAAGCAATTCAAAGCAATCCCTTAGTTCTACATATCTATCAAGAGATTGGAGAAATTTAAGTCTAGGTATTATTATTAATTTCTAATCTCTATAATAAGATAGCTGAACATTTAATTACAAATATTAAATTGAACTTTTTATGAGTAAGAGCTCTTATGTCTAGATCTGCATCTCAATTTCTTTTACAAGAGAAATTAGACTTGAACATGATACATTATTGTAAATTAGAAATTACTATATGACCTTTAAGTTTTCTAAGAACTCTCTTAATTGTCTAGGCATGATATTTTCTCATTCCTCTACCTAATTTTGAGACTGCAAGACTGTCAGTGTCTTTCATATGAGGTGAATAGAATAGAAAAGACAAAAACTGTAGCATAATAAAAATTAAGGTGAACACACAAAAAAACAGTATGCTTTCAAGTCTTACTCTAATAACCTACATTCTTGCCTTATTGCATTTCAGTAACTGGAAAGTTCAGCATCATTTGAACTTACTCAGCAAATATTTGTACTGCTATATTATGGGATTAAAAGTTTTCTTCAGTAATAGGAGGTGGCTTTACCTAAAATGTTATAGGCTTACTCAAAATGCAAGGTTTTGAGGGGACAGCACAGATCATCAAACTAGACTTCAAATTTATTTCTAAAAGATTACACCCAAGAGATATTTTGAATGCTATTATGACCAACCCTTACATTTCTCCTCCTCCATTCATAGATCATAACCTTTCCCTCTCTTTCTGTCCATTTGCAGCTCTAAAGAACTCACAGGAGGACTTCTGACTCTGTCAACAAGAAGAGGTCTTTTTATCCTTCAGCATGCATTCAGAGAGGACTGAATTGTACTAGAGAAAGCATTTAGGCCAACAATGCCTGACTGGGGCTGTAAGTACAAAGACAAAATGATCGCTTCTGAAGGACCTACTATCTTTAGAGATTTGCTGCATCTTTTGGACCTAAGACACTGCAAACAAATTGTTCATCCAGCACTGCAACCACCACTTTTTGCAACAAGTATGATACTAAAGGATATCTTGAGTAGATTAAAGGTAACCAGAAGTTTTTGTGGACAAGATGAAAAGAATGAGGCCTGCTAGTATACTGTTTTTACAGCTAAAAGAAATGTATTGGTCACAGAAACTGACTCTCATTGGAGACTTGAACAACTCCAGACTTCATACAGAGGGAATCATGGTAAGCATGAACAAAGCAGGTACTTCCCTGTGCGTAGGAGACAAATATGTGATATATGTAATGGATGGGCCAAAAAGATAAAGTTCTTCACTAAGTCTGACAATTACAAAGGAAAAAGGACTGAGCAAGGATGTGGTAGTCAATAACAGCCTTGGCTGCTGTGATCATGAATCTGTATTGTTTAACCTCCTGAGGAAAACAAAAGGCAGACCAGAGAGCCTTGACTGCAAGAAAATGCATATTGGTTTGCTCAGGATCTGAAAAGCTCCCTTCCTTGAGTAGCTGTCCTGAATAGAAAAGGAGTCTGTGAGAGCTGGCCTATCTTCAAGGACTACCCCCTCACTGTCCAAGAACAGCCCATCCTCCATGGCAAGAAAGCAGGCAGTGAAAGGAAAAGGTCAGCTTGGCCTAAGAGGGAGTACCTGGCTCAACCTAAAGGTAAAAAGGAACCTGACAGGAGGTGGAAAAGGAACAGATTACTGAGAAGGAGGGAAAACACAATACATGAACATGCACAGAGGGAATTAGACCAAAGTCAATCAGAAGTTGAAACTGTTAAAGAGTGTGAAAGGAAATAGGAAGGACTTGAGCAGACCCAGAGGCAGTGATAGCCAAGAATACCAACTCTTCAACAAATGGTAAAGGAAAGCTAATGATGGAGGACAAGTAGAGAGCTGAAGTCCTTCTTTTACTTACTTTCTACTGGCCGAAAGGATGGATGGTGTTCATGGTTGTCGAACTTGTGGGAGAGAAGTACTAAATTTCTAATACAAATAGATGATATTCTCATCTATTTGGCATTTGTGAAATCACATCTTGAGGGCAATTTTGTGCTCACAAGTGAAAATAAAATGATATTGACAAACTGAAGTAAATGCAGAGATGGATCTTTAAGGTGGATCAACACTAGAGCCCAATATGGGTAAGAAAAGACTGAGAGCTGAATTTCCTCACTCTTGTGGTTTAACCCCAGTGGACAACTAAGGCTCTACATAGACAATTTCTTACTCCTTTTCTGGCAGAATAGAGGAGAGAATCAGAAGGATAAAAGTGAGAAAGATCATGGATTAAGATAAAGACTGTTTAATAGCAGTTTAATAAGCACCGCTCGTCAGTAAATAAAACATGTCTGCATTAACAACATTGTTTCAGGACAAATCCAAAACATAGCTCAATAGTAGCTACTATGAAGAAAATTAAGTCCATCCCAGACAACTACAGCACAAATCTTATAAAAAAATGAAGGTTAATGGGAGGTACCTGTTCCCGTCTTCAGCTACTTAATGAAAGACTATAGAGAAGAAATATTAGTTTCCTTGGAGTGTTAGGACAAGAAACAAAACAAAAAACGTGTAATACAGGAAATTTTTCACAGGCCAGCTGTCAAACAATGGAACCGATTTCTCTGAGGTGTTGTTGACAGAATCTCCACTCTTGAAAATATTTACTACTACAACTACAGATGACCCTGGGAAGCTGACGTAACTTGGTACTACATCTGAATTCAGTGTTGGCCCTGGTTTGAGATCCAGCTAACCTTCAGAGGTCTCCTTCAATCTAACTTATGTTATGATTTTAAGTCTCATCTTTCCAAACCATTGATTTTCAACATGTTTACTAGATAATCATTCCCTAATTATTATCTTCTCCAGTCCATATTCTAACCTGAATGAAAATATGTCTGCTTTCTAATGTGTTACATTTGTGCAAAACCGTTTCTGGCAACAGAGAAGAAGCTGCAGTGGTGTCCCCAGTTACTTGAAAGTTCCTCTGGCTCTAAGTTGGACCTAACTCTGAATCTTAGCCAATTGGGTACATCCAGGAACACTTTTTTTAAAAGAGAAGCTGGAAAGGGTTTGAGCTAGTGGGAGGAGGAGGATGATAAACCCCAAGGTCAGTGAGGGAAGACAGGAGGTGTGCTGGAGCTGCAACATCTCTGCATCTTATGGTGAGACAAGAGCTATCCTACTGCAATCCATGGAGGACAACAATGGAGCTGAGATCTGTTGTCAGCTTGTGGAGGACCCCATGGCAGAGGGAGAGGCTGTGCCTGGAGAGGCCATGACTCTGCAGGGGGGAAACATTGGAGCAGAATGTTCCTGGAGTTCTGCTGCCATGGAGAAAATCTGCACTGGAGGAATTTTTGAGGAGCTGCAGTGCTTGGAAAGGACTCACACCAGAGAGGGATGTTAAGAACTGTATCCCATAGGATGAATGCCTCCTTGGAGCAGGGGTAGACTGTTAGTAGTCCCCTTTTCAGGAGGAAGAAGCAGCAGGGACGATCTGTTGGGGACTGATAACATATCCCATTCCCTGTCCCCCTATATCACTGAGAGAAAAGAGATATCAGGAGCAGGAATTTGAGCCCAGGAAGAAGGGATGAGGAAAGAAGTCTTAAAGAGCTGATTACACCTTTTCTTATAATCCTAGTCTGTTTTGGTTTATGTCAGTTCTGTTTCTTGTTTGTGGTGGATTAAACTGATCTTGTCTTCTCCAAGACAAGTAGTAGAGTCTGTTTTGCCTGAAACCATAATTGGCAAGTGACTCATCCCTGTCCTTCTCATTACCCACAAGTCCCTTGGTTATATTTTCCCATCCCACCACAGGGATGGTGGTGAGTGGCATAACTGAGCAGCTGCATGGTGCTTCATTGCCAACAGAACTTAAACCAAAACAGTAAATACACACTTTTGCAAGATTTTATTACTTTTGCATGCTCCATGTTAAAAATAAAAATGCTGTTAATGGTCAGCAACACACACCAGCAAGCAAACTCAGTTTTACTGTATGTTACTCCTTTGCACAATCTGTCTTGTTCCCTGCAAGTAATTTTCCCCTTGATACTTGTTTTTATAAATTACTGACTATGAGTAGCTATCTGACAGTTGGTAACAGTTGGGAAAATGTTGCTGTGGAAATTGGATAGCATTAAGCAGTGAATTTTCAGCCATAGTATGTTTTCAGTATTTTATGTTTGAAATACAGTTGCAATGTCCCTTGGGGACAATCTATAATTATTATTATGAAATATTTAGGAAAAAACCACGAGTTGGTTACAACATTGGAGTAAAAATAAATAAATAAAAATACATACACTTACATGTGATAGAATTTATGAGAATGTCTTCCTCAATTTTTTCAGTCCTGAATTTTTCAGGAGCATAATGGCTGAATTAATCATGATACCAGAAGGTCAGTTGGAAAGATGCTGAATGGAAAAAACAGTATTAAGAAACAATGCTAAGTACATAATGCTGAACCAAGATTTACTTTAATTCTTCAGAGGTTCCTCTCGACTAAAAACCTCTACTATACATGAAAGGAAAATGTAGACCAACTTATCCTGGATGCTGTCTCCAAGGATATAAAGGACAAGAGGGTCACTAGGAGCAGTCAACGTGGTTTCACTAAAAGGAAGTCATGTTTGACCAACCTGATAGCCTTTTATGAAGATATAACCAGGTGGAGAGGTGGTGGTAGTGTAGTGGATGTGGTTTATCTTGATTTCAGTCAAGCATTTGACACCATCTCCCACAGCATACTCTCAGAAAAACTGAGAAAGTGTTGGTTGGATGATCAGGTAGTGAGGTGGATTTTTAACTGGTTGAAGGGAAGAAGGCAGAGAGTTGTGATCAATGAGGCAGGTTCTAGTTGGAGGCCTGTATCTAGTGGAGTCTCTCAAGGGTCAGTGCTGGAGCCAGTACTGTTCAATATATTAATGAATGACCTTGATGGGGGAACAGAGGGCACTGTCAGCAAGTTGCTGACGATATTAAACTGGCGGGAGTGGCTGACACATCAGAAGTCTGTGCTGCCATTCAATGAGACCTGGACAGGGTGGGGAGAAATCTACCGAAATTCAACAAGGGCAAGTGTATAATCTTGCCTCTGGGAAATAATAATAACCCTGTGTACCAGTACAGGTTGGAGAATGAACTCTTAGAGAGTAGTAGAAAGGAACCTGGGGGTCTTGGTAAACAACAGGATGATCATGAGCCAGCAATGCATCCTCATGGCCAAGAAGGCCAATGGCATCCTGAAGTGTTTTAGAAGTGGTAGTCCTCAGGAGGATGGACACAGGCTCTTCTCAAAAAAAAAAATAAATACCTCCACTTGGGAACATTTTACTGACATAGCAATACTAACCTAATCATCGTGAAATTATCCTTTAGAAGATTTGAAAAAAAAAACAAACAACCCAAGAATGGTTTGAAAATACAAATATGAAACCATGTCTTGAGAATTTAATTAACAGGAAATGTAAGTCTTAGTGTGCTTTTGTTTAGAAAAACAAAAAATAAAACCTTCAGCCTTTTTCCTCTCCATCTTTGCTTAGCATTTTCACTTCAGTAAGCATGACTGATAAACATTGCTGGTAAAAGTGGTGTTCTGGTTAACAGCCTTATCTATATTTTAATATAAATATCCCAATTTCAGATTTTGAGAGTATTTTTCTGAAGTGAGATAGTTCTTAGAATGACTTTGGAAACAGTGAAGGATATTTATCTCTCGGAAGTATCTATTCAGTTTCCAGAAGTCATATCTGACAAAATAATTTGAAAGTCTGAGAACCATTTGAACATCTAAGGTCTAAGTATTATTTTTTTAGTTTGTAATATGAATTGAACTTTATTTTAGCTAATTGAAAATTAGAAGATATGTGACAAAACATTTTCTTAGAGTTATATCACTTTATTAAAAAAAAAATTCTAAAAAGGAAAAATTCTGTATTTTTCCTTTCACTTTCTTTACTTAAGTTTTGTTAGCTTTATATATCAATTTTTCAAGGCTTTAGATAGTTTTGTTCTCCTGTTTAAAAATGTTTACTATTTTCTCTGATTTTACATTAATTTCATTCAATTTTTAATGATTACATTAATTTAAATCAATACAATGACTAGAGAAAATTAGCAGCTTCTAGATCGTTCTGAATTCCGGGGCAGTATTGTAATATGAATGGCTCCTATCATCTCAGCAGGAATATTACTCCTTAGACTACTCAGGTTATTTCTTTTTTCACTCTTGATTTCTCTCTCATAGCTCTACTGCAATGTGAATACTGATATGGTAAAACCTAGGTACTAAAAAGCAATGTATGTTGTAGCCATCCTCATTGCATATGAAAGACAGCATGTGTACACTGTCTTTTCTTCCAAAAAGAAAGTATTATTCCTTCTTTCTTGCTGAAAAGAATGGTGGAAAGTGTTGTGAAAATATCTGGAAATCAACAACTGAAGTATATGTGTCATTGTTTCATTTGTTACAAAACCAGTGATTCTTAGAATAGATACATGTTTAAAAAATAATTTCAGTCTTTCTAACATTCTTTGATAAATATAAGACAGTAATAAAAAAGCCTTAAAATATTTAAGATTAATATAGATGAAAACTCACTTTTCACTGGAAATTAATAAACCTACTAAATTTATCTGATCCTGTTCACAACACTTCTGTCTTTAGGATTTTCCACTGATAAACAGGTCTCAGTAAACTTGGCTTTACACAAGTGTCATCTTCTTTCCATATTAAATTCCTGTCTGTCTCTCAAAGACACATTTATGTATGTATGTCCACCAGCTGGTATTGTCACTGCTAAGCATCACATCAGGGAAAGTGTTGGCAGCAGCAAAATAGAAAGTGCAAAGAGGGTTTAATAAATTCATTTTAACAGCTGTGGATCATTCTGTTACTTGTATTCAGACTTGTTCCACAAGTACGATCAGGGATTAAATTATTTCCTGGATACATATTTAGTGGGAGGTAGATAAGATTTTTGTAATGGAAACAACTATATTGTAACATAGTGTTGGTACTTTCTGTTTTATTGAGAAAAAAATGTAATCTAAATCTATATTCCACCTTTCCATTATCTCTTAGTTGACTCTATAGTTGCAATTGGCACATCTGGCTGAATGGATTTATTTCTGAAGTTTAGCAGGAAAACGTGAACAAAATGTAGCTTTCTAGCCACATTAGCTTTAGAGATTTTTTTTTACATTAAATGAATAAAGTTCACATTTCTGTAACTACTTATTCAACATAGATGTTAAATAGCTGGCCTTTCCTAGAATATCACGAAATATACCTTGTGAACAGAATGTTTTCTTTCATGTTAAATTGTTTGTTTGTTCCTTGATAGTAATTCATATAAAAAAAAATAAACTTATACTAACTCAAGTATATTATTCTTAAATATCCAGAAAGTTAACTCTTAAATGATTTCTATCTTGTCACATAACATTGTTAAAACCATTGATAAAAGGATATTGTCCTCTAATCATTGCAATGGGATTTACAGTATTTTATGTATTAATTCAATTATTTAATTCCTATAAAACTGATACAATTTAAGTAGGATTTTTTACTGGATTACTGAAATAAATACAGAAGAAGCAAAAGCTAGGGATTAGAAATTGTGAACTTTGCCCCTTGTTCCTTTGCAGTGAACCTCTGAAAAGAGCCTGGATCCATCTTCTCTCAAGTCACTCTTTAATCCATTCTCTGAGACCCTGCAGATGCAAAAACATCAACCTCCAATATTCATACTGAAGGAAGAGTAGGCAGACTCTACACTTTCCAGCTGAGGAAACATGTCTTCGGTGATGGTGAAGGCTGGAAGCCTAGAACCTCTGTCACCAGGAGAATGGCTACTATTTCACCTACTATTCTGTACCTTCAGAAGAGATTCAGTGCTTGGATAGCAGGTGAGGGACTAGGAAATCCAGCAAAGTAGCTGAGCTGAGGCTGAACTCTGCAGTAGCACCAGGAAGAAGTGATGAGTGATACAATTGAGAGGACTCCCTTCTGTAGAGGTACCTACCAACCTGACTTGCTTTTCTCTTAAAAACAGTTCAACTATGTAGCACATAGAGGCTTGACTGTGTTTTGTTTAGGTACATTGCTATTCTTTTCCAAAGGGGAAATCTGAACAGGCACAATTCAATGATATAGTTCAATTTCTATGTAAATGGAAAATAAATTTGTGTGTATATATATATATATAAGACTGGTGTAGGGAAGGAAACAGGGAAACATTTTCATCATTTAAAGACTAATTTACTTTTTGTTGACAGTGAGTATAACGGCATCCTACTTTACACATAATTTTTTCCAATGTGAGAAAAATATCAACACTTTTCAGCTGTCCATGCTCAAAAAAAGATCAAAGCTCTCTATTAAGTATCTTAAATCTAAGAGTCCTGATTGATAATAAACTAAACATGAGCCAGCAATGTGCCCTTGTGGTCAAGAAGGGCCATGGTATCCTGGGATGCATTAAGAAGAGTGTAGCCAGCAGGTCAAGGGAAGTTCTGCTCCGCCTCTACTCTGCCCTGGTGAGGCCTCATCTGGAGTCCTGTGTCCAGTTGTGGGCTCCTCAGCTCAAGAGGGACAGTAAAGTGCTGGAAAGAGAGCCCAGTAGTGCAGGGCCACCAATAGGATCAGAGAACTGGAACAGCTTTCATAAAAGGAAAGGCTGTGGGAACTGAGGCTGTTTAGGCTAGAAAAAGAGAAGACTGAGGGGGGATCTTATTAACATTTACAAATATCTAAATGGTGGGTGTCAGGAGGTTGGGGCATCCCTTTATTTATATAGTATCTAGCAACAAGATAAGGGGTAATATGGGATGAAGCTGGAACACAAAAAGTTCCATCTAAATATAAGAAAAAACTATTTCATTGTGAGGGTGAGGGAGCAGTGGAACAGGCTGCCCAAGGGAGGGTTTGGAGTCTCCTTCCTTGGAGGTCTTCAAGACCCACCTAGACACATTCCTATGTGACCTGATCTAGGTGAACCTTCTTCTGCAGGGAGGTTGGACTTGATAATCTCTAAAGGTCCCTTCCAGTCCCTACCATTCTATGACTCTGATTCTACAGTTGAGAACGGAGAAATTAAATAGGTCGTGGAATAAACTTGCCAGCTACTGGTAAAAATCTTCTGAAATTCTAGAACTGACATCTGTCTAAGGATTTTTTTTAAATATGATTCTGTAACTATTCATTAAAACATTTACTTTCTTCCTATTATAAGTTAAAATTAATATCTTAAGTCTTCATCTTCGGCTCTGAATGATGTGACTTTGCATCTTTCTCCAAATCACTGTCTTTTAAATACTTAGGTAACCTCCAGCTTCATATGCATGTACATTGCCTTTCTTATTTCATATAGATGCATTTAGATAAGCTAACAAATTAACTGACTATAGAAGGAACATAGTTGTTTACATTGATTTGAACACTTCACAGTATTTTGTTTATTTGACATTGTTTAATCTTTCCTGCGTCATCTTCCTTTTGTATTTGATTATGATGTATTTCTATACAGTTTTTTTAATCCTGACACAACCATGCAGACCATTTATTCGTTATCAAAATAAAAATACCTAGAGATATAGCAATTTAAGATATAGCATTTTTCTATCGTTGGTTTAAGTGATTAATGACGTACTTTATGGTTCTGTCTACGCATTCCAATACTGTATCCCAGTTAAACATGGTAAGAATAAATGCTAAGAATCAACAACAACTAAAAATTTCATTTAATCCTTTTTTCTCATAATGAATGAACCCATACCAGGGATATCTTGGTTCACAGCTGTGGTGGTTGAACTTTGACAAATGCCAGACATAAATCCAAATACTCTCTCATACCTCTTCTCAAAAGGACAGAAAGAGAAAATAAGATGAAAAAGCTCATAAGAGAACTCTTACCCATTACCATCAGAGAGAAATACTGCCCAATTTATTTGAGTACTGAGAAAGAGAAATTAAAATATCTTCCCCCTACAACATTGTTTCTTCCTAGGCTCAACCTTACTTCATTCCTGACTCCTCTACCTTCTTCTCACCTTGATTAGTGGCACAAGGAGATAATCACAGAATCTGAAGGGTTGGAAGGGGTCTTGAAAGATCATATAGTCCAACACCCCTGCAACAGCAGGACCTCCTACAGTAGATCACACAGGAACTCATCCATATGTGTTTTGAATGTCTCCAGAGATGAGAATAGGGGTGCATGGTCAGTCCATAAGATTTCCTTTCTTATGTTCCCTCCTTCTCAGACTTCACCTCTGCTCCAAAATAGGTCATCCATGGGCTGCAGTTTCAGGAATTACCTACCTGCTCCACCATGATCTTCTCCATGGCTGCAGAGGAATCTGCTCCACTACTTGCAGCACCTCCTTCCCGTCCTGCTTCTTTCACCTTGGTGTCTACAAAGTTGTTATTCACATTTTCTTTTCTCCGTCCTCCTTCTCAGGCTGCCTTTTTTTCGTTCTTAAATATACTTCACCTGAGGTGCCATCATCAGAGCTTGGAGGCTCAGCTGTGTCATGCAATGGGTCTGTTGGAGGCAATTGGGGCTGTGTTCTGCATGGGGCAGCCCTGGCTTTTCCACAAAGAAGCCTGAATGCCTCATCACGTGCTACCCTGCATCCCCTCCCACCAACATCATGATAGCTACACCAAATAAAAGAGCCAATATAGAGTCACAGAATCTGAAGGGCTGGAAGGGACTTTGAAAGATCATGTAGTCCAATCTCTTCCTTGCCAGAGCAGGACCACCTAGAGTAGGTCACAAAGAAACTCATCCAAGTGGGTTTTGAATGTGTACCTCTAACTCTTTTATTTTGATATTGTTAATTTTATGAACTTAAAGTTTATACATTAAATAAAAAGAAGAACTTAAAAAACTAATAAGACCATTAGCAGCTATTTATAAACTATTAGATTTGAGAGTTTTCTACAAAATATGTTTAGAAAGTTAGCTATGAAAGTTCTCTTTTTCATTTTACAACTTTTCAAGGTTAATCAATATGACAGGAAGAAATTGCAAATACATGTGCCTGCACTCAAGAGTACAAATGTGCAATCACAGCAGGAAAAGGAATATGTTTTCCACTTGGTTGCAATGCATTTATTGGGAGAGTTCTGGAAAATGGCCTGTAACTTAGATGTAGTTTTAAGTCATTTTAAAAAATATCTTCTCACACTGTGTCATTAATGCCATTTCAAAATACTGCTTTTAAGGGCATAAACTAGAAATGAACTTGTAAGGGAGAGAAATATATAGCTAAATAGTATTTCTTTGCTCTGTTTTATCTTTGCCTATATTGATTCTTAGCACTACATTTTCAAAAAGATAAGGTTGTCACAGCCACCACTGACAATTGCTTATCTAATTGGGCATACAATCAAATAGCATGCGATTTTACTTTCCAACAGGTAACAAGATGAGACATAGACTTGGCCTAATAAGGATAGTTGGTGAGTCAAAAGAGAAAAAACATTTATTTTTAATTCATTCTTCTTTCCTCTGGAAAGTAAGTTAAGATCAACATCATTTAAACTACCTTCTATCCTTTTCACAGATGGTAAATCAAGCTGGTAGTGTTGCAAATGAGCCCTTCCCTTTAGTCCTTTCATCACTAGTCTCTTAAAGTTTTCTTCTTCTCTGGATTCATGGGTTGAACTGTTAATCAAGGGAGAAAGTGTAAGTCAGTTGTATTGCTGTAGGAGCGACTATTACAAGCAAAACATCCTTTCTTTAAAATAGTATGGATTTGACTGTTGTAGCAATGAATGAAATGTTCCTTAACATGAGAGCTAATAGACTAGTCAAACCACAGATATATCTAGTCAGCTAACTGGTTTTGTTAATGACCTGTAGTGGGCAGTTAAGTAAAAATCAGATACCGAGACATTCTTATTTTATACACCCTTCCAAATACAAGTTATGACTAGCAATTAAGTTTTCAAGTAATATATAACTAACGTTTCTTTTCCTGGAGTTCTTTCCCACCTTTATAGTTGTGTGGTCATTTGAATACAGCACCAAAATTCAAGCACTTAAGTTTGTAGACTACAGACTTTATGTTCTAGGGGAAAAAAAAGGAAGAAAAAATGAGAACAAAGAAACAGTAATAAGACAAAGATCTTATTTTGAGTGAATTATGAAAAAGTTCCTTGTTTGTGCATTTATTTTTCTTCATTTTTTTTAAGAAATGTAATATGATAAAGGTTCTCTTAGCTGTTTGAAGTCAAAAAGTATCTCCGTGTTTTTCTGGAGCTGTTTCAGGCTTTCTGTCTGTTATCTTTGAGCCTTAGTTCTGTTTACATCCTGCTTTTCTCAGTATTCTCTTAGTTTGCTATGTCTTTTGTCATTTTCCTTTTCCCCTGCCCTCCACCTGTCTCAGCCTGCCCTTTGCTTAGTGCTCAATAAAGAAACACATTTCTTCAGGAAGGCTCTAATTTTCTCAGCATGAAACTGACAAACAGACAAGGCAAACAGCCTTTTTTCTTCCCTAATGCTCAGAAATATATACCTTTTTACCATAAGTTTGAAACCAGAAATTTATCTCTTCTGGGCACTTTGGGATCCAGGTGAGCTTATTTTTCTTCCTAAAATGCAGATTACCAACTTCCTCTGGCAGCCTTCAAACTTGTTTACAATGAGTTTGATTGAGTACATGGATAAGATGTTGGCAAAGGTAAAATAGCAGACCCTGTTTAACCTATAGCTAACACACCACACTGGTTACTGACAGATATCCCAAGGTATTACTGTTTCAGTCCAGTAGTCACATAGTATCAGTATCTTGGGATGGAGAATGGTAGCTGAGTTTGGTCTTTACAGTAAAAGCAAAATTTCTTCTGCATGCTTTACTGAAACTAACTGAATGAGTAAGAGTTAGAAACCAAAAGAATACCTCAAAGATTTGGCACCAAGGCCATAAGGTTAACAGAGTAATAGGATACTTTTATAATGTCCCCAAGCTTTCATATTAAATATTTGCTCATTTATTTTAAACACATTTTTCTTCGCTTCCCCAGATCAAAAGTACAGAAGCAACTGTCACTTTTTTATATGATCTTATTCAAATTTTTATGATTCACCACAGTTTTCCTCTCCTTTTCATATTTTTAACATTACTTTTTGAACCTTATGTCTTTCACCTATAGTCCCACAATTCTTATCTGCCACCCACATGAAAGACAACATTGTTCTCTTCCTATCTCTATGATCAGACTCCTTCTTCCCACATCCTTTTCCTGGGTCTTTTTCATTGATTCTTCCTTAGTTACGACTTAAGTTTTCTCAGTGGAATAATTCCAAATTCCCTCCATGTATGTAATCTTTCACTACATCTCTCTGTAGTTTGAGCACTCTGCACATCCTTTTTTAGTCTATTTGTCTTCTCCTTTCACTGTTATTGTCAAACTCTGTGTATTTCCTTCCTTCTCTCCTTCACATGTAATTATTTGCCTGCACTGTAGCATCCTTCTTCAAAACCAATCCTTCTGTTATTTCTTCCTCAATTTTTCCACATCATTCCCTGAAAAAGAGAATCAGGACACTCTTCTGATAAAGTAATGTAACATTTCATCATCTTTATTTCTCTAGGACTCCATTTGTTTCCCTCTTCTCCTTATCTATGTCATGTTAATGGACTCAACAAGCTCTCTGAAGCATGGTAAAGAATCTCTATTAAACACTTCATGACACTGGTGAAAACCTAGACAATTTTCAAAACAATAAAGGTTTTAAATCAGAAATACTTATTTTAAAGTAATTGCCAGTCTCCGTCTTATGACGAATATGGCATAGCTACTAAATCAGGTCTACTGTTATCAAGGACAGAATCAGAAGGAAGATATATGATATATAAACTTAGAACTGCTTAGAACTTTCTCCATTTCAGTTTCACAGAAATCTTCTTACCCTACAAAATTATTTTTATTATTTTTATGTAACCCAAGAATTGTCATAAACACTAATCATTTTCAAATTTCATTTGAAAAGAATTGAGTATGTTGTCTTGTGCGTTGATGTTACTTTTCAAAATAGTTCTCAGCATTGTGGATACCTAACATGTTAAAATGGATTGTTTAAATGTATCTACAAAAAAATCACTACTTTTATGATGAGCCTAATTGGTTCCCATTGCCTGTTAACTGTGAATATGGTTGCTTGGTAATTGCTTGTTATTTTCTCTTGCACTAGGCTTTTCATAAATCAGATCAGAAAACTGACACTTTTTTAGAATAAAAATAATGAAAAAGGCTTTCATCTTGTATTTAAAAAAAAAATCTTTAGTACGGTGAAAGCTTTGAAAAATAGAGCAAATTGTCTTAACTCATACAGAAAGTATGTATTTTTAACTTCTTTTTTATTTATTTATTTTTTTTAGGAGAGTGAGGGAAGAAGGTTTATTTGAGTTCTCTTGTTAAACATGATTTAGAATACTATAGAGGAGACAAGATATCATCCCACAGACAACACAGATGACATCCCAGACCTAGAGGTGAGGTTAATATTCAACAACTGTAACTTCTGATTGTAATATGAGGAGTCATTTCTGTAATAAAGAAAAGATTACTAAAATTAGATACTTGCAATGATAAAAAATCAGGGGAAAAAAATCAAAACTGCTCCTGGAGTACTACAATAGAAGCATAACTGTTCAAAGCTATACATATATAATGATTTTTACTGTCCAGATCAGTCAGATTTTTGTCAGTTTTACAAATATCTCAAAAAACCTGAAGTTCTTACATGTAATTTTCATGCACCGAACCAGTCTCACTGATGTATATTCCCAAAACAGACAAAAGCAGACTGCCACTAAGGGTTTAGGGGGCAGTTTATCCTTCCCTTAGATGGAGGTTGTCATCCATTTGAACAGGTTCCTGATCAAAAGTATCAGTTGAATTTCAAGGAGTAGTACTAAATCCTAGCAAGGAAGACTAGGTATATTTTATTCCTAATATGCATTTGCCATTATTTTAGAGACTAAATTAGCTTCACTTCAGTCTTTTAGTCTGGAAAATATGAATGAATCCTAATATGTATGAAGGACTTTTACACATTCAAGTTATCATGGAGCTTAAGGTAAAAAGCATGTCATATGGTAACAACAACAATAATAATTATTCACATTACTGTACTTGTGTCTTGAGCACAAAAAAATACTTCAACTAAGACTATTGTCATAGTTATGATAAGAATCAATACCATGAAAACAAAAGAAAGAAAATGTATTTTCAAGGTGTTTATCACATTAAAATGTTTCCTTTCTCGGAGCTAGTTTCTTTGCAGTATGAGGAGCCACACATATCCTGATAGTTAATTTACTTCTCCCTTCAGGATTCTAGCAGATGGCAATTGAATGGTGAGCTAGAAGAGTTGTATCATCCTATTAAACCTTTCTATCAAAATAATTTTAATCCTAATAGAGGAACAAGAATTGTTAAATGAACAGTTGAGAAGTAGATGACTAAATTATTTTTTAATTATATGAACCTGTTCCTACTAAACTCCATTAATTTATCTAATTCAAAAATATATGTAGGTATTTTTCTTGTCCTATTTACTGTAAAATATTGTAAAGTGGGTTTTTTTTTTTTAAGCAAGTGGAATGTTATATTCCATGTTGGACATTATTAACTAAGCTATGGAATATATAGAACTAAGTTTACACACTTCTCTCTATTTATGTATTTCAACAATATGAATTAAATCCTCTGACTCTAAACAAATCCATTTTTCATAACTATTAGACCAAAGTGCCTAAAAACTTCCTAGAGTGATGTAGAGACTTTGAAAGTTTTATTGTCTACTTTTTTAATTGCTGATTTTTTTGCATAGCATTTCTAAACAACGGTAATGAGTACTGGGGAAGACAACAAAGATAGTAGCAAAAGCCTGTGGTTTAGACTAGTCATCTGAAATCAGATAGTTAAGATTCAAATCTATTCTTTCATTTATCAAAGGATGCCTTGAGATAGGCAATGAACAGACACAAAAAATTGTTTTATCTTTCCCTGATACTCAACACCTTGGTATTTAAGAAATTCTCTAGCAAATTGCAAGCTTGAGTCTCCTGAGGCAGCAGAATAAATTGAATCAGGTTTTCCTCAATTGCCTGTGAATGCGCTAAGCACTGGACTCTTTATTAAATCTCTGATTTTAGCTGTCACACATGTCATTTTTTCAAGCAATATTATTTGGTCAGTTCAAGCGAAGTCCTCAAATACTAGCAGAATGAACAATTTTTTTTTTCTTCTTGAACTATGTTTTCATAGTCAAGTCACCAGGCTTTACAGTATGCATGTGAGAACTTTACACAAGTAATTAATAGCAGTTAACTGAAAATCAAAGAAATCAAGCAATTCTTAATCAAAGTAGCATGTTACAGCAATAAATTAAATGTATTGATAATACATGAAATCTATTTGAATAAAACTCTTCATGAACAAAAAAAAGTATTTTTGCTAAAATTGTTAACACTTCTGCATGGAAAGTGAAAAATAAATACATTTATTTAAAAAGCAATTTAAAAAATCATTTATGACTATTTTTTTCCGAAATGATTAAAAAATAAACTCTTTGAAGATTAAAAAAAAATAAAAATGAACTATCTTGTTTTGAAACCAATAAGACAGCAAAATAACTTCAGGTGAAGTTAATTTTCAGGATTTAATAACAGAAATGAAGAAACTTATGATTCAGTTTTTAAATTATTACTTTTGCTCTTTTTTTTTATTCAGTTGTTCTGAATCAAAAACTATAAAACCCTCAAAGAAGAACTTTAACTTTTAAGATGCTGTTCAAGTTGTGTGCCATACTTGCAAGCTTTTTCCACACATGTTAAAGTACAATGTAGTGAAGCCTACATTCTTTTATAATATATAGATTCTAGAAAAATGCAGAGTGAAGTTCAGTTGCCTAAATCAAAGTATTCAGTGTTGCTTTACTTGACATTCTAGGACATCTCTGGCCTCCAGGTCTTGCTCCACAAATACATCAGTTTCTTGTACATCTTCTGTATATGTCTGGCAGCCTTACATGGATGTCAAAATGTGGGATACAGTTCCCAGTGGAACAGGAGTAGGATCCCTAATTCCCTTAAGAATGGGTAATATATCTAAAGTTGCAATTAATGTGATTTTTAAGGAAATTTGCACTGTCCAGATATCCAGTTATGACTCAGGAAGTCATGTTCACTCCACTTTACCACTGGGACCTGAGTCCCTTTGCAGAGGGCACTTCCAATGAACCAGCTCCTTGACACACAATTTGGATGGTGTTATCCCTGCAATTTGGACCCTAGACATCCTAGAGAAGAGTATCAGGTGCTACATTTTTTTAAAAAATAATTTAATTGGTTGGTACAGCAGTACAAACAGCTCAAACTGCATATCTTCAAAGAGGGAGCTTGAACAGAGAAATCTCTGATCAATTATACGCTTACAATCTGTTCACCCACTCCTCCCATGCACTTCACATGGCTTTCACATGATTTTGGTCCAATGGTGATTCCTGGTCTAGGATTTTCTTATTGGATTCCTTCTCAGTCTCCAGCCTGGTCATTAACTGGTCTTATCTCGTCAAGTTGAAGTTTCTGATGGGTATTCTGGCCTCCTTATCTTTCAATTATCATCTTCACTCAGAAACGAGTTAAGTGTACCCAGGTGAAAATTCACAGCTTTCAGCCTAAGGCTCCATGCTATTCATGCTAAGTAATACTAAACAGTATACTAGTTTACACAACATTGTGCTGTAACATGTGCATCCTAATGCTAAATGATTGATTGTAAGTGATTTATTCACTGTAAAACTTACTTATTTAAGATAAAAGATTACTATTTCTTGACAGTGATGACTTCTGTATCTAACAGAACTGTATAAGTAACCAGTTATGTATTTTCCCAAGCTGAATATCACGCTTGGGAGCCTTGCCACTCTTTTCATACAAATCAAGTAGGAGTAAATTGGGATTTAACAAAAACTTCTCAGTTGCTGTTGATATCCTTTTTATCAAAATCCTATACATAGCCTAAAATAGGGCCCCAGTACTACAGAGTATTACATAGGCTGCTATTGTGAAGCATTGCTTATTAATAAAGGAAATGCTTCTTAAAGAATAACTTTCCATTTCCAGGTAATGCACAGATTTCTAAGATCATGTAAGGGTTGAACATCTACTCTAAATCCTGGAATATATGCTCACCAAAATCTTCGTGTACCTATGGTTTTTAGGAGCTCCTTCTTATTAGAGGATGAATGTAATTCCAGAACTTGCTGTAAGGTATCAGAGGGAATACACTGTCTACCACCTTTCCCAGTTATGTCTCAGTATCTAACTATTTGTCCAAGTCCTTGTTGTTTAGCTTTGGCAATAGGAATTCACAATAACGTTTGTAGTGGAATAGACAGCAGTATGCAGTGAGAAAAGAGACAAAATACCATTCATAATTAACAATACACAAGTTTTCACCCCTATTAACTACAGTTATGATTTCTCTTTGGTGTTTGGGCAGTCTTAACCCAACCTTCTCTTTTACTAACTGTTGTTCTGGGGATAGTTCCCCATCTTTGTTGTATTCCCATACGGGTTATCCAGTTTTGCAGCCTGCAAGCAATTACAGTCTTCCAATCAGAATTCCTACTCTGTAATATTAAGGCTAAAACCTTCAGCCCCCGAGGCACTGCGTTTTGCAATAGTCTTGTTTTCCTTGCTGCTGTTACAAGCACAATCGTTATATCCCAGGCTATAATATCTTGTCCCTTAAGGACATCCCAAAAAGTCAGCCTTATTGCCCATTCATAAAATTTGTCGAGAGTATTTAATGAAGGGAGAGAGTTACATTCCCATGCTCCTGGCATTTGTGATTGATAAGAGCATGTATCACTGAAAATGGTAGAACACATAAGGTCCAGTCTCTGCATCAGAGTTATGAAGAATTCTTCTTTCTCCCAGAAATATTTGTTTGACCTTATTCTTATCAAGAATAATAGTTCCTTCTCCAATTTGACAACACCATACCACCCACCTAGAAACCTAGGTTTTTACTGTCTTTTAGGGACTTCTGAGCTAACTGTTGTTCATTATAGAATTTATTGCGACCTGGGGATAGAAGGTAGGTGCATTTGTTTCTGGAAGGAGCTGAGAGTTATACTCTGGATGTTCGAAAAACAGGTTACAAAAGGACTGTCCTTACTGTATCAGATTCAGTTAATGAAATGGGAGTAGGAGGTCTCTTGCCAGGACCAGTTACAGGAGGTACAGGCAAAAGGATCAGAATCATCCTCCTCATTATCAGTTTTCAATGTATCATTTCCAATGGTATGTATGCTCTGTTTCTGTCTGTTGTAATGCTAGAGGTCTGAGATTAGTTTCTAATTCCTGAAGTATTTTTTTAATTGTGACTGTGAGATGCAAGGATCAGTGCTCTAAGTCACTGAAAAATGTCTTTAGTTTTCTGCTTAACAGCTCTCAGCAGTTGCACGTCACTGTCACTCTTGATATACTGCTCAACAGGCTTCTTGCAATTTTCCATGTTCTTCTACTACATTTTGATATTTTCTTCTACCTTCTCCCAAATGTCTGCATCCATGATCTATGTATTTTACATAGAATCCCAATTCTGACACTAAATACTGTCACAACTGAAAGAGCCAACCATGCTGCAGGTGTTAGAGATAATAAATATGAGTTTGTAGGATTCTGTAATACACAAAAATATGGAGACTTTTATCTTCTAAGTTTATCAGTAAATTACAAATAAATACTACAAAAATCACCTCTAGCAAGTATACTGCCATAAAAATCATGTAATGTGTCGTGGTTTGTCCCAGCTAGCACAGCAGCACCATGACAGTCTCTCGTTCGGTGCCCCCATTCACCCCCACCCTCATTAGGATGGCAGAGTCCCCAGCGAAATGGGAGTAAAAAGATAAGCAAGATTGTTGTGGATTAAGACAAGAACAGGGAGGTCTCTGCCAATTACGATTCTGGGCAAAACAGACTCCAGTACTTGACTTAGACAGGGAAGTAAGAAAGCTTATTCTACAAGAAGCAGAATGAAAAAAAACCAAAAAGAGAGTAGGATGATGAAAAAATTACAACCAGCACATTAAGACTTTCCTCCCTCAACCCTCCTTTCTTCCTGGGCCCAGCTCACTGCTCCTGATATCTCTACCTCCTCCCCCCTCAACGGCTCAGGGGGGCAGGGAATGGGGGATGTGGTCAGTCTCAGATGGGCTCTGCCACTTCTGTCTTCTGAGATGAGGATGACTCCTGGCATTCTTCCCCTGCTCCAACATGAGGTTCCTCCCCCCGGACACAGTCCTTAACAAACTTCTCTGGTGTGGGTTTCTCCCAACAGCTGCAGCTTCTGCCGATACAGATTGCCTCACATGAGATGCAGTCCTTGGTGAATATCTCTGGCGTGGATTCTTTGCCACAGTTGCAGTTCCTGCAGTTATAGGGTCCCTCTCTTGGGACAAGGCCTCTTCTGGGCATAAGTTTAATGAGCTGCTTTGTCGTGGGTTCCTCCCCACAGTTACAACGGTGGATATTGGGTCTCTTCCCCGGGACATAGCCTGCTCCTGCCATAGTGATAAAGGATCCTTCCTTTGAAACACGGCTTCTTCTGGCCATAGTTTTAAAGAAGAAAATCACTCCCCCTGGCTCAGGGTCTGCAATGAAGTGGTTGGGTCCCCTCCAAGGGACACAGCCTCCTCCAGCCATAGTCACTGTCCCTGGCTCAAGACCTTTAATGAAGTGAGTCGCTGCCTGTGGTCTGGGGTCAGCTTTAGCAAAATGAGTCTCTGCCCCTGATATGGGGTCATTATCAAAATGAGTCTCTACCACTGATGCAGGGTCTTTAAAGAAATGAAAATAAATCTCAGCTTCACCAGTCCTCTCCATAGAATGCAGGGGAGTCTCTGCTCCAGCACACCTCCTCCTCTCTTTCATCACTGACCTTGGAATCTGCATGGTTGTTTCTCTCACTGTTCCTACTCCTTGCACCACCACCAGACAGAAGAAGAAGAAGAGGCAGAGAAGAAGGAAGAAGATGGAGGAAGAAAACCTCCTCTTCTGGCTTCTTCTTAAAAAGTGCTCGTGGAGGCGTCTAATTGACTCAGCCCCAGAAGTGGGTCTGGCTCAGAGCTGGGGAGAGTTGCAAGCAACTTCTTACAGGAGCCATCTTTACAGCCCCTTCCCCCTTCCCAGAAAAGGCTGTCATGTCAAACCATGACATAATGCTACCTAGGATTAATGAAATGAATATATATATGAAGCTATTACTAATGACTACAGATGAAAATAAAATGGTATCAACCAATAATGTGGTAGCAGTCAATAATAATGGCAATCTTGTATATAACAATGCCCATATAGGTAAGGAGTATTTTAGGTTTACTACAAGCTCATAATTAATGAAGAAGCTTATTAACCATGTAACAGCAGACATACCTGATACATTATTTATATACATAAATGGTATTGATAACAAGTGCACTAGATTTCAGAAGAGGCCAAATGTTCCCAAATGGGAAGAGAAACCAATTCCAGAAGGAGTTGCAATCATTGCAGAGATGGGACAAGAAACTGAACCAATTCCAGAATCAAGACCAGAGAGGAGAGCAATAAAATAATAGACAGTCTGACTTCAAAGATGAACCACTTCACAGAATCTGGAGTCACCCGAGTGTTCCTGGTGAGAGTCCAAGACCTTGTAGAAAGTTCATGTGGTTAATTCAGCCTGTTTAAGAAGTGAAAAGCACGTGCAACATGGGAAGTCCTCAGAGCGAGAGGCTATATTTTGGATAAAATTTAAGTCCTTTTTTATATCGTAAAGATGTAAGAGATCTTAAACTATGTCTACTTTGAAGTCAATAGATGCTGTTAATTTCTATTTTCACCTATAACAGCCAACAGATGATAATGTTGTCCATTCTTTCAGACTAATTTCATCTTCTCAGAATATTTCCACTTTTTTAGATGATAAGTTGCTGTTACGCTTTCTTGGGTTTTGAACTTATTGATAGTATCTCAGGATGTCTTCAATTTCTAGGTACCCAACTGTACTTCAAAGACACTAACTACACTTTTCAAGGACATTTCTGTTTCCCAGACATAGTTCCCAGACTTACAGTTTCCAGACTGGCAGGTAATTTCTCTGTCAGTGTTTTTCAGCAGACATTTTCTTCCAGTCAGTATCTTCCCCTTCTAACCAGGTGACCTTTATGTCTACTCTCATCAAATTAAGGTTCTCTGTCTCCACTGACAATAACTGGGACGTTGACACATATGTGACAGATGTTAAATGTAGTTTTTTAACCTGGACCTGGGCCTACTTGAAAGCAAAAATATTTCTCTGCAGCAAAAGTGTTGGAAATCACTGCCATTCAAATATGAAAAAAAAAAAAAAAAAGAGAAAAGAAACAAAAACTCCCCAAAACTTAATGGTATTCAATACTAAAGTAAATATTTTCATCTAGTTTGTGGGAGGTATTACCATTATGCACTATTGTGGTTCATTTCTTGATTTTGCCAGTGAGCATTATCCCAGCACTTCAGAGCAGAACACTTCATCATACTTTTACAGTCAGTTCTAACAACCCCAAGGCCATTTAGTAATTTAAAGAAACAGAATCATGGAATCATAGAATATCTCAAGTTGGAAGAGACTCAACTCTCTGCTCCTCACAGGACTATGTAAAGTTAAATCGTATGACTAAAAACATCATCCAGACACTCATTGATAAGTAAAACAGAAATGTATTTTACATCTTTTCTATAAAAATACTACTATTTTTGTTTCTTCAAGAGTTGTTAACTAAAATTAAATTCTTAGGTGACTGCACGTTCTGCTTGTATTCAATTTTTTTTTATATTAAGATTAAAGTTTTATCTAAATTAGACTGTCAATGCCTTTGTGTTGTCTTTGTTTTGATTCTGCAGTAATGCCTGTGTGGTATGCAGTGTGGTTGAATACATAGAACCTGCTTGGAATTCTAAGTTTCATCTGATCTCCAGGCAGATTCAGTTATGATGCCAGTCTGGTTCTTGATTGCTCATTATTTCTTCAAATGCATCTCTCTTCCCTCACTGACAATACACCAATCTGTGCTTACAGAAGATGAAAGGGGACAGATACTTCACATTTAAGAGTTTTATGCACAGCAGTCAGTCAAGATGCAGCCTTGGGGTGCTATGGAAATTTGAAGCTGACCATATATGTGCTTGGTGATCCTTGCTATCTCATATCAAGTCCCCATGGCTAAATAAGTGAGGGATAAACAATAGTGTCTGTTCTTCAGAACAAGTAGTGTTCATAATTTCTTGTAAAAAGTGATTAGAGATAATTCACTATACATCAAATTCATATTAAAGAGAGATTGTGAGAGTAGATAGTGGTTTTACTTTATAATAATTTCATGACACAAATTCACAACTGTAACACAGATCAAAAATATATATAAAATGTTATATATATTTATTAGCATCATTACTATATTATTTCACAGGAAAAAGGCATTCATAAAGTCACAAAGAGAAACTCTACTGCCTATTGTGCCCAGCAAGATCGTGCTTCTGGAAACTGTGCTAAAGCACATGTAATAGAAGGAGGTGATTGAGACAGTCAACATGGCTTCACTAAGGGCAAATTGTACATGACAAATTTGATGGCTTTTTATGATAGGATAACAGCACTGGTGGATAATGGTAGAGCAGCTGATATCATCTACCTGGACTTGTGTAAAACATTTGATACTGTCTAAATTGGAGAGATGTGAAGATGTTGGATGGAGCACTCAGTATACAAGGAATTTGCTGGATGGTCACGCTAACAACCTTGCAGTGAACAGTTTGATGTCCAAGTGGAGAATAGTGGTGAGAGGCATTTGTCAGATATCAGTGTTGGGGCTGCTGTTGTTTAACATATGTATTGGCAACATGGACAGTAGGATCAAGTGTATTCTCTGCAAGTTTGCTGAAGACACCAAGCTGTGTGATGTGGTCAACACAGTAGAGGGAGGACATGCCATCCAGAGGGACCTGGACAGGATTGAGAAGTTGACATGGGATTCAACAAGGCCAAGTGCAATGTCCTGCACATGAGTCAAGGCAATCCCATCACAAATACAGACTGGGGAATGAGTGGATTGTAAGCAACTCTGAAAAGAAGGATTTGTGAGTGTTAGTTGATGAAAAGCTCAACATGATTGACCAACTTATGCTCAGTCCAGAAAGCCACCTACATCCTTGACTGCATCAAAAGCAGAATGACAATCGGATTGAGGGAGATTCTGTCCCTATACTGCATGAGACTCTTAGCATTCAGCTCTGGGGCACCCCACATAATAAGGATAAGGCTGAGAGAGTTGGAGTTTTTCTACCCGGAGGACAGAAATGAGCACACATTATAGGAGCCTTCCAGTGCTTTAAGGGGGACTGCAAGAAAGTCAGACTGATCTTTTACAGAGACATGTAGTAATAGAATAATGGATAATGGCTTCAAAAGAAAGAGGTTGTAATTAAATTATATCTTAAGAAGAATTTCTTCACTATGAGATTGGTAAGTCACTGGAAAAAGTTATCCAGAGAAGTTGTGGAAGTCTTCAAGAGTGGGCCAGATGGGGCTTTGAGCAACCTGGTCTAATGGATGATGTCCCTACTCATGGCAGGGAATTGGAACTAGATGATCTTTCAGGTCCCTTCCAACCCACATGATTTTATGTTTCCATGATTTTTTTTACCAATGTGTAGCACAGTACTCACTTCCAGAGCTATGCTTTTTCAAAATAAAGTACACACAAAGAAACAGGAGGTTAAATATTTAGATGTCATAATAACAATAACAGACTAAATCTTGAAAAGCCAATCTATTTGGTTGACATTTTACAAATAAGTTGTACAACACTAGGTTGAACAGTATTTATCAATATAGGAGAAAAAAGACACATTCTCTTTGTTATTTTTTTTTGTAAAGTAATTTTTCTTGTTTGTCCTTTCATGTAAAATTATCCAGGTATGTTTTAAAGATGTAGTTTTTATTTAAACATATAATTATGTATTTTATGATTGATGTAATTAATTATAGTTATTGCTATATGATTGTTTACAAGTGTCATTTATATGTAAATTTAATTCTGAGTTATTAATTTTGTTAGATTTAATCTTCCTGATAAACCATAAGACAATTAATGTCTTATGTGATTGCATTGTTTTTCTGTTTTACACACAGATATGCTATTATTTTATTGATTTTTCTTATATCTATGAATAAATATCCCAAATGAAAACAGATTTATTAGCTGCAAAATGTCTAAGATACCTTTAGAATGTAAATATAAATTGTAACGAAGGATTTGATTCCCAAACCTGAAGGAATATAATCTGAGCAGTGCTTTCAACATCAAGGCTGCCTCTCTGACATTCCTCCTAACCACAGTAAGCTGCAGATGGGCAAGATCTTGGAAGGGGACTGGTAATTTAAATTGACCAAAGAGATATTCCATACCATATGATGTCAGCTCAGCAATAAAAGCTAAGAGAAAGGAGGAGGAAGGGGAGATATTCTTTATTTATGTTTGCACTCCAGAGCGATCTCTAAGCATACTGAAACCCTTCTTCCAGGGAGGTGGCTGGACATTACTAGCTGATGGGATGTAGAGAAAAAAGTCTTTTGTGTTCCTTTGTCATATGACCTTTGCTGTTGCTTTATTAAACTGTCTTTATCTTGACCCACAATTTTTCTCCTTTTATTTTCTCCCTGTTATCCTCATCTCTTGTTGATAAGGGGAGTGATCCAGCCAAGGTCAACCTACCACACATATTAACAGTAGGTCATCAGAGACAGAGAGCAGCTGAAAGATTTTTGAGGGAGTTTGATAGCTTAATTATAATTTTTATCTCTGGAAAAATTTTTGTTTACAAATACTAACAGTTTATCAGAAATAAAAGCCGGACTTCAACGATACCTTGGCTGAACTAAATATTAAAATTTGGTGGATCTTGACTATATATATCTGTTTATTACAGACTGTAATAGTCCCTATTTTATTGAGTATCTTTGGAAATGTTATCACTAGAATTAAATGATCAAACGGTTTTGTAAATTGCTAAGGTATACTATTATAATGTGCAAGCTGCAACAGCAAGATGTTTTCCTTAAAAAAAAATCTTAAATAGATTCATACATATTTATGTTGAGTGTTTTTAATGTGTATTGTCATAAAGAATTATGTCCTGCTGGAACCACTGGAAGTTATAAAACTTTCAACTCTTTAGATGCAGAGAACAGTAATTCTCCAAGCCTAGTGAAATTTCATTCTGTAGTGTCATGGTTTGACATGATAGTCTTTTCTGGGAAGGGGGAAGGGGCTGTAGAGATGGCTCCTGGAAGAAGTTGCTCACAACTCTCCCTAGCTCTGAGCCAGACCCACTTCTGGGGCTGAGCCAATTAGACGCCTCCACGATCACTTTTTAAGAAGAAGCCAGAAGAGGAGGTTTTCTTCCTCCATCTTCTTCCTTCTTCAACCCTTTTTTTTCGTTCTGGCTGGTGGTGGTTCAAGGAGTAGGAACAGTGAGAGAAACAACCCTGTGGACTCCAAGGTCAGTGATGAAAGAGAGGAGGAGGTGTGCTGGAGCAGAGACTCCTCTGCATTCTATGGAGAGAACTGGTGAAGCTGAGATTTATTTTCATTTCTTTAAAGACCCCACATTTTGCTAAAGCTGGCCCCAGACCAGGGGCAGCGATTTACTTCATTAAAGGCCTCGAGCAAGTGACAGTGATTATGGCTGGAGGAGGACGTGTCCCATGGGGGGGACCCAAACACTTCACTGCAGTCCCCATGTTGGAGCAAGGGAAGAATGCCAGCAGTCATCCTCATCTGAGAAGACAGAAGTGGCAGAGCCCATCTGTGAGAGTCTGACCACATCCCCCATTCCCTGCCCCCCTGTACTGGGTCTGGGATGTTAGTGATTTTCCACAGCAGCTCTTGCAGTGATGTGCTTACTGTTGGTATCAATATTATGACTACTGCTAGCATACCAACAGGGCTGTCCCTCCAGCATTCCTTCCCCCACCTTCACCAATAGCTGTGTGTGAGCACAATCTTGGGAGAGACCACGGCCAGAACAGCTGACCCAGGCTGACCAAGGAGATATTCCATACCATATGACGCCAGCTCAGTAATATAAACTGGGGGAGAGAAGCAGGAAGGGGAGGCGAGATTCATTTCTGGCCTTCCAAAAGCAACCGCTACGCGTACTGAAGCCCTGCCTCTCGGGAGGTGGCCGGACATCACTGCTGGGGATAGAGCGGTGTGGTGGGCACCTGGCATCCAGTCAGGGTCAAACTACCACACCCCCTGAGCCGTTGAGGGAGGAGGAGGTAGAGATATTGGGAACTGGGCCTGGGAAGAAAGAAGGGATGGGGGAAGGAGATCTTAAAGTGTTGGTTGTAATTTTCTCATCATCCTACTCCCTTTTTGCCCTTCCAGGGTCACGGGCTCATGGTCGCCGGTCCGGAGCAGTCGCTTAGGTCAGGTCCCGGGTGGTGAGCAACTGCATCACTCACCAGTTTTCTTTATAATATCCCCTTGTCTTTGTTACAATTGTTCCTCTTCAATTTTCCCTAGTAAGTTGTTCTTATTTCAACTTATGTGGGCTCTTTTACTTTTTTTTTTATCCCTCTCCGATCCCCTCCACATTCACCTGGAGGGGGAGGAGGAGGAGTTGTGATTTTTTTTTTTCCCCTGTGCTCCAGCTGGGCAAAATCACAACATATAGTTATTAAAATAAGTTAAAACTGTGAAAACTGAATGTGATGAAATTCTGATATTTCTTCAGAATATCTTTTTTACTTTGGGATGGTTATATGAAGTAAACAGATGAGTAAAAGCATCATAAATGCAGTGGTAAAATCTCAGTCCTTTTTCTTAAACATTAAAGCACACAAGCATTTTCAGAGAAATAAAGACCAATATTAGAAACTTAGGTCATCTATTGCTTTACGGATTTTTCTGGCTCAGAAGGGAATAGGCTGTCTGCGGGCCTTGTGTAACATAGCTGAGTCTTTTGTGGATGCTTTAGATATCCTAGGATGTCTCACTCATATTAAGTAACTGAACTAAGAACTCAATCTCATCTTCAAGAGAGTTAAGAAGAATACAAGAAAATAGTAGCATGATTAAGCAGTATCTCAAATTTTTCATCTGTCCAATAAAAATGAGAAAAGTCAATTAAATTCTTACTTCTCAAGTGGCAAACTCAAGATTCTTTATTGAAAAAGGAAACAATTTACACATGGATATGCAAACTTTACACTTTACTGAAAAAGAGTGCAGAGATCAAGAAACTGATCTCTGAAAGGAAGTGAGTTTCATTTGTACTACTATTAACAAGTCATATTACAAAAGAAAAATCTGAAGGAAAATGAAATTTCAGGCCTATGAGTTGGAAACAACTTTTTAGTCAATAAAATACAAGACAATACTAGCAGAGAAAGGCACTAGGGCACTAGGGCAATTGTTCTAAAATAAGTTTTTCTTCAGATTCTTATAACTAATGCTGGAAATTAAGGAAAATATCTTTAATTGACCCTGGTGTTTTCCAAGAGACTGTCAGAAAATGTATTTAAAACATATAATTGTTGAGACTTGTAAAGAATTGAAATGTAGCAGTCAGGTAGAAATTAATACACAAGAAAAGCCTTTCACGGTCACTACTGAATAAGTATACTTAAGCGGAATAGCTATTGTAGTGAAAACTGAAGATCCATTGAGGATATGAAAGAAATGGTATACAAGATAAAATAGAATGCTCAAGAAGTTCTCAAGACTTCTAAGGGAAGATTATTTCAGAAACAATCAGCTTTTATATTCTTCATAGTTTGTATTATTTTTAATATTTCAAACACAAAATAAAATGAAACAAACATCATGTCTGAAAAATAAGTTTTTAATTAAAAGTAAGACAATAGGAAATTAAAAAATAGTTTGGGTATTTTAAAATGATGACTTCATATTCTTACCTAAAACTGGTTCAGAAGAAACTCTCTCACATTCAGTTTAGCATTAGAAAGGAGATGTTACATTATTTAGTGCTGGATGTACGGAGGACCACCCCTTCTAATGCCTGTACACTGAGCAATAAATATCACTCCTTATGTATGTCACAGGAAATGAACTACCCACCCACCCATTACACATGAAATACAAGGTAACTTTCAACATGAAATAGTGGAGAGTTGAGGAACATAGTCATATACATATATATATATATATATATATACACTCCTTTTAGCTAGTTATCATACTTAAGGGTGTCAAAGGGATGTTATCTGTAACAACAGTTTCACAATTAATGAATCATTTATCTCATGTTGTGAACTATTGCCATACTGAAACAGTTTTTAAGTTGTTTGCTCAGCTCCATAGTCTGCAGACAAAACATAACTGTTTTGGAGCCTCAAGGTGCCCTTAAGGCTTTCTCCCTCAGCCTCTTCTCATGCTGATTTTCAAGGCCTCCAGCTCATAGATGTCTGAACAACAGAGAAGCAGGTATTGGTACTGTTAAATATTTTTAACCCCTTACTTGTAATTCTCTCATAATTCATCACTCAGCTCCAAGTCCTAATCATGCTCATATATAGTATTAAACGTCTATGGGAGTTCTATGAGGAGGGATATCTACAGAAATATAAGAATCTGGTATCAGTACAATCTCAAAAAAATAATGGAACAAAGGTCAATTTTTAAATTCAAGGTTTAATTCTCTCTTTTATCTAGCTTCATAATTTTCTGGAGGACTTCCAAGGTAATTCTCCAAGTTTTAAAACCATGTCCATTTACATTCTGTGAGTTAATATTTATCTAGCTATCTGCTTATTTATGTTCTGCAATGTTTTCTTAGTGTTTTTGTCTCTAAAATTAGTTTTTCCCCTAGCAGGGATAAAAGTAAATATAAAGATAAAGTAGTAGGTGAAAGATTAAATTGATTATTTACTTTTTTTCAGTCTTATATTTAGCTTCCCTGCCCCTTGTCCACCTATAAAAAGGGCACCATATCTTTATTCTTATATGAAAACCTCTCTGTAATGCTACTTTATTTACCTTTTGTTGTACAAAAAATTGGCAATAATGGGAAAATTAACAGATTTTTCCATGCTTGATGAAGTGGTCTAGATTCAGCTGACAGTTCAATCACATACATCTGGATACCTATATAAAGGTAATTAAGCATAAAGTAGTTACACATATATAAGCCTCTATTTAAAATTCAGTACTGTTAGACTGAAATACTTTGGCTCCTAAATAAGGTTTAAGGATTTTTTAAATTAGTCCTTGGTTTTATTCACAATATACACTTAAGAAGACAACTGAATTTCTGTGTCTTAATTTGGAATTTCAGACCATTTGGAGTACAACCTGTGTGCCAAATCATACATGTAGTGTTTCTAAGTAATATCCAATTGATGATATAATAGGATATTTTTACTTTGTAAGTTCTTTGTTAAATTAGTGAGTTCTTCATAAACACTTAGGTAACCAAATAAATAGTATTATTGAGGTGAAAAGAAAACTCCAAAAGATAACAAATCAATTTGACTCTTAGAACTGAGTTTTGTTTTATAGGTTACAAGCCAAATATGTGTGTGCACTCATCCCTTTGAAGTCATTTAAGACAAAAAGAAAAATTGATAAAATGAGTCATGCTTGTTTTGGATATCCTTGCTAAATTCAAACTTAATGGAAAAGATGGTGTTTGAAAACTTCTTTATAAAAAGCTTTTTGATCAAGTATTATCTTCTGAACATCTTCAAGCATAAGGACCATCCTCTGAAACAAAACACAAACAACAGGAACCTGTGTAGAGATTTCACACAGAATAATGTAAATGTATGCTTTGCATTGTTTTTGAACCAAGAAGCTTTTGTATGCTTAAAAGTAATATTTTGTAATATTTGTCATAGTTTAAGCCTGGTAGGTAGTCAAGTACTACACAGCCACTTGCAAACTCCTTCACCTCCATGACGGATTGAGGAAGAGAAAAGATAATAAAGAGTCTCGTTAGAGACTATGACAGGAAGGGATCATTCACCAGTTGTGGTCATGGGTAAAATAGACTAAAATTGGGGAAAAAAATTATCTAAACCAGAAACAAAACAGTGTAGGGTGATGAAAGATACAACCAGATCTTTAGGAACACTTCCCTTCCCACCCCTCTCTTCATCTTGGGATCAGCTCTGCTCCTGACTTCTCCACTTCCTTCCTTGCAGCAGTGCAGGGGACTGTGTAAGAAAGCTGCAGTCAGTTCATCACAAGTCAACTTTGCTGCTCATTCCTCCTCAGTGGGGAAAGACTATTCACAATCTTCCACTCCTCCAGTGTGGGGTCCTTCTGGTAGGAGACAGTCCTCCGTGTCTCAGATGTGAGCTCTTCTTGAAGCTTCTCATGATTCGTTCCAGCGTGGATCTTTTCTGTGGCCTGCAGTCTTTCAGAAGCAGAGTGCTCCAGCACAAGTTTCCCATGCAGTCATGGCCTCTTTCAGGCACTGCTATCTGTTCTGATGTGGAGTCCTCCACAAGCTTCCATAAGTAGCAGTAGGACAGCTGCCATCTGACCACAAGACACAAGGGGATCTCTGCTCTGTCACACTTCCTCCCCTCCCTCTTCACTGACCTTGGTGTCCACAGTATTGTTTCTCTCCGATCCCACTTTCTTTCATTTCACTTCCTCCTTTTGATGAGATTTTCCCTTCTTAAATAGTTGTTGCAGAGGCATCCAATATAATGGCATAACTACATGTCTATGTAAAATGTTCAAGTGGTTTATTTCTAAATGCACCCTACTGTCTTTAACTCTAGAGGAGAGACTTCTTAGAAGAATGAGTTTCACAAGTTCAGTGAAATGATAGAAGATTACTCTTTTTCTAATATAAATGGCAGGTAAAAATACCAGGATCATCTATAGATCATGGACTTTAATGCCAAGTTCAATTAAACAAATAAGAGAGGAAATAGGATGAAAAACCATGAACTGCTGAGGCAATAAATGAATGAATGATTGATGTAGATGTTGATCAAAATATGTTTTGTTTTCCAAAGTGCATTAAATACAGAAGTTTAGGGCTTGACTAGAAAAAAGTGAACTCAAGAATAGGAGATTTAGTATAGTAAAAGCACAGAAGACATTTAAAAGGAAGATAGAAATGTGCAGTACACCAAATTACCTGTAATCCCAGGGAAGAATAGTATTGTTGCCAACAATTTGATGTCCAAGAGCAGGAATAAGTGTGAAAAGGTAAGCATTTCTTCAGATAAAGCACTGAAAAAAATACTATGAGGAAAAGCTACAGCAGTAGGTTTGCAATAGGTCTATATTGTATTGTGCAGAAGAGCATTGATAGAATAATGTAGGAAATCTAACAAAGAAAGCCATTTCACTCAAGCAAGCTATACAGATAAAAAAGAGAAGTCCCATTGGTACAAGCTCCTACAATGAGACCAGTGTCTCATCCTCTGCAAAAAGAAATCAGAAACAACACCCCTTCCAGCATATATAAGTGTTCTAACAGGCCTAATATAAGTCATGTATGTACAAAGAAAATGTCAAAATCAGGTTTTATATGAAATAAACGTTAACAGCAGCATTAATAGTAGTACTCTGGTATGTTACAAGCATTTTACATTATAAAAAGTCCCTAACGGGTGTGAAATTCTTCAAAAAAATCCCAAACCACACAGAAAACCACAAACTTCAGAGTAACTCAGAGACTAGAAAAAAACCATTCCAATAGCTTTAAATGCATAACAAGTATTACTTATCTAACTTAGATATGCTTAAGGCAAACATTAACATCTGAATGAATGTTCCATGGTTCTTTTACCGATATTTGTATTAATATGAAATAAAATTGCACTCCAGGAATGACTATTTGTACAACTAATTATGAAAGAGTTCAAATGCAAAGCTCTGATACAAATATCTCTTCTGGGGATATTAAAAATTGATCCAAACAAATGTGTACTATAACGTTTGAGAAGAAACATGGTTTCCAGAACTATATTAACACAGTATCTAAAGATCCCTTCCAATTCCTACTATTCTATGATTATATAATTCTATGATCTTCTGTGATGACTGTCATTGAAAATAAGGCCAAAACTAGAGTTGAAATTTATTTGTCAAAGAGGTATAAGAAAAAGGAAAATAAGAAACCTAACTTATCATGATACTTGACAGATTTATGTATATTACTCGTACCTGTTTTTATAAAAGAATTCATAACAGATATATTCATTCCTCCATATACTTTCCAACTTTAAACAAACAATACTATAGAAAATTATAAACTATTCTTCCTGGGAGCATAATGATTTCCATGAGAAACACATTTTGATGACATTCATTTTATTTATTTCAAACACTGAAGAAACCACCTTTGAGTTAATTGAATCATTCTCTACAGGAACTCTAATAGGTTTCCTAGTGAGGGTGTTGAAGCCCAAAACCCTTCAGTGATTAAGAGGCATTTGCACAATGTCCTTAACACGGTTTCACTCTTGATTGGCCCTGAGCAGGTCAGGCAGTTGGGCCAGCTATTGTTGTAGGTACCTTCTTAATGAAATATCATATTACATTCTATTTTAGCGTGTTTTGTTCTGTTTTATCTGCTTGTGTAGGAATGTTAGCGTTCTTGAATAGCTAATGGGAAGGCCATGAAATTCATGGATGACATCACAAATATAGCATAATAATTATCTTTAAGTAGTTAGCTCTCTCAAGGTCATCAGTCTCATGCCAGTTCTTTCATACGGAGAAGAAACGTTGTAAAATATTTTCTCCTCCAAACAGGATGTTAAAAATCACATAGCAAAGGTGTTTGCAATTTTTCATTCATAATGCATTGACATTAGTGATCCCTGCCAGAATGCTTGCAAAAACTTAATTAATTTGCAGAAGCTTAATTTAATTTAATTTTAAAGCACTCAGATGTCACTGCACAAGAACTTGAAAAGAACAGCATCCCTATTTACACATCACATTGAAAATGACATTATTTCAGTAACCAAGCGCTGTGGCAAATTTTTCTAAAAATACAAAGACATTTAGAAAATGTTATTTAATAAATAGCTTTGTACTTTTTTAGCCTTACATTAAAGGAAAAAACTGTATTTTGTTCTGGTTTTTCACATGATAAATAGATTACTTGATGTTTGCAAAAATTTGTTTCGGCTGTCCTAGAGCTGTGTAGAGTACATAACATTTTCCTCATTTTTCTACTTTGATCCTAAACTGTAACTAAAAATAACAGTTTTATTTGTTTATCCTATTTTTTGAACAAACTTAAATTCAAAACTACTTTTAACATAAGCTTCTATACTGCTACCAAGCTGAGAGAATTTCAGAAAATGTACACCTTTTAGGCTCCTCAGCTCAAGAGGGACAGGGAGCTTCTGGAGAGAGTCCAGGTTATGGCCGCCAGGACGATCAGGGCACTGGAGCATCTTCCTTATGAGGAAAGGCTGTGGGAACTGGAGCTGTTCAGTCTAGAGAAGAGAGGAGGCTGCAATGGAATCTCATTAACATTCCAAATATCTAAATGGTAGCTGTCAGGAGGTTGGGGCATAACTTTTTTTCTCTTGTACCTAGTGACAGGACAAGGGGTAATGGAAAGAAGCTGGAACACAAAAAGTTCCATTTAAAGATAAGAAAAAAATTTTACTGTCAGGTTGACGGTGCCCTGCCACAGGCTGCTCAGGGAGATTGTGGAGTCTGCTTTTCTGGAGGTTCTCAAACCTCAGTTGGACACATTCCTGTGTGACCTGATCTAGGTGGACCTGCTTTAACAGGGGGATTGAACTACATGATCTGTAGAACTCCCTACAATCCCTACCATTCTATGATCTTCTGGAATATCTTTTTTTTTTTTTTTTTAAATTTTCATAATGCTACTATGTAGCTTTTAACATATAAATTGGATGATTCTTCTGAAATTATTGTTTTGAAAGTTAGCTGCAAATTCTATAAGATTAAGTTAGATTATTAGATTAAATTAAAAAAAAATATAGAAATGTCATATATACGTGATGATTTACTGATGGTACCAAACATTGAGGAAAAGCTTTAAAGAATTGTCGTGGTTTAGGCCCATCAGGGAACAAAGACCACGATTAGCCTCAAGTACCGAAGAGGCTGAGAATTGCTCAAGGGCAGGGAGGGCTTAATTGCCGCTTAAGGTTCAGGACAAAACGGACCAGGCTACTCGGTTTGGGGAAGAAAAAAAACCAGAAAATTTAATGCAACATCAACTAAAACATACCCACAAAAACCCAAAACATAACCAAAACGAAACAACACAGAGGAATACGTCAATGAAGAGTCCAACCAGCCTTTTTAAGAACACCTTCCCGCCACCCCTCCCCTCTTCCCGGGCTCAGAGCCCTGATCCCGGGGTTTTTACCTTGCCCCCCACTGAACGGTTCGGGGGGGCAGGCAGTGGAGGTCTCAGTCAGTCTGCTCCCAATAGCTTCTGCCGTCTGTCCCTCCTCAGGACGGGCCAACTCCACACCAGTCCTCCCTGCGAGTCCGTGGGGTAACTCACACACATGGCAGCCCTGCACGGGCTGCTCCGACGTGCACCCATTCCAAAGGCTGCAGCTCCTCTCTGCCTCTCGTGTGGGGCTGCTCTGCGACGTGCAGGCTCTCCAACACGGCCTGGGCCATGGCCGTCTCCCCACACAGTCCCTCGCCCGTCCGGGCTCACTCACATGGAGCTGCTGGTGGCTCTCAGTCCTGCCACGGATCTCCACAGGTTTCAGGGGCACAGCTTGCATTCTCGCCACGGCTTGCAGAAGGGTCTCCGGTCTACTGCTCCTCCTTCCTTCCTCCTCTGGCTGAAGGGTCCGCGTGGTCGCCTCCATCTTGTATCCCTCTTACACCTCCTGACCCGCATTCCAAATTCCCGTCCCCTAAATAGTGATCGCAGAGGCGCCAGATTGGCCCAGCCGGGCCGGAGGTGGGTGTGAACCCAGGAGCCGGGGGAGGGTCCGCAAACTCTTTACCGGGTCTTCACTGCAACCCGCTCCCCCTGTTACTAAGCCAAAAGCTGCTCCTTGCTAAACCAGAACAAGAATATACAGAAAAAATAGGAGTCTTCAGGATAAACCTTAATAGTCTTGGAAGCTATTTTTTCTCAGGTTTATTACAGAGATAGTGTGCCAAATAGGTTGAAGGACTCTGATGGAGCCAAGGACTCTCCACCTTTATATATACCTTTGAAATTAAATGGAGATCTAATCCAAAATCTAGTCTTCTGATCTATTCAAAGTAAATTACTCATTCAGAATTATTACTATGACTAATAAATAAGATTTTTAATATATTTACTTAGGAGCATAATCAAGAAATAGAAAAATAATCCACTACTACTGCTGAAATTTTTGTTTGAACTAAAACAGATGTCACATTTACTAAATAAATTTAATAATTTCACGTGTTAATATAACAGCTGATAAAATATTATTAATTTAATATAGTTTCTTTCTTCTATATTGTTTTAATTGTAGCTTTTCTACTGTTTAAACCTTAGTAGTATAATTCCCAGACAAATTAAAATTACTTTGGAAGAAACTTTTCAGTAATGTTACTTACTGTTTATAGTACTATGCTAGTTATAAATCAAAACTGTTTAAATCTATAAACCAATTAGAAGTCAAGAACAGGCTGTTGCAGGATCTCAGCTTCATGATAAGGAGGTTCAAAATGATGCACAACTTGATAATGTCATAGACCAGAGCATTTAAATTTCATCAGTGCTTTTTTATTCTGGGATAGTTTATTTTGTTTATAGTAGCTAGTATGGGACTATACTTTGGATTTGTGGTGAAAACAGTGTTGATAATACAGTGAAGTTTTCATTATTTCTGAGTAGTTTTTGCACAGAGTCATGTCTTTTTCTGCTTCTCACACCACCCCACCTCACCAGTGAGTAGACTGGAGGTATACAAGGATCTGTGAGGGTCACAACTGGGACAGCTGACCCCAACTGACCAAAGGGATATCCCCTTATCATATGACACCATACTCAGCATATGAAGCTGAGGGAAGAATAAGGGATGAAAGCATGTTTGGAGGGATAGAGTTTGTCTTCCCAAAAACTGTTAAATGTGAAGGAGCCCTGTGTTTCTGGAGATGGCTGAACACCTGCCTGTTGATGAGAAGTAGTGAATGAACTCTTTATTTTGCTCTGCTTGTGCATGTAACTTTTGCTATACCTATTAAACTGTCTTTATGTCAACCCACAAGTTTTTTTGGTTTTACTCTTCCTATTGTCTCCCTTATCCCAACAGATGAAAATGAGTGGGTGACTCTGTGGTGCTTAGTTGTTGTCTGAGTTTAAACTACAACAATATGTTTTCAAATCCAACATGGAGCTCAAAGAGTCTGAGATCATAACAGGTTTGATTGGAGCATATTAGATCGAATTTATACCTGTTTTTGCTGGTAGTCTCCTGTGCTTGATGTAGGGCTTGCTTACCTCACTGTTGAGTGTTCATAAGTGTCTACTTTTGCTTCTTGCTGTACTGCTTATCATCTTACTCTGCTGTGACTGGAAACATTTTAAGAACAATAGTGATGCACTTGGGTTGACAAATGGCCAGGGTATCACTGGTCTTTCTGTGTTTCTGTACTAGATAGACTGGAACTCAAATGTGAACTCAAGTCAAAGGGAACTGTGATCTGTGGATAAGTCCATGTGAGAGAACACCCTTTAGTGTCTGTGGACATGGTTATGTCTGTGTCACAGCAGATATACTTCTGAAGGGGTTGTGCCCCAAGGATAAGTCGGTACTGGAGAACATACACCTTGAACATCAGTGGTTGTACATGAGGTCAGTTAGGAAAGTCTCAAAATGTGTGGCCATAGATAAACTCACAGCAAAGCATATGCACTGCTGGAGAGACTGGCCACTGGTCAGGCAATTTTGGAGCAGGTACCTCTCTGAAGGCATTGTAGCTGTGTATAAATCCATGCTGCAGTAGGTATAGCCCTGAAGAGACTGTGGTTCATAGATAAGGCTCCACTTGGAGCTCTTGCAAATGACAAAAGGAATACTTCGTATCATACGACATCATACTGAGTATATAAAGCTTTGCCTGTTAAACTATCTTTAATTCAACTCACAAGTTTTCCAAATTTTCCTATTCTTTCCCATTGCACTATGAAGGGGTGGGGCAGAGAGTGAGTGACTGTGTGATGTTTAGTTGCTGGGCAACCCCAACAATCAGCTGGATAAGATATTATTCTAAAAACTGCCTAATTATGCACTGTAGGTGATTACTTAAATTAAAGAGGATCTTTTTTTGCTCATCGGATAACAAATATCCATTTTCTAGCTTGTTTATTCCCCCTCTAACACTGAGCTGTTGAATTCTCATTTGTCATTTTTACTTTCAAAGAGTAACTCTAATCCTCTCATGTGAATTATTTGCATGTCTTTATACTGAAAGCTGTTTATGGACTTCACTTTGTGGTCCCTATTTGTGTTGGTCACCTCTGAGATATTTCTCTTGTGTACCTTGACTTCCTGCTGAATTTATGAGATTTATGAAAGGGTGAGAGCCTTTCAGTCTCCTAAAAAAAAGTCTTGCTGGAAGGCGTATTATTATTACAGCACTGTATGTTAATGATCTTTGTCAAATAATCATATATACAATCATTAACAGTCCATGAAAAAAAAAAAAAGAAAGCAGCATAGATCCGCTAAGTCATTCATGATGTAATACTGACTGGGATGTTCATGTACTTGGAACAATTTACCCGATTTATGGATGTAAAACTAGGCTGATTAATATTAAAAGCAGTACTTATAAATTACACTGAGATCCCCAAACCAGCAAAATATCATTCAATTAAGGCAAGTGCAGAGTGTTATACTTAGCAGGAAGTGCACAGTTACAAAATATCAAATAGTTGAACCAAGAATTTCAGTCCAACTTTTACAATTTTATTTCTTGTAGATTCATGCATCTTTCTTAATCCTGGGAAAAACCATAATTCTTAGATCAGTATTTATAGATTTATTATTTAATCTAAGTTAAGTTTCAATCAATTGACCTAAATTGAAAGAGGTTTAAAACACTGGCCTAGATAAATCCATAGAGGAAGAAGAGCTTGATAGGTGAACTCTGTGTTGCCCATGTTGTTTCTTGCTGTAGCAGGTAGCGGTCTGATTATATCAGACCTTATTATGCTTATTTTTGTGAAACTTTGGCTGTTGTTAGTTTCCACTGAATTTTACATTTCACGAGATAAGGATGAAACGGGTATAGTGCCTAGAAGGCAGAAAAAGTTATTTTGTGATACATGACACGTCTACATGTAATATATGTAGAGTTCAAAAACAATAACCAACCATCAGGGGATTTTGTCACGTACATAGTTTAGGATTGCAGTGCAGATTCTCTCATATCCTAGGGAGTCCCCATCTGTAAAACTGAAAAGATATTACACTAGCAATTTACTTTATTTCATTGGAATTTTCTTACTTGATTAAAAGAAGAAAAATAAAAAAAGACCATTTTGCTGTTTTACTTTGCTAACAGAAGTCTCGTATATCTTCTCTCTCATAAGTAGATGTCATAACAAATAATGATCACAATATGAAATCCTACTTGCAGCAGGATTTTACTACGGATATTAAGAAAACTAAGAAAAAATCAAAGAACATTTGTTATGAATGTTCTTACAAAATCTAAACAGATACTTTTGGAAATGTGTTAGTTGTAATTCTAACACTGTTTTAAATAATAATTCCAGTGGATTAGAAACACAAATGAGAATCAGGCTTTTTTACTTCTGAAAATTTGCGAGTAAGCAGAATATAATAATATTTGCACTATTAAATGTAACAGTTCTTCAATAAAGCATAAATATTTAATTACTACATTGAACTTACATAGGTATATACATGTGTGATATTATTTCAGATTTACAAGGCATAAGTAATAATGAAAATTCCTGATCACATTGGGAAAGGAGCTCAGCTTAAGAAATATTTGAAAAAACCCACAGTATAAATACATTCTTAAAATTACTGTCTGCCAATAATCATTATTTCTCTTTAATGTAAGTATTTTTAAAAAATAAGGACACTAAAATGTTGGGGAAAGCAGAAAAATATTTTCTTTAGTAAAGATCTAGAACAGTAATGTATCATGTCTCTTGCTTACTTGGTAATGTTTTATTTTTGGTACATCAAAAATTGATCACAGATATTGATGACTGTATTGTTACTTTAAAAAAGAAGAGGAAAACAGGACCTCCTTTCAATAGCATGAGTTCCTACAGGTTCTATATGGTTCTTGAACTTTGAACAAAAAGAGTCATGTTTACTGGGAAAGGGAAGAATGTACTTTCTGCATTACTGAGTTATGATTTAATTCATATTCTATTCTTCTATGCACATAGGTATGCACATAACTCTGGAATATTTTTTTGTGTTCACCCTACTGTGTTCGTGTTTCTATATCAGAGGAGACTGTGGTATGTCTCCTTACTGCCTCAGATGTTACCAATCCCTTCCTTGCTGCCTCAGAAGTTACAGATACCTCTCCTCATACCCTGCTTACAGCAGTGGTTTAAACAGCCAGTTACAGCTGGGAAGATGTAATTTAGACTCTTAGATCTTTGTTAACAACTATCAACAAAGGCCAGATGGCAAAAATGTGAGTGCATGTATTCTCTTTCAATCAAAGTCAAAAGCATGAGCTTAAATAATCTCCTTCATAATCACCTCCATAAATGTCCTCAAGAACATATATCAGTTACAGCCTATAGTGGTCTAGAAAGCTACTGTATTTCAAACATATGAGTATCAGAATACAATTGTGTAATCTTCAAACATATCAAATATTATAAAAAATTGGCTTATTATTTAGTATACAGCTTTGGGAAACATTAAGTACGGATTTGTTGAATCTTGAGCTGTTACATAAAAGCAGCTTGACTGAGATGCATTTAGCTTTATGGATAATTCTAGTTGCCCAAAACCAGGCAACTTGTGCAATTTGAGCATAATCTCTCATGTTCTGTGTGGTCTCCAACTGCTGCTTGAGAAACATGAGTGTCCCATTGGTGCAGTATTGTATCTATAAAGTGCCTTAGAGTATGTGAAATGTGACTAGATGCACATGTTTAAGCAACTGTATCCCCTCCTAGATGCTTACAATAATCATATTTGAAGTGCAATTCACTTGACTCAATATAGATATGTGCCTTCAGATTCAATTAAAGAAACCCAGATGACTACTGCAAATACAAGTACAATATAGTTAATAGAGTCCAGAGATCTTTTCATCTGACCACACATAGTGTTTGCTTTAGGATGTGACAATTAAAGACTCAGTTCAGTAGCCTTTATGTGGACTTCTAGTGCTCTCTAAGATGTCTTAGAATATCTGAAATATCCTCACACTTTTCTGGAGTAGCAGCTTGGCACATTAGAAGAAGTGTCCCAGAGTGTGTAAAAGGACTTAAATTCAGGCAACTGAAGCAGATATCTTGTATTCTTTTAACCACAAGCTGTTATAATAATTAATATATTTCTCAGTTTTTGTTAATTACAAAGAAGTCATGAGTAATTATCAATATTTTAATTAGTTTTTTGTGTTAAGAAAAATAGAAACTCTCAAAGGAATGATGAACTGTAACACCAATCAATGCAACGCAAATAGTAGGTTAAAAAAATACTGTGTGATTTCCCATGTTTTTTTAATGTTCTATCATAGTGATAGGGGACATAAAAGTAGATCAATTTGCAAACAGCTTTGCTTCAGGAAAGTAGTAGTAAGAGGGCTCCCTGAGTGACTTACTGATCGCAAGTTTGCTGTTTGTAACAACTGTACACTTTAGTGAGTATTCTTGGGGATTTCAGAGTTGTTTGCAGAGTTGTCACCTTTCAAGATTTCTGTGAACTGTGAACTCTGTGAATGAATTCTACAAATCAACAATAGAGGAAGAATACGTCAGGAACTGTAAATTAACTATAGGTCTTCATATACTAACTGAATAAGTCTTATTCATTTAATGCAAGGGTAGCAATACAAACATGATACAGAAAACATCACATCAATCACAGAAATTTCTAAATATGTAATTTATTACAGAGTCATAGAATCATAGGGGTTGGAAGGGACCTTTAGAGATCATCAAGTCCAACCTCCCTGCAGAAGCAGGTTCACCTAGATCAGGTCACATAAGAACATGTCCAGGTGGATCTTGAAGATCTCCAAGGAAAGAGACTCCACAACCTCTCTGTGCAGCCTGCTCCACTGCTCCGTCACTCTCACAGTAAAATAGGGGTTTTTTTATATTTAAGTGGAGCTTTTTGTGTTCCAGCTTCATCCCATTACCCCTTTTCCTGTTGCTAGCTACCGTAGAAAAAAGAGATGTCCCAACCTCCTGACACCCACCCTTTGGATATTTATAAATGTTAATAAGATCTCCCCTCAATCTCCTCTTCCCCAGACTAAACAATCCCAGTTCCATTTTTTCCTTTATTAATTCTCCTGTCAGGAAAATAAATGACATTTACTTAGCACAGTTTCTTCTTAGCTGTACTACTTTGGCCAATTTTAACTCTATTTAAAAAAAAAAAAAAAAACCTCAACCTTATTGGTAATCATTTCTCTGTGACTCTTTTGTCCTTGATAAGCAGTAAACATTCATGAACTATTTAAATAATCTAGAGCAGAGTCCATCAAATTAGTCATGTATAGCTTCTGCATAGTGTTCTTGCATCTAATTCTTTATACTAGTTTGCAATCCTAAACTAGTAACTCCATTACATATTACAATTGCTGATGTTCAAAGATGGACTTTATGTGCTCTAGTTGTATCCATGTAAATGTGTAGCACCTAGTATAGAAAACATCTGGACTGAAAGTCAATATAATAGGGGAGTAGTATCTGAATCTATTCAGTCTGAAGAATTTTTCATGGATCAATTACTGGGAGTATGCTCTTTTTTTCTCCATTGACTATGGAGAGTGTTAAGGACTTGCTTCAATTACCACACAGAAGCAACTACTTGCTTTTGAAATATCCTTGAGTATTCCAGCTGGCACTCCTAATGTTGCATAACATGAGTTGAACAGAATGGAATAATCATATCCCTTAGTCTGCTGCTTGTGCACTCCAGGATATGATTTGTGTTTATTACTGGGAGAGGTCATATACAGTTCACTGTCCACCAGCACCTCTAGACAGTCACACCCCAGCCTATATTGCTAATTGAGATTACCTCAGAATTTCAAATTTATATCTGTAAAGTCTAATGCAATTCTTCTTAGCTAAACTTTCCAACTTGCTGAAGTATGTCTATATTCCTTCCTTTCAATGTATATATCTCTTCTCTCAGAGACTATCTGCAGTGAGAGTGTATTCAATCACATCATTCTTATTGTTAAAAAACATAGTAAATAGTATTGGACCTAGTAGGAACCCTTGAAGTACCTCCATTATGATCATCTGACATTTTGAATCTAAATTATTAATAACAATCAGGATCCAATCCCTACCATTCTATGATTCTATGATAGTTTAGTCATTTTTCGTTCATCTTGTGATCAGTTTTTCCAGTCCATATTTTAACAGCTTCAACAAGAGTGTTGAGAGATCATATAAAATGCTTTGTAAAATTTAAGATAGGTGGATATCCACTGCCCTCCTTCATTCACTGAGGAAGGTATTTTATCAGAGAAGACAGTCAGGTGAGTTAAGAACTCTTGGCTAATTCACACATTAATTTACCCTTGGTAAATTCACTTTGTTTCCCAGTCTTCTTCTTGTCTTTCATGTGTGTGGAAATATCCTCCACCCAGACAAGCTCTAAAATTCTCCTAGAGGTTGAAGTGAGGCTATCTGGTCTATAGTTTTCCACATTTTCTTTTTTCCTGTAGATAGATGTAATATGTATGCTTTCTCAATCATCTGGAACCTTCCCAGCTCTTTACAATCTTCCAAGAATGAATGAGAATGACTTTGCAATGATGCATTCCAACTGTCTTGAGGTGTATCTCATCAGGTCCCATAGATCTATACATGTCCATTTTGTACAGATGGCCCTGAACTCAACCCTCCTGTATTGTGGGTGGTCCACTATTTGCTTTGGCATTTCTTCTTGGCATTGAAAACCAGGATCTTATCCTTAAAAACGTAGGTGAAGACAACAAGAGTACCTCAGCATTTTCTATGTCACTTGAACTAACTTCCCAGGCTCACTCAGCAACAGTCTTATGTCTCCCATGTGTTTCCAGTTGCTACTAACATAAGGACAGAAGCGTCTCTTGTTAATTTGAGCTGCAACTCAGCTTTTGCTTTCCTAACTGTATCTCCTCATGCTCAGGTAATATTTTTTGTACTCTTCTTTGGAGAAATCTGTCCATATTTCTCTGTCTTACTTGCTAATTTATTTTTTTATTATTTGAGATCTCCTAATAACTCACTGTTTAATGATGCCAGTGTGTTGGATTGTGGCTACATGCAGGATGCCCACAAAGTTGTTCTATTACTCCCCATCCCCAGCTGCACAGGGCAAACCATATGATAAAGTCTCATGAGTCAAGACAAGATCATTCATTAAGTAGAGTCATTGGCAATCAGACTTAACTTGGTGAAATTAATTTATTACAAAAAAAAAAATCAGAGTAGGGTAATGACAAATAAATTTTTAAAAATCTTAAAAAAAAAAATCTTAAAATCTTAAAACATCCTCTCTCTATCTCTCTCCTTTTCCCAGACTCAATTCAACTCTTAATCTCTCTATTTCCTCCTCAAGCTGTGCAGAGGAATGGGGAATGAGGTTTTGGTCAGCTCATCACAAATTCTCTCTTCTACTCCTTCTTTCTCCCACTTTCTCCCTGCTCCAAACTGAGGTCCTTCCCATGGAAAACAGTCCTCCATGAACTCTTCCAATGTGAGTTCTTCTCACAGCCAATTCTTCACAAATTGCTTCAGCATGCATCCTTTCCATAGGATGCAGTCTTTCAGGAATAGACTGCTCCAGTGTAGGTCCTCTACAGAGTCACAAGTCTTGACAGCAAACCTGATCTGGCGTGGCTTTCTCTCTGTACATGAGTGTAAAGGTTCTGCCAAGAGTCTGCTCCAGCACGGGTTTCACTCAATGTCACAGTCTCCTTTGGGCATACACTCTCTCCAGTATGGATTCTTCTATGGGCTGCAGGTGCATCTCTGCTCCCCTGTGGCCTCCATATCTGCTGGGGCAGTCTGTCTTATCTTGGGCTTCACCACAGAGTGCAGGGCAATCTCTGTTCCATCTCCTGGATCACCTTCTCCTTCTTCACAGATCTTGGTGTCTGCAGAACTGGTTCTTTCATATACCCTTACTTCTCTTTCCTGACTACCATTGCACTGATTTTTTTTCCCTTCCCTTCTTAAACAAGTTATCTCAGAGGTGCTGCCACAGTTGCTGGAAGGCTTGGCCTTGTCCAGTGTTTTGGAGCCAACTGGCATTGGCTGTTTAACATGGGTGAAGCTTCTAGCATTAACTCACAACAGCCATACCTGTAGCACCCCCTCCAATACCAAAGCCTTACCACTAAAACCAATACATCTGATTTATCAGCGTGTCTGCTTTTTCTGTTTTTAATTTAGGAAGTTTGGTCACACTTGTGCTTTGAGAATGCTGTTTCTGAAAATATCACAGCACTTCTGAGGTCCATTTTGTCCTTGCAGACAAAATCTGTTCACTCCTAATAGTTCCTTTAATAAGCTAGTATCTTCTCTTTTCAAGTCCATGATCTTCATTCCTTTACTTATCTTTCTCATGTCCCTTAAGATCTTAACCTCTAAAAGTTTATGGTCACTGCAGTCAAAGTGCTTGTTGACAACCAAACCTCCAAATAGCTCTTGGCTATTTGCAAGCAGCAGCTCCAGAAGGGCACCAATCCTTGCTACCATTCTCAGCAATTGTGCTAAGAAATTGTCTTTGACACACTCCATAAATCTCCTAGATAATCCACATTTGCTCAAACTGCTTACTCCCATGGTACACAATCTCCTCCTCTTCTATCCTTTGTATCTTTCTGTAAATTATACTGTTTTTTCACTGTTTTATTTTCACTCTGAAATATACTTACAAAACTTTTCCTTATTTCTTTTTTTTATATCCCTCTGTAGCTATAACTGATTTCATGGTTATATCTTTCTGATACAATCCTTATATGCTTGACCTATTCCTTTATAATAATCTTCAGTCATGTCCTTCTTTTCAGCTTTGAATGATTTCCTTTCTGACACGTTTTAAAGTCATTACAGAGCTCATTATAGAATCATTACATTATTTCAGGATGTCTCCTAAGTTTCCTCAGGAACAGACTGTTTGGCCACTGGTTTATTCATCTTATATTGATGTTCCAACCCATCCTTTTCTGCACAGTAATATTCTTTTATTTTAAATTATTATTCTTACGGACATTATATTTCACATTCACATGTTCAAGATTTTGCCTTCTGTTATTAAAACTCAAAAAAAATCTAAGGTAACTTCTCCCCTAAAGCTTTCTTTTATTTTATCAGTCAAGATATTTTTCCAGGAACAGTTAGGCTGCTTGTTCTGATAGGTTTATTTCCTAGAAGATGGCCAGATATTTCAATCTCTCACTACCAGAATGTCATATATTTTGAAAAAATGTATTATAAAAAAACTTTTAGTAGGAAAATATTCACACAATTGTGACCCTGGGTTTACAAAATTAGGTAAATATGTTATAATTTCTATTTTAGAAAATGAAACCATGACATAATGGGAGCGGGATTTGCCTGAAATGAGTCAAAGTCTGGTCTAGACATGTTAAGTAATTTTTATAATCAAAATAATTGTTTAAGAAAGGCATCCAATATAGGTCAAAAGGATAATTCTGTGGACTTTTCCCATGACTGTTGTAGATAGCCAAACATTCTAGCATCCTAACTTCTAAAAAAAAATCTCTTGAAATCTCACAATATATTACTTTTTTTTTTTTTTTCCGGCTTTTGTCTAAAATGCATGGGAAACACTAAAAATTCCTTAAATTCAAAAATTCCTTGATTACTGACACATCTTTTCTAGTGTTCTTAGTGTTTACCAGCAAATTACGTTTCAAATGAAGTATATATGAACTGAATGAAACTTTCTTACATGTAAAACAACAATAACAAAAAAAAAGTTACTATTTTAAGTGACACAACAAAAGAGAGTCTTATGTGTTTACTAGATGAAGATTTCTTCTACGTAAGAAGACTACAAAATTAAATTTCTTTCCGTTCATACATGGTCTTCAAAGTAAGATTCTCTTGAACACACATAGAACCATAGAGTTATAGAACAGATTAGGTTGGAAGGGATTTTAAATGCCATCTAATTCAAGCAGCCTTGCAATGAGCAGAGAATTTTTCAACTAGATCAGGTTCCTCATAGACCTGTCCAACCTGACCTTATGTGTTTCCAGACGTGGGACATCCATCACATCTCTGGGAAATGTGTTCTAGTGTTTCAACACTTTCACTGTAGAATTTTTTTTTCCCTAAATTTGGTTTATATATACCCTCTTTCAGATTAAAACCATCACCCCTTGACATATTGATAAAAAACTTATTCCCATCTTTCTTTTAAGTCTTCTTTAAGTACTACAAGGCTGCAATAAGGTCTCTCCAGAGCCTTTGCTTCTTCAGGCAGAACACTCCTATCTCTCTGTCTGTTCTCTACATTCTCTGGTGTGACCAGGAGATAAAGAGAGGTGATTTTACCCCTCTAATCCACACTCATGAGACCTCACATAGAGACTTCTGTGCAGCTGCAGAGTCCTCTGTACAAGAAAGACATGAAACAGTTGGAGTGGATGCAGAGGAGGGCCACAAAAGTGATCAGAGAAATCTCATGGCCAAGAAGGCCAATGACATCCTGGGGTATTAGAAGAGCTGTGGGCAGTAGGTCAAGAGAGGCTCTCCTCCCCCCTACTCTGCCCTCGTGAGCAATGCCCTCGTGAGCAATGCACTCTCATAGCAAAGGTAACCAACAGTATCCCAGGTTGCACTGGGAGAAGTATTATCAGGATATTGAGGGAGATGGTCCTTCCCCTCAGCTCTGGTCAAGCAACATCTGGAATTCTTTATCCAGTTCTAACCTTCCAGTGCAAGAAAGATCTGGAAATACTAGAAAGGATCCAGTTTAGGGACCATGAGGATGATAATGAGATCAGAGCATCTGTCACAAAAAAAAGAGACTGGAAGAGAACTGGATTGTTTAGCCTGGATCAGAGAAGGCTCTGAGATAATCTTGGGGGGATCTTAGTCTTTGGAGGGATCTTATTAATATTTACAAATATCTAAATGGTGGGTGTCAGGAGGTTGGGGCATCATTTTTTTTCTATTGTATCTAGCAACAGGACAAGGAGTAATGGGATGAGGCTGGAACACAAAAAGTTCCATTTAGACATAAGAAAAAACTATTTCACCATGAGAGGGAGGGAGCACTGGAACAGGCTACCCAGAGAGATTTTGGGATCTCCTTCCTTGGACATCTTGAAGACTCACTAAGACATGTTCCTATGCAACCTGATCTAGGTTTACCTGCTTCTGCAGAGGAGTTGGTCTAGATGATCTCTAAAGTTTTCTTCCAATCCTACCATTCTACCATTCTGTGATTCTATGATAATCTTTCCAGTGTGTGTAAATACCTTATAGGAGAGAGTAAAAAAGATTGAGCTGAACCCTTCCCAGTGGCAATAATGGCACAAGCTGAAATGATAGCATGGCTCTAAGCAACCTACTTTCTGTGATCCCGCTTTGAGGAAGGTGCTTGGACAAAAGAATCTTCCAGAGAAGTCTTCCTGCCTCAACTACTCCATGATTCTGTAGCATTTGGCAATTTTTACTTAAAATTTGCTGTAACAGTGAATGTACTTTATACTACTTTTAATACTGAAATCGGAGTAAAATGAAGCTACATCCAAAGGTAAATAATGTTAAGTATTAAGTATTTAGTGAAAAAACATCTAAGAGGAATATATCCTCAAAGTTGATAATAGAAATGTAACAGTTTTCTAAAAGAAGGTATAATAATAACCTCCTTACTTTTGAAGAAGAAAAATGGTCAGTTTTAATTAATACTAGTTCTTTTATTTCAAAACCAATTTTTATAGATAAAAAGATAAATTAATAGATAAGTGAGAACCCTTACTTCAGTCTAAAAGGAAAGAAAAGAAGAGATATTCCTTACGTCTTCATATTTTATGCTATTTTAAAACTCATTGATTTTCATATCCATTTTTTTTCTAAGTATTCATCAGTCGAAGGATTAAAGCTCTAAAAGCTACTTACTGTAAAAACCCTACAAAATATTCCATACAGTCCTGACTTTTGATTGCATATTAAACCACCAATATGCACTGGATTTTTTTCCAACCAAACATTAAGTACTTTGTGTTTTATTTGACAGATTCCCCCATATACCACCTTCATATTTTATTGTCATACTTGTAAGAATATTTTAATGTCTAAGGTTTCTTTTATGTTGCTTTTTTTTTTTTTTTAGAATGGAAGGTGAGGACAAGCAGTGCCTCTCAGAAAAGACTCTCAACCTTAACAGACTTATTTTGTATGAAACGTCTCAGAACAATGTATTCACACCTACAATGACCCTTTTCTTCTATTGCTTGTTATGCGGAACTTGCAGTATCTTGTTTTGTTCCTCAGAACTCTACTGGCTTTTCAAGACCACTACCACAGAAAGGATAGAATTTTCAAATGTTTCTTTTTTTATTTCTTTTTAAATAACATAACAAAACAAGCTTTCTTTTACTATTGAACTTCTAAAACCAGAATATACAGAAATAGCTTTTCCATGTGCTTGAAATGATGAACAATTATTTTTTGTTTAGAGTCTGCCTCATCAAAATACTTAAACACTCCATTAAGGTAAAAAATGTTACTTACATTCAGAAAGAGGTCTAATTAAGCAAACAATATATTTTCTAAAATCAGAAATTTACTTATGCTATACATGCACTTTGGTGAACCGAGACCTTATCTGACACTGAAGAGTAGAATATAAATCTATCCAATTATGATTTCTGTTAAAAAAAGACTTGAGGTCTTTCCTTCTCAGTTAATTTGTGGGCAATGTTTTGTAACCAACAATTACATCTCTTGTGATGTGTATGCTAATATTTTTAACTTCAGGGTTTTTTTTCATATAAACTGCTAACATTCCACTTACCTGTGAAAGACATACTAAAAAAGCCACTCTTTCAGTATTATATAGATAATTGGATACGTTTTGTGGATTCTCAATACGTTAGAGCAATACAGTATTTCAAGCTGAAGTATTGTCTTTTTTTTTTTCCCAATTGTATGTAACACAGTCCTAAGAAGTAAGGATAACAGAAAATAGGACATATGACATGTTTAGTGTTATTTCCTGTGACACTACAAGACAAAGATGTATGTGATAATCTTCTAACCTGCTATTACTCATGTACAGAATGGTTAAATCAAAAGAAGTAAAGAAATAAATAAAACCTAAAACAAACAAAAAAACCTCCATTCATGTATTCAAGTGAGATTGTTAAAATGATAGAGAATAAAGAAAATAAAGAAAAGATGAATTTTCTTCTAAGTAACAAGAAGTACTCCTCCTGTGACAACAGTTCTACGATTTCTGGTTATGAGTGTAGGACAATATCAAATGCTGAATGTGATAATTAGTGAATTCTGATATTAACATCTACTGAAAATTTCCAAACCACCAGAACTTCAGTGATTTCAGGCATACAATGGACTAGGGGATCTTACTTTGCATTTTCCACATTTTTTTTTCCTGATGGTTATTAATGCTGCTTTTTAATTTTTTTTTGTGTGGGGGGAAATAGATTTTTCATACCAGTTGTGCATAATTACTCAGCAGAAATTTATTTCTTAGGGAACCTGATTCCCTGGGGCTGCCATATTTTTTGCCCAAGATTCAATCCCTAACAAGTCTTAACAGTGTGGGTGTCCTGATAGGGAGGAATGGAGTTTTTCTGAAATGTTCAGTCACTTCTTGGAGCTGTGATGGATCTGTGCATCATACGTAGATCTTGGCACTTCCACATAAACCTTGAGCTATTTATGATAGGTAATGTGATGCAGCTGTTGAAGGAAGGTAAGAGATACATGAAATAGAGAAATCAGATCATTTATCAAATAAAGAATGACAGTCAAATGTAGAAAGAAGTAGATCTAGGAAAAGGGTTAAGCAGATAGAAAATTTAAAGGATGTCAAGCATAAAGGGAAGAATGCAGCAACAGTAGTGATGCATCACAAGACAGGGCTCAAAGCACCAGTTAGAGCAGATACCCTGGCACATCTGAGACCTCTCCTTGTAGCAACATCCCCTGGAATGTTGCTGTTATCCAAGTCTGGATGTCCTGTTCCTCTTGCAGAGACTGAGGCAGATGGCTTTGCCTGCAGGACCTGTGTGGTGGTTGGGAAGCCCTTAAGTTGATTCTTACCTTAAGAGGAAGTAAGTAGACTGAGCAACACCAAGGATAACAAAGAAAGAATTAACAGACACTTCATAGATGTTCTGTAGAGATGACAGCCTGAATCCCCTATTATAAAATAAAGGGGCACCCAGGTACTATATAGCAAATGGAGATTCCCTCAATGGTGAAGGCTGAGAGTGTGTGTGCTTTCTGGCACCAAGGGGATGACTCCTTTTCCACCCAGAGACCTGCAGTTTCAGAGTAGCTCAGTGCTCTAGCACACCTACAGAGGTGAAAGCTCTGCCTGGGGACCCAGGACAGTGGGACACACCTGAACTGTCTTTGCACCAGGAAAATGATGGGTGATAGTTATGGGAAACTCCCAACTGCAGTGATGGTGATCTACATCTGTCTGACTCACTTGTTGTCTGGGGAGATGTATTCTTTTCTGAGGATGCTGATCAGGGACTCTAGGGAAAGACTGATGAGGCTTTTCTAGTCCTCAGACTATTTCCCTGCACTTGGAAATCTAAATGTTTATGCACAATATTTCCATTGGGAAACATTGAGCATATAAAGAGTGACCTACATGACTCCAGAGGCAAGGGTATGGGGTCCCAGATGACATATCTTAAACCTTGCCAATAGAGTGGAAGAGCTTTGGAAGAAGACTGGATGATCTTCAAGAGTAACTTTCCAACACAGAGTTTTCTATGGACTGAGAAGAGTAATATGGATTGAAAGAAAATTGTATTCCTATCCTCCCATCCCTAGTCTGGTTACCAAACTTCATACGTAACAGGAATGAAGTGAACATTTATATCTTTTATTATACTCTGAGTTCCTTTATAGGTAAATCACAATCTATTATTACTCATTCATTTACTTTTGTCAGAGCTTACACATACATTTCTGTATGAGAAAAAACGAACCACCAATACTTTATCTTCTGTGTTGAAATAGAAGACAGGTGTAGGTTATTACCCTTATCATCTGAAATATGTAAAACTGTGGTTTATTTTCCATTTCAGATATAGCAAGTAAAATTTTACTTAATTTAGAACTCCAAAATTTTGCCCATATATTATGTAAGAAAACATGTTCTTATCTTCTCAGTAACCAGACAAACCATCAGCTTATTACTCATGCACAATCTTGGGCTTTGCAGCAACCTGAAGGACGTCGGAAGAGTAACCCTCAAAGGTCAATATGATGCACATGGTCACAAATATCTGAACTGTTAAATCATGTAGCAAGCAGATAAAGATTTGGATTTAGAGTTTTTTTTAAAGGTGGTGGAATCCACCAACCCTTTCAAAGACCTTACTGATTTTTATGGAACTCAGATTTTTTTTCATATCTGAATTTGTCAGAGACTTACAAAGTGTCTTGCAATTTACTATTAGGAATATATAATGAAATCCTTTTGCTTCTGTTCAGGATTTTTTCTAATCTTTGTTTAATGAAAACAATGGTTAGGAAAAACATCTGAATAATGCTTACAGATCCTTATAGTATTCATTTTCTGAACATATTTTACGCTTCTTTAGTTTCTTATTATCCTGCTTTTTTCCAGGCAACAGACTCTTACCACATGAAAATCTTATAGTGATGAAATACCATTATAATTGAATTTCATATTTGGAGATGACAGAACAATGTTATTTATAAATTTAATGGAACAATAAGTAAACAGTATAACTGAATGTAACATTTCTGGAATTTAATTAAAATATCATTAATACAACACTCACATAGAATTTCATACACTGAATATTTGAACTGGATACATTTTTTTTCCTGATGAAACTTATCACTCTATAAAAAGTACATATTTTTTTTCAGAAACATTAAAGTATAACATTCAGTAACTATCCAGAATATTATCTAGAATGCAAGCTCATATTTTCTTTCAGTTATGAAATGAGACTTTATTTAAGGGACTGAAATGTGATAATTTTTTTTTTCCTGCTGTATATCTGCATTGCTTTGATAGCTTGTCTGACATTCAAACACTCAACTGTCAATGAAAATATGAGGTAAACCCACAAAACAAGCAAACATAGATATTCTATGCATATATATATCTAAAATAAAATAAAATGTAGGACAACAGAGCAATTTATTTTCCCTTCTACTATATTTATATATTCATTGCAAATAACAAATTACAATTGTATTTAGAATTGAAACAAAGGCATAGAATCTCCCATATCAATTTGCTAACTTCATGATAATTCAAGGCCTCAGATTTTAACTTGTGTGTGATGATGTTGCATCCTCATTAAAGAGATGATCATAGAACCACTGAATGACAGAATGGTAATGGTTGGAAGGGACCTCTAAAGATCATCTAGTCCAACCTCCAAGTTCAAGTAGGTCCATCTAGATCAGGTCACACAGGAATGTGTCCAGGTGGGTTTTGAGAACCTCTAGGGAAGGAGACTCCACAGCCTCCCTGGGCAGTCTGTGCCAGGGCTCCATCACCCTTACAGTAATTTTTTTCCGTAAGTTTAAGTGAAATTTTTCTGTTCCAGCTTTTCTCCATTACCCTTAGTCTTATCACCGGACACTAGAGAAAAAGTGTTGCCCCATCCTCTGGATATAGACCTTTTAAATACTTGTAAGTATTAATGAGGTCCCCCTTCAGTCTCCTCAAGACTAAACAGCCTCAGATCTCACAGCCTTTCCTCATAAGGAAGATGCTTCTGTCCCCTGTTCATCTTGGTGGCCCTATGCTAGACTCTCTCCAGAAGTTCACTGTCCCTCTCGACCTGGGTAACCCAAAACTGGACACAGGACATAAAGCTTTTATGGACATAAAGCTTTTTTTGATATAGAAGCCAAAGCCTTGAACAAAGAAGGATATCAATTTTTCCTCCTTCATAGAGATGATTCTATTTAAGAAATGTCTTCGTTTCAGTCTTAAAGAAAGTAATGTGCCCTCCCACATGTAATAGACATTTTCTTACATCTACTGAAAGAAAGTTAACAGTATTAATTGGATTTTTTTCATCAGATTATTATTGCATCCTATTTTTAAAGGGTATTCATATTGTAATTAAAATAACACCACAAAGTTGTTAACTAGAAAAGGTGAAATTAATAAAATAACTCAGGAAATGAAACAAAAATTAAGAGTAATTCTGGTTTTTTATATCAATCTAGATATTACATAGAAGCTATAGTAATGTTAAAAGCAATAAGTTTAAGTAGAAGGAATAATGGTAAAAAAAGATGATAGGTAAAATTATATAAAGAAGAGAGATTAAGAAAAAAAGGAACAAAACCAAACAAGAAAATAATATCAGATTTAGAAGAGCTTTGGAAGATGTTATAATTGGAAGTCTAACAGATAGTAAGATTGAAATAAAGGTTAGAATGGATTAGAAGTTAGTACTTTCAAGCATTGTTAAAATTCAAGTCTGTATTTAACATGTCTGAGCATTTGGAATTAAATTTAGAAGTCTTTGATAAGACATAGTAAAACTGAAAATTTTAAGATATAATTTAATTATCCTATATTTTTATGAGTAGTATTTTCACCACTATTTTGATGATTCACCAACTGGTTTTGCAGAGCTTTCTTCATTTTCAACAACATGACCTGTGAAGAAAAGAACATACTATAACTCTGCTTTTAACCAGCAGTGCGACTTTGGAACTCCTTATGATTCAGTCTCAACCAACCAGTGTCTGCAATATGATATCCTCAGGCAGTTCCACCCATGATTTTTGCTGCAGGATATGGTGGGGCTTACACAGAAGTGATCTCAATGGAATTAATGAAGTTGATATACAAAATTATCTAATTTTGTCACAGTTTACTACTCCTAGTATTTAGGGTGTGATTCAGATTTAATTCAGACAGCCAAATTTAGGCATCTGTAAGGGATCTAGATGCCTCTACTCCCATGATAATTATAATAGACACACAGATTCAATATCTTCATCTCCATCAGAAAGGTTTTAGCTAAAATAGTCAATGAAGTTTAACATGGTTTTCTAGAACAGTACAGACTTCACCGGTTCAACTACACATAGATGTCTAGAGATAGTTAAAATGCTCTTGAGTAACCTGATTGGCATCCAGCTGCAATTCAAAAATACAAATTCTCTATATCTGCAACCTTCTTGATGATGTATCAGTGTCATGGTTTGACATGATAGCCTTTTCTGGTAAGTGGGAAGGGACTGTAAAAAGAGCTTCTGTAAGTAGCTGCTTGAAACTCTCCTCAGCTCTGAGCCAGACCCACTTCTGGGGCTGAGCCAATTAGATGCCTCCATGATCACTTTTTAAGAAGAAGCCAGAAGACGAGGCTTCTTCCTCCTTCTTCTTCATCCTTCCTTCTTCTGTCCCTTCTTCTTCTATCTGGTCATGGTGCAAGGAGTAGGAACAGCTAGAGAAACAACCATATGGACTCCAAGGTCAGTGATGAAAGAGAGGAGGAGGTGTGCTGGAGCAGAGACTCCCCTGCATTCTATGGAGAGGATTGATGAAGCTGAGATTTATTTTCATTTTTTTAAAGACCCTGTATCAGCGGTAGAGACTCATTTTGATAATGACCTTGTATCATGGACCCTGTATCAGGACCCTTTATTTTTCTGAAGCTGGCCCTAGACTACTTCATTAAATGCCTTGAGCCAGGGATAGTCACTATAGTCAGAGGAGGCTGTGTCCCGTGTGAGGGATTCAATCACTTCATTACAGATCCCGAGCTGGGATCAGTGATTTTATTTTTTAAAATTATAGCTGAAGCAGGTCATGTCCTAAGGAAGGGACCCAAAATTCACTGTGGGGAGGAACCCACAACAAAGAAGCTCATTAAACTTCTGCTCAGAAGAGGCTTTGTCCCAAGAGAGGGATCCTATAACTGCAGAAACTGCAACCTCATCTGAGAAGACAGAAGTGGCAGAGCCCATCTGTGAGAGACTGACCACATCCCCCATTCCCTGCCCCCCTGAGCCACTGAGGGGGGAGGAGGTAGAGATATCAGGAGCAGTGAGCTGGGCCTGGGAAGAAAGGAGGGATAGGGGAGGGAGATCTTAAAGTGCTGATTGTAATTTTCTCATCATCCTACTCCCCTTTTTGCTTTTATTCCGTTCTGTTTCTTGTAGAATAAACTTTCCTATTTTCTTGTCTAAGTCAAGTACTGGAGTCTGTTTTGCCCAGAACTGTAATTGGCAGCAAGCCCTCCCTGTCCTTGTCTTAATCCACAACAATCTTACATATCTTTTTACTCCCATTTTGCTGGGGCCTCTGCCATCATAATGAGGGTGGGGGTGAATGGGGGCACTGAATGAGAGACTGTTGTGGTGCTGCTGTGCTAGTTGGCCCAAACCAGGACAATCAGACACCTAGAGCATTGCAAAAGATACCTATATTCAATGTGACTGGACAAAGACAGAATTTGCCTTAGGGTGAGGTGAACAGCTCTTTGGTCCTGATATGAAGTTAACACTTCATAGTTAAGTGTTAGTTAACACTATAGTTCACAGTAGCACTGAAGTTAACAGTTTTACCAGAGATCTGAATCTGATACTGATCAGTCCTGTTCCTGACCTCCTTCAGCAACTCACATTTTTCATACTATCAATTCTCACAAAGTTTGCTTGCTAGAGCAACTTTGCTGTCATTCTTCTGAGCAAAGTCAAAATCTGGGCAAATTTTCCCTTTTAGCTTTTATTATTTTTTTCAGGATCTGAGCTAATCTCTGCATATGAATACATTTGTCAAAGTTACTGGAAAAAAAAAAAAAGGGTCAACAAGTTAAAGATATACTCCTCTAATAAACTGATGCTGTTCTTTAAGCTATATAATTCTTCACACTTGAAAGCAAACAAAATGCTTTCTTTCCCCAGAAAATAATCCATTTAATAATCTATTATCCATATCACAGCATACTCATTATTGTTTATGTAAACACTCCCACCTACACAGATTCATTTTTTTATGTCTAACAAGAGATCTGGCATTTCACTTTCTCATGTATAGTGAATCAGTTACTGAGAATATAGTCATTTTTCTCACCTGTAATGGAATCTATATATCTTGACATTATCATTAAAAACTGGACATACTAATAGAAGACATCTTTTATGTCTGCTGTTCCCTTTATGGTTTCCAAAGCAGAAGAAAATAGAATACATTTTAGTGCATAACTTTTCCTCTCAACTCAAAACTACATTAGAAGGCAGATATAATATAGTATTAATCCTTTAATCCAGCAATTAAAAAAAAAGTTCCTGAACACATCTTTTAAGTATCGTATGATGTTTACTAATATCTATAAAACATTCACATATTCATGTACAAAATGTCTTTGATTAAATATAACAAATCTGGTACTCTAATGATTATAGACTTAGAGCAATTGACTTTCCAAGTAACAGGATAATAACCAATCTATAAAAATCTGGAAAAATAATGAAATTAAGTATAAGTTATCACAAGATTTTATATAATGCATGAGATCAGATTCAAAATTGTATTTTTAAATGCACATATGATTTGAAAATATCCTCTTTAACTGCCATGTTTAGTTTATCACATTTTGAAGATTTTGTGGAACTAGATATTTATATATTTTTTTTTTCTGATAAATGAAATATCCATTCTACCAGAACAGTTAATGAGAAATATTTAAAATAAATGTGTTCATGTTATGAAGATAGCTCAACAAACATATTCCCAAGACAAGATGTAATTTTTTTTTTTTCCTTAAAAAAATCAAGTAACACCTTAGTACATAAAATCTACTCAGTATTACAGAGCAGTTTACACCTATTATGGATACTGCTATGTATTAATAGCAAAACCAATAGCATAAATAGCATAACTAATATTACATTATTATATTGTCACTTTTGTTACTGGAATTGCTGCTTAATTACATCTGCTAAGATGCAATTAGAAAATCTTGATCTACCTATAGAGGTATATATAAAGATGCAGGCTATCTGAATTTTCTTACATTTTAATACATGCAAAAAGGAGTTCAATCAGAATTTATATTCTCACATGTAATACAGCAGAAACAGCAGTCCGGTATCATCTAGTTGTGGAAGCATGCAATTAATAAAGATTTTCCAATTACTGTGAAGGTTTTCTTGGCACACAAGTCCAGATGTTCAGTTTGAGCACTCTAAAGTGCTTAGTTCAAGTATTCAGGATAGTAGTCAAGTATTTGAATGTACTTTTGGAATTAAAGTCATCTAAGTAATAAGAAGATGTAAGACCAGTTTATTTGATGTCCAAATGTCTACTAGATGCTTGGGATGATAAACAGATATTAGATTTGTACTAGTTGCTGTTTTATTTTTGGGTTTTTTTAGTACAACATTGGATATCATTAAGTGGTAGATGATATTATTAATATTTTTAATTTAAATACATTGGAAAAAGTTTTTAAACACAAACATTATGAACTGCTGTTTACAGGCTCAATTGATTAGAGACTTTTTTCTCATGATTTTGTTTTACACTTACAAAATCTGATATGTTTTTCAGTCTGAAATTGTCTTTCATTTTTCAGCCTGCCTATATTATTCAGACACTTTTTATGAATTAGAGTAATTTGTTCTTGTAGGATGTTCCTTCTGGTAATATAAAAATATAAGCTAAAAAAATTTGTGGACTAAAAGACAGAAGTAGATAAACATTTAATAAAATGCATGGATTACTACTTCCATTCTGTTTTACTTCCTGAGCCTTTAACAAGTTAATGTATTATGTTGTTATGCTAATAATTTTGGAAAAAAAAGAGGAGATACTTAAGCATTACAAGGTAGATTTAGTCAGTGGGATCCTATTCTACTATTCTAAATACAGTTAATTTTCCTTATGTATTGGTGAAGATATCTCCTTAGGAGGATTCTTTATATTTACTGTTAACTTCCATCAATGAATAATTTAATTTCTTGTAATGTAAAGTAAAAAGTGTTCTTTCTGATGTAAGCTCACTTCCAACATTTTCCAAACAATATTTTTCTGCAAAGTTACTATCAAAATAATACTAATATCAAAACTGTCTCCACTGGTGAAAAAATTGGCAAATGCCATTCCTGAAAGAGTCTGGGAAGCTTGGACGTTTCTTTAAAGAAAAACTTAATGATGCAATCGAGAGACTAGTTCTTCTAAAAAACAGTTTATTTTTTTGCAAGTACCTCAAAACACTTTTCTGGAAATCCTTTCATGCTAAGGACAATGCACGTCTCAAGTGACATGTTCTACATTAAGAATGGATGCCTCCACTTGCTGATAATAAATAGAATCTGTAGAGAAGAAGTAGAGATCTGTTAACATTTTATTTTATTCTTATGACTGAGCAAACATTCTCTGTGGAATACAAGTCAGAACTGAAAAGAATGGAAGATAGGTTGTTTTAACATTGTATCCCTTTAGGCTCCAAGTGAACTTCAGGAAAACATTTATTTTCTGTTATTTGCTTACTCTGAAGAGACTGTCAATTTTATTGCTTACAGAATAAACAAACACTCCTGGAGTCACAGTGCTCTCTGCATTTTGTGATTCAGACTAAGCTGTACTATTTCTTAAATACTTGTTTATTACTAAGTCTGTACTTGTCAAACACTTCTCCTTTTTATTGATCTTATTTCCATCCTTGTCTCTGTAAAGACTCATCTAGGTGTTTGTTACTTCATTTTAGTATTCTTTTCATGTTAACAGCACCACTTCAGAAAGAAAATGAGTTACATTAATGTGTGACAAAGTTATCTTAATTCTAAGACTCCTTTGGCTATTCAACCCACTTTAATGGAAAGCATCACATTTCTGTTTAGGAGGCTTATGCATCTGACTCCTCCTGTGATGCTTAACATAAAACACTGGTTGCTGGCCAGCCTTGACAGGATTACAGTAACATCACTTTGGCTTTAGATCATGAAATCATACAGCAAGGTTACAGACTGATTATGTCAGCCTTTGTCCCAGTAAATCTTCACCTGTAATTATGGAAAACTTAAATGTAAACTGGTAGCTCATGAAAGAGTTTGAAATAAGTTTGTTTTCATAAATAATTTTATCAATGGATACAATTGCCTCAGTCTGATATTAACTTTTAGATTTCCCTAATGATTAGGGGAGATCACCCCTGTATTTTTTTTCTCCTTTTCATTAATCATAATCCTATTCCATTTTTATTTCACCATAATGATGTTAAACAACGATGACAAATACATGTAGAATCCTGCAGACAAGATAACGGCAATGAGTTTTAAAAGAAACGTCTAATGTTCTAATAGATATAAGAATCAGCCTTCTCAAATAATCTTCTATTTTGGTGTTGTACTAAAACAGTTTCATATTCAGGCAAGAACATCTATTATTTAATTGAAACTGCAAGACTTCAAATAATAGTTGGTCTTTTTTCCTTTCAAAGTATTCTTAAAAGCTTTATTAGTTTTGGCAACAAAGGATGACTTGAAATAAGATTTCTGAAGCATCTTTGGTAGCTGGACGAGTCACTTTTAAAGTGACTTAATTTTTCAGAGTCACTGCAGGGATTAAACAGTAGAAATTGAAAACTGAAGATTTTCATTCAGATAGAAATTAATAATGCAATGTAATTTTAGCTAGCATTGCCTGAAAATATCCAGAAACATTTGACTGGTTTGCTTGAGAAAGATGAAGAGCTTAAGTTAAACATATACAGGGATCCAGAGTCACTTGAAGTGACCTAGTATATAACAGTCGAACTCTAATTAGAACTCCCAATCAGTAAAATCTTCTCTGGGATGTGTATTGTGTCTTCTACATTAACACAACTAATCTACTCAGCACATTTTAGAGGATAGTAGCTGGCCAAGGACTTAGCCCTTGATATTCCTAGTCTGTGTGGAGTGCCTCTGTACCTGCACTGAAGTTAGGCATATGGGGCTCACTCTCATGAAGCCTAAATGCAGGCATTTGGAGAATGTCATGTATCCAACATATAAGATAAATTTTACGAATGATGATTGACCTTTACTAAAGACACATGTAAGTTTTCATTTACTATGATGGTGACAAGATGCAATTCTCTAATGTCTGGACTAAAAATTTAAGAATGAGTGAAATCACTTTAAGAGTTATTTGTACTGTGCTCAGCTAACATTGCCATTCATGCTTCCACAGCAGTTTAGCTACTGCGATGTATGAAAAAATGCAACCAGGAAGGCTAAAGCCCTTTTAGAATTAAACCTGGCCAGGAAAGTCAAGGAAAATAAGACAGTTTTTTTTCAGGTACATCAGCAGCAAAGGAAGATTAGGGGGAATGTGGGACTGTTGCTGAACACAGAGGGTGACCTGGTGACAAAGGATGAAGAGAAAGCTGAACTACTGAATGTCTTTCTTGCTTCAGTCTTTACAGCCAAGGCTAGTCCACAGGCTGCTCAGTCCAGTAAAAACAACAGTAGGATGGTCTGGACAACAGACAACTTGCTCTTGATGTATGAGGAAGAAGTTAAAGACTTGTTGGGAAAGCTCAACAGTCATAAATCAATGGGACCTGATGGAACTGACTGATGTAATTGCTAAGCCTCTCTCTATCATTTTTGAACAATCATGGAGGATAGGTGAGGTGCTGAGGACTTGGATAAAGGCTAATATCACTTCAGTCTTCAAAAAGAGTGAGAAGGACAACCCAGGAAACTACAAGCCGGTCAGCCTCACCTCCATCCCTGGACAGGTGATGGAATAACTAACTCATCCTGAATATCATTACTAAACATATGAAGGAAAAGATGGTTATCAGGGAAGTCAATGTGGATTCAACAAGGGGAAATCCTGTTTGACCAACCTGATAGCCTTCTAGGAGTGCATAACTGGCTGGCTAGATGAGGGGAGAGTAGTGGATGTCATCTACCTTGACTTCAGCAAGACTTTTGACACTGTCTCCCATAATATCCTGTAAGGTACTAATAATATGCCTCAATTTCACCGACAGCACAGTTAACCACTGAAATGACACTGCTCTGGCCACTAAGGACTCTGCCTGTTAGAAGTGTTGTTGCCTTGCACTGCACGCCCCACTGTCTCAGAATATACCACCTCTGCACATATGCCCAGGCCTACAGTGAAGGGGCTGCGACTCATCTGGACTTTTAGCGACTTTCCAGAACCCTCCTGGACTCTCCAGAACTTTCCAAGATCCCCTAGAGATGATACAGGGCATGTGCCAGCAAGAGGAGTGTATATAGAATGGGAACAGTGGAAGACCTCTCTCTTTCTTTTTTTTCTCTTTCCCCCCATTGGACCAGACAGATTCTGAGAGCTCTCAAACAAGCAATTGCCGAAGATGCTGAACGTGGACTTGCAGCAGTGACTATCGTACCTTTCCCCTCTTTCTCACGTTTTTCTTTCTTTCTCTCCTTTCTTCTCATCATTGATTGTTGTGGGTAAAATAAAGTAGTTTAGTGCTTCACTCTATTTTGAGTTTAATTATGTTATAAGGAACGTACCTGCCACCTACAATTGTCTGAGGTTGATTGGAAATCAAGGAGATTTTTATTAGTAGTGCCTTATATTCTACCCCATGACAAAGTGTTGATGGCAGGTGTAGAGATATAGAGAGAAAGGACAGAAGGGAAAAGAGAAAAGAAAAGAAATTATAGAAAAAGGTTAATCCCCACAAACATTCCAGTTTCTATTTTAATTACAAAAAACTCCATATCATCAGAAAGGTCAGGCTATGTGGCTTGAATGACTGGACAGTGAGGTGGATGGAGAGCTGGCTGAATGACAGAGCCCAGAGGGTGGTGATCAATGGCACAGAATCCAATTGGAGGCCTGTGGCCAGTGGAGTTCCACAGAGATCAGTTCTAGGGCCAGTCTTGTTCAACATCATCAGTGACCTAGATGATGGGACAAAGTATTCCCTCAGCAAGTTCGCTGATGACACCAAACTAAGAGGACTGGCTGATTCCCCACAAGATTGTACTACCATTCAGCGGGATCTTGACCAGCTTGAGAGTTGGGCAGAGAGGTTTCAATCTCATGACATTCAACAAGGACAAATGCAGAGTCCTGCATCTGGGGAGGAACAACTCCATGCATCAGTACAGGCTGGGGATTGTCCTGATGGAGAGCAGCTCTGCAGAAAGAGGCTTGGGAGTCCTAGTTGACAATAAACTAAACATGAGCCAGCAATGAGTCCTCATGACGAAGAGTGTCAATGACATCCTGTGATGCACCAAGAAGATTTATAAAGGGTAAAATATATACTCCTTCTGCTTGTCTCTCCCTCAATATGATGTTTTAACCTAAATTAAGCAGTTTTAACCTAATTTAAGCAGTTACTAAACTGCTTAAATTTAAGTATAAGAAGGGTTGACTAGAGTCAAACATTTATTTTCCTTCAGAAAAGAACTATAAACCACAGACTCTTACCAGCCTTTACTGAAAAGTTAATGCTATTATACTTATGTAAACAAAAATCATAAAGAGTCAAGGAAAAGGTAGGAGCTTAGACTATTGTGAGGAAGAAATAATAAATATTTGATCACTCCAGTTATTATGCATTCATAATGGAGCTGTTATCTTTCACAAAGATGAAAACAGATCTGCATCCCAGAAAGAACAGTAGTGTTTATTTCAATACCAGCTCATAAAAGATCATAATAGCTCCACATAACAAACAAGATTGTGACTCTCAACTTGTTTTTTCAACTCTGTTTTGTTTCCGATAAAATATCCAACAGTGACCGTGTGTTTTGAGAACACCTTATATGTACATGGAAAGCAGGAAAAATGGAAAAAAAACAGTTGTGAAACATTGTTTTGTTTTACTAAGTGTATACTTGAAATTCATTGAATTGAAAGTGAAATTTGCGCGAATGACAGGTCACATCTTGTAAGCAAAAGACTGAAAAATCTTGAGACAAAAATGCAGGAAATTATACAACATTCAGTTTTGAAAGCAAATAAAAAAGATGATTCAAGTTAGGGAAAGTGATCCTCCAAATATTCTGGGTCTACTGGTGCTGCATTTTCCTGCATGTTTGTAGTGAGGCAATTGTTGGGGGAGGTGGGTGATGGTAGACAAGTCTTCAACTGGAGATAGCTAATTCTAAGTACTATATTCTGGATAATCCAGACTCATAGTTTTAATTTACCTTTGTCAAATCTTTTTGTCATAATTTCATAATTTTGCTGTGATTTAACTAAGTGAAATTTTATTTGCTTTGTAATGACAGAATTAAGATATTATTAAACTTTTTCTAACTTGTGTATATAATTCATTTGAATATCAGCTTTTTATGTCAATCTCAGTAATTAGTCAAGTTTAAAACAAATTTTTTGTTTTTCTAACTCCTTGTCTTGATTAGACCTTAACTTTCATAAATTTTATAGTTAATAACTTTAAGACATCTTAAATCTTGATTTAATGTAGTCAGAGGACAAATTACCAGTTAACTCTGCATAAATATTTCCATCAATGTGATAATGAACGATATGATTATTTCTCTGACAAAGTTGTGCTGGAGGGTTGTGTTTCATTGCAGTGTCATTATAAGGATCTCTTCCTGTTCCCTTCATACATGTACATGGCCTTGATAGACAGTTTGTCTTTTTGAAGAGTACAGAAGTTCTATGAGATCAAATACTGCCTTCTGTTCTTAGCTGATCTTATGTATTTTCTTTCTGCAAATACATTAATTTTATAGAATCATAGAATGGTAGGGGTTGGGAGGGACCTTTAGAGATCATCTAGTCCAACCCCCCTGCAGAAGCAGGGTCACCTAGATGAGGTCGAATAGGAACATGTCCAGGTGGATCTTGAAGACTTCCAAGGAAGGAGACACCACAACCCCTCTGAGCAGCCTATTCCGCTGCTCTGTCACCCTCACAGTGAAACAGTTTTTTCTTATGTTTAAGTGGAACTTTTTGTGTTCCAGCTTCATCCCATTACCCCTTGTCCTGTTGGTAGCTACAATATTAAAATGGGATGTCCCAATCTCCTGACACCCACCCTTTAGATATTTATAAATGTTAATAAGATTTCCCCTCAGTCTCTTCTTCCCCAGACTAAACAGCCCCAGTTCCTGCAGCCTTTCCTCGTATGAAAGATGTTCCATTCCCCTGATCATCTTGGCTGGTTTGGTGTCATCAGCCAACTTGCTGAGGGAACACTCTGTCCCCTCATCCAGGTCATTGATGAAGATGTTGAACAAGACTGGCCCCAGAACCGATCCCTGTGGAACTCCACTGGCCACAGACCTCTAACACTATTCTGTGCCATTGATCACCACCTTCTGGGCCCTGTCATTCAGCCAGTTCTCAATCCACCTCACTGTCCACTCATCCAAGCCACACTTCTTGAGCTTTCTGGTGAGGATGTTATGGGAGACAGTGTCAAAAGCCTTGCTGAAGATCTAGATCTGCCCAGAGGGTGGTGATCAATGGCACAGGATCTAGTTGGAGGCCTGTGGCCAGTGGAGTTCCACAGGGATCACATCTGGGGCCAGTCTTGTTCTTCATCAATGATCTGGATGAGGGGACAGAGTATACCCTCAGCAAGTTTGCTGACCACAGAATCACAGAATCTTAAGGGTTGTTCAAACTGGGACTACTGGCTGATTCACCAAAAAGCTATGCTGCCAATCAGCAGGATCTCAACTAGCTTGAGAGTTGGGCAGAGATCCCAACTCCTCCTCTACTCTGCCCTGGTGAGGCCTCATTTGGAGTCCTGTGTCCAATTCTGGGCTTCTCAGCTCAAGAGAGACAGAGAACTTCTGGAGAGAGTCTAGCACAGATGATCAAGGGACTGGAGTATCTTCCTTATGAGGAAAGGCTGTGGGAACAGGGACTGTTTAGTCTAGAGAAGAGGAGGGATCTCATTCATATTTATAAGTATCTAAACGGTGGGTGTCAGGAGGTTGGGACATATCTTTTTTTCTATTCTATCTAGCAACAGAACAAGGGGTAATAGGATGAAGCTGGAATACAAAAAGTTCTGTTTAAACATAAGAAAAAACTATTTCACTGTGAGAGTGATGGAACCCTGGCACAGGCTGCCAGAATGGAGATTGTGCAGTCTCCTTCCCTTGAGGTCTTCAAGACTTGTATGGATGCAATCCTGTGTGATCTGATCTAAATGGACCTGTTTCTGCAGGTCAGTTGGACTATATGATCTCTAAAGGTCCCTTCCAACCCTTACCATTCTAGAATTCTATAATTCTATGAGGAACATCTTCAGTTTTGTGAACAGAAAATGACTTCAAGAACTCTTTTGGGAAAAAAAAAGTCTAACCAAATATCAAAGGACAAAGCATGACTGTCAGAATCAAAAAAATACTACTTTTGGAGAATTCTTAAAACCACCACCCCTGCCTACTCCTTTCTGCTGTGACATTGATGGTCTCAGTACTGATGAAGCCTGGCATGATCAAAGCACGTCTGCCTCGGAGACAGGCAGTCTTTGCTGGTTGGGGATGGTTGGAACAGGCTTGCTCTCCCTCCTCAACAGGTGGCGTGATTGACACTAGTGGCGATGGTCAGATAGACTGTGGGCTGAAGCTGAAGGCATATAATAGCCCTTTGAGTCATTGTTGTGTGGTTTTTTTTTGTTTTTTTGAGTGTCTGCTGCCTTCCCCTGCCAGGACCCCAAAAGGCAACGAGCCAGTAGGGGCTGAAGGGGAAGGAACACAACCCAAGATATTCCCACTCTTGTTCATTCCACAGTCTGCAGCAATATCTGCTAGGCTGCTTTAGTTTGTGTCAGCGTCTTTATTCCAACTACCGTTTCATCAGAAATGTTTTGTTCTTGGTAAGGAATGATTCAGATAAATTGGCATTTTCTGATGTGAATCTGTTTAGTTAAAAATATCCTTGTCTACTCTGCCAAACATATGTATGCTAGCACCATGCAGTTTAGCAAAATACATAAGCATGGGATTTAAGCTTTTAATTGAGTACATTCTTCTTGGGTAGGGATTGCTTAATTAAAGTCAAGCATTAATTAGGTTCCTACTAGATGATTCAAAGAGCCCTCATCATTGCATACTCATTAAACCCAACCTAAATAAGTTGTATAGTGCTTCGAGTCTGTTGCTCCTGTTTCTTTGTTCCTAGTTAGGTATGCTTTAAAGGCTATTTTTTGATCAACATTTGCTGTTATGAAAAGAAGAAGAAAAAAATCTTCATCTATTTTATTTTATGAATATTAAAGTGTTTGTATTTATCTATTGAGCCAGATTAATGGATATTTGTGGAAATGTATAAGGTCAGGGCAGATCTATTGTGATACTGGTATCATGAAAGAAATCACAATAGCTATAAAAGAGTTTTTTTCTAGATGTCAGACTTGTATTTGAATAATATGCACCAGGATTGGGAAACTGTAGAGGTATCTTGAATGGTAAATAGAGCCATGTCTATTAGCATGATGAGGGAATAACAGTAGTAGTGGAATGTAGATTAGAAATCCTTTGGCATTCATCTGTGTAGCAGAAGACAGAGGAAAGGGAATCCATTTGTTATATTTCCTCTTCCTGACAGTGATGAACAAGAAAGACTAGGAAAGTAGTGCAGAGTTAGAAGCTTTGAGAACTGCAAGTCTGGTTGCTATGAGATACTGGAACTTGAAAAACTCTTTTTCTTGTACACATACTCTGTCAGAAGATATAAAAATAAAGGACAAGAAATTTGTCTGACAATTTGTAGTCACCTCTGATGTCACTGCTCAATGTGGGAAGTTTTAATTAACAATATAACTACAATATGTTTGGTTGACGTCATAAAATCCCATACATATGTATGACTGGCCAACTTTTTCTTCAGAAGAGCTTGCAAAATTACAGGTTTGCAGAAATTCTAGGAAAGGACTTGGAAACTCTAAGAAAGAATTGCATCATTGTAAAACTATAATTCATTAAGAGAGACTAATTTTGATGAATTGAAACTGAAAAATGCTCAGTATGTTGCCAAAACATAGGCCCGTGATGCTTATAAATTGAAAGTCTATTAATCAGAAGTCAGTCTTCTAAACACTCCCTTCATATCAATCTCCAATTTTCTACTTGTGTCTATACACTTATACACAATTGCAAGAAGTGTTTATTTCAGTGAAGGAAAAATAAACCTGACTGATTAGTGTGGTGGTATATTCTGTCATAAACTTATCAGATAACACCGTAACATTCAACTGAAGCTAGACAGTGGGAGGCTTAGTTATTATATATGATATTTTCACCTATATTAACAGTCATGTAACTACTTCTGCCCTTTATATCTATATCTGTGCACTGAATGTAAGAAGAATCTAAAATCACTCCTATTTCAGACTTTTGAAAGCTATTTAAATTAAGTAAAATGAAATTTAGGCAGAATATTTACTTTTTTACTTCAACAATATTTTAAGTACAAGTTTCATTTTTTCAATTTTTTAGATTCATTTGCATTGTTGAGGGAGATTGTGGCTCTTTAGGTTGGAGAAGACTGTGGGAGTGATTTCAATAAGTTTACAATTATATAAAGGCCAGGTGTCAGGAGGATGAAGTCAGACTCTTCTCTGTGATACGACAAGGGGTAATGGGTACAAGCTGGAACAAAAGAGGTTCCAAAGAAATACAAGGAAGAATTTCTTCACTGTGAGGGTAACATAGCATTGGAACAGGCTGCCCAGATGGGTTGTGGAGTCTCCTTCTCTGGAGATATTAAAACCTGACTAGGCAAGTTCCTGTGTGATCTTCTCTAGATGATCCTACTCTGTCAGGGGAGTTGGACTAGATGATCTTTCAAGATCCCTTCCAACTCTTAACATTTTGTGATTCTGGAATCTACTTTAGATAACAAAATTCTACCAGTTACAAATTCTAACTAATGTTTTGACTTTTATTAAGTCTGTTGTACTGAAACCCAGAAATGAATTTTCTTAAAATGATTCACTCTTTACAGATGACCTTTTCTTTTCCTCTTGTCAAAATTTTATCCACTTATTTTCCTGCTTTCATCGTAATCACTGGTGATTTTCTTCTTCTAAGGACATGTGGATCAGTGCATTAGCACAGTTTCCACTGAAGTTCTGTATAATTTCTCTTCACTCTGTCTTTTCACTATCTAGGTAAATAGTTCTCTATAACGTGAGCTGTAATTTTTGCCAACTTATTTCAGCACTCTGGATTATCCTAGGAACTCCTTTTCTTTTGTCTACACACGAGTATTATTGTGAAAACACCTCAGGGAGGACTGAGACAGTAACATATTTTCTGCTTTCTATTTCATCTGAAGACCTTAACACTTTATTTTTAATTGTGATTTTTGTGATTATTTTACCCCCATTTTTCTTCTATGTAAAGCAACTATTCACGCTTAACAAAGACTGGTAATTCATTTTTAGTGAATTAAAGCAATGCTATTAACTACTACAATATTACCTATTGTGATTAATGAGGCTTGAGATAAAGCTTAGCGAAGTCAATAGCAAATTTTCTAGTAAGTACAATGATGTAGAATATATGCTGGATTTGGAGTGAATCTTCATTTTAATTTCAAATAACAGTATTTAACTAATCTTCAGTAATAGTAGTAAGTCATAGAATTATTAACATTGTTATTTGGGAAAATGGATTCTTTTCATGAAAAGTATATGATTAATATTTTTGAGTTCCATTCTCTCCAGAAAAAGGACATTAAATATCACTTTGACATCAAAGTATAACATTATTTAGACAGCTACTAAAAAAATCCTTTAAAAAACAACTAAAAAATTGTCTATAAAATGTCAAACTGCTTGAACAGACATCCTTCTAAACATCTTGGTGAAAATTGGGATAAATGAAACAAGTTTAATATGAATAAGAAAAAAAGTAAGAAAGAACTTTACCAATGGAATAATTTACTGTACTGCTACCATAGGTAAAAGAAATTTCCAGGCTTAGGTTCAAGATCCTATTAGAGCTTCTAATGAATTTGGTTTGGTTTGATTTGGTTTGGTTTCGTTTGATTTTAATTTCTATGGAGTTTATTTGATTTGGGGGTTTTTTCCTCATTGTGTTGTATTTTTCCTCATGTATTGGAAAATAAAAGCTCTCAAGCCTGTTCACTTTGACCTCCATGCTTTATAAGCATTGAAGATCACAGACTCTACAGCATTTACTACAAGGTATTAAAAGAGGTAATGTGGTATATGATTGTTGCATTGAGTTTAAGATTTTATTTTAAGGTTCAAAGCTTGTTTTATTCGTAATTTTTAAACACTTCCATCACAGGAGAACTCCAACGCCCCAAAAGGAAAGTATTTTTTTTAGTTGTAACATTAAACACTCCAGTTTTATTGATAATAACCTAGTGACATACAATGTCATTAATATGTTGTTAAATGGTAATTTAATAACTATTTTCTATTTTAAAATTGTTTAGTGACACTGTTTAAATAGAAACATACATGCAGGAAGACATTTAGTGCTGTTCTTAATTTATTTTTTTCTTACAATAATTTCTGTTTGCTTTACTATGCTTTTTAATTTCTCAAACTTTCTTGGAGACATAATAAATAGAAGACATAGGAGAACTCATTGCCACCCTCTGTAAAATAATCTACTTAACCTTCTACTTAATCCTTCAAGGATTAAAAATACTTCCTAAATTAAGTTGTATATATTTTAATTGTTTGAATTCTATCAATAAGTAATGCATTTTGTCATATACTACATTTTTTGTCATGACTCTGAAAATTGTATTAACTTCTGTAAGCATTCAATTGTTATCTCTCTTAATGTGCCAACTGTTTTTATTACAGGAGTTAGTGATACATCTGAAACTGCATTCAGAACTTGTACTCATAGTGTTCACTGTCACGTTTTTTCTTAATATCTGAGAATCACAAAGATCATTCAATCCTAGACTCTGCCACAAGTATGGATATTTTTTACTAGATCAGATTGTTCAAAATACCTTCCCACACTTTCAACTATGGGATATTCACAACTTTGGTCAACCTTTCCCAGCATCCTGTCACCTGCAGAGGAAAGAATTCCTTCCTTTAATTCAAATCTAAATCTACCCTCTTTCACTTTAAATCCATTACTCTTTGACATTTCATTAGTAAAACATTGGTGATGGGATTAATCTCACGTGACTTTGAGTCTCCCAGTTTATATATTTAGAAGATAGACAATCGTAATCTCTGTTGACTGGCTATGCTGCCTCTGAATTCAAATGTGGACATTTCAGAGGATGATTCATAGTCACTGTCTTAACCTTTCATATGTAAAGCATTGGTTTTCTGAACCACATGCATTTTACTATAGAGGTTATATTTTTACTATATATTTTTACTATAGAGATAATTCAAAAATTTTCTTGTTGAGCTTCCATCTAGGATCTGCAACAAATACTGTTTTGTATCTGCTGAACCTTTACAGATTATGTATCTGTGCTGTACATGATGGATGTCTTTGGGAATCTCTCATGACACTAAACTTTTATAATTAGTCACGTATCCTGTCCTGCGTGTCTGCTTATGTGTGTGTGCTTTACTGTGAGCTGAACATCTGACAATTACACTATATTGACTAGACTCATTTACTGTATAGTGAGGCCATACCGAATCACATGCTGATACTTAACATTTGGTCACTTGTTTGTAGACTTGTATTTCAGTATTTGGAGTCTCAAAATTAATTTCATCCGTACTTTTGGAAATTAAGTTAATTATAACTAATATATTAATGTAATTGTGCACTATACTAAGACAATTAAAATTTAAACAGGTACATTAACCTAAAAAAACCCAAAACCAACAACAAAAAAACCCCCTACTAAATGAATAATTTGCCTATTGTAATAAGATGGGGAAGTAGTTTAAATCATAGTTTCCTTGTCCTTTTTCTTTTTCTTTTGAGAATTATTGTCTACTTAAATAGATTGACTTGAAAACTAATGTCTAGTCTATACTGATCCAAGAGATAATACAAAATGCAGATAAATGTAGCCTCCTTCTTAATGGGATAAAAGTTCATAAATAAAATCCACAATATCATAAAGCATGACATAGAAAGGGAGGGAGCTCAGGTTCTCAGACTTTTGTGTTAACCTTTCAAGCTTTTGAAAAGGACAGGCACCAATACGGAAGAGATTGAGGAGATTTCCTCACAGAATCAAGGAATGGTAGGGCTTGGAAGTGACTTCTAAAGATCCTCTAAAGGTCCAACTCCCTTGCAAAAGTAGGTCCACCAAGATAAAGTGACACAAGAATGAGTCGTTTTCTTCTTGAAACATTTTAATTGAAGTATTAAACTGCTTGTAAACATATTACATTTGTTATCCTTTTACCTATAAGCTTTTTGTCTCAAATAAAAAGCATCTAAAAAGTATAATTTTACCTTATACATTGTTTTACTTCAATATTTGATATGAAATTGATTTATTTAATATTTTAACATATGAGAATAGAAAAAAATATCAACTATTGCATAGAGAATGAATTAAAGGAGTGTTATTGGGAAATAATTTAATAAGTCATTGGACAAAAAGATAAAGTGACCAGTATCTTTGATGACATTCTGACCGTGAGAGTGCTTCAGCTACAAATAAGCCAAGCTGTATTCAGTGTATAGTGTCGCTGACAAATGAAAATTGATTTTGACTTATTGCTCAGCCACTGTCAGAATCACTGTATTAGCTAATGCTGAATTTTTTACAAAAAGTAGTAAAATCCATCTGTTTATCTTAGCTCCCCGAACTGCAAGAGCTAGAAAAGTTCCATCTCTTGCATTTTTCCTCCCTCGGTAGCAGACATTATATATATGAAAGCTGAGATAACATTGTAAATTCAAAAAAAATGAATGTTTTATAAATTAATGCTAGTTGTTTCACATTGATAATACACTCTAGATCATCATCCTCATTCAGCTATTGTATTTGGGACCTGAAACTGTAAATTTGGGACCTTTGAGCAGTTAAGATGGTATCAAGCTTTTTCATTGCCTTTTTCTTTCTTTCAGTGGTCTGTTTACTAGTATATAACTTTCTTGTTGTTGTTCTACTACGACTTTCTTTCAGATTGATGAAGCACATACATTTTGTGAAGCAGACAAATCAGCTTTGAATGTAGATAGATGTAGTGTTGGAGCTGGTAAAGAAGTATTGTGATACCACTTGTAAACTGTTCTGTTGTATCAGGGGTTTACCAAACCCCAAGGCTTAAATCTGTCCAAATTCTGTGAAGTACCAAATTACTCTTAGGATTAGGAGTAACTCCTAGGATAGGATTTTCCTTATTCATTAGGGAAAATAATTCACACCTCATTTATTTTTTTTTTGTCAGTGCTTCAGTGTATTTTTCACTTCTTTGACCATCCCATGCTTTCTAAAGCACATTGTAAAGCACTATGATTTGGAAATAACAAGTACATAACTAAGAGTTTAAAGTTTTGGAACCCAAATCTCCACTTAAACTTTCAAAACCTCTTTCTGGTTCAGAAACTAAATACTGCTATGTTTAATTTCCAAACCCTTTTGTAATCATACAGTCCCATACACAATTTGAGATTAATAATAGCATCTGTAGCAAATCAGTAATTGAGAGAAAATTAAACAAGAAAGGTAGGAAATAAACAGACAAAAACCAAAAAAAAAAGAAGATAGTATAGCATTATTTATATTTGTTTACCAGATAAAAAGTAACATAAAAAGGAAAACAATATTATGATTAGACAGAAAGATGCACTTCTGACATATTTTTTAAAAATTGTTAAAACAAAAAGCTCAGTTTTGATATTTCATAATTACATTTTCCAGAGTTATTACTTATTATTTAAGTTTTACTCGCAATTACAAACAAGAAGCCTTGCTTTCAGATGCTTACTGTTTTTCTTTTTTTTTCTGGTTTATATTTCTGAAATCTGGCTAAATTTCAGAAGTTTTACAAAATTGAGACAGGATATTATGTCGTGAAAGAGATGGAGAAAAGTGTCAATAAATTCAAATCATTATATTATCATTATATGATCATTTTTCCTTGTTTTGGAAAGGAGAAAAAACCCCTAAGGTAAATGAATGAAATAATTTTATATATAATGAAATATCATCTGTTTTTTTTATACTTGAGAATAAAAAAATAACAATTATTATCATGGATTTTTTTATTTATGTTCTCTAAAGTAAAAAATGTCAATAGTGCAAAATGATGAAAGAAATGATTTTAAATTAATTTTTTAAGGAATCATGGAATGAAGTTAGTAACAATACCTATAACCCCAAGGAAAAACGATTGATTATAAGGAATAAAGTAATTATAAATGTAATATCCAGATACTATTCTTTTTTACTTTCTTCTCTTAAAGAAAAACATAAAATCTTGTAAAAACACATCTTAAACCATAAATTTTGCTTGTGATACCATAGACCACTTAACCTGGAATATTGTGGAAGAAAGAAGGAAGCAGGATAAAATCAAACAGGAAAAAAAAATTGAAGAAGCTACTTATTGTAATATCTAAAAGTTTTTCTTTATTAGAAAAGTGTCTCAAACTAAATAAAAGGAAAAAAGTCCAAACAAAATAATTTTTGTCTTAGTTGCTTTAGTAATATTTAATGAAGTGTTAATATGTCTTTAAATTTTTGTCAATGGTTATAAAATCCAATCTCAGAATTAGGAAATCAAGCCTGAAGATGCTGCTGTTGGTGATTGTTGTTGTTACTGTTATTATTATTATTAAATCATCAAAAGCATAGCAAACAAATAGTTTATATGAGGATTTATTCTCTGGATTACACTGCTTTTCACAGAATCACAGAATCTTAAGCGTTGGAAGAGACCTCAAAAGATTATGTAGTCCAACTACTCTGACAGTGCAGGACCACCTAGAGTAGGTCACACGAACTCATTCAGGCAGTTTTTTAATGTCTCCAGAGAAGGAGACTCCACAACCCATCTGGGCAGTCTGTTCCAGTGCTGCATCACCCTCACAGTGAAGAAATTTTTCCTTATTTTTCTTTGGAACCTCTTATGTTCTAGCTTATGTACCTGTTGCCCGTTGTCCTGTCATTAAGAAGAGCCTGACTCCATCCTCCTGACACTCATCCTTTATGATTTTTTAAATGACATCAGTAAACAATTAGATTTTTTTCTTTTTTTTTTGCTTTTTTTTCCATTGTTCAACAAATACATCACTCAAATACATGAGGGCTTTACATTTACTTCATTGCTGTTTTTTATTCTATCAGCATATATTTTTATGAGTGTTGATATGAACATTGTTTTGAACATCATTTGATTTATATGCTCTGATTGCTTAGCCCTTAAAGTCAAATTATTGCAAATAAAAGAAGTCATTACATAGAAAAAAAACCACCCTAAGGCAAAAAACCACACCATTTTGTAATGCTTCATTTCTGTTTCAGACTAGAAATACAATTGTATCTTTCTCTTTGAATTTGTCTTCTCAGAGTCTCTCTTTTTCAGAGCCAATGAGACAAATAATAATATCAAATTAGGATTAAATGAGTCAGTATCCATTTAGAAACTGAGTGACGCACTTAGCATGAGTCTTTTTTTTTATAATGTAATTCTTTATTGTTGATACATGCAATTATAATGATTATTCATATTTAATTAGTGAAAAAGTACAGTCACGTATTAAAATGTACCTCAGTACCTCGTGTCTGTGTGCTACATACAGGTACTCTGTCAGCAGGGGCTGTGAGGAGAGGCTGGAGCTGTCCTGTGCTGGACCCAGCCAGTTCCAGCCGACTCCAACTGACTCAAACGGCTCAGTCCCACAGACACGGTGGTGGCATCTCAGGGAAATGAGATTTTAGAAAGGATAGAATGCACCAGTGAGGAAAAAGAGAAAAAAAAACTGTGAGAAAAAGCCCTGGGAACACTATGGTCAGAGAAGAGGAATGGAAGGAGGATCTCCAGGTGCCAGAACATAGATTTCTCTGCAGCTCAAGGAGAGGCAGGTTATTATTGTCCAACTCATGGAGGATCACAGTGGAGCAGGTGGACATATCCTGAAAGAAGCTGCAACCCATAAGAAGTCCACACAGTAGAAAGCTCTTATATTATTTTCTCCTCCTGTTCTGCTCAGGAGAGGGAGCAGAAGAGTGGATGGGTGGGTGGGTGTCTGGCAAACAGACAAGGTCAATCCACCACAGTCAATTTTACTTTTATGACAAAACAGAAATATTGGAAAACAAAGAAATAGTGAAATCTTATGAGAAATGGTTGAGGGAATTGGGGTTGTTTAGCCTGGAGAAGAGAAGGCTGAGGGAAGACACAATCACTTGCTGCAACTACCTGAAAGGAAGTTGTAGGCAGGTGGTGATCAGTCTCTTCTCCCAAGTAACAATCATAGGACAAGAGGAAACGACTTCAGGATAAACCAGGGAAGATTTAGCCCAAACATTTTCCCTGAGAGGATTATTATACAATGATATAGGCTGTCCAGGGAAGTGGTGGAGTCACCAACCCCAGAGATACTTAAAAGCTGTGTAGATGAGGTGCTGGGGGATGTGGGTTAGTGTAGGCTAGGCAGCATTAGGTTAGTCATTGGCCTTAATGATCTCAAAGGTCTATTCCAGTCAACATGATTTTATGATTCTTTCATGTCCCTAATTGAAATGAAATGAAATGAAATGAAATGAAATGAAATAGAATCACAGAATCTTAAGAGTTGGAAGGGACCTAGAAAGATCATCTAGCCTAATCCCCAAAAATAGCATGCATACAACCCTGAAGCCTGATATAGTATATTTTTTTTTCCAAAATCCTTATCATTATTTGCTATGGACTTCACCAACAAACCCAATTCTATATTCTCTTAAATCTATTTATCAAATTCAGGACTATTATTTCTTCAATAATAATGTTACAAGAGTTTGTGTTTTATTGTCCATGTTTAAACTAGATATGGCCCTCTGCTTTTCTTTGCTCCTTTCTGATTCCTCTGTTGCAGATCTTTAGACTTCTACTGTTCATTATCTTTCTCACTTCTCTTTACCTCTCCATATTTTGTGCTACCCTTTCACTAAAATTATGTGATGTAGAAAAAAAGAATGTTATTTTCTCCTTTACTTAACGGTTAGCATCACAACTTCTTGAATTATATCATCTGTTGTCTCTATAAGACCTAGTCTCATTCACAGGAACATAACCTCTGCTAACAAGAAATGTTTGGCAACTACAATCTTCTAGTTACCACAACAGAATTAACACTTATATTTTACACAGTGCTTTCCAACACAACACACTTCATGCAGTTACTCTTTCTCCTATCCATAAATTAAAAATGAATTATAAATTATCTTTAATTACTTTATCTACTCTCTCTCTTAGCAAGAGAATACTAAAAAAAATTACACCTCAAGCCATCTCACCTGTTAGGTTATAAATATTTTGCGTGGTTGTAACACATAACTTACATCAGGGTGAAGTGAGCTGTGAAGGCTCAGAAAACAAAATGTCTTCAGAATTCAATCTTCTTATGAAATATTACTTAAGCTTTGTTTTCAATATTATCGTTTGTATTTTCTAGTAAAATATTTAAGAGAATGGCATGTGTTTTCTGTATTTGGAAAAGCATAGACTTTCATTAAACATAAGTCTGATGACCAAATCTTAAAACAAGTAATTTTAAGAGCTCTGGAACTAGCAAATACTCCTATTGGGACAGATTGAATTTCTCTTTGCAAGTACTCATTTTTATATAGAACTGTATATGACTGTAGGACCATTGTCAGATGTTTCTAGGAAGATTAAACTTATCTTCCTTTCACATATATAGAAACCAAAACCAACTCTTGCAAATTTTCTTGCTCTCTTGCAGGCCAGAAGTCTTGTCTAGCCGTGAGTCAAAATGCAAATTATGATAAACTGTTTAATGGACAAAATATACTTCTGTTCTTGTAATTCTTGATGCAATTAATCAAATTTTATGGAGACATTAGAAAATGAAGAAAGAAGAAGAAATTGTCATCAAACTAACATTCTGAAATTTTATCCCTAAAATATATATATGTATGTAACTGTATGTATGCATAACCTGTTTATTGTATGATGTTGTCATTTTATACCTGAACTTCTTTAGCCAGGTTCTTCTAGTGAAAGGAAAGATGAAACAGACATAATAAGTTTTGAAATAAAAAAATGCACAAGATATGAGAGAACTAGTGATATATCCCATAGAAGCATACAATGAACAAATAAGAAAGTGTTGTCAAAATTAGGCATGAAAAAAAGAAAACTGCTACAGAGGACTGTTGAAGGCGATAGACAGTAATGTAGTGTTTGTGTTGCTCAAGAAAGGGAGAAAATGCAAATATTCAGAGCAAAGAGTATTTTGAACTTGTTAGTTCTAATCTAAGTGGATGATTCAGCTTAGTTCTTTTACACCTACTCAGAACAATTTGAAAGGATAAAAGAACAAGAAGTACTATTTGCTAAATATTATTTGGGTGCTTAGTTTTTTCCCCCCTTGTTATGCTTGGCTAACAGTATAGACTAAATCCCCATACTCTAGCTGATAAAGGTTGTAACAGCACATTGATTTCTGCATTAGAGCTTAATCCTTCATACTTTGTGTGCAGGTCATTAAAACTAGTCTTTACTGGAGGAAACAACATATTGTCATGAATCCAAAAATTATTTTCAACATGATTTATGTAATTTTCTTGAAAAGCTCAACAAATAAATTATGTTTTACAGTACAAAAGGAACATTGAAATCTAGAATTGTGAACATATTTGATTTTATCAGAGTGCACTGCACTACTTTTTTACAAAAAAACCAAAATATTTTCAAATCTAAGATTAATCTTTTCTCTGTCCACACAGATTACTATTATTTGAAGTAATATTCTCCCATTCAGAACATTGTAGCCACTCCATTTACTGGTTTTGAAAGGTTGTTATCCAGAGGAATAAATAAGGAAAAATAAAAAGATTTCTTGTGATTATAGAGAAATTTACTTCAGGGGAGAGTTGATAAACTGAATGCTAAACTGACAGACATGGACACTAAAGCCTTGATAAATGGAAATCCCTGTTACTGCTTCTGTAAGTGTCAAGCTACTTTTTTTTTCCGACTTTTTCTGTCTCTCTACTTCTAACTTTGTTTGCCAGGACAATATCTACAAACAATTAAATTGTTCAGACACTGTTTTCTGAGATTTCCAGAAATGGTACCTCACAAAAGATGTTTTTATGAGTAGATAATTTGTGAAATGAACAAACTCCTTTTGGAACTAGTTCCTTGATTTCAAGTAATTTTGCTGAATTCAAGAATACTGATTTGGTATCAAGATTTCTTTTGAAGAGTTACATGTCATTTTATATACATTTCACATTATATATGTATCTATAAATGTGATTTGATATATTTATATGTGTATATTCTTACATATGTAATATTTCTATATATGTATACACATATTACCATCTATTTAATAAATCTGTATTCTAAAAGACATTATGTGATTTGTTTCTTTCTAGCTTCAGTGAACAATAGTGTAGATGTGCAAAAGAGATTCCCTCCAAAATCACTGTAAATAAACATTTTATCTAGGAAGAAGGAGAATTTTAGCAATAATTTTAAGATGAACTGGTATACATTATAGAAGTACTTGTTCTCCTCGACTAATTTTAAAGTAGCAACACATTTATATGTGATCAGTGAAGCTGCACTCCTAAGTTTCTACCATACTGAATCAAATACTCTTCCATCACTTGAAGTATGTGTTCATATACAGGCACTTCTTTTCACTTTAAGTTCAGAATATGGCACAATTCTTATAATTTCACATGTTGCCTGAAAGTGTAGTATTATTAATAGTGTCAAAACTCAGTAAGGTTTCATTTGAAAATTTTCTTTCAACAGCAATTTTAAATATAACTTTGAAAAATACTACTAATTTAAGGTACTTAATTGTTATCTTCACTTAGACCCTTAAACATAAGACATGTTAAATTGTAAGATGGCCTGAAAAACTTGATTCTTATTAAAGGCTACAGTGTACTCTCTGCAGGCATGAGAAAACAAAATCCTTTGATCTCCTTGTGCAGTGGATCATAGTATCTCTCCTCCTCTTAAATATTGCCCTCTTAGGAGCCCGTTAAGGTGGACATGGTGGACAGCATTACTTCTCTAGCAACAATTTCACTGAATTCATAATAAAATATCCTTTGAATCTTTAACCATATTTGAGATTACAAGTAAGCTACAATTTGTGTAAGATAAATACTTGATGAAAAACTGAAACGTTGGAGCATTTTTCACCATTTTTCATGTTTTCTCTGTTCCCTGTTTCAACTACATATTTTCAGTCTACTAGTCACAGTGTTGTTATGAGTACTCAGTGAAGCATGAGTCTGAGAGAACCTATTAATCAAATAATTTAGTTTCTGTCTTATGAACATGACTTTATCAAAACAAAACAAAAATAACGAAAAGATCATATCTAGAAGAAAAAAATTAATTTTTCCCTTCAATACTTTTTCTCACTCTGTATTTTATTTGATAAGAAATTGCAAATAAAGTTACTTAGAGTAATGCAATGTCTCAAGAATGCTGATAGTTTCAAAATAAACTATGTTTGTTAGTTGTATGAATACTTCTTTTATAATGTGATTCTATAAGTAGCTCAAAAGTTGTTTACTTGTTTAGCTTTTAATGATTTTTATTTTCCTATCTTGAATGGTGATCTTAAATAATTCACTAAACATAAAGAAATAGAAAAGCAATATAAAAAAGGAAAAACACCATAAAGTTATTTGAGTGCAAAAAATTGTTTAATATAATTGGTTCTTTGTAAGACAAAACTGTAGCAATGAATGTAATGACAGTAGTTTAAGAATATCTTATCTGTCATATTAGTCTGTGGAGTCTCTTATTCATCCTGAGTATCAATGCTATGTTGCATGAATTCATACATATTTTTTAAAATAATTAATTTATTATTAAGCTGTAGGACCTGTAGCTGATGATGACAAGATGGAAAAATGCATGCCTAACCAACCTTATTAAATTTTCTGTAAATATTCTGAATTAACTTGCATTAAAAATGTATTTTTTCACTCAAAAACAGTCCTACAAGTTTGATTCTTTAAATCCAGAAAAATATTGTTGAGCTATTTCTCCACATGATGTGCTGTGTAAGATAGATGTAGACATATAAAAGCAGTATGAAAACCAATTCATTGTACGTACTGAATTTTATTATCCTTTCCATAGTCTTTCAGAACACAAGAATTTTCTCACTGCTACCCATATGCCAAGTCTTTTTTAAAGGCTGATTAATCTGTAACTTATGGCAGAGGCAGGAATATTTAATTCTCCTTCACTGGATAATCTATGAACTATAATAAATATTATCATTAAGGCTGCCAAATTCTCATAACAGTCAAACAGATTCATAATACATTTTACTCAATCATTATATTTTAGCTGTATGTATTTAAATAATAATTTATAAAACTATATGATCTGTTATTTTATGATTAGTTTCATGATTAGATTCATGAAGCCATTTTCCACCATTAAGTCAATATATGTACGGTTAAAACAAGTACAGAAGAGAGTACAGAAGTTACTATGTATTATGTCTTACCTGAACAGAAAACACTGATCAATATCTTGTGAAAATAAAACCTAAATTTCAAATGTTTTAACTTGAACAGCCTAAGTAACTGTATTTCAAAATATTTTACTATATCGGCATATTTCTTTAGTAAAATATTTGCTGAATCAGAATTTCTGCAGTAATTTAAGTTAATTTCTTATCTGAAATAAATGTTTTTCAGCTAAGTGATAGATAAATATTTTTCAGCTAGTGATAGTTTTTCAGATAATTCAGCACTTGAATTATCAGAGTCTCTGACACAGACTAATTCTAAACTTTGAGTCATTTATGTTTTCTTTTTTTCATTTGAAAGACAAATGCTTTGTAGAGAAGAGATAAACTATTTGCACAAATTTACACAGATCTTTTGAGGAAACCCCACAGGAGAAACATAGACTCATAGAATGGTCAGGGTTGGAAGGGACCTTCAGAGATCATCTAGTCCAACACCCCTGCAGAAGCAAGTTCACCTAGGTCAGGTCGCATAGGAACATCTCCAGTTGGGTCTTCAAGACGTCCAAGGAAGGAAACTCCACAACCCCTCTGGGTAGCCTGTTCCATTGCTCCCTCACCCTCACAGTAAAATAGTTTTTTTCTTATAGCTATTTGGAACTTTTTGTGTTCCAGCTTCATCCCATTATCCCTATCAAAAAAAAAGGGATGTCCCAACCTCCTGACACCCACTCTTTAGATATTTATAAATGTTAATAAGATCTCCCCTCAATGTCCTCTTCTCCAGACTAAACAACCCCAGGTCCCGCAGCTTTTCCTCATATGAAAGATGTTCCAGTCCTCTGATCATCTTGGTGGCCCTGCGCTGGACTCTCTCTAGAAGTTCCCTGTCCCTCTTGAGCTGAGGAGCCCAGAACTGGACACAAGACTTCAGATGAGGCCTCACTAGAGCAGAGTAGAGGATGAGAAGAACCTGCCTTGACCTGCTAGACACACTCTTTTAGATACATCCCAGGATGCCATTGACATTCTTGGCCACAAGGGCACATTGCTGGCTCATGTTTAGTTTATTATCAATCAGGACTCCCAGGTCTCTCTCTGCAGAGCTGCTCTTCAGCAGTTTGACCCACAGCCTGTACTGGTGCATGGGGTTGTTCCTTCCCAGATGCAGGACTCTGCATTTGTCCTTGTTGAACCTCATGAGGTTCCTCTCTGCCCAACTCTCAAGCCAGTCGAGATCCCGCTGAATGGCAGCACAGCCTTCTGGGGAATCAGCCAGTCCTCCCAGTTTGGTGTCATCAGTGAACTTGCTGAGGGTACACTCTGTCCCCTCATCCAGGTCACTGATGAAGATGTTGAACAAGACTGGCCCCAGAATCGATCCCTGAGGAACTCCACTAGCCACAGGCCTCCAACTCAACTCTGTGCCATTGATCACCACCCTCTGGGCACTGTCATTCAGCCAGCTCTCAATCCACCTCACTGTCCACTCATCCAAGCCACACTGCTTGAGCTTTCTGATGAGGATGTTATGGGAGACAGTGTCAAAAGCCTTGCTGAAGTCAAGGTAGATGACATCCGCTGCTCTCCCCTCATCTAGCCAGCCAGTTATACACTCATAGAAGGATATCAAATTGGTCAAACTGGGTTTTCCCTTGGTGAATCCATGTTGACTCTCCCTGATAACCACCTTATCCTTCATATGTTCAGTGATAACATTCAGGATGAGTTGTTCCATCACTTTTCCAGGGATGGAGGCAAGGCTGATCAGCCTGTAGTTTCCTGGGTTATCCTTCTTGTCCTTTTTGAAGACTGGCATGACATTGGCCTTTCTCTAGTCCTCAGGCACTTAACCTGTCTTCCATGATTGTTCAAAAATTATGAAGAGAGGCTTGACAATCACATCAGCCAGTTCCCTCAGCAGTGTAGGATGCATCCCATCAGGACTCATTGACCTATTAGCCTTAAGCTTGGAACATGGCCAATGAAAGAGAAATAGGAGATTAAACACCTTAGACAGATTATGTAGAAAATAATTATCAAATTTGCTATAATACAACTTGAATGCATTGTATGTGTAAAAATACTCTTCTAAAGACTACTAAAAGGTAAGCCATCTGATAGCCTTGAAAATATTTCAACTTTTAAAAATCAGTCTACTTTGTGTCCTGATTTTAATGGTGAGATTTTGTTTGTTAAAAGAAAGTTTTTATTGCTTCACTTTCAACCAGCTAACCTCTGTCATGACTTCAAAGGAAAAAAAACACCAAACTACATGGAACAGATGTAGAACATATTCAGAGAAATCATTTTGTTATTATATCACAGTATGCAATTGCAGGAATATTAGCATACCTGCATCAACGCAGGACCAAGCAAATCTGTTTTCCTGCAAAAGCTATGAATTGATCATAACAATTTCAAAAGATATATCATAGAATCTAATACATGAGAGGAAGCATTTGATAGGCAGTAAATTATTTATACCTCCACAGACTAAAAGCTTGACAGAAAAAGATGGAGAGGGTAACAATTAATTTGGTACATATTTTGGAGAAGGAGAAAACTCTGATAGTTTGCAGTAATTTTAATGAAGAACATCTTTTCCATTCCTCATTTTCTTTATTTATTCAAATGTCTGTACTTTTGGGTAATGAAAGGTCTATTCCTCCCTCTGTTTCCTGATGGAGTAAGAAATGGAAACAAACATAAACCATCAAGCCAATATCAGTATCTTTGAAAAGTGACAAACAATCACCCAGTACAGTTAGGGGTGATGTGGTTGAGAGCCTCTGGTTGAGGATTAGGGAGATGGAAAGCAAAACAGATGTCATTGTGGGTGACTGCTATCCACACAGCCAGGGTTGTGACACTGACAACATTTTCTATAGACAATTAGGAGAAATCGCTGGATCAATAACCCTTGTCCTTATGGGAAGTTTTGTTTTCAGGGATATCAACTGAAAATACCATACTGCTGTGATAAGCAAGTCTGGGAAATTCCTGAAGTATGTTGAAGATATTCAACAATACCATGAATAACATGAGACAATGTGTTGGGTTTGTGTAAAACTGTTTTTTTCTTGGTAACAAGAAAGAGACTGCAGCACTGGTTCCTGTAAGGAGTTCTCAAATCTTCCTCCTGCTCTAAGCTGAATCCACCTCCAGCCCAGCCAGGCCAATCTAGTGCCTCTGCCATCACTACTTAAGAAGGGGAAACTGCAGTGGAAGAGAAGGTGGAAGGAGCTGGACAAGATGGAGGCAACAACATGGACCCAGAAGTCAGCAAAGGAGGTCACAGACTCACAGAATCATTACAGTTTTGGGATTCCCAGCTAAACAAAGACAGAGAACTTCTGGAAAGAGCCCAGCGCAAGCCACTAAGATGATCAGGGCACTTGGAGCATCTTCCATATGAGGAAAAGCTGTGGGAACTGGGGCTGTTTAGCCTAGAGGAGACCGTGGAGGGATCTTACTAATATTTACTAATAGTGGATGTCAGGAGGTTGGGGCATCACTATTTTTCTACTGTATTTAGTGACAGGACAAGGGGTAATGGAAAGAAACTGGAACATAAAAAGTTCCATTTAAAGATAAGAAAGAATTATTTTACTGTGAGGGGGAGGGATCCCTGGCACAGGCTTCCCAGGAAGGTTGTGGAGTCTCCTTCTCTGGAGATTTTCAAAAGTTGCCTGGACACGTTCCTGTGTGTGACCTGATCTAGATGGACGTGTTTTGGCAGGGGGGTTGGGCTATATGATCTCTAAATGTCCCTTCCAACCCCTACCATTCCATGATTCTATGAAAAGACCTTTAAGATCATAAGTTCTAACCCCTAACCTCATACTGGCAAGTCTATCACTGCTGGATGGGAGACCTCCATTGCAGCCTACATTGAGAAAGCAGCTATTGCCCTGCAACCCATGGAAGGTAATGGTGGCACTGAAAGTCGATAGCAGCTCCAGGAGGATCCTATACCAGGGGGAGTAATTGTTTCTGTAGGGACCAGAGATTGTGTGAGGAGACAGCCATGACATAAGCTGACCTGGGCTGAAGGTCACCAACAAAGACTCACACAGGAGCAAGTAGTGACAACCTGCAGTCCTCGATGCCGCGATTGAGAGACGGGGACGCAACTTGATGCAAGCAAAGTGTCCACTTTATTGAATACAGGCAACATATTTATATATTCTTAAGGCCAACGTGTCACATGCTGATTGGAACAATCAACTAATCATTTCATACATATTACAAAAGCTGAGCTCCTGATAGGTTAATAAAGAACGTACGACCCTGCCAAGAGATTATTATGTTGCAAAACAAGTTTCAAAGTTTGCTTAACAGGGTCCTAAGATCCTACTGCTAACCAGAATGTTCTTATCTGTGACCACAAGTTCCAACTTTATTACTTATATATATCTATATAATTACTAACACTCTATAAGCTCTACTAACTCCTATTCATACATAACCCACATCTCCCCCTTTTTGTTTTTAAGCAACATCCGCTTCCCAAGGTATCCAAAATTGATGTCATTCAGGAGCGGTGTTCTCATCTTCTTTCCCCGATTCCAAGGTGTCTTCCGCTGACCGCTACTGTAATGTCTCTATAAATGGTCTCACCCTCTTTGCTGGAATCCAACGAGGACCTCTTTCTGTGGAGACACAAGCATAACCTCTGCCCCACGTAATAAGGGGATAGGGTCCCATTATCTTACCTGATTCTGGATCTCGAACCAAAACTGGCGGTTTCACCCTGGGCTCAAAGAGATCGTTTGTACAAAAATGTCGAACTACCGGGGGATTGTTATCTAACAAAGAACAATTCAAAAAATTAAAAACATATAAGGCTTTCTGTAATCTCTCTCCTGGTGTGTCAGTTCCTACTCCCCCTTTTTGTTTTTGCAATAGCCGCTTGAGGGTTTGATGGGAACGCTCTATCAGAGCTTGACCCGTGGGGGAGTGAGGAATGCCAGTGGTATGTGAAATTCCCCAGGATACAAAAAAGTCAGTTAAAGATTTAGAGATATATGCAGGACCATTGTCTGTTTTTATCCGGGAGGGTACTCCCAGGGTGGCAAAAGCACACATTAGATGTTTGCGTACATCTCGTGCCTTTTCTCCGGTATGACAAGAAGCAAACAGCATTCCAGAAAATGTATCAATCGAGCAGTGAATATACTTCAAACGCCCAAATTCAGCAAAATGGGTAACATCTGTTTGCCATAATTGAAGGCTTTGCAAACCCCTGGGATTAACCCCTCCTGCTATAGAAGGAAAAGAGTGTCTTTGACAGTCGGGACAAGTGGCAATGATACTATTAGCCTGCTGAGGTGTAAGGTTAAACTGTCGTTTTAGGCCTCCGGCATTTTGGTGAAAAAAAGAATGGCTAAGTCGAGCTTGCGCTAAACAGTCAGGTAACACCTGTACAGGTAACGTGAGCTTATCCGCCTGTCGGTTTCCTTCAGCAATAAACCCAGGTAACGAAGTATGGGATCTAACATGCATAATAAAATAAGGATGATGGCGAGAGTTTAAAAGAAAGATAAGTTCTTGTAGCAAAGTAAATAAGGCGACATGAGAGACATCACGGAGTACCGAGGCTTCTGCTCGTTGAACAATTCCTGCAACATAAGCAGAGTCAGTAATTACATTGAGAGGAATAGACCATTTCCGAAAGGCACGAACCACGGCCGACAATTCTGTTATTTGAGGAGAGCCCTGTACAGTTTCTACATCAGAGTCCCAACATCCAGACTTATCATCCCACCAAAGAATGACAGACTTGTGGGTTTTACCCGATCCATCTGTAAAAACAGTAAAGGCCTGCAGAGGCTGATCACTTCTTTTTGGCATCGGCAATAGGTGAAAGTCAGCGTGTAACAGTTTATGAGAAGGTGGATGTGAGGTGAGTTGTCCTGCATAGTTGACTAAAGCTGTCCCCAAAGCATCCGATTGTTGCAATAACCATTGCAAATAAACTGCTGTTACTGGTAAGCAAATAAGGGTAAAATCTGTTCCTGCCAAAGTCAACAGTCTCTGTCGAGCCTTGATGACAAGGGATGCAAACATTTCATGCTGTGTCGAGATAGTTTTTGTTGCTTGGTTGGGTAGAAAAATCCACTCAATAACCAATAAAGGGTCCGGTTTCTGGTCGTCCCACTGGAAGATTAACACATGAGGCTGCTGCACAGGGTTTAAGATGATGAGTTGAAAAGGCAACTCAGGTGCACACCGTTGCGCTTGTCTGCTGGTAATTGCTGTGGCAACCTTTTGTAATGCACTCATAGCCGCATTGTCAAGGCTTCGTGGGGTGCATAAGTTTGTATCCCCTTTAAGCATTTGAAATAATGGACTTAGATCTGTATTTGTAATACCAAGTAAAGGCCGAACCCAGTTAATTGTTCCCAACAGCTTTTGTACGTCATGCAAGTTTTTTACATTAGCACGTATTTGTAAAGGTTGTGGAACAATAGTCTGAGCTCTAATACGCCATCCTAGATATTTCCAAGGTGGTAATTTTTGTACTTTCTCTGGTGCAATACAGAGGTCTGCTGATTTTACAGCAGCCGTGACAAGGGCTACGGCTTCCTCCATGACTTCTTGGCGCTGAGCTGCCACTAGAATGTCATCCATGTAATGATATATCAACACTTTAGGTATTGCAACCCTAACGGGGCTAAGTATTTTCGCTACAAACCATTGACATATTGTGGGGCTGTTTTTCATTCCTTGTGGCAGCACAACCCAGTGGTATCTCTGCAAAGGAGCTTGCATATTGATGCTAGGGACTGAAAAGGCAAATTTAGGGGCATCATCTGGATGCAGTGGAATATTAAAAAAAACCAGTCTTTAAGATCGATAACAGTTAAGTGCCAATCACGAGGAATCATAGTTGGTGATGGTAGCCCGGGTTGTAGGGCTCCCATATCCTCCATAGCATCATTAATTTTTCTCAAGTCATGGAGCAAGCGCCACTTGCCAGTCTGTTTTCGGATAACAAAAATTGGTGAATTCCAGGGACTTGTAGAGGGAACAATATGTCCCTGAGAGAGCTGTTCTGCAACTAATTCTTGGAGGGCGTGAAGTTTTTCTATAGGTAGGGGCCATTGATCGACCCAAACAGGAGAATCGGTCTTCCAAGTTAATTTTAGGGTTTCACACCCTGCAATGGCCCCACCTAAAAAGGCTTTTCAATGGTTTGAATAGAGATACCCCACTGAGATAATACGTCACGTCCCCATAAAACCATAGGGACAGGTAAAACAAATGGTTTAACAGAAGCTGTTTGACCATTCGAATCCTAAATATGAATCAAATCAGAGCTTTGTCGGCTAGTTCCATAGCCCCCTATCCCAGCCAGCGCCTGAGAAACATTTGCCAGTGGCCATTGTGGGGGCCACTTAGCTTGGGAAATAACTGTAACATCCGCCCCTGTATCAATGATTCCACTTAAAACCACTCGGTGATCCCCGCGAACTAAAGTACAGCGGCACATGGGGCGCTTTTGGGTGATAGATTGGACCCATAAAATCTCAGGCACTCCTGTAGAGCCAAAAGCTCCCTGTCTTTGTTTCGGTTGGCCATCAGACTGGAGGCTAGTTGCTTTAGGGATTAAAATTAATTGTGCTATTTTACTATCTTTTGGTATGGTACAAGGTGGAAACGGAGTCCAAGCCATGACTTTAATTTCCGATTCACTATCAGAATCAATTACTCCTGGCAATACAAAAAGACCCGACAGGGTAGCAGACGACCTCCCTATTAATAATGCTTGAGTCTGTGGTGGTAAAGGGCCAGTAACTTCAGTAGATAACAGGTGAACAGAGGAATCAAGTAAAGTTACTGTGTGGGAGGTTGCCAGGTCCAAGCCGGCGCTCCCTGTGGTTGCTGGGCAGAGGTCAGAAACCCTCCGGTTTCCTGCCCCCCGCCCCGCGTACGGAGAGGCGCCGGGGCCAGTCACGGAATTTGTGTCTGCACGCGCCGTGGATTCGCGTTCAGCTGCCGGTTTCCCGGTATGGGACGCCCATTCACATCAAATTTAGATTTGCATTGGTTCGCAAAATGCCGTCCCTTTTTACATTTAGGGCAGACACTAGGTGCTGGGGGTCTCTTCCCTTGTCTAATGTCACGACAATCTCTTTTGATATGCCCTGGTTTCCCACAACCAAAGCAGTTCTGCCTTTCATTACCTCCCACGGGCCCCTGCATGGCTGCAAAAGCGGCGGCCATTGCTTCATATTTATGATCCACCGTGCCAATCCTGTTACAAGCCTCAATCATCTCAACTATCGTAGGGTTTTGATTCGGAAGCGATTTTAAAAGTTTTTTACAATCGGCGTTAGCGTTTTCTACTGCTAATTTCAGCAATAGGATCTCCCGAGCTTCGGCATTATCTATTTGCCGATCTAGAGCCTGTTTCAGCCTATCTATAAATTGCATATATGGTTCTCGAGGCTCTTGGGTGATATTAGTAAACGCCTTTTGAGGCTTTTGGGAATCCGGAACTTTCATTAAGGCTCTTCTCGCTTCCTCCCGGACCGCTTCTAAAGCGTCTCGGGGGATGTCTCTAGCCTGAGCGGCTGGGTCCGCGTGTTGCCCTGTCCCAGTAAGATGTTCCATAGTTAAAGCTGCTAAAGCGGCATTAGCGTGCCCCGCATATCCCAATAAAATTGTTTGTAGCCCTGACCTCCATTGAGATTCCCACATTGTATACTGAGTCGGGGTTAACAACAATCGCACAAGAGATTTCAAATCATGCGGGGTCATGACATATGTATCAAATACAGAAGACAAAAGACTCGCAAAATAAGGAGAGGACAGTCCGTGCTCAGTAACCGTACGACGCAATTCCTTAATCACCGAAAAAGATAGCGATTCCCATTGAGCCGCCCCCCCCCTTCCTTTATAGATTACAGGAGCCACTATGGTTTTTGCTATTTCTAGTTCCCCTTCCTTCAGCGCTTGGCGCTTAATCTCTCCCCAAACATCATGGGGGCCAGGAGGGAAAAGATCAGGCTCCTTTTCAGAGTCAATGGGTCCCGGATCAAAAGGATCATCCTCCGGTGGGTAACCTGTAGCACAAGCTAACGGGGGGGGTGACGAAACAGCGGGAAGTGGTGGTGCTGAGGGCTGCGCTTCCCCCTCTAAGTCTCCCTGGCTTTGCTCCTGCGGTTTTATCGTTTCATAAATCGATCTCCACCGTGGGAGCATTCGTTGTGCCTCCTCATTTCCAGAAGTAGCTGCATCCCATAATTTTACCCCCACATCATCCCAAAGTTCCTGAGTAAAAATTGAAGAGGCAGTAACCGTGGGGATCTTAACCTGGACCCATTTAAGGATCAACTTAAGATCCTGACCCGAAATGGTCTTTTTTCCATACTTTTCAAGCAAAGCTTCCATTAGTTCATAAACGTCTCTTTCAGGAGAACTAGTCTGATTCCCCATTTTTCAGTTTCCCGCAGCTCACCTCTCGTTCCAGACGGGGGTGATTAGCCGGCTTTTCCTGCTTCGTTTCAGCAGCTCCTTTCAGTTCTGCGGGACTCGCAGCACGCCACCAGATAGGTGATTATCTGTCTCCGACGGACTCTTCACAGAAGATCACGTCGGGGTCACCATTTGCCGCGATTGAGAGACGGGGACGCAACTTGATGCAAGCAAAGTGTCCACTTTATTGAATACAGGCAACATATTTATATATTCTTAAGGCCAACGTGTCACATGCTGATTGGAACAATCAACTAATCATTTCATACATATTACAAAAGCTGAGCTCCTGATAGGTTAATAAAGAACCTACGACCCTGCCAAGAGATTATTATGTTGCAAAACAAGTTTCAAAGTTTGCTTAACAGGGTCCTAAGATCCTACTGCTAACCAGAATGTTCTTATCTGTGACCACAAGTTCCAACTTTATTACTTATATATATCTATATAATTACTAACACCCTATAAGCTCTACTAACTCCTATTCATACATAACCCACACTCGAGATGAATCTATGCTTGAAAAGTCCTTGAAGGACTGTTTGAAATGTGAGCCCATATTGGAGTAGTGAGGACTGAAGAGGAGTCCAGAGAGACTCAGAAAAGATTCTAGGTGCAGCTGGATCCAAACTTGGTCCCAGACTTGTTCAACAGTTTGTGTCTAAAGGATTATATGCACTCAGTCAATACTTTATATCACTTAGTTATGATTTCAAAGTTTATCACTTACTGAGAAACTGTTGTGGCAATGATTCTCTCAACCTTGAGGAGTAACTTTGACAGGCTTCTCTTCTGGCGTGCAGTCCACTGTCGTGCAGGAGAGTTCAATCAGCCCTGGGTTATCCACTATTTATGGAGTCAGATGATTTATTTACAGTCATATTCACATACTAACAAGATGTCTGGGCCATGGTTCCAGACAGCCCTTGGCTACTGTTTCCAGTCACTCCTCAAAGTCCAGAGTAAGCTGGAGGCAGCCACCACAATCTCTACCGGTGGTTATGGCCTAAGCAGGAGGCAGGGTGGAGCACATTGTCACATCTCATCCCCTGACTATAGTCAATTCATCTTACCTTCGGAGTGGTGGCATAGGCAACTCTTGCCTCTGTGCCGTATATTGATATGATAACTATATTTGTACACTTTACAGGTTCACTATAAGGAGATGGTGAAGCACTCCTATTGTTATTCCTTAATTTGTATGTTGCTGGTGGTTGAAGTTGTTTTATCATGTATCAAAACTTTATATACCATATAATTATGTTCAATAAACACTTTAAAGTTAGAATCAGCAAAATCACAACTGGGTGAAGCATAAGATTATACACTCCTGTAGTTGTTGTTGATTATCCAAGAAAAGTTTCTCACCAATGGTGTTCTCCACTGTTTCCAAAACTATCACTTCTGTATCATAACAAATGGTGATTTGAGTTTTGCATTTGTTTTTTCAGATGCATTCCAGCAGTCAGCACAGGTCATTGTGTTGTAGTAGCTTCTTCACCAATGTAAGATTCATTCCAAATAGTGACTTAATATATAGTTAGATTGAAACAATTGATAAGTCATAACAGGAGCTGAATCATTAAAGTCACCTCCTGTATTTTTAGTAAAGTTGCAAACACAAAAATTTGAATGATTACTTGTATCTTCAATTTTATCTAGGAATATAAAATCTCACAGGGTTCTCATACAAACACATCCTTTTCCATGGTATACAAAAACAGTTTCAAGGGTTTTATTGGGATCTGTTTCAAAATGACAAATATTTTGTTTAGTGCCAAGATAAATGTCTTGGGCTTTCATGATGTTATTGTCACAAATAAATCCTTGTTGTTCCAACAAAATGCATGCACTAACATCAAGTTGGCCATTTGTTTCCATTTCATTGGGCTCATGTTCTGTGTTATAGAGAATAACTTTGTTGTGATATAATCCTGGAAAAAATTACTGGGTTTATGATGTGTACTGAAGCATTGTATGTTGTTAAGACAGAAGCTGTGGCTTTATTGCTGATGGAGTCATAAGTAAAATTTATAAAATACCACCAAGATTGGAATTATTTTTCAGATGTATTTGCATTATTTTAGTGGGTAAGCTGCTGTTATCTTCTCTTACAATTGCTGCTACCATAGATTGCATCCTCAGTTGAACTTGAATACAATTAACAGTGAAATAAACAATTTTTTGGGCTGCACCAAGTGTCTTTCAATAATTCTTTCCCACTAAGGCAATATATCATATAAGAGTCATTCTTTAGTTCCTAATCCTAGTAGGGAGACCTCTGTGGTTGTTCTAATTTGTTTAAATTACTTGTTGTTCTCAGTTTACTTTGAGTTTATTTATGAGTATTTCAGCATTTATATTATTTAAGACTCCCAGTCCTGGCCTTATGTAGTAGTTTTGCCTGGGCCAGGTTTTTGATAGCAAGGGAGCTGCAGAGGTGGCTTCTTTAAATAAAAAGTAGCGTATAGGGTTAAGGCCAGTCAATTCTAAGCTGGACCCTGCACCTGACCCAGGCCTGGCCAATTAGTGATGGAGGTAATGCCTCTGTGAATAACATGTTTGAGAAGGGGAAGAAGTTGCTGTGTGGTAACAAAATGACAGCTGCAACAAGGATTGAGAATATGAAAACATCTCCGTAGACACTAAGGTCAGAGGAGAAGGAGGGGGAGAAGGGACCTTAGGCCCTGAAAGAAAGACTCTCATGTGACCTGTGGTGAAGACCATGGTGAGGCAGCTGTCCCCCTGCAGTCCATGGAGGCCACCAGGGAGCAGAGATCCACTCACAGCCCACTCCAAGCAGGAGTAGGTGGATGTCTAAAGGAGGCTGTGACTCCATGGGAAGGTCATCCTGGAGCAAGTTCTTGGCAGGACCTAGGAGCCCACGGCAGAGCAGGTTTGCTGACAAGAATTGTGATCCTGTGAAGGATTCATGCAGGAGCAGTCAGTACCTGAAGGATTGCTCTCCAGGTAGATGGCTCATGCTGGGGCAGGGTGTGAGGAGCTGTCTGCCCCTTCCCCCACCGCTGTGGGTGGCCCCATCCCCCATCCTCTGCCCTGCTGGAGGGGAAAGAAGGGGATTCCCAGGAAAAGAATGGGTGAGGGGAGGTGTTTTTAAGACGGTTTCATTCCTCATCTCCCTAATTGCTGAGTGATCTCTTCATCCTTAACTCACAAGCCGTTTGTAATATTTTCTCTCTCTCCTGCCCAGTTTAGGAGGCGGAGTGATTTTATGACTTGGTGGACACTGGGCTAAACCATCATGATCTATGATACCACTCACAGCTCTCCTTATTCATCTTGTAGAGATACAGGTCTGCCCACATAACCATGCTGACCACCCTGCATAAGACATAGTTAGAAGTCGTGAACAGGTTGGTTTGGTTGTCAAGATATTGATTTAAACTGATAGTTCTATTTATTTAAGAGATCATGATGGATTAAATAATATTCACTGTTATCCTGTATTTTTGATCACATACAGTCCAATTTCAGAAATTTATGAGGATATAGTTTTTTCAGTGGGGATATTATTGTACCAGGCTCAGTAATGTTTCTTTTAAATTTAAATGATAATTGCATGTCCAGAGGCAGATGACAAAGCCAGTCGGTTAAAGGTATGTTGTAGTCCCTCCCATGTGAAAGCAGGTTTCTCTTTATCCTTCAAGCAAATCATAAAGAACATATCTTTTACATCTAGTGCCACCATCCACAGGTGTGCAACTGATTGCAAAGGTAGCTGCTAAGTTTTCAATGTTGGGTGCAGCAGTTGTTAGTGGAGCTATATTAGCATTCAGGTGCCAATAATCAATTGTTAAACACCACTTCCAATCTGGTTTCCAAAACAGCCAGAAAGGTGAGTTATATGAAGAGCAGGTTCTGGGGATAATTTGACATTTCCCTAAATCTGCTATGACTTTAGAAATTCTATTTTGTGCTGCCACAGAAATTGAATGCTGGTGTACATTAGTAATTTTTGAAGCAAGAAGTGCAGGAGCTGCACGAAGTGCATGTACTGTAGCCTACTGATTTCTACCAAGGTTGTGACTGTTTGAGCCAAAGGACCACATGCTGCTGTTCAGTAGCCGTCAGGTTCATTCATTTAAAATATCAAAATCTAAAATATTTTGGACATTTACTTCTGACTTTGTAACCATAAATTGACCTTGATAATTTGACAAACAACAATTGCTCTGTTAACATCAGTAATCTTTACTGTCCAGATCATATGCCCAGAGTTTTGCATCCCGTTGTGTTAGTATTGAAATTGCTATTCCTGTATCTATTGAAAATTCACCAGTTGTCCTTGCAGACTAACTGGAACTAAAATGTATGGACCATCATCACTTATCCACTCATAAGCCTCCACTTTTCCAAAAGGCAGACCAAATTACCTTCCAGATATTACTGGGTTTTTTTCAGTTTATATCCTGCATTTCCACCCTAAGGGTGAGGAAGAGGTTATCTCCCTCTGGGGACTGGTGCTGGAGGAGCTGAAATGTAGTCCTTCCTTTCACTATTATCTTGTTTCTGAAATGTTTCAATCAGACTCAAGATATGCCCTTAGGCTGGCTTTGAATCTTGGTTCTGGGAGTGCCTAGGGCTAATGCATTCCTCCATGATTCGTTGCTCCATTCTTGAGATTATACTGGTAAGTTTTTAAATTTGTTTCTCTTTGCTCTAATTCCTATTCCTTGTCACAGGAGTTTTCGTTTAAAACTAAAGCCCCTGCTGGGGCTTTAGGTTTTGTTTTTCAGCTGGTATATTATCCTGACCCAATGCCATGCATCAATTCTGCAGATTTATGGATCTGCTTAAGACCATTATTGATCTGTTTTTTCTTATGTTGGGTTTCTCTTCTAATATGAATCCATTTTGTGACTAGATAAAGTCTGGGATTTCCTAGGGCTTCTCTAATCAGTGATTTTAACATCACAAAATCTGTTATAGCAGATAGTGTAACATTATGGGTGTCCTTATTACTCTATGCCTTATATGAAAGTGGCTTTTGAGAATGCTTTAGAGAGATCACTTAGAGTTTTCAAGGGGGTTATAGAGAGTTCACTTTCTCCATGATGTCTATACCTTCAGTTCAATAAGCTTTTAAGAATAAATATTTCCTAACTTTAGAACCCGGCTATATTAAGTGGGTGTATATATAGATTTTGAGAAACTTCTCACTCAAAAACTTGTTTTCTCAATATAATTTTCTCTATGCTAATTACATCAGCCTTCTCTTTGTGGAGCTGAATTTTATTTTAAGTTGTTAGGAGGCAGGATATTCATCAAAATACTCAGTTGCAAAAACATTGAGTTAATTTCATTCCATCAAACTCATCAACACTGAGCTATTCTACTGCTGGTTGAGAAAAAAAATGTATTCAGAGGCATTATTTAAAGAGACTAAAACTGAACAAACTGCCTCTATCCCAGTATCTAAATTTGAAAAATTTCACAGATTTGCTATATTGTCATATAGTGTCTGTCATCATGAAAAAAATTCTAAACCAGGAATTTGATCATATTTTCTGAAAGGGAGAAAAAGTGTTATGAAAGATGTGTGAAAAACAGACCTCTAATTTTTAAAGGCAAGAGCAATATAATTTGTGTAGTAGCTAAAAAAATCAAACTTTTCTCACTTTTTTTTTTTCCCCTGTCCTTTTTTCAGCTTGTCTTTTGCTGTAGGAAACAATGCTGGTTTGTGCATGAAAATTTCTATATCTCTTGTAAATTATCACCCAAATAATTCAAACAACAATAACCTTCACAGTTTAGATTAATGTGCTCCTTTGATTCTGTTCTCTCCCTAATACATTAACCAGTATATTCTGAGCAGTTTATCAGGTCAGCCTCCAAGATATGGAGAAACTTGTAGGCACACACAGGGTTTTGTAGCTGAGCCTACCATGAGATTGGAGATGTCAGCACTACAAAGATACTCCTATATTATCTTCTATATGCAGAATAGGATACAGTACAATTAACACTACCACCTAACTAACATCCAAGTCCTGAGGTTAGAGAAGAAATTCTCTCAATCTATATACTTATATATCCACTTTAAAACTAATTTATATTTTTTATGGAAATTGAGACTTTCTTCTAGGAGATCTAGAGGAGCTTCACTTCATTGAAACAGCACCCAGGACAACTGCAATGGCAAAAATTCTTTAATAATGTTGCATATATTTAATTTTCTTCATGGCCATATGTTACCAGTAGGAAAAGAAAAAAAAAAAAAGATGTGAAGTCATTACTTTAATTTTGTCCAAACCCCTTATTAAATTATTACAATGATAAGGCTTATAGGAAGCTAATCCCTAGAAGGTGGCAAACTTGAATAACTATGATTACTGCTGCTACCTTGTTTAATATACCCATAATTTTTTAAATTAATTCTGCAGTTTTTCTCACTAATCTAGTCTGGTTGATCACTTGGAAGCTTTGGGGGACTGTGATTAACATTTTCTGGAAGTTCAGTCAAAAGAACAAAAGAATTGTCTGCTTAAAAGACTTCAAAATTTCCAGTGTTTTTTACTGTCTGATTTTTGATGAGTCTAAAAATAAATTTACTAACTTACTTTTGTCTTTTAGTATTCAGAAAATCAGAAACAGAGATACAATAATTTCCTGCTCATGTCAGATATTGCTCTACTTGCCATCTGTAATCCCTATTACAAAATTGATTGATCCAACATGGCATAATGTAAAGAAAAACTAGTTTGAAAAATTGAAAGTTACCCTGACAAATACTTTTTTCCCCCTAATAAAGATGAAGATATTCTGAATAAAATCAAGTATTATAATAAAAGATTAGTTGTTTGAGTTGTGCTGAACTTGTGAAGAAAAAATAAGAACTCTAGAAGAACAGAAATAAACAATATTAAAAGAGGCACAAAAAAAATAACCTCTGAGTTTTTTATCGATTATAAAAGGCACACAAGCTTCCCTAGAGACATGTTTATAATGAACTTTGAAATATTTTTGTGATTGGACACAGAATATTGAAATATTTGGATTCAAAGTTGTGCTCTGGTTGTTGAAATGTTTGTGCATAGACATACGTGAATACAGATTGGCTTCAGAGATGTATCCACTTCCCAGACTGCAAGAGATATTAAATTCAAGAAATTATACACATTGACAGTTTGAATCTCAAATATGTATGAATTTCCTTTTAAAAGACAAATACAACAGAGAACAATTACCTTGATTTAAACTTGATTTTGTTAATCAGAATGACATCAGTAAAGACAGAATTTTGTAAAGACTTGGAAGAAATAGAAGGACCAAGTCAATAGAGTCTCTCAGTAGCATTTTAAAAAAAATATGTTAGTTGTAATATAATGAAGAAGCAAGAATACATTTAGGAAGAAGCAATTAAATAATTTATGTGAACCTCTTGGTTATATACCTTGAGCATATGTAAAAGCTATCCAACAGACCATTGAGAAAAACAATCTACAAGGCCATTTTTCAATTGGAAAACTGAGCTATCGGAATCGAATAGCTCTGGAACATTTGCTGAATATAGTGAAATTAATTTTATGAGGAAAAAAATCCCACAAATCCTAAATTAAAACTTCAACTAAAACAGTTACATAACTATTTACTTTAATGGAAATATTTACTTAATGGAAAAATCACTTAGATCCAAAACTAGAAATGAGTATATCT